>NC_064621.1:153204520-153829520 GCF_023898315.1 Schistocerca nitens | reverse complement strand
AGACGCTCGAGCACCTTGGAGAGGGATGGGAGAAGGCTGATTGGCCTGTAGTTTTCAGCCTGCCGGGCGTCCTTATTCGCTTTGGGTATGGCTACCACCTCCGCATGTTTCCACTCAGAGTGGTAGATCCCAGAGCGGAGGACCTGGTTGAAGATGCCTGTAAGGAGCTGGTAGGCCCCTTCTGGCAAGTTCTTCAGCAGGTGGTTGTTGACGCCTTCGGTGCCTCCCGCCCTTTTGGTGTTGAGCGTCTGTATCTGTTCTGCCACTTCCTCCTCTGAGATGGGGTCGATCCTGTCCCCTTCTTCTCTCGCTGCTTGGAAGATGGGGAGCTCTTCCTCCACTCTGCCAATGTGGGCCACATCGAGATTGTCATCCACTGGGGTGAACGACGACTCGAAGTGGTCGCCCAGCAATCCTGCTTTCCCATCTGGACTGCAGACGACCATATGCCCAGCCTGCAGCGGTGGGACTCGCTGCCGCCGGTAGGACTTGACGACTCGCCAAGCACTGCCGTCCTGTGTGTTGAGGGTGGCGACTAGGTCGGCCCAGTTGCGGTTTCTATATTCCTCAACCGCTGCCTTGATCTCCCTCCTCATCCTGTTTAGGAGGCGTTTGGTGGCAGGTTGTCGCGTGAGTTGCCATTCACGGAACACTCTGTTCTTCTCCTGTATAGTCTCTCGTATGTGCAACACGAGGCTACGGGCGAAGTCCTTTGGCTGGCGCGGGTAGAGGAGGTGATGCTTCTTCAGCTGCAAGTAGCAGCTGGCGGTTGAAGTACCATAGTACGTTGTCTACCCCCACTTGCGTGGGGTCTGGAGCATCAGAAAGAAGTTCCAGGACGTTCTCCTGAAACCTCTCGCTGTCCATTCGGTGGTAGTTCCTACGGTGGGGTGGGAGGGTGGCCCCCCTTACGTCGATGTCGTAGACCACTGGTAGGTGGTCTGACGACAGTGCACACAGGGTGGTGGCGGTCATGTGGTTCCCAATGCCCTTAATAAGGGCGATGTCGAGAACATCTGACTGCCCTCGGTGTGGATAGATGGTGTGGTCCTGGGGTCCAAGCGCGATGGCGCCGTTGCGGAGGGCGGCGCAGAGGAGTCGACGACCGCTGACGTTGGTAAGATGGGAGTTCCACTCCGTGTGCTTAGCGTTAAAGTCACCAGCCAGGAAAACCTGTCCCCCAATCGTCAGTAGTGTGTCAAAGTCTGCCTCCAAGAGATTACCGCGTGGCGGCCTGTAGGCAGCCACGAAGATGATCTGTCCCACCGTGGAGGAGACATTGACCCCTGTGGCTTCAAGGGTTGCCAGGGCTGGGAGATGGATCTTGTAGTGTCGTAGGGAGGTCCTGATATAGTTGGCAGTTCCTCCTCCGGCGGTTGGTCTGTCGTGGCGGTAGCAGGCATAGTTCGCTACCTTTACATGGACTCCTGGTTTCAGGTGTCTCTCGCACACTAGGCACAGGTCGACTGCCTCGTCCTGTATAAATTGGTGAAACTCACCTTGTTGTTTTACTAGTCCATTTGCGTTAAATACGCATACCGATAGACCATTGATCTGCTGTCTATCCATGGTGAGCTGCTAAGGGAACGGTGACGGCCTGGAGGGCCCCCGTTACTGCTGTGACGAGCACTGGCAGTTGGGTCAGTAGTGTGTTGAGTGAGCGTAGTAGCTCACCCAAACTGGTCGCATCGGTACCTGTGGAAGTGGCGGCTGCGTGGGCGGGCGCCGCGGCGGCGGCTACGGTTTGCGGCTGCGACGCCGCTACCGGTCGCCGCATGGGGCGTTCCGCACTTTGCAGTGGGTTGCTGGTGGTGGGGGGCACTTGGGGGTGTCCACACACTGAGTTGATGGACAAGGGCATGTCCAGCATTCCTGAGTCCTCTGTGGCTGTGAGGTTGGTCTCCGCATTTTGGTGTTGGGGCGGAGACTTCTGTGCTAACTGGCGTGATGGGGTGGCAGTGGTCCCCTTGGCAGCGGCAGCATAGTTTGTGCCTGGCTGTACTCTGCACGAGGGGGGCTTTTTGCCTTGGGGTCTGCTTGTGCGCTTAAATATAGTGCAGCCCCTGTAGCTCGCCACAGTTGCAGCACTGTGGGGGTTCTTCCCTCTTTTTTGCGCAGTCCCGGCTTTGGTGTTCTCCTGCACACTTAACGCAGCAGGATGGCATGCTGCAATAGTATGCGACATGATCCAGGCCCTGGCATGAGTAGCACTGGGCCCTTCTTCGTTTTGCGCGTAGTGGCTCGACCGCCACCGTCACCCGCGCTACCCTCTCTACCTGGAATATTTTCCTGTTGTCCAGGTTGTCAGGGAGGATAGCCAGGAACAGTGGCATGTCTCGCTTGGTCCGCGGTGACTTCATGAGAGTCACCAAGCTGACTGGGTAGCCCATGGCTACCAGTTCTTCTTTGAAGTGGTCTGTCGCCATCTTCATTGGTAGATGGCGAAGGACCACCTTTAGTTGTTTATGGGGGTCGGCATTGTGGGTAAAGCATTTGAGCTTCTCCTGCTCGACGACTTTCATGGCTCGACAGTAGTCGTCTATCGAGCGGACAGTTGTTTTCAACAGATCACGTCCCTGTGTCTTAACTGCTAAGGAGAGGACGTCTTTAAATAACTGTAGGAAGGAGTTGTAGTCCTCCTCTCACTGGATAGTGATCGGAGGCAGTGCATGCACACGTTTTATGGGCGCCTGCCCCGTCTCCATGTCCTCGTTGTCGTCTTGGACGGCAGCAAAGGAGTTAGTCGTCTGCAGCGGCGCCACGGTTTCGAGCATCTTTGCCCGAGCCGTGTGCCTCCGCTTGGGGACGACAAACTCCCCCTCTTCTTCTTGGGCGGCCTCCTCGTCTGTGGCGCCCTCTGGCGTGCGTTGTTTCTTCTTCTGGAGCAGCCTGTGGACAGAAGAAGGTGCGCTTGCTGGTGGTTCGTCCTCGTCCGTTGTCGCTGGCCTCTTGCGAGACGGCAGCGCGACGTCCATTGTTTCTTCATGTAGAAGAAGCTGTTCCAGGTTCGCTTCTGGAATCGTTGTGCCCTTTTGTGCTGCAGACGGCAGGTCAACAGCCTCTTGATTGGTCTGGACCGGAGGGGCGGCCAGCAGAACATTGGTTGCTTGGGAAACCAAGCCTGATGGCACTGCTCCCTTCAGGGCCGCCTCCGGCAGGGCAGTGTCCTCTTGTTTGGACATGCCTGGCGGGGCTCCTGTCGGTACACAGACCTCTTCTCTGGCTGCACCTGGCGACGCAGCGGCAAGTTCGAATTTTTGGAACCGTTCGTAAGCCTTCTCTGCAGCCACTCTTTCAGAGGCTGTGGTGGCTTTGACCATTCGGTTCATTATGGCGAACAGTTGCAACCCGGTTAACGGGATATATCCTGGGGGCGCAGCGGAGGGTACGACCATGGTCGTGACCTCGGTTGCCACAAGCGGTTCAAAAGGCTCTGAGCACTATGGGACTTAACACCTTAGGTCATCAGTCCCCTAGAACTTAGAACTAGTTAAACCTAACTAACCTAAGGACATAACACACATCCATGCCCGAGGCAGGATTCGAACCTGCGACCGTAGCAGTCGCGCGGTTCTGGACTGCGCGCCTAGAACCGTGAGACCACCGCAGCAGGCGCCACAAGCGGTGGGGCGGGTGCGGCCGCCACCTGAGCGTGCTCAGACGGGGCGGTAGCCGCCGCGTCAATTGTTTGTGCTTCCATGGTGAGGAAGGCAGAAGGGGAAGAGACAGAGTCCAAACGAGTGACCGCGGACTGGTCCCACATGAAGGGGGCCCTGGCTCACAGCGTGCCCTATCGGTCCCTAAGCGCAATACAAATTGATGCTGATCAATTTGTATCGCAGCTGAAATAACGTAGAACACGTCAATATTGCTGCTAATGCACTCGCGAGCGAGTCGTTAGCTGTAGCAGTTCGCTGTTGCTTCCGCCACGTGGCCGCCGTCGACCAGCGTGCCTTCACAAAGGCGTGCGGACAAAGGTGCACGAGGACAAAAGGCGCGAGCGAGACAATGCGCAGCGGCGAGCCCGAGCGACCTAACGCTACGGCGGCTAGCGCAGACTGTGGTGCCCTGGGTTCGGTCGCGGCGGCGGCCGATTTAACCCTGCTGTTCTGTTCACTTTTACTTGACATATATACTGTTCGGGTCAATATGACCCGACATATCAAAATGCTTTAGAAACATAAATTTTGGTACAGTTTTAGCTATCGACATTGTTGTTCTATTCCAGTACCTTGTTAGTAATAATAATAATAATAATAATAATAATAATAATGGTAATAATAATAATAATAACAATGCATACAACTTTATTGAGGGATATTTTTCATTTAAATATGCACATAAATTTGAAACAACAGACAGTTTCCATTACAGGCATTCAACTTAGAAAGCACTACAGTTTTTCCATACTTCTATTCTTATTGTTGACAGTTTAGACGTAAGTATTGACATTTTCTAACAACAGACAGTTGTCATTACAGATATTCATCTTAGAGCACACTACAGTACAGAACACACTACAGTTTTTTTATTACATTCCAACATAGAAAGCACTACAACTTTAGAATCCTCTCTTCTTACTGATTGTAGTTTAGGCACAAGTATTCACATAAATTTGAAACAACAGAATTTTCAATACAATCATCTTATAAAATACTACAGTTCTTTTCTTACTGCTTGCACTGTGGACACAAGTAGGTTACATGTTTCTTGCAAATATGTTTACTACATTTTCCACACACCATGTTTGTTTTATTGTCATTACTTGATGGACAGAACTTACAGCGTGCACGTTTTGTAGATTTTCTTGTTGTTACCGATTCTGACACACCACCCACATCATTCGGGTTTTGGATGCTTGTGACCATTCTCAAAGAATCTTCTGTTCTTGGGAAATGCGTTCTTGATGCAATATGTTCTTTTATCAGTGACTTTCCAAGTTCCTCCAAGAATATTCTCCTTCTAGTCAATTTGCTTGCATTCCAATTAGGGTCAACCGAAATCCACAAAACGTATGCATTATAAGCAGAAACATCAAGAATATTGTAGAAAACTATCATTGGCCACCTATTACTTTTTCGTTTGCATGTATATGTACCTAATAACTGATCAAGCGTGTCTACAGCACCTTTGGTTGAATTATAGTCCAAAATCATTTTTGGCTTCTTATCAGCCCTGTCACTGATTTCCGCATCATGGTGGAGAGTGCTCATAAGTACAACATTCTTGTGTCTCTTAGGAATATAATTAACCACAGTAGTGTCATTTGTGAAGTAAAATGAAGAGCTGTGTACCTCCTTGTTGGTCATTTTGTGTGGAAGCTCCGGCTTATTTTTCCGTATAGTTCCCAACATAGTCAATTTCCTTTTCAGAAGCAGCTGCCCCAAATTGTACGACGTAAAAAAGTTGTCACACGTGATATTCTGACCACGTAACTCAGAAGTGAGATCAGATACCACCCTCATTCCCTGATTTCTTTCTGGTGCCGCTCCACTCACCTTTCCTGTATAAATTTGGGCTTTCAGTACGTATGAAGTTTTGCTGTCACACATGGTCCATATTTTGATCCCATATTTTGCCGGTTTACTTGGGATATACTGCTTGAATGGACAGCGACCTCTAAATGCTACTAACTGCTCGTCAACAGTAACATTTTCTCCTGGATTATACAGTTTAGGAAGGACCTCTACCCACTTCTCCCAAATACTACGAATTGCGGCAAGTTTGTCAGTACGTCGTCTTTCCTCTCTAGTAGATTTCTTGTCAAATCGCAGGACACGTGATATCTTACAGAATGTTTCATGAGACATGGTTGCTCGAAATATGTTTCGCCCAGTATCTTTATCCCACAAACTTTTTGTAGACTCCCCATGAGATCGATATACACCCGCTAGGAGTAAGAGTCCTAAGTATGCATGGAAAACAGAACCATCAATATCTGTCCACTGTTCACCATAAACTCGCTGCCCTTCAATATTTGTCATCTCTATTATTTCATTTTGAAGCGCTGTGTGAAATACTGCTTCAAATGAACATTTTACATCAGATATTCTGCTGACTGCATACCTGGTAACTCCTGGGGTACTCTTGATGATGTTCGAAGCTGGTAGGCGACCATGTTGTGCTGGTGGATGCAACTGCCATTCTATATTCCCATTTTTAGAAAGAAAAGTCTCTACACTATTTTGTATGGGCTGTGGACTGTCGTAACTGTCATCGGAACACTCGCTTTCAGATGCATTGCTGATGTGATCTTCAAACTCAGAAAGTGATCCTTCATCTGGTGAGGCATTTACTATTTCTTCCAACTCACGATCATTCAATGGTCTCATCGCCATGGTGTCACAAGTCAAACTGGGCAGAAACAAAGCATTCCAATTATTGAGAACTGCCAATTATTATTTCCTGGGGAAAGCAACAAACAAGCCCATTGTTGTGAACGCATGGAGCTTTAGGTGATTGTTGAGAGTAAGTTGGAATGATGCAGTCACTATTCCCACACAACACAACAAAAATAATTTTCGCCATTTCCAGATTTTAGAAATAAATACGAGTTACACTAAACATATTTGTGTCGGGTCATTATGACCCGAACATTACATATGCAACTATTACAGTTGAAGCCCAAACTTCTTAAACTTTTTTAAAACCTTTTAAAACACATGCTGCTCATCCATTTTCAGACAAAGTCACAAAGTTTCATAAATATATATTGGTATTTACATAATGTAAAATAACGTTCATATTCGTTTCGGGTCATATAGACCCGAACAGAACAGCAGGGTTAAATACCCTCCGCCCGCGGCGCGCTCACTCCGCCGTCCACGCCCCGCGCCACGTCGCGCGGTGAAACAGATTGCGACGGCGTCTGAGATGACGTCGGTGTGATGGCTCTGTCCGCCGTGGCCGTCACAACTATACGTTTGCTCGATTTACTCTTGATTAACCCAATCGCTGGTTCCCAAGCCTTGCTAAGATTATAGCCACAGTCACGGTTTATGAGGTCGTCATTGGTGCGAATTTCGATGGCCTCTCTAACAACGCTGGCCCAGTATCTCGACGTCTGTACCAGAATCCTCGTGCGGTCATACTCCATGGCGTGATTTTCCGACAAACAATGTTCAGCGACCGCCGACTTGCTCGGATACATCAGTCGAGTGTGCCTCTGGTGTTCACGGCATCGATCCTCGACGGTACGCATCGTCTGACCAATATACGACTTGCCACATTGACACGGAATCTGGTACACGCCGGCCTTCCTCAAACCGAGGTCATCTTTGGCGCTCCCCACCAGTGCACGAGTTTTATTCGGAGGACAAAACACAGTTCCGACCCGGTGTTTCTTCAGAATGCGGGCGATTTTCCCCGAGAGTGCGCCTGTGTATGGAATAAATGCAGTGCCTACCTCCTCCCTCGTGACTTCATCCATTTCAACAGGTTGTGCTGCAGTGGTTGGGCGGAGAGCACGTTGAATCTGCCACTCTGAGTACCCATTTTTTTCGAAATACAGTTCTCAGATGTTCCAATTCATGGGGTAGACTCTCTGCGTCAGAGATAGTGCGCGCCCTATGTACTAGAGTTTTAAGCACCCCATTCCTCTGTGAAGGGTGGTGGCAGCTGTCTGCGTGCAAATACAGATCAGTGTGCGTTGTCTTCCGATACACCCCATGGCCTAGGGTGCCGTCAGGACTTCTCTTGATCAAGACGTCAAGGAAAGGTAGTTTACCCTCCGTTTCAGTCTCCATAGTGAATTTGATGTTGGGGTGTATGGAGTTTAGATGTGTAAGGAAGTCAAGGAGTTTATCCATACCATGTGGCCAGATGACGAACGTGTCATCCACGTAACGGAAAAAGCAAGTAGGTTTCCATTCGGATGACGACAGGGCTTCCTCCTCGAAGTTCTCCATGTACAAATTCGCTACCACCGGTGAGAGTGGGCTACCCATGGCCACTCCCTCCGTTTGTTCGTAGTATTCTCCATTAAAAAGAAAATACGTGGAAGTCAAGACATGCCTAAAAAGTTCAGTGGTCTTCTCGTCAAACTTCTGACTAATCAATTCTAGTGACTCTCGCAGGGATACCCTCGTAAACAAGGAAACGACGTCAAAACTCACCATGATATCTGACTCATCTAACCTGAAGCTATCAAGGCGTTTAACAAAATCCACGGAATTACGGATGTGATGAGGGCATCTACCCACATAAGGACTTAATATTCCCGTCAGGTATTTGGCCAACAAATATGTAGGTGCCCTGATGTTGCTGACAATGGGGCGTAATGGTACCCCCTCTTTGTGAACCTTCGGGAGTCCATATAGTCTAGGCGGTACCGGACCTCGGGGTAACAATTTCTTAGCGTCACCCTCCGGTAAATCTGCGTCCTTGAGAAGCGACCTCGTCTTGCTGTCCACCTTCTTTGTAGGGTCAACGCTGATCTTCCGGTAGGAATCGTCATTTAGCAGGCTGTGCATCTTATCAGTGTAGTCCTTATGGGAGACAACAACTGCAGCATTGCCTTTGTCAGCCGGTAAGACAACAATTTCAGAGCGCTCCCTCAGATCACGAATGGCCGACCTCTCTTTACTAGTGATATTTGACTTCATCGGCTTGGATTTCGTCAACACACGACAAGTTTCACGACGTATTTCCTCAGCTGATTCAGGCGGAAGTCGAGCTGCAACCTGTTCAACAGCACTAACAATTTCTGCGACCGGAGTGAACTTGGGGGTGGGAGCGAAGTTGAGACCTTTCTGCAAAACCGAGACCGCATCATCACTTAACACCATGCCACTCAAATTGATGACAGTCTTGCCCGGAACCTGCAGAGATGGTTTGTCAAGGAGACGTGAGAACTTAGCTTTTTGATGTCCCGTTGCCTTCTTATGGGCGGAATCAGCTGCAACCCAGGTGACACCATCAATCCAATCCCACGAAAAAGAAGTGAAATTACTAGCCAGTTGCAAATGTAGTTTGAGTAATTCCTGTGAGATAAACTCAAGGGTCCGGCGGGTGAATTGCACTCTCTCACGTACCAATGCGAGGCTGGCTCGTTTCTCGATTCTCTTAGCTGCTGCAGAATCGATGTGATGCATAACCGTAGCAAAATTTGGAACATTCAAGGAACGACATCTCTTTAGAAAGACAAGAGTACTTAGCAAACGACATCTACGGTGGCGCATCTTTTCAAATTTCTTCATGCTGCGGTACATGATGTGATTCTTGAGTTTCTCCCGGCGTATTTGATAATCAAAATATCCACGGGTGTACTGCCGGTCTACAGTGTCCAACGGGCACAATATTTCGGCGATCATACATGTCGCCATCATCAGGTGAACTGACGGACTGAGCTCCTGTGAACGTGCCGGCACGGAGATCCGTACACTATGGCTGCTCAGGGGGAACTGGGTTCGGTCGCGGCGGCGGCAGATTTAAATACCCTCCGCCCGCGGCGCGCTCACTCCGCCGTCCGCGCCCCGCGCCACGTCGCGCGGTGAAACAGATTGCGACGGCGTCTGAGATGACGTCGGTGTGATGGCTCTGTCCGCCGTGGTCGTCACAACTATACATTTGCTCGATTTACTCTTGATTAACCCAATCGCTGGTTCCCAAGCCTTGCTAAGATTATAGCCACAGTCACGGTTTATGAGGTCGTCGTCATTGGTGCGAATTTCGATGGCCTCTCTAACAACGCTGGCCCAGTATCTCGACGTCTGTACCAGAATCCTCGTGCGTTCATACTCCGTAGCGTGATTTTCCGACAAACAATGTTCAGCGACCGCCGACTTGCTCGGATACATCAGTCGAGTGTGCCTCTGGTGTTCACAGCATCGATCCTCGACGGTACGCTTCGTCTGACCAATATACGACTTGCCACATTGACACGAAATCTGGTACACGCCGGCCTTCCTCAAACCGAGGTCATCTTTGGCGCTCCCCACCAGTGCACGAGTTTTATTCGGAGGACAAAACACAGTTCCGACCCGGTGTTTCTTCAAAATGCGGGCGATTTTCCCCGAGAGTGCGCCTGTGTATGGGATAAACGCAGTGCCTACCTCCTCCCTCGTGACTTCATCCATCTCCACAGGTTGTGCTGTAGTGGGTGGACGGAGAGCACGTTGAATCTGCCACTCTGAGTACCCATTTATTCGAAATACAGTTCTCAGATGTTCCAGTTCCTGGGGTAGACTCTCTACCCTTCACAGAGGAATGGGGTGCTTAAAACTCTAGTACATAGGGCGCGCACTATCTCTGACGCAGAGAGTCTACCCCAGGAGATGGATGAAATCACGAGGGAGGAGGTAGGCACTGCGTTTATCCCATATACAGGCGCACTCTCGGGGAAAATCGCCCGCATTTTGAAGAAACACCGGGTCGGAACTGTGTTTTGTCCTCCAAATAAAACTCGTGCACTGGTGGGGAGCGCCAAAGATGACCTCGGTTTGAGGAAGGCCGGCGTGTACCAGATTCCGTGTCAATGTGGCAAGTCGTATATTGGTCAGACGATGCGTACCATCGAGGATCGATGCCGTGAACACCAGAGGCACACTCGACTGATGTATCCGAGCAAGTCGGCGGTCGCTGAACATTGTTTGTCGGAAAATCACGCTATGGAGTACGAACGCACGAGGATCCTGGTACAGACGTCGAGATACTGGGACAGCGTTGTTAGAGAGGCCATCGAAATTCGCACCAATTACGACCTCATAAACCGTGACTGTGGCTATAATCTTAGCAAGGCTTGGGAACCAGCGATTGGGTTAATCAAGAGTAAATCGAGCCAATGTATAGTTGTGACGACCACGGCGGACAGAGCCATCACACCGACGTCATCTCAGACGCCGTCGCTATCTGTTTCACCACGCGGCGGCGCGGGGCGCGGACGGCGGAGTGAGCGCGCCGCGGGCGGAGGGTATTTAAATCTGCCGCCACCGCGACCGAACCCAGTTCCCCCTGAGCAGCCATAGTGTACGGATCTCCGTGCCGGCACGTTCACAGGAGCTCAGTCCGTCAGTTCACCTGATGATGGCGACATGTATGATCGCCGAAATATTGTGCCCGTTGGACACTGTAGACCGGCAGTACACCCGTGGATATTTTGATTATATGCAACCTCTTTATAGTACAACAAACATTTTTTTAAGTAGGATGACTTCATCTGCAGTTCTTAAGTTTTATTTGCCTCCCTGTATGGAGTCTTGGTGCTTTGTTACTATGTCCCACCCTAGTTTCTGCAAGAGCCCCTAAGTTATCTGCATGTTTCGCATTGTCCACCAGACTTTTTGCAAGGTGTCCTGCCTTACGCAAGGCTAGGGTGTCCAGCAGATTTGCAGAATGCATCTCTGGTAGTTGATCTATGGGGTACGAATTTCCCCTCGTGCGGGGTCGCTGGCACTGTCAGTTGGTGAAAATGGCCACCAGCAGAGCTATCACAACATACTAGTAATGACTGAACAAGGAGAAAGAGCTTTCCATAAAATGTAACTCCTCCTAAAGTCTAAAACTATAAACCTTGAGGCCAGAAAATGCTCAATAAAAAGCCACATTTGGAGCATATTTCTATATAGTTTTGAAATATGGTCAATGTGGGAGGCATACATGAAATGATTAGAAGCCTTTGAAATGTGTTGTTACAGGAGAGTGTTAAAGAACAGATGAATTGATTTTGGAATGAAGATATGCTAATATGAATTAAATATGTGAAGTAAAGATTATAATTAATTGAAAAGGTAGAACAGTTGAGCACATATTATGAGTGTAGTTGAAGGGATAATGGAATGAAAGGAAAACAGGTGTAGGCTGCACCTCCACTGAGTTTAAAGACTGGAAGTTGTGGATATCTTGCCAACAGAAACAATGACTTGTCTGTTTGTAAACGAAATAGATAGCTTTGAAAACAATGTATAGTGTGGAAAGATGTAATTATTTCATTCAGCCTTTAAAGAACTGAGCATGCCTGTAACAGTAGTGCCAAACTTTCCACTGCCAGATACATGGAAGTCGCAGAAACATGAGAACAAATAACAATGGCAGCTCTCAATGACAGTAAATAAGATCCACAATCAGTACATAAACTCCACATGTATGTCCAGTGAAAGGAACATGTGAGGAGAAACGTTTTTTATTGACAACCACTTACCTTTTAGCTGTATCATCCTGCAATAGTGTTTTGTACAAGAAGTTTCCTGTAGAAAATTATTATCTGCGTAGTTCTTGAATCCATCTACATTTTGATTTTTATCTAAAGAGGATTCCAGTACCATCGCCACGTGGGATCTATACAGAAATCTGAAAATACTGTATTTCTTTCTGATGGTATTTTAAAACTATACCTTACCTTCACTGCCCTTTAATGTCAGGATGATATGGAAGACATATAAGTGTTTAGTATGTGCAACTGTAGCAAGGTTTTATGAAGCATAAGTTTATGTTTCTACTGTTTTGAATAAACTGAAGAATCAGAGAGGAAAACACAAGCATGCCAGACAAAAAGCTAGTCACCCCCATGAGATACCACATTACATCACTTAACACCCTCTAGCTTTCGATAATTGACACAGTTCACCAAGGAAGGTATGCCATATCCAGTGGAAGCCACTCATTGATGATAATGTGTGGCTACCAAATAGTGAGGATGTTGACAGCTGTCAGCTTACTAATTCTGGAATGTCCAATCTATGCACTCCTAGTGGCAAAACATGGTACCACAAAAGCTCTGCCCACCAAAAAATTAGTTTGGTTTCTTTTGGGTACCCCCTCATATCAGATACCGATCAAATACCACCAACTTGACTATTGAGCTTAACTTCCATCCCCACACAATATACAGACCACAGTGCATCAAATTATGTGTTCTCATTTGATAATTTATAACTGACAGATTAGGAATTAAATCTAGGGCTAGATTGATAAGAAACTAAATGCAGCCACATCTCCTGTACTTACAAGATGAATGCCAGTGATGTGTATTTTATTGACAGCCAGGAAATGAACTGACAACATCTGGATCCAGGACACAAGCATTATTATTATTTACACCTAGTAGTTGCTGACAAATAGTGGTGAGATGCAGTGGTTAAGACAACTGCCATGTATTTGAGAGGAATCTGTTGAAACCCCAGTCTTCAGGAACTTACTTGAGGTGATACAATGATGATCAGTTCAACAAAAATAGGGCCAGGTAATTCTCTATTCTTGTCCAATGTGAGCTATCACTTTGTTTCTAATGACTTCAACACTGATAAGGTATCTAGCTCCATTTACAATTTTCTCATTATTTACTGAACCCAGGTGGGGGGGGGGGGGGGGGTATATTTTGTTTGTTTATCATACAATGATTCTGTAGGTAGTTCAGCATCTTCACTAAGTATTTCTCTCTTTGAAGATTTCAGTGCATGTAATGTGCTATGAGATTCTAGTAGCACCCCAGAAATTGAATTTGTAGGTCCTTGTTGTGGAGAAAGTGTGCTTAGAAGGCAAACTACTTTTAGAGTGACAACTATCCCTTTGCAGTCAGAGATGCCTGAGTGGAGCAACTTCAGCTAAAGTGAACACTAATACCAGAGAGGCAGACATCCTTATCAGTTGCAAGGGAGAGTATTCAGAATAAATAATTGAAAATAATGAAATAATAAATAATTCCTTAAGTCATTAGCTACTTATTTTTGGGTACTGAAGTACAAAAATGAGAGAGGAAGACATTTTCTGTGCTTAACACATTGAAGGATGGTACATTTGGCAGACAGACTTGACAACAAAAAGATAACTAATAGTAATCACAGTTAATGTTTCGAGCTGAGAAAGGAGCTTAGGAGATCCAGCATTTTCTGTTCTTGGTGTGATCCCAAGAAAGACTCAAGACTGTATAACATGGAGCATCGTTATTGCACTTCACTGAAAAAGTTATTCCACATTTATTAAGTTTTTTCTGTGCAGCAGCTTTACAAGAAAATTCATTGCACTGGCAACACACACATATATTCTTCGACATAGAGAAGTAGTTAGCCACTGCCTGTGGCTGGGCCTTAGTAGTAGTACAGTTATTTCTTGTAGTGTATTTCTTACATTGCTTGTGTCCATTATGTTCTCAAGTGAGATTCTGCAGAAAATTGTTTTTCAGTCTTTTAAGAATAACTGTATGCACAACAACAGCAACATCAACTACAAATATTACAATATTTAAAAAAAAAATTAAACCATCACTTCCACATTATTTAAACTTTTCCATTACTTTTTACTCTTGTACAATTATATTTTTTCCTTTCTTCTCTTAGTTATGTATTGGTAATTTGATACTTCGGGCCTTGATGCAATGAGTGAGGACTGGAAACACCCCTCTCCCTGTCTCAATGCTATAACTGACCTCAGTTTTCTTCAGCAACTCCTCTCTTAGATAAGATGCCAGTCTTCATAGATTTTAACTGATAATTAGATACTATTATTTTAACATGTAGCCATATAAAGCACTAATGATGATTGGCCTTATAACAATAATGGGTTATGTCAGTAACATCACCACAATTTAAATTCCCTGTTTGTTGAGTACAAGCTCTATCTTACTACATAAATGACTACTTTTTGTTAATAAAATAGCAACTTCCAGTAGAAATAACAAAATGATATTATAATGACATCAGTCAATATTTATATAAAGCTTTGAGAAATAGGTGACACATACATAAGAAATCAAACAGTCCACCTGAGCTTTCAGGTCTATGGTCCCTCTGTTGTGTGTGGTTGATTTGGGTTGAAGTGGATTGGTTGAATATGGAAGAAAGACAAAATCAATAGAGGGGTAAAGAAAAGGCTTAGGGAGGGATGTGGGGCATAAACCACTTGTCCCAGTGTAAGCAGGGGACGTGAGGGAAGAAATGGAGTGAGATATATGCCCATCTACATTTACATCTATGCTCTCCAAACAACTTTCTTAAGTGCATGGTGGATGGTATTTTCCATTGCTCCAGTTACTAGGACTTCTTTAAGATCCATTCACATATGAAACACAGAAAGGAAGATTGCTCAAACATTTTTGTCTGCACTATGGCTAGACGAATCTTGTCTTTGAAATCCCTATGGTATTGGTATATAGCAGATTGTAATATATACTTAGATTTCTCACTTAAAGCTGGTTCTAAAAACTTTGTATGTAGGTTTTTAACTATTCATGTTACGCATCTTTGTACGCATTCAGTGTTCCTTGTTAGTCCTATTTGGTACAGGTACCACATACTTCATCAAAATTCTAGGATGGGTTACTCAAGTGTTTCACAAGCATTTTCCTAATATGCCTGTTTTATGGATGACTGACCCCATGAGATTCTTCCAGTTCATATTCATACAGGTTGTTGCTTTTTTATTCTTTTTCTTTTTCTTTTTTTGTGAAGTGCACAGTTTTATATTTCTGGACATCTAAAGCTAATTGCTAATATTTGCACCGATCAGAAATCTAATCAAGTTGTGAATGAATATTTGTGCAGCTTTTCTGGTTACAGATAACTGCAGCATGTGTAAAAAGTCTGTAATTACTATTAATATTGCATGCAAAGTGTTTAGTATACAAAGCAGCAAGTGTCCCAACACACATTGATGGGAAACACCTGAAGTTACTTTTACATCTATCGATGACTCTCCACGCCAGATAACATATTGCATCCGCTCACTAAGAAATCCTAAATCCAGTCACATATTTCACTTGATACCTCATATGCCTGTACTTTTGATGGTAATTGTTGGGGTGTTGCTGTGTCACATGCTGCTTTAAAGTCAAGAAATACAGCAGCTACCTGACTGCCTTGATCCATTACTTTCAGGGTGTCTTGCAAATTGCAAGTTGTGTTTGACATGACCGATCTTTTTAGAATCCAAGCTGACTGGCATGGTTTTATTCTGATGGTAATATGTCATTACATTTGGATTCAGAATACGTTCTAAGATTCTACAACAAATTGATATTATGGATATTGGAAGGAAGATTTGTGGATTACTTCTAGTACCCTTCCTGTAGATGGATGCAAAAAGCTTCCATTGAGCACTGTAGTTTTGTTTAATTTTAGCAGTTTCAGCTGTTTATCAACACCACTGACACTAATGTCTATTTCACTTTTATTTGCAGTAGTGGGAGATTTAAATTGGGGTAATGATCCTTGATTTGCCTTGACCATTTGGAAACCGGGCTCAGTATCTCTGCTTTTGCTTTGCTACCCTTAATTTCAGTTCCTGTGTCATTCACTACTGCTTTTTATCTAGTCTGTTGAACATATAAATCTTCATTTGCCCTTTGGTAATCACTGTTGCTACACCAGTCTAATGATATGTGATACCAATTTCATTTGGACATCCTCAGTGAGATCAGATCTGTCTGTTGCCATCAGATCCAATATATTTCCATCATGAGTGGGCTTCCCAACTACCTGTTCACAGTAGTTTTCAGACAAGCCATTTAGTTTCACAGGATGCTTTTTCATACTCATCACTAACAAAACTGTAATTATCCCACATGTTGTAGACACAGAAGCAACTGTCTATGGCACTGCTGGTGGAGATCAAAGGAAAAATATATCTGGCTGTCCACCAAATATCACCACACTGCACAATTATAGCTTATGCTTGCATTTTGTGTTGTGATTTCATCTTCAATTATTGAGTTTGTTTCACAAATAATGGAGTGGAGCAGACTATAGAGTTGGAATTGGTGTATCAGGCAGAGAATTGGCTGTGGAATACTCAAAGTAGGATTATAAGAACAATTATAAAAAACCAAGAATCTCTGAAGAAAACTGCTGTATTTTTTAAATCAGCAGGAACTGCATTGAGAAAAAAAAATTATCACTTGTCATGCAATACTGATGGAAGAGGCAGTGGGTGGAAAATAGCAAAAGCTGGAGCAGTGATGCAGACACTGCATACAAACTTACACTTCTTAGTTTTACATTTCTGCAGTTTCTTTAGTAGCTGAGATACAGCTTGTTTTGAAATGTGAAATAAATATACAACACTCTCCCCACCACCTCTTCTATAGTTTTTTTTCCACTGGTGATGCAATGACACCTTCGTCTTCATTTGTTTGAACTCTTGAGTAGTAACAGTGCTGCACCCCATATCAATATAGTTTCATCATATACATAATGTAGCAGACAATGTCAATATTATATAAACAATAGTGTTGCGGGTAATGGAAACACACTACAAGAAATGGTTGCTGTCAATGAGAACAAATACATTAACATGAATCAAAGTTGCAGACATATTAAAAGATACCTTAGGAAACATGTCTGCCACACAACACGTTTCCAGTGGCAGTGTGTACATACGTCTCCAGCATGTATTCCTCTTCTGTTTGCTCTTTCCTCTGAGCATAATAATCATTTCTAATTCATATGTAACAGGCTGATATCTTTTCTTTTTCACATCCTCAGAATGATGTTATCTATTTCTACGTAGTATCAGTTCCTTCTAAAAATAAAATGACTGAGTTTCTTCAGGTTTTTGTTCAGTCTCTGATTTTGCTTCATAGTACTTCATGTTGATACAACTTGTAAATGACTTCTTTGAAGCTGCCTAAGCAGTTCAAATTTTCTCTTATGCCTAACGTGATTTTTGCAGCCTGGCTTATTCCTTTGTATATTAAATTGTGTTATGAATTGCTGTCTGTGCTTTTCTTTGGCCAACTGACCAAAAATTTTGATAACTTTGAATTCATGGTCAGTTTTTAAATTGTTTTGTTTCACTTCATCTTAATGTTTATTTATTTCTATATCTAATATACATGACTACTCTGCAGTTCACACTTAAGTGCCTGGCAGAGGGTTCATGGAACCACTTTCAAGCTATTTCTCTACTATTCACTCTCAAACAGCATCTGGGAAAAATGAAAACTTAAATCTTTCCTTGCAAGCTCTGATATATTTATAGTGCTCATTTCTCTCTATGTTGGTGGGTGTCAACAAAATATTTTCACATTCAGAGAAGAAAGTTGGTATTAGAAATTTCATGAAAATGTGTCGCTGCAATGAAAAATGCCTTTGCTTTAATAGTATCCACCTTCACTCTGATATCATATCTGTGATACACACTCCCCTATTTCACACTATTACAAAACAAGTTATTCTTTTGACTTTTTGGATGTGCTCTGTAGTGGACTGTTAAGGCAGCCAGTCCACAGTGAAGTAGCCGAAAGGGCACGCGTCAACTCACGCCGTCTGGCGTTAAGTCTGGAACAGGATTCGTAATGAATGTGATAAAGAAAAGAACGTAGCTACTAGAACACTTAACTTTTATATTGTCCTTTGGTATACAGCATTCTTGATGATACAAGTGAGACTCTTTAGATTTATGAAGTAACTAATGGCGCCTTGCTAGGTCGTAGCCATTAACTTAGCTGAAGGCTATTCTAACTGTCTCTCGGCAAATGAGAGAAAGGCTTCGTCAGTGTAGTCGCTAGCAACGTCGTCGTACAACTGGGGCGAGTGCTAGTCCGTCTCTCGAGACCTGCCTTGTGGTGGCGCTCGGTCTGCGATCCTGACAGTGGCGACACGCGGGTCCGACATGTACTAATGGACCGCGGCCGATTTAAGCTACCACCTAGCAAGTGTGGTGTCTGGCGGTGACACCACATGCTCTGTCAATTCTCTTTGGTAAGGATCTCATATCACACAGCAGTGCTCTAGCACAGCAGTACTCAATCAGTTTAGAGGCTGCCTACTCTAGAGTAGGCAGTCTCTTCAGTAGACCTGTGGCCTCTTCCATGTGTTTTAGCAGTAAAACACAGTCTTTGGTTTCCCTTCCCCATGACATTATCTATGCAATAGTTCCAGTTTAAGTTGTTCATATTTGTTATTCAAAGATATTTAGTTGAATTGGCAGCCTTTAGATCTTTGTGATTTATCATATAATTGTAATTTAATGGATTCCTTTTAGTACTCATGTGGATAATGTCACACTTTCCATTATTTCTGGTCACATTCCAGTTTTTGCGCCACAGATATCTTGCTAAATCATTCTGGAATTCATTTTAGTTTCTTATGATTTCACTAGACAGTAAATGGCAGCATTTGCAAATAATCTAAGATGACTGCTCAGTTTGTCTCCTAAATCATGTATATGGATTAGAAACAGCAAAGGGCCTATAACACATTGTTTGGGAATGCCAGGTATAATTTCTGTTTCACTCAGTGATCTTCCATCAACTACCACGAACTGTGACCTTCCTGACAAGAAATCACAAATCCAATTGTACAACTGAGATGATACTCCACAGGCACACAGTTTGATTGAAAGCCGCGTGTGAGGAACAGTATCAAAAGTCTTTTGTAAATCTAGAAACATGAAATCAATTTGAGATCCCTCTCAATATGATTCATTATTTTGGGCAAATAAAGAGCTAATTCTGGTTCAGAAGGATGATATTTTCTAAATTCATGCTGAATATGTGTCAATAGATTGTTTTCTTTGGGGTAACTCATAAGTTCGAACACACTATATATTCCAAAATCCTATCGCAAATCAACATCAGTGATATGGGCCTGTAAGTTAGTGAATTTCTCCTATTTCCTTTCTTACGTATTGGTGTGACCTCTGCAAATTTCCAATCCTGAAGAACAGATCTTTTGTCATGCAAGCACTTGTATATGATTGTTAAGTATGGAACTATTATATCAGCATCCTCTGAAACGAGCTTAACTGGTATACTATCTGCATTGGAATATTTCCCTTTATTGAATAATTTAAACTGATTTGCTACACCAAGGCTATCTATTTCTAACTTCCCTTTTTTAAAGAAATATATTTTTGGATAAAATAGTCTTGGCTTTGGAACCAAGACTGTTTTATCTAGAACTAATTTTTATACAGCTGTTGTACAAGTGGCCAGATGAAGTGGGAGACATTTTACAGAGGAATGTATGCACTTTAATATTGTTGTCAAATACCTGGTTTCTAAACTTCTGTCGGATGTTCTGTATAATTACATTGGCAAGAAATTTTCCCCTTTCTAGGTGCACATAACTAATATCTGCAGCATGTAACTGTAGCTTGCTCCTTTTTTTCTAAAATTTTCATGTATCCACTCACCACTCAACTTTCTAATATGATGCACTCCAACTCGTGTAACATTAGCATTAGTATCCAACAAATATGCAATATTTCTCATAGACATTGTACAGGTTTCATTATCAGAGCTGTTCCACCCTGGTGTCATGAAAACTGGAACTTACTTCCTCATATTTCCCGGCTGTGTCATTCACCCAAGTAATATGTCAGAAAGACACTAGTGGTCAGTCTTAGAACAAAGTTTGAAATAACTGAGGGATCAATGTTTGATAAATCAATTTTGCAATCTGTTATGTGTTACATACTGTGTACTGAAAGGCAGTGGGTCATTCATACATGTTGTTGTTGTTGTTGTGGTCCTCAGTCCTGAGACTGGTTTGATGCAGCTCTCCATGCTACTCTATCCTGTGCAAGACTCTTCATCTCCCAGTACCTACTGCAACCTACATCCTTCTGAATCTGCTTAGTGTATTGATTTCTTGGTCTCCCTCTACGATTTTTACCCTCCACGCTGCCCTCCAATGCTAAATTTGTGATCCCTTGATGCCTCAAAACATCTCCTACCAACCGATCCCTTCTTCTAGTCAAGTTGTGCCACAAACTTCTCTTCTCCCCAATCCCATTCAATACCTCCTCATTAGTTACGTGATCTACCCACCTTATCTTCAGCACTCCTCTGTAGCACCACATTTCGAAAGCTTCTATTCTCTTCTTGTCCAAACTGGTTATTGTCCATGTTTCACTTCCATACATGGCTACACTCCATACAAATATTTTCAGAAACGACTTCCTGACACTTAAATCTATACTCGATGTTAACAAATTTCTCTTCTTCAGAAACGATATCCTTGCCATTGCCAGTCTACATTTTATATCCTCTCTACTTCGACCATCATCAGTTATTTTACTCCCTAAATAGCAAAACTCCTTTACTACTTTAAGTGTCTCATTTCCTAATCTAATCCCCTCAGCATCACCCAATTTAATTTGACTACATTCCATTATCCTTGTTTTGCTTTTGTTGATGTTCATCTTATATCCTCCTTTCAAGACACTGTCCATTCCATTCAACTGCTCTTCCAAGTCCTTTGCTGTCTCTGACAGAATTACAATGTCATCGGCGAACCTCAAAGTTTTTACTTCTTCTCCATGAATTTTAATACCTACTCCGAATTTTTCTTTTGTTTCCTTTATTGCTTGCTCAATATACAGATTGAATAACATCGGGGAGAGGCTACAACCCTGTCTCACTCCCTTCCCAACCACTGCTTCCCTTTCATGTCCCTCGACTCTTATAACTGCCATCTGGTTTCTGTACAAATTGTAAATAGCCTTTCGCTCCCTGTATTTTACCCCTGCCACCTTCAGAATTTGAAAGAGAGTATTCCAGTTAACGTTGTCAAAAGCTTTCTCTAAGTCTACAAATGCTAGAAACGTAGGTTTGCCTTTTCTTAATCTTTCTTCTAAGATAAGTCGTAAGGTTAGTATTGCCTCACGTGTTCCGACATTTCTACGGAATCCAAACTGATCTTCCCCGAGGTCCGCTTCTACCAGTTTTTCCATTCGTCTGTAAAGAATTCGCTTTAGTATTTTGCAGCTGTGACTTATTAAACTGATAGTTCGGTAATTTTCACATCTGTCAACACCTGCTTTCTTTGGTATTGGAATTATTATATTCTTCTTGAAGTCTGTGGGTATTTCGCCTGTCTCATACATCTTGCTCACCAGATGGTAGAGTTTTGTCATGACTGGCTCTCCCAAGGCCATCAGTAGTTCTAATGGAATGTTGTCTACTCCCGGGGCCTTGTTTCGACTCAGGTCTTTCAGTGCTCTGTCAAACTCTTCACGCAGTATCTTATCTCCCATTTCATCTTCATCTACATCCTCTTCCATTTCCATAATACTGTCCTCAAGTACATCGCCCTTGTATAAACCCTCTATATACTCCTTCCACCTTTCTGCCTTCCCTTCTTTGCTTAGAACTGGGTTGCCATCTGAGCTCTTGATATTCATACAAGTGGTTCTCTTCTCTCCAAAGGTCTCTTTAATTTTCCTGTAGGCAGTATCTATCTTACCCCTAGTGAGACAAGCCTCTACCATTCATACATAGGTTTCTGAAATTAATAACAAGATGAAAATGTTGAAATATCAACAGTATAAGAAAAAGATAGATTGCTGCTCACAGTAAAGATGACACACTGAGTTGCAGACAGGCACACTAAAAGACCTTGTGCTATTGCATTTCAGGCTGAAAGTGATGAACCCACATTTCACCATCTGTGACAAAGTTTGACAGTTCACCGTCAGCCTTGTAATGTGTTTTACTCTTGATGCTATTCAGTTAGGCTTCGAGGAACCCAGTGACTACAAACCTTTGAAGCTGGTATACAGTTGTCAATTCTAGCAACACAGATGTCAGTATAGGCACTAAGTTGCTCAATAGTATTTCTTCGGTCACCTTGAACAAGTGTGCCTTCACACTGCAACTTTTCAATTGTCTGAGTTGTGGGTAGCTAGTCTTCACATAGGATTCAGAAAGATTTCCTTCTCCTCATTCTTTTGATGACTTTTTCTCAGCAACTTACCACACTTTATCCATTGCCCCGGTTTCCGTAGACATTCTTTAAAGGCCTGTGAACATTTATGATGGTCTGGTTTTCTGCAGAAAGGAGTCTGATAACTGCTGTTTTCTCAGAATGTACCTCAGTTACATGTTCTATTTAGAGGACTAGTTAAATGCTGCCATCTGTCTGGAGTTCCTGGAAATAAGAGATGATGCAGGAATATGTACGGCTGTTGCAAACATAATCTTTCTTATCGTGTAAATATTTGAGGGAAGACATCACTTTCTTCCTCTTCTTGGATGAAACATGTAGGCATGTGGGAAAAAGAGGTGGTTCTCACATTTGCTGAGATTCAGGGGAGTTAGTGTCAGATTTGCATGTGATGAAGCTTTTCAGGAGAGCAAACATGTTTTTGAAATCATATTTTAAAGCAAGTGTTTCCAAGTCACAAGAAAAAGAGCATTTAATTATCACCTGAGTGGAGTGAGGGAAGTTTCAGGAAATGTTTTTGAGACAATGTCAGGTCCAGAATTTTTTCACTCATAAATATAAAAGCTGGAATTGCAAATTTGATAACTATGTACAATGTTGTTATTCACACGAAAAGCCCAGGGAAGAAAATTAATGATAGTTGCAAAACACTGAGGAATTTCCAATGGGGAACATGATCCCTCTTGCAGTCTTTGCTCATCCCAAGGATTTCAAATGAGTAGCTGATTTACAGATTACTTCAGTAGCAGAATTGGATTTGTTGTCATGTTTTGAACAATGAATGAAATGTACTTTGCTTATTAACATGTTGCTACAGTTAGGTCCTTCATGACAATTATCTATTTCTTATTGAAATATTTTGACCAGGCAGTGCTGGACTGCTTGAACGAAGGTTAAATCAATTTCGGTCATGAACCCGACTATCATAGGTTCACCTGTACCAAAGGAGAATACCCTAACAACAGGTGTATACAGTTATTGTGTTATAAGACATTATTTTAACATGTTTATGCATCATGTGCAGTTTGTTAGTGTCTGCAAAATAGCATTTATTTTAACACAAAGTCACTTTCAGCTTCTTATGTAAGACTTACGCACAAAAAAAAGGGTATTCAGCTATGCATTGCACAAATGCAATATCCAATGAAACTCTTACGCCCCATTCTTAATACTGCTATAAATATATAACAGTCACACCATGTAAGCATTTTAGGCCATCTTCAGATGACAACTGAGTGTTGAAATCACAGATAAAATGATGTGCAACTTACACCGATATTACTGATACTAATGACGCAAAGAATGATGGAATTCATTGTGTTTGCAAAGGAAAGTATTCCTTTGTTGTTTGACAGACATTTTTGCATTAACCAGTACTGATATAAAAGTTTTATCTGGAGATCATTAATTTAACAATGAGTGAAAATAAAACTGAATTTGCTATTGCAGTCTTCACATTTGAATAACTGAAATGTAATTTATCAGAGGGGAACAAGGAAGTTGTCATTGGTGATTTATAACCAAGTTGACATTTTGTGTCAGATTTCTAACACCAGCTTTTGATATATATTACTTTGAACAGTGACAGCTTGTCAGCATTTGTCCCAAATTATGCATGTATCTTTTCGGGTGATGTGAAAATGAAGACTAAAATTTATGTCAGTTTAAATAGTGCTTGTTGAAAGCTTGTCTTTTCTTCTTCCACTGTCATGAGACCTTATTAACACATGAGCCTGATAAATAAATCCACTCAAGTAAGCATTACATTTGGTAAAATCTGACCTATTTTAAAAAGTTATTAAATAAGGATTAACTTTCTACTCACAAAAGATCAATATTATGGAAAAAATAGATAGCTGTCAACCATACAGATGACACACTAAATTGCAGAAAGGCACAATTAAAAGATTATTACACATTTAGCTTTTGGTTAAAGCCTTCCTCAGAAGAGAAAACACACACATTCATACAAGCAAGCTCTGGCCGGAATGCAACTATCACATATCACATTGAATGAAAGCAGAGATCCAGAGTTGGATTTGGAAGGGGAAGGGAAAAGGGGGGGGGGGGAGAGAAAGAGAAAACGGGAAAAGATGGGTGAGTGTGTTTGCAGAGAGTATTGCACAACGAGAGTGAGGGGACATGATCAAGGAGGTGGTGATAGGACAGAAACTGTTTGGTGAAAGGTGTGGAGACAGTAGGTTACCATAAATTGAGGCCAGGATGATTTTGGTAGAGGAGACAGTGTTGTATCTCCCTCTGTGCAATTCAGAAAAGCTGATGGTGGAACATAGGATCCAGATGGGCTGAATTGCGAAGCAGCCATTGAAAACAAGCATGTTATGTTCAGCTCCAATTGTCCCACAGGGTTGTCCACTTTGCTCTTGTCCACAGTAAGGTAGTGACCATTCACCCTGGTGGACAGAAGGATGGCATCATACAAATATAAAAAGTTATGCAATGATTGCAGCAGAGCTGATATGGCTGCTTCACATTTGGTGTACCTTCTAATGGGGTAAAATAAGTCTGTGACAGGACTGAAATAGGAAGTGGTGGTGTGGGTGAAATGGGCAGGTCTTGCACCTGAGTCTTTCACAGAGGTATGATCCCTTTGGCAAGGAGTTGGTGTTGGGAGTGGCATAGGGATCGACCAGTATGTTGTGCAGGTAGGGTGGATGACAAAACACTACTTCAGGAGATAGGACATCCCTCGTTTCAGGGCACAATGATAGATAATCAAAGCCCTTATAAAGGAAGTGATTCAGTAGTTCCAGTCTGGTTTGGTATTGGGAAACAAAAGAGACACTCCTTTGTAGCCAGTCTTTGGGGGTGTATGGGGAAATGGCATGGGAAATCTGTTTCAGGAGTGGGACTGGTGGACAGTGCCTGTCTGTGAAGGCCTTTGTGAGATGTTCAGTGTATTGGGCAAGGGAGTTCTTGTCACTGCAGGTGCACTGTTCCTGGGTGGCCAGGCTGTATGGGAGGGATCTTTTGGTGTGAGAGGGATGGCAGTTGTTGAAACACAGCTACATCACCATGGCACAGGCATTCCATTACCACCTCTGCTCCCACTGTAAGATACTGCTACTGGGCAGTCCCTACTACATACATCATGTCTCTGAAACTGAATCCCTTGCTCTCCAGTGCCTGGAAGAGCATTTCTGACACAACCTCCCTAAGTTATCCAACCTGCTGACATCCTACAGCCACCTTGGTGCACCACTACCTAACCCCTATCCTACCCACAGTGTCTGCCCTTGTCAATCCCTCATAGCATCCAGATCTTGCCTATCTGACCTTTTTAGCTTGCTTTATCCCCAGAACTCCCTATCAACACTGCACTACATCCAGAGCAGAAACAATCCCAGAACCTGTTGTTAAACTTTGCACCAAAATCCTCAGCCCCACAGAAGTTTCACTCCTAACAAACGTCATCACTATCAGCCCTACACCCAAATTTAACCATATTGGATTTGTTTAAGACCTACTCTCCTTCTTCTGACCCTTGCAGTGGAAACACTTCTTTGTGACCAATTCCTCCAACCAAAGCCAACCTAATCTCAACACTGAACCCTGCCTCTCTCAGTTCATATCACAATCTAACCGTGATCCTCCTCTCCTCCTACTAAACCACCACGTGGTCACCTTCCAGGAATTCCTTATGCCCAACTTGCCTCACCATCCTTCCACAGGCCCCTTCCTCAGGATACCAACCTTTCAGCAGAAGAAAAGATAGCCATACACAGCCTCAAAACAAATCCTCACTTAATCAAACTACCTGAGGGCAAAGCTTCCACCACTGTCATTATTAATCACAGTGACTACCTGACTGAAGGACTCCACCAACTCTCTGACT
Source organism: Schistocerca nitens (assembly GCF_023898315.1). NCBI lineage: Eukaryota > Metazoa > Arthropoda > Insecta > Orthoptera > Acrididae > Schistocerca > Schistocerca nitens. The sequence continues at coordinate 153,803,066 of NC_064621.1, read as the reverse complement.
ACTCCACCTCTAAACTCTGCCAATTGTCTGACCACTCCACCTATAAATTCTGTCAGTAGTCCTACTACTCCACCTACAAACTATGCAAGAGTGATCCCATCGCAGAACCCTCCCAGAACATCTACCCTAAGTCCATTTCCCTCCTCACCCCTATGACAACCCAATCACCCACCTTCTACATGCTCCACAAAATCCAAAAACCTGGTACTCCTAGACACTCCATTGTGCCTGATTGTTGTGCCCCCACTGAAAGAATTTCGGCCCATTTTTGACCAACACCTCCAGCCATTTGCCTGAAATCTAGCCTTCCATGTCAAAGATACCAACCAGTTCCTTCACAGACACCACTATCCCCACCCCTTTACCTCTTAGATCCCCACTGGTGACTGTTGATGACACATCTCTGTATACCAACATCCCTCATGCCCATGGTCTTGGTGCTATCGAACACTACTTCTCCCAACATCCTTCAGGCGACAGTCCACCTCCTCATTCCCCATACACCTTACTAACTTTATCCTAATACAAAACTCCTTCCCCTTTGAAGGGAAATCTGTGGCACAGCCATGGGCACCCACATAGTATCCTTCTATGCCAACCAGTTCATGGTCCATCTAGAGGAGACCTCCCAAACCACCAAACCCCTAGCCTGGTTCAGGTTAATCAATAATGTCTTCATGATCTGGACTCAGGACCAAGACACCCTATCCCCATTCCTTTGCAACTCCAACACCCTCTGTCTTGTTCACTTCAACTGGTCCTCTACAACTCAGCATGCCATCTTCCTCGATGTTTACACCTTCTCTCTGATGGCTCCTTCCACACCTATGTGTCCACATTAAACCCACCAACTACCAACAATACCTGCATTTCAACAGCTTTTATCTGCTGTACACCAAAAAATCCCTCCCATGCAGCCTGGCCACCAAAGGGCAGCGTATTTGCAATGACAAGAGCTCCATAGCCCATTGTGCTGGAGGTCCCACAAAGCCCTTCACAGACAGACACTGACCCCCATGGCCCAGTCTACGGATTTCCTGTGCCATTTCTCCCACCACCCCCAAGGACCATTTACAATGGTGTATCCCCTTCGTCATACCCAGGACTGGAAGAACTGAGCCAGTGTTATATCATTGTGCCCTGAAATGAGTGACATGCTACACACCAAAAGTGGTGTTCTGTCACCCTCCTGACCTCCACAACATCTTAGTCCATCCCTAAGTCACTCCCAATCCCAACCCCTTGCCACAGGGATCATATGCTTGTTGAAGACCCAGGTGCAAGATCTGCCCAATCCACCCAAACAGCATTTCCTATTTCGGTCTTGTCATCAGCTTATCCTATGACATCACAGGCTGGGACAACAGTGAAAGCAGCCATGTTATATAGTCACTTGGCTGCACTCATTACATAGCTTTTTATATTGGTACAACTACCAATCAGCTGTCCACCAAGATGAAAGACCACTGCAAAGTGGACCACCCTATGGCACAACATGGAGCTGAATGTAACATGCTTCATTACCACATGTGTCATCTGGATCCTCTCTCCACCACCAACTTTTCAGAACTTTGCAGATCAGAATTATCCTTACAACACATTCTCTGCTCCCAAAATTATCTCAACCTCAACCTACGGTAGCCTATTGTCTCCACACCCTCCACTGAACAGTTTCCACCCCCTCCGCCCTATCACCTCCTCCATACTCAGTCTTCTCACGCTCACTGTGTGCTGCTCTGCCAATGTGATGACCAGTATTTTCCCTTCTCTGCTCCTCTCCTTTTCTGTTCCCCATTTCCTCCTTCCCTCCCACACAGCTTCCTGATGCTGTGGCTGGCAGCCTTGTCACGCTACCATCGAGTCCCTACATGCTCCACCAGACAGTGCTGTTCTCTCCCTTCAGCGTACCCCACTATCCCTGCCCCTTCCCCACCCAACTCTGGATTGCTGCTGTCTCTCAGTGTGACATTTGCATTCCAATTAGGTCTTCCCCTGTTAGATTATTGGAAACAGCTTACATAGCATCAGCAGCCCTTATTTATGAGTTTCTTGTCTTTTGCTATTTCCCCATTGTACTATTTGTAGATCTCACCTGAAGTCCTTAAACACCCTGCAGAAGCACATTTCGTATCTTCAAGTCTTCTTGCCATATTAGAGTTTTCTTTATTTCTAATTGTTGGCTGTGGGGTGTAACAATGATGGCCTCTTGTGTGTGCGCCCTCATAGTATCTGCAGTCGGTGGAGCATTAATTACTGTCATCATGTTCTGCAAATTCTTACTCCTTCTGGAAAAGAAAAGTATCTCATGTTACTAAATAAGCCTTCAGCTGTGATAGTAATAATAATAAATAATGACTAGGCCTAGTTAAGCATGTCATCAAAAATCTTGTGTGTGTGTGTGTGTGTGTGTGTGTGTGTGTGTGTGTGTGTGTGTGTGTGTGTGTGTGTGTGTGTGTGTGTGCTTTGCATAAATGTGGTCTTTATGTGTGGCAAAAAACTAGTCAACTATCTGCTTCAGAATGCTTTTCTTGACACTCCAAAATGTGTATACCAAGAGTAGTAAAGACAACAATATTAGCATGGGCACAGAATTGAAAGCAGATCAGTTGACAATATTCAGACAATAAGAAGAAAGTAGTTTACTTTACAGAAATACCGACATAACCTAAGAATTTCCTTAGAAACCTGTTGCTTCAATTATATGCTTGATCTATGTCACTGCCACAGCATCCATCTTGACTGTTGATATTGTCTAAACATAACTCCTTGTATAAAAATTTGTAATTAGATACGTACCTTTTTTCAGACATTATTGTTGAGAGTGGATTTCCACAACAAAGCTTACTAACAAATCGGTCTAAGCCTAACTTAGACAAATTCAATATTAACAATTTTTAGATTTCATTCTTTAAAGTGAGTGAGTGCTGCCACCCAATCAGAATGGAACTGTGATTTAGATCACATTTGCACCTAACAGAAAAAGTGATCATATATTCACCTATGAAGTTCAGTAATTTCCTTGAAAGTGTCTTAGAGCACTTTGATTCTGAAGAGGCAATGTGGAAAAAGTGCCCTTACAGCTTTCCTCACAGTTTCCACATGATTTGTATATTTTCCCTTTGCTAAGTTCTGAATGATCAGTGGATCTTTACCATCTAATATTTTTTTCCATCACTTAGTTTCATTGTCATCTCCAACCGACAGTCTAGAGCCTATTCTTTTTTGAGCACCCTACCCCCTCCACCACACTCACTCTTCTGTATCTCAACACTGTTTCTGTATGGTTTGTGTTCTAAAACAAAAGATTTTGAATCACTATCCCCAAAATAATTTAAAATTTATATTATACCATTGAGAAGGTGGTGATAATTTCTTTGCTTGAGCAAATTTCATATTACCACAGCTGCCTGAGTAATTTTCTTTACTTGTATCACTATATTCATTATTCAGTTTATTAGCACAGTCAAAGTCTTTTGACAGTACAGCCATGTCAATGACCTTATTGCTGTCAACATGCATAGCTGTAAAACCATCACTGTTGGAGGTATGATCCCTTTTCTGCCACATGCCATTGAAAGCTACATTGAGGTCGTGGAAACCCTCATTTTCTATAACTGCATCTTCTACAGTTTGATGCATTGCTTGTTGGGCTACATCCTCAGCTGCAGGCTCTAACACATAGCTGTACATGTCAATTTTGAAGGTGGTGCAGAAAAATTCATTACACCACACATCATAGCTCCATCTGCTCTACAAAGCCCGTACACTAGTCTTTTATTCATGTTATAAACTTTAGTGTCATTAATTTTCACTGAAAGACAATTGAAGATTAGAATAAAGTGACCAGCCAGACTAATATGGTGTTCAACTTGTAGAGAACAGTTACATGAAAAACTTTTCTTGTAACACTAATTTTGTTCAAGAAAATCATACCATTTATTTCGAATGATATTTTCGAAAGCTTCCTTTCCCTTATCTAGCATTTTATACATATTTCAGCATGTTTCAACTTCCTAATAGCAGCAGTAGCAGGAGGGGAAGGTGCATAACTTTTACTGGATCTCTGGGGATCAGCTGCATTGACACATCTTAGTTCTTCCATGGTTAATGACATTCAAACAATGTTTCCCCATTGATTGCAAGCTGTTTTCCAGTTCCTTTGCCAAATCACACTTTTGAATACCTTTACACTAACCCTACTTATCTTTACACGAAAATGCAAACAATAAGTGGGAATGTTCTTCAAATAACTATCATCTTCACCACATGTAAACAAACAGTGAAGACAAAGATATAAACAGGAAATGAGACAGCAACTTTTACAAGCTGGCTAACAGTGAAACTTTGTATGTGTCACATACCAACCAAACTAATCTTTGGAAAGGTGGAGTCTTGAAATCACGGCAAAACACTGACAGATTTCTAATTTGCCATGACAGCAGGGAGCGAAACACACACAGGAACTTCTAGTAGCACAATTGCGGTTCACTGCCAGGCCATTTAGAGTGTTGCACATTTACGAAATCTTCATCATCTCATTTTCTTATTGTGTCATTTAAAGTGTTCCACACTTGTTTTCATTCAGTAGTAAAGAAGGAAGGACTTTCATCACATTGTGTTTCTTGTTACAATTTCTTGGGTGTATTGTACTCTTCTAATTGCACTGTTAATATGTTGCTTCTACTGTGATTGACGTTCACTGGCATCTGTTACTTTGGGCAGAGTAAGTAATTCTGTCTGAATGCCACACACAATAAAAGACACATTTGTAAGAAACCAACCGTTTATTAAGTCATGGTGTGACAGTATGAGTACAGTACAGTTCAGAGAACATACATAACACTGCTGGCCAGAGATGGTACATGGTTTTATATGAAGTATTTCTCTGCCAGGGGCCCCTTTCCGTTGGCTACAGGTGATAGAGGCACTGGACAAAGGTCGGCAGTCTCCAGTGGGGACCCAGAGCAGCCGAACAGTGTGCTATCCAAACAAAAAAATGTATCAATATGCACTGCAATAGAGGTGCAGTAATGTGTGGGTTACTACCCCCCCCCCCCTTTTTTTTTTCCTCAGGGGGTAAGAGCGACCAGATGCCATGTTGTCCAGGGCACACTGATGGTTCACGTCAGTATTGTCTGAAGTGGTTCTCCTGGGCATGAGCAGTTCTTGGTTTGTATTTGTATTTATCAGCAACTAGGGATGAAAGATGAAAGTGTGCGAGCACAGACATGAGTGCCTTCTGCCCCCTCCAGGACAGCAGGCGGAGGACCCTGGCATCCCGTAGACATTGGACTTGTCTCCAGGTGTCTTGATTTCTGGTGCCGCAACATCCAGACAAAATGAAGGCAGCGCTAGCAGAGGGACTGCAGTTGCCACCATCCATATAGGAGGCATCTGGATTGGTGTAGGGAGGTGCACCAGTGAAGCCCTGCCATCCCATCCTGTAGAGAAGGCACTACAGGGGCATCAAGAGGCCAAGCCATAACATCCCTGTGGGACTGGTCCACTGATGGAGCAGCCAGAGACCACATCGGGAGGGTGGCCAGCCGTGGCCCAGTTGATGTGCTGCCCTTGCAAACTGGGATGACAGTGGAAGAGATGTCCGCATAGTGATTCACCATAGTGCTCAGCAGATTGTTACAGTGTGTCACAAGATGGTCATTGATACACACAATGAACACACGGTGCCTGCACTGACTGTGGATGGTGTCTCGAGTCTGATGCAGGTGCCATCTCAACCATTGAGTCCAGACTGCACTTTCTGACGCAAACTACTGTGATGTCAATGATGCTGCCTGACACAGGAGATGGACAGTGCCTGTGGCTGCTGGTAGTGTAAGAGCAAAAATGTAAAGGACTCCTCTGCCAGAAATTTTGTGACATAAGTGCACATTTGCGTTTTGAAACTTTACATGATGTGCTCTGCCTCATCTTTGGATTGCAAATGAAAGAGATGCACCATGATGGGGCCTTCCCAGCCCGCACCAGGTTGACGCTTCTACATGATGGTTGCATTCTGGTCTGAGCTGCTGGATCTGGTGGTCATGTGTGCATGAGGTGTGCTTGCTTGTGCGAATTAATACATACGCACGTATGTGCAAGCATGTTTACAGTGAGTAGTAGTCTAGGGAGACATTGCTGCTCATCTCACAGGGAAGGAGGAGGAGGAGATTAGTGATTAACATCCCGTCAACAATGAGGTCATTAGAGACGGAGCGCAAGCTCGGGTGAGGGAAGGAAATCGGCCATGCCCTTTCACAGGAACCATCCCGGCATTTGCCTGAAGCGATTTAGGGAAATCACGGAAAACCGAAATCAGGATGGCCGGAGACGGGATTGAACATGCACATCTGAAAGTAGACTAAGGTACTGGACAGTCCTCCTTCAGCTTCAGAAAAAGCACAAAAAACCACTGTCATCTCTGGGCATTGAGTCCCAGTCAATGACTCCTCTGGTGGTGAATACTAATCTATCGTGATTCATATTATCAGTATTCCATCCAGTACATTCCATTGTTCATTTTATGAAATTATATACATAGAATGTTAAAGGTAATGACAATAAGTGTTTCTATCTGTTGAGCTATATAGCAAAAATGCAACATCGAAGTAAGTAATTAAGTATTGTTGATAAAATTTTTAATCATTTGTTTTCATTTTTGTTGTCCCCTTTTGGTAATTTGCCTGTTACATATTTTCCATGCAGCCACAGAACCTTGATGTTGTGACTCGCCGATCTTTCAAAGTGCCGCCGCGCAGTTACGTGCGTCCTCTACAGGCGGCGCTGTCTGCCAGTCATACAGCAGCAGTGCCACCTAAGCGGACAGCCAGCCAGCAGCCACTAGACTCGGACTCAGTTATGATTTGACTGTTAAAGTGTACACACGTCTTACTCTGTTTACTTGATCGGTAACTTTCACGTATTGCGTCTTCCTTGAAATATATTTGTTTAACTTGAAGTTATAACAATTGGCGACGAAGTAGTGATTTTTCTTTTCCATCATTGACCCACATGTTTCCATGGCTACTTTAGAACAACTATTGCAAGGTCTCATAGAACACCAAATGCTTCTCACAAATGCGATTCATGATTTCATCGCGGCATCAAATGCGGGGCATCTCTCGTTGTTGTCTCTACCTCCTTTTCCTCCTTACGACGAGACGGTGGAAGACTGGTCTGATTACGAAAAACGTCTTCGACAGCACTTCTTGGCATTTCATGTCGCAGATGAACAAACATGTAAGTCTCTGTTCCTTTCATGGATTTCACCTCAAATGTATCGGTTGTTGTTGCAATTGGCTCCTTTGAAAGATCCTGCATCTTTGTCCTTTGCTGAAATGTGCTCACTTCTGTCTGTCTATTTTCAAAAGCAAACGCATGTGGTAGCCTCTCGTGTTGCCTTTTATCGTTGTCAAAAAACAACCGAATCAATCCTATCGCACTTGGGCTGCTGAACTTCACGGCCTCAGTAGAAAGTGTCAATTTGTTACTAAAGTTCACAAAGAATCCTACGCCGATTCCATGGTAGGGGATGCTATTATCCGATTGGTGCCCGACAAAGAAGTTAGGCAACGTGCCCTTCAGTTGGCAAATCTGACTCTAGATGAAGTCCTATCCATCGCTCAGTCTTTTGAAATTTCCCGCGCAGCTGGAGCATAAATAGAGGCATGGGGCGACGTCGGGGAAATACAACCTCTGTGCGATGTTGATGAAGCATGTGGCGTGTCCCAGCCAGCCGACGTGGCCGCAGTACGTTCCCAAATGCAGCCGCAGCCTAACCATAAACAAACCTCTAAGAAACTGCAGCAAAACTCACGGCAACTTCCTTCATGTCCGCGGTGTTTTATGAAACATTGACGAGAAGATTGTCCACAACGTTGGGCCATGTGTCACAAATGCAAAAAAAAGGGTCACGTGCCATCCATTTGCAAATCCAACCGCATACATGATGTTCATAAACATGACGCTTATTCTGATTCTGTGTTGCCTGTCAATTGTACTTCTTCCCTTTCAGGGAAGTTATTCCTCACTGTCCAAATACTTGGTCGAGATGTTCGCATGCAGGTGGATACTGGTTCTGCTGCCACTATCATCAATTCTCAGACGTATCTTCAGTTTGGTTCTCCAATCCTGTCACCTGTCACTAGGCAATTACAGACTTACAATAAACAGAAGACTTCTCTCTTGGGACAATTTGGTGCCGAGGTATCTTACAAATCTGTCGTTCGCAATGTTCCCATATTTGTGGTCGACCACAGTAACGCGGAGAATCTTTTTGGTTTCGATGCCTTTCGCGTTTTTGGGTTCTCCATAGATGACTCTGTCAATATCGTCTCTGACGCTATTCGTTATGCTCAATTGGATTTCTTGTCGATGACATTTTTGTCCCTTTTTTCTCCTGGGTTAGGCCGTGCAAACAACTTTGAAGCTCATATCATGCTCAAACCCACTGCTCGGCCTAAGTTTTTTCGGGCTTGGCCCATTCCTGTGGCCCTTTGTGATCAGGTCAAACGGGAGCCGAATCATCTCACTGCTTCAGGGGTCTTGCTTCCTGTCACTTCCAATGAGTGGTCCTCTCCTGTCGTTGTCGTTGCTAAGCCAAGAGGTGATATTCGTCTCTGTGGCGATTTCAAAGCCACTGTAAATGCTCAGTGCCTTATCGACACTTACCCTATGCCTCGACCTGAAGAATTGTTTACTAAAATTGCTGGAGGCCAGTATTTTTCTAAACTTGACCTGTCAGAAGCTTATCATCAACTTCCTCTCAATGCTGCCTCCCGGCAGTTTCTGGTCCTTAACATGCCTTTCAGCCTCTATCAATACCAATGATTGCCATTCGGGGTTGCCAGCACCCCTGCTCTCTTTCAGTGATTCTTGGAACAATTATTGCTCACTGTCCCTGGGTGTATAAATTACCAGGACGACATTGTTGTCACTGGCTCCACCACTGACAAACATCTTCAAAATATCCGCACACTTTTTCATGTCTTACAGACTGCCGGTCTTAAGTGTAATCTTCAGAAATCAAAATTTTTTCAGGCATCTATCACGTACTTGGGGTTTCAACTGTCTCAGGATGGTATTCGTCCGCTTCAGCAAACTGTCGCTGCGATCGATGCCCTTCCTCGCCCTACATCTGTTAAGGAACTGCAGGCCTTCTTGGGGAAAATAGCATACTGTCACAGTTTTTACCGTCTGCTGCTTCGGTGGCTCAGCCGTTGCAATGCCTGTTGCATGAAAACGTGCCTTCTCACTGGTCTGTGTCATGCAATGCAGCTTTCCAGATATTGAAGACTATGCTGAAACAGGCCCCATGCCTGGCTACTTATCGACCTGGCCAACATCTTGTTCTTGCCACGGATGCCTCTCAATACGGGGTCGGTGCAGTCCTTGGACCTGGCCAACATCTTGTTCTTGCCATGGATGCCTCTCAATACGGGGTCGGTGCAGTCCTTGCACACCGTTTTTCTGACGGTTCTGAACAACCCATTGCTTATGCCTCCAAAACCCTTAAGGATGCCCAACAAAAGTCTTCTCAAATTGAAAAAGAAGCTTTGGCCATTATTTATGCTCTTCATAAATTTGGTGTTTTTGCTTATGGATCCAAATTTCATCTTGTTACGGATCACAAACCACTTGTTTCTTTGTTTCATCCATCAACGTCACTTCCAGACAAGGCTGCACACTGCCTCCAGCGTTGGGCTCTTTACTTGTTGCGTTTCAATTATGAGATTCATTTCCGGCCGACGGCTCAACATGCAAATGCTGATGCACTGTCTCCCCTTCCCATGGGTCCTGATCTGGCATTCTATAGGGACAAACTTTTGTGTTTCCACCTGGATGTTGCCGAGCAGCGGATTGTGGACGGGTTACCCATCACCGGGGACGGCTGGTGGCTACTACGGGTTCTGACCCTACCCTCTCCCAGGTTTTACGCTGTATTCAGTATGGTTGGCCAGATCGTCTGTCTGCTAAGACTTCTGATCCATTGCGGAACTACTACGCTTTGCGTTACCACCTCATGTCTAGGGATGGTGTTATCCTCCTTTCCACCGAAAATGCTTCGCCGCGTGTTGTGGTGCCTGCGTCTTTGTGTGCTTCGGTCTTGCGCCTCCTTCACCAAGAGCACTGGGGTGTCTCCCACACAAAATCTCTGATGCACCATCATGTTTATTGGCCTGGCATTGACTCTGAAATTGCACACATGGTAGCTGCCTGCGGCCCTTGTGCATCACAGGCCCCCGCCCCAAAGTCATCTTTGTCACCGTGGCCTTCGCCTGAGAAGCCCTGGGAGCGTATTCATGCTGACTTCGCGGGACCTTTTTCAGGTACTTATTGGCTTCTCATTGTTGACGCCTACTCTAACTTTCCTTTCATTGACCACTGCACGTCGCCTACCACCACAGCAACCACCAATGCTCTAGCTCGCATTTTCTCTTTGGAAGGCCTTCCCTCTACTCTTGTTACTGATAATGGTCCACAATTTGCCTCTTCCGATTTTGTGGATTTTTGTGCCCGTCACAGCATCATGCATGTCACGGCCCCTCCGTTCCATCCACAGTCAAACAGTGAGGCTGAACAATTGGTCTGCGCATTTAAGGCTCAGATGAGGAAACTCCTGACTTCTTCTGCTGCTGATGATGCGTTTCTCCAATTTCTGGCTTCTTACTGTTTCACCCCCATGGGCGACCACAGCCCGGCTGAGCTCTTACATGGCCGACAGCCCCGCACACTACTTCATCTTCTGCAGCCTTCCACCTAACGGCCGCGGGTGCCTTCGCTTGGCCGGTTCACAGCCGACGACCTTGTATGGGTATGGGGATATGGCAGGCGGCCAAAATGGAGTCCTAGCCGCATCTTACGACACTGTGGCCAACGCCTGTATGAAATCCAGACGGACATGGGTGTTGCAGTGCGTCATTCGGACCAGCTTCGGCCTCGTGCGCCGACAACACCTGTTCTGGATGCCGCTACACCACCTTCGGCTCTACCTGACGCTCGGGATATTGGAATCTCTCATTTCTCACAACACAGTCCTCTCACCATCATATGCCAGCACAAGAACTGATGCCACCAGGAGACATGCCCATGCAAGAACCAGATGACCATAATCTGTCGGAGCAACTCTACTTGCCTCCTTCTCCTACGGACACGGACACATCGCCCATGTTTCCTGACTTGCCGCAACAGGCAGATTGGTGCACGGGGCGCCAGCAGATTCAACCCCCACATCCTCTGTCATCTCGACCCATTATCATCGGGGACACTTCCATCCATATGGGAAAACTCCTCCTCGAGACTTTACGGCCAGTCAAACAACACCTACGGACGTTAACAATCTACAGGCCACCTCCATCAAGACCGGTGCAAAAACTTCAGAGGGGGAAAAAGTGTTGTGTCTCGCCAATCGTTCAAAGTGCCGCCGCGCAGTTACGTGCGTCCTCTACATGCGGCGCTGTCTGCCAGCCATGCAGCAGCAGTGCCACCTAAGCGGCCAGCCAGCGGCCGCTAGATTCGGACTCGGTTATGATTTGACTGTTAAAGTGTACACACGTCTTACGCTGTTTACTTGATCTGTGACTTTCATGTATTGCGTCTTCCTTGAAATATATTTGTTCAACTTGAAGGTATAACACTCGAAACCAGCGATGGTGGCGGCTTGGGCATTTTGAAGGTGCAGATGGACTACCTCCCAAGAAGCATCACATATCACATTAATGAAAACCAGATCAGCGGTTCCCTTGCACTATGACAGGAAACAATAATAACAATGGTGGTGCAGCAGCTGGTTTCCTTTGCTCCTGGGTAGGATTAGGCATGTCATCACTGCAGAATGTGATGAGGAAGAAAACTGGGACAGGAGACCATGTGGAGAAAGGCATAACCTTTCTTCTGACAGGAGACCTTTTAGTGAATGCGAAGGGTCATCATCGAACAAGCAGTTTAGTGACAGAAGTACTCCCCTGCTGAAAGGAATAGTACTTTTGTAGACAGGTGGCCTTTAAGCAGTGAAAAAGTTGTGAACAGACAACCACTGGATATGGAAACAGAGGGGTGCAGCTTCAACAGGCGTTACTGTGGACTGGGCAGGGACAGTATTTCTATCGCAGACAGAAAAGAAGACAATTTGCATCTGATACTGTTTCTGATGGTGTGTTTAGTGTAGTGAGTAACAAGGAAATGTCCTCCACCAAAGTGCACACTGACACATTACAGCACTCAGCTGTTCGGTGTTTTATTGAGTCACGTAACACACCATCAAAGGGCAGATGCAGTGGTTTAAGTGGCAATGACGAAACACTGAGGAAAGAGTGTGGGGAAAGTCCAAAATTGACAGGATTCTGAGCCCCTATGCCAGTGCCAGGAATAGTATAGATACCAGGACTGTGCTGACATAAGCTGACGCCAGCACACCAGGTGGCAAAGACATTGCAGAAAGATTGACAGAGGCCAAAAACAGACTCACAAGAAACGTGCTGCCAACACCCTCTCAGCCGCCAGTATTTAGATCACCGCCACAGACGAGAGGGCCAGTCTGTTGTACTGAGTGAGTTCCAATCTGTCCTCAGTCACAGCCCAGTGGAAGTCGCAGCAGCAGTTAGCGACCAGAACAGTGGGCATAGCAGACTTGTACTTCACCAGCAGTGAGGCTAATGTGGACTATTACAGAGAGCTTGTACCACAATGACTTTCTTAATTTAAGTAGATATCTTATTCTTATGACTAAAGAACCCAGTTAATATACGTGTGCAGTTTGTGTTATAGAAAGAGGATACTGGCTATCAAACACCATCCTCTCCTTGCTCCCTTGGTACAAGCCTACAAGAAATAACAAGACAACATAAAAGAGGGTGATGAGTACAATTCAGAAGAAGATTTTCCTAGCTTCTCTTGTGTTTTAGCTTGCAAGGGTGCTCATTGCTAATTTATTGTTGTGTTCTTGCACATACTTGCTTTTTTTGCTGTAACGTATTTGTGTAAACCGTGGCTACCCTGTCCCCTCCACCCCCTGCCCCCATGCCTCAGCCGCAGGCAGCCAATGTAAGGGATCTAACACAAGCTTTTCAGATTCCGATCTAACAAATTGCTCCCTGCTGACAACGGTACTACTACTTCTGGCTGCACAAGCTGTCTCTGCCATCCTATAGACTGACCAACATGCCCAACAAGTGTCACTGACCAGCATACCACTGTTCCAGCAATTTAACAACACAGAAGAGAAATGGCTTGAATACCTGACACAGTTCCAAGCTCATTGTGCAGTTCATCGAGTTCAAGGTACTGTGAAGCTACAATACTTTCTTTTGATTGCAGGGTCCCCAGTGTTCAGGTTAATACAAAACCTATTCCCAACTGCGTCTCCCAATGAACTCGGTTACAACGAAGTAATCACTGCATTAACCAAGTACTGTGACCAGCAAGTTCAAGTATCTGCAGCCAGATATCAGTTTTTTCACTTTCAAAAAAATCCAGAACAGATGTACCATTAGTGGAATTAATGGGCATGACTAGGAAGTGCAAATTTAAGTGTAGTTGTGGCAACTTTTACAGCGATTTAATGATTAGATATGCTGTAACATTCAATGTCCCCAATAGTAGAATATGGGACCAGATCTTAAAGTACTTTTATCCAACACTTCCTCACATGTTGCAGATCTTAGAGCAATATGATTCAGGTGCCATAATGGCTGGCAGGTCTGACCAGGCCCCGATTTGTTGAGTCGAGACGCCCCTTGCTCGCGACCGTCCCAAGCAGCCGCAGCAATGCGCATGCACACAGCCACATGGACAGCCATGTAAACAGACAAACTATTTGTCTCATTATGCGTTGCTGGCCATCATGTGAACTTTCAGTTAGATACAGGTGCCTCAGTAACATTGCTTAATTGTGCCACGTACAAACAGTTAGGCTCACCATGCCTTTCTGAACCCAGCAAGCACCCTCACTGCTGACAACGGACAGGAAATTCCAGTGCTTGGACAATGTGTTTGCCTGACTCTTACAAATCTCACACTAGGGCAGTGAATTTTACTGTGTTGAAATTAAGAGACAGTGAGAACATTTCTGGTTTAGATGTCTTTGACTTGTTTGGCCTTAGCATCCACGACAACATACTTTCGACATCGTCTTGTGATCCAACAGACAGTGTTGCTAGCTTGCTTAAAAAATTTTCTGAACTATTTTCAGAAGGAATGGGAAAAGCTAATAACTTTTTAGAGCATGTTACATTGAAAGACAATGCACAAACTAAGATTTTCTGGGACCACCCCTTTCCAATTCCTTTACGAGACAAAGTAGCCAGTGAGTTGAAAGAATTGCTAGATAATGGTGTAATTGCTCCCACTCGAGCTAGTCAATGGGCGAGTCCTCTAATTTTTTGCCTAAGCCATCTGGTCACATTCACATTTGTGTTGACTTCAAGTCTACAGTCAACCTACAGACTGTAGTTGACACTTATCCGTTACCTCGCCCTGAGGAACTCATGGACAGGCTTGGTGCAGGACGTTACTTTTCTAAGGCAGATGTGTGTGATGCCTACTTGCAGATTCCATTGGATGAAGAATCACAGAAAGTGTTTGTTGTAAATACACACTTAAGATTGTTCAAGTATTTGTGTTTGCCCTTCAGCAGTGCTTCTGCACCCGCCATTTTTCAATGTTACTCGGAACACCTCAATTGCTAAAGTGCCATTTTGTTTGAACTACTTTGATGATGTTGTCATCTCAGATCATACACCAGAGGAATGCATTGTCCATTCCTGTACTCTTTTTCGAATGTTGTCAGAAGCAGGACTCAAGTGTCATCTCGAAAAGTGTGACTTTTTCAATCTTAACTCCAGTACTTAGATCATATGATAAAAGTCAGGGTGTACACTTCCTCCAATCTCATTTGCTTGCAATCCATGACCTGCCTGTTCCTCACAACATCTCTGAACTGCCATCAGTACTAGGCAAGACGACGTACTACATTCAGTTCATACCGAATGCCGCTCAGATCGTGGCTCCATTGAATCACTTGCATCGCAAAAATGTGCCTTTTGTGTGGACTAAAGACTGTCAAGATGCATTTCAGAAACTCAAAAAGGCTTTGCTTTGTGACATGTATTTAGTGTTCTTTGACCCTGCCAAGCCAGTAATTTTGCAAGTCGACGCTTCTTCCTATGGAATCACGTGCTGTGCTTTCACACAGAATTGGTGAACACGACAGAGATATTACTTTTGCCTCAAAGTTGCTCACTCAAACTCAGTGCAATTATCCTCATATGGAAAAAGAGGCTCTTGCTATTGTGTATGCTGTGACAAAATTCCATCACTATTGGTATGGTTGCAAGTTCTATCTAGTGACAGATCACAAGCCTTTGCAGTCCGTGTTACATCCATCAAAGCCAGTTCCTACACACACTGTTCAAAACTTGCAATGCTGGGCTTTGTTGCTGTCACAGCATTAGTATGAAATCATGTACAGACATATGGTAAAGTGTGCCAATGCAGATACCTTATCTCACCTTCCGATTGGCCCAGTCTCTGATTTTGATTTATCTGCCACATCCTGTTACCAAATCAATGCACACGACTCTGAATTGCTGGAAACTATTCCCTTGCACTACAGTAAAATAGCACATTCCATGGAAGCAGACCCAGATCTCAAGATTTTGTTGCATTACATTTGCACATCTTGTCCTTGCTCATTGAAAAGCATCCAGAATTCCGTTGTATGCCAATATTCTGCATGTCTGCATAGCCTTTCAGTTCAACAGGGATTGATTCTAGTTTGAAATGACAGTGGACAATTGCCTGTGCTTATTCCCAAAGTGTTGTGGTTGCTCCAGCAAGGACATTTGCACTAAACAGTTAGCATGCCGGCACTGTGCTTGGCAGGGCATGGACGCCCACATAGAACTGATGGCGTCACAATGATGTGCATGCGTGGAGAATCAATCCGCTCCACCACAAACATACTCAGCTTGGCCTAAGACTCAATTGCTGTGGCAACAAGTGCACATTGACTTTGCAGGGCCATTCTGGGGCACTCATTGGCTCATAGTGGTAGTCTCTTTTAGCAAGTTCTCATTTGTGGTGCCTATGGATTCTATCACATCACTTAGCACCATTCAAGCATTGTCCTCAATATTTGCATCAAAGGTTTGCCAGAAGTACTTGTATTGGACAACAGACCACAGATTACTTCATGTGACTTTGAACAGTTTTGTGAACACAATGGTATTTGTCATCTAACAAGTGCTGCGTTTCACCCACAATCCACAGGGGAAGCAGAACACTACATACGTGCTTTCAAGCAACAGATGGCCAACCTACGCACCGCTGACACATGGGAACAGGCACTGCAACTCTTTCTCGCTTCCTATTGCTCCCACCCATGAGACGGACCATCACTGGTGGA
Organism: Schistocerca nitens; assembly: GCF_023898315.1. Classification (NCBI taxonomy): domain Eukaryota; kingdom Metazoa; phylum Arthropoda; class Insecta; order Orthoptera; family Acrididae; genus Schistocerca; species Schistocerca nitens. Next base: position 153,786,664 of record NC_064621.1, on the reverse strand, counting down.
ACTTCTGCATGACAGCCGCCATCAGACGCTGCTACACTTGCTTCACCCATTGCAGCATCCAGCACTGCCAATGGTCCCAAGCATAGCTTTGCACCATGCAATCTTGTTCTTTTCAGGGTTTATGGCAACTGTGGGCGCTGGGAAAGAGGCATGAGCCAGGAACACATTGGCTCTTATATGTACTTAATTGCAGATCCCAATGGTTAGCAGTGCCACCACCAGAACCAAATTCACAATATCATTTGCCCCATGAATCTACTGCTTTTCTTCCTCCAGATTCACAGCTTCACAGGACCACATGGCCTATGCAGCTGCCTGCTGGTGCCACCAGGGTGCTCCAGGAGAAGCGGATGCATGATGCGCCCCTTGTCCGCACTGTTCCCACTAGCCAACCCCATGGACCTGGACCCACAACATTGCCATTGATGTCACCTTCACTGTCTTCGCCCCAGCACACACGCTCAGGCCTGGACATGCACCCTGGCAGCAGTTTACTGGATGATGTTTCTGTTGCATTGCAAACCAGATAGTGGGGTACAGTTGGGAGTATGCTGTGCTCCACAGTCATGGCTCCAATCCCATCTCTATGTCCAGCATTCTCTCTCCACCTCTGTTGTCATTCGCAATCTCACTACACGACAATGGTGCAACATTCCTGGGGGGCGGGGGGGATGTGCTGGCGTATGGTGGTGCCAGCACACCAGGTGGCAAAGAGGTTATGAGAAGATCAACAGATGCCAAAACAGACTTGCAGGAAACGCGCCGCCAACATCCTCTCAGCTGCCAGTATTTAGATCGCCGCCATGGACCGGAGAGCCAGTCAGTCACAGGGAGATCCAGTTTGTCATCAGCTGCAATCCAGTGGGAGTTGCAGTAGCAGTTAGCTCCGCTGCTAGCTCAGAGACAGGCAGCACATAACGTCCAGAATAGTGGACATAGCAGACTTCTACTTTACCAGCAGTGAGGCTAATGTGGACTGTTACAGAGAGCTTAATTTAAGTAGATTTCTTATTCTTATGAATAAAGAACCCAGTTAATATATGCATGCAGTTTGCATTATAGAAGGAGGATACGGGCCACCAAACACCATCCTCTCCTTGCTGCTCCCTTGGTACAATCAAAATGACAGGTGGAATGGTAATTGCAATGACAGGAGTTCCTTCAGTAGAAATGCTGTGAATGGCAATTACAATGGTGTTGCCAATAACAACAGCAGTGATGCTGGCAGCAGCAATCACAACATCGTAAAAATGTAAGCAACAGGGGTAATATCAGCTACAACCTCTGCCATGGCTACTGCAGAAGTCAGGTACCTTCTTCCTCTAATGCAGTGATACTCTAGTTGCTGCAACAGAAGATACTCTGGTCCTCACTGTCAACAGGGAGCTGTTGATTCACCATTAAATGGCAAACTTCCTATCCTTCATAAGTATAAAAGAAATTGCTTTTTCAATAACTTTGTCAAGAGTCAGGTTAACTGGACAGGTCAGGTCAACTGATCCTTGCTAGTAAATTGTAGTGGAAGTTGTTTCCAGTGTCTTCCACTTTTGTAATTTATAGATCTTTTTAATTTCAAAAGCATTTTGTGTCATACTTTGCACAAATTGTGATAAAGTGTACATGAGACCTATTTTGGTTGAATTACAAGTTTTTACTTTCAGATGCCACACTGTAATCATTGAATCAACCACTGATCAAATTCAGTGTAAGATCTGAAATTAGCAGTGACACCTACCAAAGAAGGAATTAGTATTTGTGCAGCATCTAAGCAATTAAAAATTCCATGAACAACGCTAAAATGTTTCATCAGCAAATCTACTGATGACTGTGAAGTAAACTGAGTAAAGCGAGCACAAAAAGGTGTTTATACCAGCTGTGTTACCACTTAAAAGAAATTGCTGGTATGCATTATGGTTTATCTTTCACAGTTACGTGGAAGTTAGCATATGAATTTGCTTTAGCTAAAAACAAGGAACTTCTGGAAAACTGGCAACAACATAAGCTCTCTCTTAGACAGCCTGAAGCTACTAGTCTGATTCATGCAACTAGTTTCAATAGGTCACATTTTAATAAATGTTATACCAATTTGAAAGAAGCTTTTAAAAAAAATTCAAATTTGGACCAGAAGACATTCACAACTTTGATGAGACTGGCCTCACAACAATATGGAAGCCGGAAAAGAAAGCGTCTCCATGTGGCCAGAGGCAAGTGGGAAATATTACATTACATTACATTTATCGTTTTCTATGGATCCCTTGGAGAGGAGTCTCTGGGGTGTGGAAAGAGACAAAGTTTTTTTTTTATTTTTTTATTCTAATGCAGACAGAGTTATGAGCTATGATCCTTGTGAAGATATTCATCGATGGAGTAGAAGGAGTTGGCCAACAGGAAGTTCTTTAATTCACTCTGAAACTGATCTTCATCATTTACAAGACCTTTGATATGCTCTGGTAAGTTACTGAATAAATGAGTATCCATGTATTTGACTCCTTTTTGTACTAATGTTAAGCTTTAATAGTCCTTATACAGATTGTTTTTGGTTCTGGTGTTATAATCATGTTTTGCACTATTTTCTGTGAAAAGAGACATGTTGGAAATGACAAAGGACATCAGTGAGTATATGTACTGAGAAATAGTAGTTAGAATACCAAATTTGTTAAAGAGGTCTCTGCATGATAATCTAGAAGTGACATGAGATATAATTCTAATGACTCGTTTCTGAATTTTGAAAATGTTCTCTTTGTGAGGAGTTTCCCCAAAAGATGATTCCATAGCTCATTAGTGAATGGAAGTAGGCCGAATAAACTAACTTATTCATTTTTGAATCACCTATTTCTGCTATCATGCTTACTGCAAATGTAACTGAACTGAGGTGTTCCATTAAGTCTAGAATGTGAGTTTTCCAATATAGGTTGTGGTCAATTTGTAGCCCTAAAAATTTGACACTGTCTAGAGCTTTAATTTCGTTGTTTGAATACATTATACTTAACAGGTCAGGTATTCTTTGTGAGGTACTTAACTCTATGTACTGGGTCTTGTCAAAATTCAGTGACAATCCATTTGCTGTGAACCACCCATTGATAATTACAAACATTTCATTAGCCGATTGCTCAGTGAGATTACGGGTACTGTTTTTTATACCAGTACTTGTATCATCTGCAAATAAGACAAAATTTGCTTTTTGTGACACTGCATATGGAAGGTCATTAATATATAATAGGAACAACTCGGGGCCCAGAACAGAGCCCTGGAGGGGGGGGGGGGGGTGTAGGTTTCATATTTTGAATGACTATTGATATCTGGTAAGCCTGATACAGACACACACTGTTTTCTATTGAAAAGATGGGATGAGAACCATGAGCCTGCTACTCCTGTTATCCCACAATATTTTTAACTTTTGTATAAGAGTATCATGCTTAACACAATCAAAAGCTTTAGCCAGATCACAGAATATTCCAAGCAGTAATAGCTTTTGATTTATTGACTCTAATATATCATCTGTAAAAGTGAATACAGCTTGATCAGTTGACAATCCTTTCCAAAATCCAAAGTGATTGAGAATGAGAATATTTTTCTGTACTAAGTGTTAGAAAGTCTAATGTACATAACAATTTTAAACACTTTTGAAAGTAGAAATGGGGCAGAAGTTTTCCACTGATGATTTGTCTCTTTTTTTGTGTAATGGTTTTACAATAGCATATTTAAGCCTATCTGGAAAAGTACCACTGTGGAGGGATTCATTACATAAGTAACTCAGTATCTCACAAAGTTCTGAGGAGCAACATTTAATCATGGTAGTGCTGATATCATCATAACCACTGGAACATTTGTTTTTAAGAGAGCTAATAATATTAGAAATCTCTTTCAGTGAGGTAGGATATAGTGGAATTTTGTCAGCTTCTGCATAAATGCATTTTTTAAATATTTTAAGCTGTCTTCTGAGGAACTGTGCAAACCTAAGTTGTCTGCTACTGAAAGGAAAACGTTGAAAGTGTCAGCAATTTTGGAGGTATCTCTAATCAACTCATTATTTACATTTAACATAATTTCCTTATTGACCTGATTAATTTTTCCTGTTTCACTTTTTAGTATGTTCCATATAGTTTTTATCTTGTTATTAGAGGCATTTATTTTTTCTTGAAAATAAATACATTTTGAGGTTCTGATTACTTTGTTTATGATTTTACAATATAATTTTTAATGTGATCTAGCTCTGTAGTCATTGTTTTCCCCTTGCATTAAGTACGGTCTTCTTTTTGTGTTGCAAGATACTTTTATTCCATTTGTAACCCAAGGTTTTGAAACATTTAATCTATTTGCTTTGATTACTTTCTTAGGGCTGCAGTTTTATATGTGACCTATGACCATATTAGAGAAAGAGTTATATTTTTCATTTATCCTGGGTAAATTTTATACATCTTTCCAGTCTGTATTCCTCAAACAGTTTTTTATACCTTCAATTCTTGTTTCATTTATTATTCATATTGTTTCCCACTTCCTGTTATTAGTTGAGACCCCACTATATTAAATGCAAGCAACTGGGCATCATGATCCGAAAGGCCATTAAATATTGGATTTATACTATGATTTGCTAGTGTGGTAGTATCTATGAAAATGTTATCAATAGCAGTGCTGCTGGTACCCATAACCCTGTCTGGAAACTGTATTAAGGGATTGAGATTATAAGAAGAGGTAAGAGACTAGTATGGATCTTGAGTGACCATCCTCGAGAAAATTTAAATTAAAATCTCCACTTAGTATTAATTCATTATTTTTAGAAGTTAGTTTAGTGAATAGCTAGAAATTACCAGTTGGAGCCCTGTATATCTGTAGATTGTGACTATAATTATTTTTCTTTTATGTGTTTCTACTTGTGTGACACGTGCTTCAAAATGCTGATCACTACAGTATTTAAGAAAGTCAATGTTTTTATAATTGTGACCCTTTCTAATGTAAGTGGCAACTCCTCTTTCCTCCATCTCTTTTCTACAATATTTTGAAGCTAAAGTATACCCTTCTATATGAAGCATTTCAGTTTCACTGCCTAAATGATGTTCAGAAATACAGATAATATCCTTAGGATTTGTAGTATGTAGCTCATCTAAACAGATCTGAAATTCATTAATTTTGTTTTTTAAACCTCTGATATTTTGATGTAGTAAATTTACTGTCTTCCCCCATGAACCATGGGCCTTGCCGTTGGTGGGGAGGCTTGCGTGCCTCAGCGATACAGGTGGCCGTACCGTAGGTGCAACCACAACGGAGGGGTATCTGTTGAGAGGCCAGACAAACATGTGGTTCCTGAAGAGGGGCAGCGGCCTTTTCAGTAGTTGCAGGGGCAACAGTCTGGATGATTGACTGATCTGGCCTTGTAACATTAACCAAAACGGCCTTGCTGTGCTGGTACTGCGAACGGCTGAAAGCAAGGGGAAACTACAGCCGTAATTTTTCCCGAGGACATGCAGCTTTACTGTATGATTAAATGATGATGGCGTCCTCTTGGGTAAACTATTCCGGAGGTAAAATAGTCCCCCATTCGGATCTCCGGGCGGGGACTACTCAAGAGGACATCGTTATCAGGAGAAAGAAAACTGGCATTCTACGGATCGGAGCGTGGAATGTCAGATCCCTTAATTGGGCAGGTAGGTTAGAAAATTTAAAAAGGGAAATGGATAGGTTAAAGTTAGATATAGTGGGAATTAGTGAAGTTCGGTGGCAGGAGGAACAAGACTTTTGGTCAGGTGATTACAGGGTTATAAATACAAAATCAAATAGGGGTAATGCAGGAGTAGGTTTAATAATGAATAAAAAAATAGGAGTGCGGGTTAGCTACTACAAACAGCATAGTGAACGCATTATTGTGGCCAAGATAGACACAAAGCCCATGCATACTACAGTAGTACAAGTTTATATGCCAACTAGCTCTGCAGATGATGAAGAAATTGATGAAATGTATGACGAGATAAAAGAAATTATTCAGGTAGTGAAGGGAGACGAAAATTTAATAGTCATGGGTGACTGGAATTCGTCAGTAGGAAAAGGGAGAGAAGGAAACATAGTAGGTGAATATGGATTGGGGGGAAGAAATGAAAGAGGAAGCCGCCTTGTAGAATTTTGCACAGAGCATAACTTAATCATAGCTAACACTTGGTTCAATAATCATAAAAGAAGGTTGTATACCTGGAAGAATCCTGGAGATACTAATAGGTATCAGATAGATTATATAATGGTAAGACAGAGATTTAGGAACCAGGTTTTAAATTGTAAGACATTTCCAGGGGCAGATGTGGATTCTGACCACAATCTATTGGTTATGAACTGCAGATTGAAACTGAAGAAACTGCAAAAAGGTGGGAATTTAAGGAGATTGGACCTGGATAAACTGAAAGAACCAGAGGTTGTAGAGAGTTTCAGGGAGAGCATAAGGGAACAATTGACAGGAATGGGGGAAAGAAATACAGTAGAAGAAGAATGGGTAGCTCCGAGGGATGAAGTAGTGAAGGCAGCAGAGGATCAAGTAGGTAAAAAGACGAGGGCTAATAGAAATCCTTGGGTAACAGAAGAAATATTGAATTTAATTGATGAAAGGAGAAAATATAAAAATGCAGTAAATGAAGCAGGCAAAAGAGAATACAAACGTCTCAAGAATGAGATCGACAGAAAGTGCAAAATGGCTAAGCAGGGATGGCTAGAGGACAAATGTAAGGATGTAGAGGCTTGTCTCACTAGGGGTAAGATAGATACTGCCTACAGGAAAATTAAAGAGACCTTTGGAGAGAAGAGAACCACTTGTATGAATATCAAGAGCTCAGATGGCAACCCAGTTCTAAGCAAAGAAGGGAAGGCAGAAAGGTGGAAGGAGTATATAGAGGGTTTATACAAGGGCGATGTACTTGAGGACAGTATTATGGAAATGGAAGAGGATGTAGATGAAGATGAAATGGGAGATAAGATACTGCGTGAAGAGTTTGACAGAGCACTGAAAGACCTGAGTCGAAACAAGGCCCCGGGAGTAGACAACATTCCATTAGAACTACTGATGGCCTTGGGAGAGCCAGTCATGACAAAACTCTACCATCTGGTGAGCAAGATGTATGAGACAGGCGAAATACCCACAGACTTCAAGAAGAATATAATAATTCCAATACCAAAGAAAGCAGGTGTTGACAGATGTGAAAATTACCGAACTATCAGTTTAATAAGTCACAGCTGCAAAATACTAAAGCGAATTCTTTACAGACGAATGGAAAAACTGGTAGAAGCGGACCTCGGGGAAGATCAGTTTGGATTCCGTAGAAATGTCGGAACACGTGAGGCAATACTAACCTTACGACTTATCTTAGAAGAAAGATTAAGAAAAGGCAAACCTACGTTTCTAGCATTTGTAGACTTAGAGAAAGCTTTTGACAACGTTAACTGGAATACTCTCTTTCAAATTCTGAAGGTGGCAGGGGTAAAATACAGGGAGCGAAAGGCTATTTACAATTTGTATAGAAACCAGATGGTAGTTATAAGAGTCGAGGGGCATGAAAGGGAAGCAGTGGTTGGGAAAGGAGTGAGACAGGGTTGTAGCCTCTCCCCGATGTTATTCAATCTGTATATTGAGCAAGCAGTAAAGGAAACAAAAGAAAAATTCGGAGTAGGTATTAAAATTCATGGAGAAGAAGTAAAAACTTTGAGGTTCGCCGATGACATTGTAATTCTGTCAGAGACAGCAAAGGACTTGGAAGAGCAGTTGAACGGAATGGACAGTGTCTTGAAAGGAGGATATAAGATGAACATCAACAAAAGCAAAACGAGGATAATGGAATGTAGTCAAATTAAATCGGGTGATGCTGAGGGGATTAGATTAGGAAATGAGACACTTAAAGTAGTAAAGGAGTTTTGCTAGTTGGGGAGTAAAATAACTGATGATGGTCGAAGTAGAGAGGATATAAAATGTCGACTGGCAATGGCAAGGAAATCGTTTCTGAAGAAGAGAAATTTGTTAACATCAAGTATAGATTTAAGTGTCAGGAAGTTGTTTCTGAAAGTATTTGTATGGAGTGTAGCCATGTATGGAAGTGAAACATGGACGATAACCAGTTTGGACAAGAAGAGAATAGAAGCTTTCGAAATGTGGTGCTACAGAAGAATGCTGAAGATAAGGTGGGTAGATCACGTAAGTAATGAGGAGGTATTGAATAGGATTGGGGAGAAGAGAAGTTTGTGGCACAACTTGACTAGAAGAAGGGATCGGTTGGTAGGAGATGTTTTGAGGCATCAAGGGATCACAAATTTAGCATTGGAGGGCAGCGCGGAGGGTAAAAATCGTAGAGGGAGACCAAGAGATCAATACACTAAGCAGATTCAGAAGGATGTAGGTTGCAGTAGGTACTGGGAGGTGAAGCAGCTTGCACAGGATAGAGTAGCATGGAGAGCTGCATCAAACCAGTCTCAGGACTGAAGACCACAACAACAACAAATTTACTGTTACTTGTCTTCGCAAGTATTATGCTTAACATTTTCAGATACATCTTGTTTCAACATTGGGTGTGTAGATATAAGCTTACCACAAAAAAGAACTACTTCCATGAGTCGCAGTGTCTCCCTTTACAGAATTTACTATCAACCTAGCCAGTATATCCTTCCCTATTCTACTGGGATGCAGACCATGAGAAGTAAAGCCCCACCTACCAATAGTGTCAACAGGAACCAAACCAATCCCTGACCCAGCACCAGCCCGAAGCAGTTGATCCAACTCTATATTGACCCTGTTCACGGAGCTGTTCGACTGGGGTCGATTGTACCACTTGAAAACAGGCACAAACTCGACATTAGTATGGTTCGTTGCTGATGCTATTTTTACCAGGTCACTCTCAATACTGTAGTCCTGCTCCCTATCAACACTGTTCCCTGCTCCACCCACTATTATAACATGATCCTCCTTGGTGAAACCTTTACACAAATATCTATGCTCTCTATCACTTCTATAGCTTCAGCATAAAGAGGCACACTTGTAACCATATGTAGCATTATTGGGAGCACTGGAAATGCAGTTTCACCATCTTTTGTGTTCCAACATGTCCATTTTATAGATCGTATGCTCCACATAAGCCCACTTGGAAGGGTAGTGGCAGCTCGTACCTCACGATGGATGATTGGAGGCATATTTATGGACATATTGGCACATTTTGTCAAACTTGATTGGCCAAGCAAAGAAAAGCAATCATGAAAGCCACATGTCAATCAGGGCAATAACATTTGCCAAAGTTTGCATAGTTTTATTAATGATACTGCCACACTGCAGCCATAAACCTTTGGATGTTGCCATTCATGGGCCTTCCACATACTATTACAATAAAGCTTGTGATAGAGGCTACTAAATCATCCTGGTCAGACACTTTGTTATCTATGGTATAGTGGGCTTAATGAGTGAAGCATTTCCATCCGCTTTCACTCCCTCAATCATCAGCAAAGGTTTCGAAGCTACAGGTATAATGCCTTTTAATGATGAAACATTTAGGGAAGCAGATTTTCTGTGTTCATCTGCGACAGACCGGCCGTTTGAGCCACCTGACAATGAATGACTTGTTTTGGAAAGTAACATCCCTACTATAGTTCCAGGTACAGTTGCTCCGCTTTTTCTGGTGTCTTCTAGCGATCGAGTTCCTTCAACTTCTGGTACCTCTAGTGGTAATCTCATTTCTTCTTGTCCTTATGAGCAAGAACTCCTAGAAGAATTATGTGTGTCTCCTGAAGCCTTGCTTCCATTCCCGTAGTGTGGTCCCTGAAAAAGAAATAGTTGTAGCCAAAAGAGAGGAGACTCTTATCGTTACGAGTTCACCTGTAAAGGCTCGTCTGAAAGAAGAAGCCTCTGTCACAGAGTAAAAGAAAAAGAGAATGAAGAAACCTACTCCATAAGGACTAAATTCGTCGTAAGATGAATGAGCTTACTTGGCATTAGAATAATCTGATGTTTCTTAGAACAAAAACATTGAAGAAGATGGAGATTTTTCAGGATTTGAAGCTAGTGACTTCATAATTATAATTAAGTGCGTGGAGTAAAAAAAGACTTTATAGCTGTCCAGAAAATTTGTCTTCGTTCTGGCATTCAAGTGATTTCTATAAACCTTCCAATAGATTTGCCATAATGGATGAAAACGCATTTGTTGCCACTGCTTAGACTTTTGTCGAAGATCTGACTTATTTCAATGTTGACTTGTATGAATGCAGCCCTCGCAATTAATATGTTTCAAGTTATCACGAAGTTTGCGATATTTATTTACAGAAATGTGTTTTGTCTCATTTATGTGACAGGTTATTAATTTTTATTCAGTGAAACCCCGATTTTCTCATTTCAAGTGACTTTAAAAAAATGACGTAAAATGAGAGAAAATGTAAAGTTACGTATAGGATCCCTGTTTGCGTTATTGTTTCATATGTGTACATAACATGCATGAAAATACTCGTCAGGATTTGTTTATTATAGAATAAAGGATATCTGAATTTTGTACTACGTTTAGCCGCTGGAACTGGTAACTGGGAAGCAAAAACTTTTTTGTTAGAAGGAGGTGAAAGCCTGCAACTGTATCATTCATTATTTAAATAATGAAACACTACACCAGCTCCGTACTCTTTCGTTTCGAGAATTTATTCTCACTATCAAGGGCAAATATTTTCGTAAGGATTTTGTGCGAAGTTTAGGTACGAGTCGTTTTCCGTATCATGCACTAATATCGTCTTTTTGAGGTTATACGAACCTGCCTCTCCTCAATTATGCAGAAAAATCACACACGCGAAACAAGACTCACATAGTTTGTTTGAGAAACATCACAAAAAAATTCTTACGTGAATATTTGCAACTGACAACGAAAATAAATTTTCGGGACGTGCATGAAAAAACCATCACTGAAGGTCTCTTCAATTATTTAAACAGGAACTTTGTGCAACGCACAAGAGCAAAGTCACCCCCTCAGTAGCGCCACCTGGCGCTACAAGTCGCTCAACATTTTAACAACAAATATGCGAAACATGCGTTTCACCGCTGAGGTGTCTGAGTATGACGATCAGGAATCGCGCAAGCGCAGCTGAGAAACAGAGAAAGTTTGCAAATGGCAAAAAATAACGTAACTGATAGAAATAACCGGTTACTGAGAAGTAACGGTTACTGCGATAACCGTTCCTCTGATTCTGGCAGTTATTTCAATAACTGTTTAGTGTCAACAGTGCCTCGCGCCATCTGTTGACCGAAGATCGTACTGCGCATTTGGAAGGCGTTCTATAGACCATGGGAATAACTGTGAGACTGCGCGCCATCTGTTGATAGGAACTGTGTACTATTTCGTGGGCCTTCGTTACTTTTAGCATAAACAATTAAATAAAGTTAATGTCCGAGCCGTGGCTGATAGGAGCTGCATTACAGGCATTAACAAGTACGGTCGTTCCCTTAAGCCACCGCCTTACGTGTTAATTTAGCTTGGACGGGTAGTACAAGGAAAGTTACTAAGGAATTCGAGCGACTATGGAAATAACTGTCAGAGACCGGTATTCTCCTCTGGCAGTTATCGTTATTGGCTCGTAGTTCTAGTTCTCTGGTAGTTATCGGGCTACCACCACAGATAACCTGGAAGCTGGTAACGGAATAACTGTGTGTCTAGACGTTCCTGACTCGGTGACTCCAGTTAAAGGTCGTAGTTCCAGGTGATATTTCCAGAGAGGATAGTAACTGGAGCGAACAAATATTTTCGTACTGCTACGGAAATAGCCGCTGGCCATCGCGAATGACAAATAACATGTCAGAAAGTATAACATAATACAGTGGAATATAATAATTATTATCCTCATCATTTGTCAGGAGATTGTCAAAATATGTGCATATATCACAGTAACTGCTAATATTTACAGAATTGGGACACTGACAGAATAAAACACAGTTACGTACTTTTAATAAATTTATCGTACACAGAATACCCGATCTTGACTGTTGCAACCAAGTGCTGTCAAAACTGAAATATAGCAGAGTTTTTACCTAAGCTGGTCTATCAGTCTCTGTTACGATATTCATCTACAGAGTAGAAGGAGGGGTCAATGGAAGCGTCTGATTCCACCCGTCTGCTTCGACGTAAAGGTATTGTGGTGTGTGAATGTCATTACGGCACGGTGTTTATGAGTTGTTTTTTTTGTGTGTGTGTGTGGAGGGGGGGGGGGGGCGGGCGGGGGGGGGGCTGTCGATCTAGGTTGCAGTGCCGGAATTTGCTGGTGGTAATTAATTTTTTTTTTTTTCTAGCTGTGATGTTTGGTTGGTTGGTTTGGGGAAGGAGACCAGACAGCGAGGTCATCGGTCTCATCAGATTAGGGAAGGAAGTCGGCCGTGCCCTTTGAATGGAACCATCCCGGCATTTGCCTGTAGCGATTTAGGGAAATCACGGAAAACCTAAATCAGGATGGCCGGACGCGGGATTGAACCGTCGTCCTCCCGAATGCGAGTCCAGTGTCTAACCACTGCGCCACCTCGCTCGGTCTAGCTGTGATGTTTTGTGTATTTATGAAGTATTGAATGTGATTTAATTTATGTAGGGATGATTGATTTGTGGACTTTTGGGATTGTGGTTTTATTTTTCGCAGTTGTAGGAGTTGGTTTTTTGGCATCAGTAGCTGTGGTGGACCTATATAGGTCACCGGAAATGACCGATTCCCATTTTCATAGTTATGTGTGTTGATGTTTTAGTATCGTCATCTGAGGTTGACCTATGTAGGTCAAGGGAAATGTCTGATTCCAATTTTCGTACTTTTAGTAGTGGGTATTGGTGTTTTGGTATGGTCACCTATAGTTGACCTATATTGTTCAAGGGAAGTGTCTGATTCCTGCAGATTTTTGTTGGTGTAGCAGAATGCTGTATTTTTTTTCTTTTTGTTCTTCATTTTGTGTTTTGGGATCATGGTATGGTTTTTTTTACTAGCTTGTCCTCACCCTAAAACCCCCAACTTCCCGCAGTAGTCCCATTGGTTTGATTGTATTTTTGGTGGGAAATGTTATTGTATTATTTATAGGTATCTTCGTGTTTGTTGCCATGTGTATGTAGTGACGTCATAGACACACTTAAAATAGCCATTTCCGGCATATTGATGACGGGTGGAATCAGACACTTCTATATCAAATAGTCTTTCAAACACACTGTAAATCGTGCCTTATCTGAAACCAAGTTTTTAATGGTTGCTGACTTGCTGGGAGTTTATTGAAAATGCATGTTCCTGAATATTGGACCCCTTTTGGACCAAGGTAAGTAATTTTAGGTCTTTATGTAGATTGCTGTTCCCATTTCTAGTACTGATATTATGTATTAAGCTATTGGTTGGAAATACTTGTAACAAATTTCATTAAGGAATAAATATACTAGGAAGCAGTGGTTAGAATACAAAGTTCCTTGAACAGGTTCGTACATGATGTTCTTGAATTGATACCACAAACGATTTTTATTACACGCTTTTACATGCGAAAAACTTTTGCTACGTTTGATAAGTTACCACAGAATATGCTCCCTTATGAAATAATAGAATGAAAAAATGTGGTATGCCCTTCCCAACTGAATTTATTATCGAGTTGTAGTCCCAGAAATGTAACACTGTCAACCTTTTCGATCTGCATGTCTTCATATGTTATAAACATGCTGTCGCTGGAGAAATCGAGCAGTTTGCAAATCTGACATAAAACTTGGATTAGCGTACTCACACTTTCCCCAATAGGACTAGCTTTTACAGCACAGGAGTAAACGAATCTGTCACATTACTTATATTTTTTTGTTGTATTACAAGGCTGTACACTTTATTCTATTATGTGAGCAGCACAAGAAATTAAGCTTCGAATTTAACCTACAGTACTCAGTTTACATATTACTTCATACTTAAAAACGCACGTTGTTAACATTTTACTTAAACAGTGCTTTGGCGAAGTTCCGCTTACTTTCTGTCGCAGCTGCGAAGATAATATTTCTAATAGCGACCGATAATCTACAAACATATAATATGAAACACTAATAATCGTTCTAACATCAACTAAAATGTACCCGGAGTTAATAAGCTAAGGTTATGACACGATTCATACGACATTTCTGCTATTTCACACTACTCGCAGTTATACTGATAACTAAACTGATGGATTCCAACTATGTCGTTATTTAACTGTCGGAGTATTCGGTATTCGCTAGCGAAAAATAACTTGGCAGTTATTAATAACGGTTAACGATAACGGTTATCAAAGAATAACTGGAACTGTGATAACGGTTACTCCAGAATAACCGTTTGGCCCACCTCTGTGTGATTGGTCACGAACCTACTTACTCCCATCAGCCACCATTCCGAGAGGCAACGGCAGGATATTGGACAATGGATGTAGCAACCTTGGGACAGTGCTTGTGCTTTTACCGATTGAGAAAAGGTGACTAAGTCTGTGAAGAAAGAACGCCACCTAACGATAGTAAACACTACTTGAAGACCGTCGCCATGTCAGTGTAAGTTTATGCCTATTACTGACGTTTCTTTCCCACAAAATATTGTCCCATACAGCGTAAATGTCGGCAAACATTATGTTAACGTAAAATCGGGTGTGAATTAACATTGTGATCAGAGGAAATTTGACGAGAGCGATAAAAATTGCCGTAAACTGGGGTACAACATTAATGCCGGGGACGCAGAAGCTGGGCTTTACTTAACACAAATTATTACAGATCTCGTGTTATATTTCCTTTCATGAATTAACTTGGTATTTGAGTATTTCTAATTATACTAAACAGTTGAAACTAGTGTGTGTCTATTTTTATACTTTATCAGTTAGAGACAATAATAATAAGGGAAAGTTTTCACAAACAAGAAAGTATTTGCTGTGTGAAATTACGTTAGACCTCAAAAGTTGATTAATTTTGTATCTAAACATTATTACTATGCATTTCAATGCTTCAGTTACTGTTGTAGTCAGAATTTGTGCTCAAATATCAGTAATAAAAGAAATAGTATCCCCTGACTAGAATGTCGATCAGACACAAGTGCAACCTATCAAATCATGCAACTGGGTGCAACAGTTTGTAGGGATATGAAATAGAACAGTCACATCTCTAGAGGTCGTCAAGAGAGAATTGAACTAATTACAGCTCACACTGAGGCATTTAAGCAATGGCAACATATAAATACACTTCATATATGACTCACATTGGGAAGAAGCCCCAATAACTGGTACACTGTGAGAACATATTTCTTTTCTGTGTAAATTACCTTTGTATTTCTTAATGTTATTTTCAACTTCTATATTACATTGGAGTGAATATGCTTTAAATTTCTGGTGGCTATTATGGTAACAAATAAGGAAAAATCTTTTTCTGACTGTTTGTCGCACTATATCAGTAAATTGTAGAAATCCTTTCATTCCTTTAACTGTTACTAATTTTCACAGGAATTACACAAAAATAATGAACAGGGAGCAATGGAGTAAATATAAAGCAGACTTCAATGCAGATTATTCAGAATACAGAAGACTTCACTCTGAAGTTGAAAAAGTTTCCCAGAGATTTGCTGATTTAGAAAAGAGCTTAAAGCAACAAGTAAAGTTTAGCCCTGAATGGAAGGTATGAGTACAGATGAACTTGGAAAGCTTTCAGTTTTAAGTAATAGGTAGTTAAACCAATTACATTTCTTGAATGTATTACCATTCTCAAACTTTTTTACAGAACATACAAAAACAAATTATTCAGGAATATGAGGAAACAAAGCGTGATCAGGAGTTCCAAGATGCCAAGAAGAGGTTTCAGTATCTGCATGAAAAACTGTCACTCATCAAACGCCTGGTTTCTGAATATGATGCAGCACAGAATTATACTGACCCTTACCTCACTCAGCACATGAAATGCTGCCTGTAACGTTCCAAGGGCGATCAGCTGAGCAAGAATCTCATTGTGGTGAACTGACATTGTGCTTAGTACTTTCTTGCAAGTTTTATTATACATTTCAAAATGTAGCATAGTAATTCCTATCATACTTGTCACATATACTAAGGACTGTTGGTCTGGAGAGGATAATGTGTGCAGTTACGATGACTGAAAGGTTTAAAAAATAGAGGACATTAAGTCAGTATTGGATATAGCCTTCGCACTGTGTTGTATGGTTATATGCTTAACTTGAAAGGTTGAAGAGTTAACTTAAGAGGATTTTTACTTTTCCTGTCAAGGGTGTTGTTTTGATTTTGAAATGTGTGATGAACTGAATTTCAGGCTTCCTTTGTAATTGGTAAATGTAAGAAATTTTTGCATACTTAAGCTCATTGTCAAGTCATAGATGGCAGTCAGAAAGTTTGTATTTGCTTGCAACGTCACCATGAAGAAAGTGGAATGAGCTGTGCATTTATTTTTGGATAATTGTTAATATTAATTACGCAATCCTGATACATTCACAGTGGGACAATAATATCTTGTTAATTACTGAGAACATATATGTGAGGTGGTGCTGTATCTACATAAAAGTGAAGGAAAATCAATATCTTTCCAATGTTAATGTATTTTATTCCTGTGATTGATTGTAATAAAAAGAGAAAGTAATTGAAAGTCCCGTATATCTACACAACCTCTCCACTGTTCTCTCACCTCAGAGTATGGTATGGGCCATCACTGTAAAATTATGTTGATTCCAGACGTGAGAACAGGCATCAAAAATGTTGCTGATATACTGCAATTTGAAGTACTGTATTTTTTAACCATTTGCACTTCTTAATTTATTTAAGTGTGCCCCATACAGTTAGGTGTTTTTACATTCGATAAAATTTAAAATCCTGGTTAATAGGAATAACTAGATCAAAAATTATTTGTGTTGTTAACAGCTTGTGGTGGGAGAGGTAAGATAATGATATGTATCATACAAATGCACAGACTATTGTCTATTATTAATCTAAATGTACTGCTCATGTAATGCCAAGAACATATTCGCAGAACTATATTTTCTGTTTGTATAGCGTTTCTTAATTTATTCAGAACTCGTCTAAGGATAGTCTCGTCACAGCTAAGAAAATTATTGTGATGGGATGGACAAAGTTTACTTAAAGCTCTTCCATAGAATACTGTTTCCTGAAAATGTGGATATTAGAATTGGTATTATTGGCACTAATTGCTGGTGCACTGCTTATGTAACAAACAAAGAACAATCTGAAACTTTCGAGCAATTTTACTCATATGATGTAATGAATTTTAGTCGCAGTATTTGGTACTGTGAACTAGAGAACATTTTCATGTGAAAATTCTTGCACGAGTTGTGGTTGTGAAGAATGTACATCTGTTGGATAATGAACTGAAGGTACCATAAAAAAGCTCCAATAAGTTAAATTACATAAAAAAATCTATAAGTGCCTGGGTTTTGTATGAGAAAGTGGCTTTTCACTAAATAAAAAATTCATGTTTTAAGACAACAGTACAAAACTTCAAATTATTTTCCATGTTATATACACGAAACTCGAATAATCCCCGTAAATAAACAGTGCAAGTGTGCTGATGCCTAGGTAAATTTATATGACAGAGGGAGACACATGAGACAGAGGTTTATTTTGAAATTGCTGCAACTGGAAAGACATTTTGGATAAGTCAGAATAAGAAATCCCAATATGTTGGCCAAATCTATAGCTCAATATCACTATACTACCCCATTTAAAAAAATAAATTTTGTGATGTGGTGCTTTGGCACCAGAGTTCTATAAGCAGTGCACATTGTGTGTTTGTTTCTTTCTATAAATGTGTTAAATATGTGTATAAAATCGCCACAAAGTGAAATTAATTGTATATGTATGAGTACCGTGTAAAATACTCTGTTGGCCATCATGGAATTGGAAGACCACACTTTTGTTTTTGTAACTTGTTATTACTCGCGCAATAAGTCAAATTTCATGTCCTTGCACTTTACCAAAAATGTATATATATACTTTTTAGATGATGTGTTTATTATTTGCATATAGAGTATGTTCATGTAGCAGACTGGTCAAAACATGCGATCTTTTGTAATAATTCTATTGTAATAACAGAAGTTAGAAATTTGTGGGAAATTAATAAAAAATGTTTCGTCCTTGCAATTATTTTTAGTTTTTTTTTTCCTTGCTCCATCAGTTACAAAATTAAATTCAATTAGTATTGCCAGATGTGCCCTTCATACGTATACTAGTGAAACTGTTTACATTGGTCAGTGATATTCCAGATATTCTGTGCATTCCATGATTGATTCATTTGTTTGAAGTGGGTGTGGCTTTTTGTGAATGACATGAAGTGGCTGGAGTTAAATATTCTTTCAGTTATGTATGTATTAACAAAATCATGTAAATTATCTGGCTTGTGGACAATGGATAATCAGAATGTTCAAACCATATCATGAAAATGGTTAGATCATTATCAACTGTATGTATATATTAAAAATATTTTAGATATTGCTACAGATAATTTTGAGAAACGTGACAGAAGATTTAATGACTGAAGTGCAGTACTAAGTGAAATAACAATGCAGAATTCACTTATTGGGTAAAGTTTGTTCACAACTCTGTGTAAGTTGCTGATGAATGCTTCTCCTGATGAAGTGAATTAATGTTATGAGTCAGTGTATTAAGCTGCAAGAATGTTGTTGATGGAAATAATGGAAGATAAATACTTTATATGTAATGTACTTTTAATTGTGATGTATTTATTTTATTTTATATTAATATGCAGCAGATTTGCTGCGAACTATTGTAACTTGACTGATGCTGATGTGAGAGAGGAGGGAGTGAGAACTGCCCTGCCACCATTGCCCAAGGGTTAACTACAGTGAAATGTAGGGGAAAGTTTAATGTAGTGATTAAATGGCATTATTATTATTATTTCTTTACTTTCTCAGACGTTAAGTATGGTTAAGAATGTAAAGTGACGCGGACCTTGATCAAGCGTCACTTCCTATTAACTTCCTATTAACTGTTATATTGCATTTAGGAACTTTCGGGTAATTGAACATGTATCAGTAATTACGGATTTCTGTAGTTGCATATATATGTTTGGATGTAGCTGTATTGCATTGATGTACTGGTGGATATTGTGTGGTATGACTCCTGTAGTTGATAGTATAATTGGTATGATGTCAACTTTATCCTGACGCCACATGTCTTTGACTTCCTCAGCCAGTTGGATGTATTTTTCAATTTTTTCTCCTGTTTTCTTTTGTATATTTGTTGTATTGGGTATGGATATTTCGATTAGTTGTGTTAATTTCTTCTTTTTATTGGTGAGTATGATGTCAGGTTTGTTATGTGGCGTTGTTTTATCTGTTATAATGGTTCTGTTCCAGTATAATTTGTATTCATCATTCTCCAGTACATTTTGTGGTGCATACTTGTATGTAGGAACTTGTTGTTTTAAAAGTTTATGTTGTAAGGCAAGCTGTTGATGTATTATTTTTGCGACATTGTCACGTCTTCTGGGGTATTCTGTATTTGCTAGTATTGTACATCCGCTTGTGATGTGATCTACTGTTTCTATTTGTTGTTTACAAAGTCTGCATTTATCTGTTGTGGTATTGGGATCTTTAATAATATGCTTGCTGTAATACCTGGTGTTTGTTTGATCCTGTATTGCAATCATGAATCCTTCTGTCTCACTGTATATATTGCCTTTTCTTAGCCATGTGTTGGATGCGTCTTGATCGATGTGTGGCTGTGTTAGATGATACGGGTGCTTGCCATGAAGTGTTTTCTTTTTCCAATTTACTTTCTTCGTATCTGTTGATGTTAAGTGATCTAAAAGGTTGTAGAAGTGGTTATGAAATTGCAGTGGTGTAGCCGATGTATTTATATGAGTGATTGCCTTGTGTATTTTGCTAGTTTCTGCTCGTTCTAGAAAGAATTTTCTTAATTGTTTCTTGCTGTCAATTCTGTTTTCAGTATTTTTGTTAGTCTTTGTCTGTATTTTTCTTTTAGTTCTTCTTTAATATTTGTATTATCTATTCCTATTTTTTGTGTGTATCCTAGATTTTTATAGGCATCCGTTTTTTCCATCGCTTCTATGCAGTCGCTGTGGTTATCCAATATGTAATCTTCTTGTTTAGTGTTTTCCCTTGACTATGCTATTTTTCTTACATTTGTCTGTTCCAAAAGCCATATTTATATCATTGCTGAATACTTCTGTTATCTTTAGTAATTGGTTGAGTTGTTGATTTGTTGCTGCCAGTAGTTTTAGATCATCCATGTATAGCAAATGTGTGATTTTGTGTGGGTATGTTCCAGTAATATTGTATCCATAATTTGTATTATTTAGCATGTTGGATAGTGGGTTCAGAGCAAGGCAGAACCAGAAAGGACTTAATGTGTCTCCTTGGTATATTCCACACTTAATCTGTATTGGCTGTGATGTGATATTATTTGAATTTGTTTGGATATTAAGTGTGGTTTTCCAGTTTTTCATTACTATGTTTAGGAACTGTATCAATTTAGGATCTACTTTGTATATTTCCAATATTTGTAGTAACCATGAGTGGGGTACACTATCAAAAGCTTTTTGGTAATCAATGTATGCGTAGTGTAGTGACCTTTGTTTAGTTTTAGCTTGATATGTCACCTCTGCATCTATTATCAGTTGCTCTTTACATCCTCGTGCTCCTTTGCAACAGCCTTTTTGTTCTTCATTTATAATTTTGTTCTGTGTTGTATGTGTCATTAATTTCTGTTTAATGACTGCAGTTAATATTTTGTATATTGTTGGTAGGCATGTTATGGGGCGATATTTAGCTGGGTTCGCTGTGTCTGCTTGATCTTAAGGTTTCAGATAAGTTATTCCATGTGTAAGTGTATCAGGGAATGTGTATGGGTCTGCAATGTAACTGTTAAATAATTTAGTTAGATGTGAATGTGTTGAGGTGAACTTCTTTAACCAGAAATTTGCTATTTTATCATTTCCAGGGGCTTTCCAATTGTGAGTAGAATTAATTGCTTGGGTGACTTCATGTTGCAAAATTATCACTTCAGGCATTTGTGGTATCATCTTGTATGTGTCTGTTTCTGCTTGTATCCACCGTGCATGCCTGTTATGTTGTACCGGGTTTGACCATATGTTGCTCCAGAAGTGTTCCATGTCTGCTATGTTTGGTGGATTGTTTATTTTAATGTGTGTGTTATCTATTGTCTGGTAAAATTTCTTTTGGTTTGTGTTGAATGTTTGGTTTTGTTTCCTTCTATTTTCACTTTTTTTGTATCTTCTGAGTCGTTTGGCTAATGCTTGTAATTTCTGCTTTTCGTCTAATTGCTCTGTCGCTTCTTGTTGTGAGATTTTACCTAACCTTTTTCGTCCCCCCCCCCCCCCCCCCCCGAGATTTCATTTCTTATAAATTGTGTTAGCTGTCCGATGTCTTTTCTCAGTTTTTCTATTTTGATCTGTAGCCTGTGTTGCCATGCTGGTTTTGTGGGTTTCTTCTGTGTGTTGGTTGGTTCTGATCTCTGCCTAGTGTGTATATTTAGTGTAGTGAGTGCTCCTATATAAACCAGTAGTTGTAACTCTTCCATAGTTGTGTTTTCATTTATTTTGTTGTGTATGATTGTGTTGATAGTTTTTATTGTTGTTTCGACTTGTGGGTTATTTGGTGGTCTATGCAAGAATGGTCTAATGTCTGTATTTGTGTCTTTGTATTCTATATATGTTAGCTGAAATTTTTCTTCTATATGTAACATCTGTGTCACTTCGTGTTCTATTTGTGCTTGTTCTGGTGGCTGTCGCAAGATTTCGTTTTCCTCTGATTGTTTAATTGATGTGTGTTGTTCTTTGTTTGTTTGCTCTGGGATGTTTGAGTCCATTACTGTATTTTCTTCTTCTTCTGATTGCACATTATTTTGTTCCAGTATTTGTTGTACATGTTGTTTGATGTTTTCTAATTCTGACTGGGGTATCCTGTTATTTTTTATTATTACACGGATCTGATCAGCTAGTCGTTGTTCTGTTAAAAATTTTAATTCTGGGTATCTGGTAATAAATGTTGTGTATACTTGTGATCTGTATCCAGTTGTGTTGGTTCCTAGGTTTGTTGCTTGGTAATAACAGAACATGAGGTGTCCATTAACTTCATCTGACCATCTCATCCTCTGTCTTTGTTTTCCTTCTAGGGTGGTTGCAGGAAGCATATCCTGCAAAACAACTCTATTTGGATTTAAATCATTTTCCAGTTGGCTAGCAGTGTCGTTACCATTGTGGGCGGGCATAGGGTTCAAGCGTCGTCCCAGACCATGACGGCGCTTGTCCGAGGCTTCTTTAGTTCTGTCCTGAACCAACTAATCACACTAAAAGGGGGGTTAGCCCTATTAGTGGTTTGTTCTTTTCGTCGCCTTTTACGACTGGCAGAACATACCGGAGGCCTATTCTTTTCCCGGGCCTCCACGGGGTTATTGTTGTTATTATTATTATTATTATTATTATTATTATTATTATTAATAGTAGTAGTAGTAGTAGTATATTATGACTATTATTATATTGTGACTATCATTATTACTCTCTGTATAGTGTTTTATAAAACAGATTTCATACAATAATATGCATTATGTCTCCTTTTATTATTGTGTTCTGCTTTTGAGATTTTCATGAAAATGTTAAAAAAATGCGCTTCTGTGCCCAGGGACTGTGTAATTATACCAGTTAGTACTTATTCTCATTGTTGGTGTAAGTACTTTTCTGCTGGTAAGAATTTATTTATTCATTCATCCGTTGACAAATATCTTTGTGTAGATGTAATCTCACGTGTGTGTCTTTATCACTGAATTACCTAAAGCAGGAAAAACATGTTTCAAATAAGAGAAATGAAGACTCCCCTGGTAATGCCTTGGTTTTAGATGTAGATTTCATTGAGTAAATTACAAACTGCAATGCATTGTGTTGCTTACAAGTACACTCGGGCCCTTTTGTCTGCTTTGTAGTTGGTCAACTTGATCTTTTATTTGCAATAATTTTATGTTGAATGAAATCTTTAATGGAGTAAAAACTGTTTTTTAGTGAATGTTCTTTAAGATTTCTTAAATTTATTGTGTTTCTTTATGTTTTGATATATTTTTTTTTTAATATCTTGACCCTTGGTTAAAAAGAAGTCCATGCTCTATTCATTTAAGTACAAGCATTTATTACTATTACATTTGGCTTGATAATCATGTATAGAGCTGTTTTGCTGTATATTGCTCAACTTTTTTTTTAAATATAAAACTGCAGTTTGAAACACATTAACTCATAACTGTCAGAATACCCTATTTCTTGAATAGCTCAATGCAGTGGGCCCTTTTGTGGCTCTTTCTCATTCTGGTGGCTCATTTTTGCAATTTGAACACATTTTCCACATTCTGAGCATCTACACACCAGAATATAATACCACAGCTGATGTTAAAATGTATGTGTGCAAATTATGGTGGTTCTAGGCATGAGCTACTGTGATTAATATTCGTAAGGCATACATACTGTGCTAATTTTTTCCAAGTACCTTGATACGTTCATCTGAATTGAATTGTTGTTGGACATACATACATAAAAATTTTATAGCACTATGGTTTCAGTATGTCCTTCTAGTTTTGTTGTATTAGATTTTTTATGTAGATGTTATTGTTAGTCTTTTTTACATTAAGGGCTACTTGATTATGTGATCAGTTGTGGACAGCTGTAAGTGTCTTTTCAACTTTTACTTCTAACATTTCTGGTGTCATATCTGTAATAATCATGTTGCTGTCATCAGCAAATATCCCCCCAGGGGGCTCGCCACTCTTTGGCGGGTTTGTGCTTGGCTACCATGGGGCCCCAGCCTTTGTATCATTTTTTCCGTTCTATGCTGCGCTGCATGTCTATCCTCTTGCTATTCTTTTTCCCCTCCCTTGGGGAACATGTCTGGTGTATTATTGGGAATTTTCTGCATTCTGTTGCTGACCTGCGAACAATCTCAACTTTCTTTTTGGCTCCTTTTCTCCTTTCTTTGTTTCCTTTCTCCTCTTGTTCCTCCTCTTCGGTGTTTGAGGATCCTCATTTTTCTTCCTCCTCCTCCCTGTGCGCTCCTGAAGGCCGGCCCACATGTCTGATGCGTAATAGGTGACTGGGTAATGTGTAATTCCCAGCCCTGGGTCGACAGGTCAGGTTCGCACGTATCCCCTGGTACAGGCCAGGCCCAGGGAGGGGTGATGAGCTGTAACCTTCTCAGATTGCCCATTGGTCCCTTCGTCAGGTGTTCGGGAGGTGTGACCTGAGGTGTGAACAATCACCTAAGGTGGGAGAACCCCCTTGTGTAGTGGGCCCCCAGCTGGAAGGAGCGTGCCATTGGAGATGCTGGCAATTATTGGGATTTCCTCGCAATGAGTCATTCATTCTCTCCGTTGACATTGGCGAAATGAAAACGTAATGAGGCTACTGATTTGAAGACCGTTCCTGCTGCACCGCTGTTCCTTGTTGTGTCACGTACTGAAGATGGTCAGTCCTTCGCCATGCTCAATCCGTTTATTATTCAAAAAAGCGTTGATGCCATTGATGGCCCTGTGAAATCCTGCTCTCGTTTACGGAATGGCACTTTGCTTTTGGAGACTGCTTCTGAGACTCGAGCACAACTACTTCTTGCTGCCCTGCTTCTCCATGGCTACCCTGTTTGTGTGTAGTTTAGAATGGCTGCTGGACATTCTGACCGAGGCTGAAATACTATCTTACCTCTCCGATCTGGGTGTCATTGCCATTCATCGTGTCATGAAAAAGGTCGATTCTTCCTTAGTGCCCACCCGCACTCTTTTCCTACTTTTGATAGGGTGGTGCTGCCATCCAAGATTAAAGCAGGCTACGAAATCATCTCAGTCCGGCTGCACATTCCGAATCTGATGCGCTGTTATCAGTGTCATCTGTTCAATCACACTAGAACATCTTGTCGACACCTGGCCAAATTTGTAACCTGTGGCAGGGATGCACACAAGGGCGAATGTCCGCCTCCTCCCCACTGTATCAATTGCAATGGCGGCCATGCCGCATCCTCCCAGGATTGTCTCGTGTATCTCGACGAGCGGGCTGTTACAGAGATTCGGGTAAAGGAAAATGTGCCTTACCCAGTAGCTCGCAAGTTATTGGCTAGCCGCAAACCCTGTGTTCCACTATCTGGCACTTAGTGTTCAGTTCTTGTTACCCCTTGCTCCATGAAGGACATGGCTACATAGACATATGACCTCAAATTTGGCTCTGAGGTTGTGAATTCACCCAGTGTTAAGGTAGCATCACTGTCCCCCTGTCCTGCTGTGCAACAAACTGTCAAACTCTCGCCTCATGAAGCGAAGCTACCCACTACACAACCAGCAGGCAGGAAAGGCCAGAAGGAGTACTCTCGAAGATTTCCTCCATCCCTTCAGCCAACCAACATCCAAGTCTTCCTCTAAGCAGAAGGGCTCGAAGAAGTCCGCTAAAGACAAACGGTCTTCCCCTTCACCAACTCGAAGATCCTGCTCGACGGTGTCGTCACTTGGTCGCTTAGCCCGGCCGGCGTGTCTCTCGCTGGTGCGCACCACCAACCGTTTTTTGGCATTGAATTCCACCGACCGACTACACAAGCATGACGACGCTTGTGTGGACCCCATGGAACAGGATCCTCCTGCTTCTGTGCCCTGCAGTAGTGACTCTCCACCGGTTGTCCCTCGGCAGACACTGAGTTGACAACCCTGCATCTCTTCCTCCTCATGACTGTCCTCCAATGGAACATTCACGGCCTTTGGTCCCACAAAGAGAATTTGTGGCTGCTTCTAGCATCATAGCATCCCCTTGTACTTTGCCTTCAGGAAATGAAATTGCGTCAAGACTGCTTTGAGCTTCCACATTACTTACTGATCTGTTCTGACCTTCCCCATTACTTACTGATCTGTTCTGACCTTCCCCCTGAGGTCGGCATCCCATCTCGGGGGCATCATGCTGCTTATACGGGATGACCTTCATAATCAACCCATCTCCCTCACTACCCGTGTTCTGGCTGTTGACTTCTCCCAGCTGACTTTCTCCCTCTGTACCATTTATGTACCTCTGTCCTTCGATGTCATCAGGGCTGACTTCTTTAAGCTTATTGGGCAGTTACCTTCACCGATTTTGCTACTCATTGACTTTAATGCGCATCATCCCCTTTGTGGTTCTCCCAGGGCCTGCCAGAGAGGTGCCCTCTTGGCAAACATTCTTAACTAACTCAACCCCTTTGGCCTTAACACTGGTGCACCCACTTTTCTTTCTGACTCCTCACATACCTATTCCCATTTGGACCTATCCTTGTGCGCTGCCCAGCGTGCCCCTTGTCTTGAATGTTCCGTTCTTTCTGACACCTACTCGAGCGACCACTTCCTGTGTGCCCTCTGTCTGCTGACTCCTGCACCATCCACATGCATGCCCAAATGGCAGCTTACTAAGGCTGACTGTCAACTGTCATCCTCCCTGGCGACCTTTGCAGAACAGGAGTTCCTCAGTTGTGATGACCAGGTGGACTATCTAACAAATGTTATCCTTACTGCTGCAGAACGTACCATTCCTTGCACTTCCTCTTAGAATCTACTCTGTGGGAATAAACATGGATTCCGGAAACAGCGATCGTGTGAGACCCAACTCGCTTTATTTGTTAATGAGGCCCAGAAAATATTAGATACAGGCTCCCAGGTAGATGCTATTTTCAATGACTTCCGGAAGGCATTCGATACAGTTCCGCACTGTTGCCTGATAAACAAAGTAAGAGCCTACGGAATATCAGACCAGCTGTGTGGCTGGATTGAAGAGTTTTTAGCAAACAGAACACAGCATGCTGTCATCAATGGAGAGACGTCTACAGACGTTAAAGTAGCCTCTGACGTGCCACAGGGGTGTGTTATGGGACCATTGCTTTTCACAATATATATAAATGACCTAGTAGATAGTGTCGGAAGTTCCATGCGGCTTTTCGCGGATGATGCTGTAGTAGACAGAGAAGTTGCATCATTAGAAAATTAGTAGCGAAATGAAGGAAGATCTGTAGCGGATAGGCACTTAGTGCAGGGAGTGGCGACTGACCCTTAACATAGACAAATGTAATGTATTGCGAATACATAGAACGAAGGATCCTTTATTGTATGATTACATGATAGTGGAACGAACACTGGTAGCAGTTACTTCTGTAAAATATCTGGGAGTATGCGTGCGGAACGATTTGAAGTGGAATGATCATATAAAATTAATTGTTGGTAAGGTGGATACCAGGTTGAGATTCATTGGGAGAGTCCTTAGAAAATGTAGTCCATCAACAAAGGAGGTGGCTTACAAAACACTCGTTTGACCTATACTTGAGTATTGCTCATCAGTGTGGGATCCGTACCAGATCGGTTTGACGGAGGAGAGAGAGAAGATCCAAAGAAGGGCGGCACGTTTCGTCACAGGGTTATTTGATAACCGTGATAGCGTTATGGAGATGTTTAGCAAACTCAAGTGGCAGACTCTGCAAGAGGCGCTGTGCATCGCGGTGTAGCTTGCTCGTCAGGTTTCGAGAGGGTGCGTTTTTGGATGAGGTATCGAATATATTGCTTCACCCTACTTATACCTCCCGAGGAGGTCACGAATGTAAAATTAGAGAGATTCGAGCGTGCACGGAGGCTTTCAGACAGTCGTTCTTCCCGCGAACCACAGGCGACTGGAACAGAAAAGGGAGGTAATGACAGTGGCATGTAAAGTGCCCTCCGCCACACACCGTTGGGCGGCTTGCGGAGTATAAATGTAGATGTAGACGTAGTAGATGTACCACGTGTCCCAGTCCCTTGGTGGACTGAGGCATGCCGCGACTCAATTCGCCCACGGAGATGTGCTCTGCGCATTTTTAACCGCCGCCCTTCACTGGCAAACTGCATTCATTATAAACAGATGCGTGCAAAGTGTCGTCAAGTTCTTCGGGATAGCAAAAGAGCTAGTTATATTTTGTTCACTAGTTCTTTTACCGGTTTGACACATTCCTCTGTTGTATGAGCCAACCTCCCAACGGCTCTGTGGAACCAAGATCCATTCCCCCATTTCCGGCCTGACAGTAGGTGCAGATGTCATAGTGGATCCTATTGCTATCTCAAACACCTTGGGACACCATTTTGCAGAAGTTTCTAGCTCTTCCCTCTATCACTCAGGAAACGGGTGGAGAAGGCTTGGGTGATACCCTTCTCTTCTCCGAATCGTGCTACAATGCTGCCTTCACCATGAGGGAGCTAGATCATGCTCTCAGTTCATCCCAGTCCTCCACCCCAGGGCCAGACGCTATTCACATTCAGATGTTGCAGCATCTCTCTCTTGCGGGCAAGCACTTTCTGCTTCTTAACACATACAACCACATCTGGGCTGAGGGCACATTTCCTGGACCCTGGCGTGAAGCCACAGTCATATCCATACCTAAGCCCGGTAAGGACAAAAACCTTCCTTCCAGCTACTGCCCAAACTCTCTTACCAGCTGTGTTTGCAAGATGATGGAACGAATGATTCATGCCCAGGTGGTATGGTGGCTCAAATCTCACCATTTACTCACAAAGGCACAGTGTGGATTTAGAGCGCAGCGCTCTGCAGGTGACCATCTCATTACTTTGTCCACCCATTTCATGAATGGTTTTCTGTGGAAATCTCACACTGGCAGTGTTTTTTCGATTTGGAGGAGGCCTACGACACCTGCTGGAGAACTGGTATACTCCGTACTCTTTACACGTGGGGCTTCTGTGGGCGCCTGCCCTTCTTTCTTAGGCCATATTTACAAGACCGAGTTTTCAAGGTGCGTGTGGGTTCTGCTTTGTCGGACACCTTTATTCAGGAAAATGGTGTGCCTCAGGGTTCTGGCCTGAGCGGCATCCTCTTTGCTATCGCCATGAACCCTATCATGCCCTGTCTTCTGCCGGGCATCTCCGGCTCCCTTTTTGTCTATGATTTTGCCATCTATTGCAGTTCTCCACAGACGTGTCTCACAGATTGGCGTCTTCAGTGCTGTCTTGACCATCTTCACTCCTGGAGCATCGCCAATGGCTTTCGCTTTTCCAATGACAAAACCATCTCTATGAATTTCTGGCAGTGCAAATGGTTTCTCCCACCATTCTACATTTTGGGCCTGTTGCCCTTCTGTTCGTTGACTCTACGAAATTCCTGGGTCTCATGCTTGATAGGAAACACTCTTGGTTCTCCCATGTCTCTTACCTGTCAGCCTGCTGTACACAGTCCCTCAATGTCCTCCGTGTCCTCAATGGTACTTCTTGGAGTGCCGATCAAACCACCCTCCCCTGTTTGTACCGGTCCCTTATCTGTTTGAAACTAGACTATGGGTGCTTTGTTTATGCATCTGCACACCCATACCTTTTAGTCTGTCTCAACACTATCCACCATCGTGGCATCCGTTTGGCCACAGGTGCCTTTTACACCAGCGTGGTTGATAATTTGTAAGCTGAAGCTGTTGAACTACCACTGTCCTACCTCCATGACTTTCCCCTCAGCAGGTATGCATGCTGTTTGCCATGTGTGGTGACCCTTCCTGTGCCTCCTTCTTTGATGATCCTTTAGATCATCAGTATAGGACTCGTCCCTCTTCCTCGTTCCTCCTGGCGTGTGCTTTCGCCACTTGCTTTGGCGGCTTAACTTCACACTACATGCAAGTTTCCCAGTGGGTGTGAGCCCTTCACCACCTTGGCTTCGTGAAGCAACCTGTGTTAACCTTGGCCTTCATTCGCTTCCTAAGGACACTACTCCAGCCTTGATCTATCACCTCCAGTTTCACGAACTTAGCAATAGTACCTTCGTATACACTGATGGTTCTCGGACTGACGGGGTCGGGTGTGCATTCGTCATTGGCACCCATGTCTTTCAATATTGGCTTCCAGCCAACTCCTCAGTATTCACAGCCGAGATTTTCGTCTTGTATCAAGCCACGGAGTACATCCAGTGACACAACCTTCCCAATTGTCTCCTATGCTCAGACTCACTCAGCGCCCTCCGAAGTCTCTGTGCACTGTACACTGCTCATCCCTTAGTGCAGCCTGTTCAAGAAAACTGTCACTTGCTCAGTCTTGGTGGAGCCAATGTCATGTTTCTGTGGGTCCCTGGTCATGTCGGTCTGCCAGGAAACGAGGCTGCTGACTCCAGCTGCCTAGGCTGCAGCTCTCTTACCCCAACCCGTGAGTACCTCTATTCTCTCCGATGATCTCTGCATTGCAATCTGTCAGGCAGTGGTGTCTCTTTGGCATCGCCAATGGTCTTCCCTTCATGGGAATAAGCTTCAGCTTCTTAAGCCTTTCCCGGCACCTTTGACTACCTCCTCTCTGCCCTCCCGCCGGCAGGAGATTATTTTAACTCGGCTGCATATTGGGCACTGCCTTTTTAGCCTTCATCATTTGCTCAGTGCCGCTGGCTCACCACTTGGCACGCATTGTGCCCAAATTTTAACTGTACATCACTACCTGCTGGAATGTCCTTTCTTGGATTTGCCATCTGATTTAGCAAATGATGTGTGGGCTGTCGCCCGCGTTTTACTTCTTATTCGTCAAAGCAATATGGTGAAAGCCATTTAATTTTAAGTTTTGGATCTCCATTTTTTATGGTGTTTCTTTTTTAGCCATTTCTCCATGTGCCTTGTTTAGATGTCTCCTATTCTTTCCATTGGGACTGACATATAGTCGTTTCCCTTGTCTCTGTGCTTGCGTTCTATAGTTTTGCCTTGAGCACGTATGACCTCAGTTGTTTTTTGCACCCTAAAACAAAACGATCAGCAAATATGTTTTCCCCATGACCCACAGTGGAAAGTCATTAATGTAAATGAGAAACAGCATTGGGCCTAACATTCTGCCTTGAGGGTCTATAATGTTCAAATATTTGTGATCTGAAGGATTTTTCACTATTTCATTTGAGCCGTTTGAAATTTGGGATGTTTCTACACTATGCACTCTTGTCTGCTAGGTGAGACATAAACTATTTACTTATAGCCGTCCTTATTCCCAGTACTTAAAGTTTACCTAGAAATATTTCATGATCAATTGTGTCAAATACTTAACTGTTACGTGCTCTCCTTTATCGAGGGCTTCTAAAACTACTGTTGTAAATTTTGCTATAGCCACTTCTGTTCCCTTTCTGTACCAGAAACCAAACTGTTCTTTGTAGAGAAGTTGATATTTAAATAAATAATTTGTAAATCTCTTTCTCATAGTTTCTATTATTTTTGAGAATGAAAACAGTAATGAAACTGGTCTGTAAGTTTTTAAGTATAGAAAGAATTTTTGCATGCTTCAGGTAATCAGGGAATAAACCTGATGAGAATGACTCATTTATGTCTATTAGGTTGCTTTTATGCAACTAATGCAGTCTTTTAATACACACATTTCTTATATCGCCTAGTCCTGTGGACATTTCACACTTACGTACATATACGGTTCTAATGATTTTGTCCCCAGTGGTTTTTTGTAGCTGTATGGTGTATTTTTTTAAATATTTTCTTGCAGTTTGGTTGCTACATTATTAGAGTGATTGTTTATAGAGTTGGCCAGGTCCTTAGGGCTAACGATTAAACTATCTTTATTTCTAATTTTTATATTCATCTTTACAATCCTTGTTTCAATTCTTTGCATGCACAAATAGTTTTTGATGGCTGTTTCTGTTGGTTCCAACCTTGACTCACTCCATGTCCTAAAATACTTTCCATGATTGGGTCTATGGTGCTATTTGCTGTACTTTAGTGTTATTTTAAAGCTTTCATTTATGGGAGAGAAAGTAGTGCCGTAACTAATTTTCTTCAAGAAAAGTCACTTTTTTGTCAGCTTGTAACATTGCAAATCTTCTCTAAATTACAGAAAGGGTCGATTTGTGATAATGTTCTCTCTAGTTCTTTCATACTGACAGAATGGCAGACAATAAAATGTGTCTTGTGCTCCAAAAGCTGTGTTATTTATAAGATCTGAGGCCCTGGCTATGATGCAGTGGCTCTAATTACACAATCATATTTGTCCTCATTTATAGGACCTGTCAGGGCACCTTGTTTCACAGCATCAATTTCATAACGATTCTAGGCCTTTGACCTCAGGTTTTCTGTTGAAGTTTAAATTTTTAGTGTTGTTAAGCCACAGGGTTACATTGTTTTACATCACAGTGCAATTTTTACCTGCAGACAGGGCAGTACAGTGGTGCTTACATTTCTGTCTGCCCCAGTCCTGAGGTGTATTGCATTGGTGGTAAGCCATCTTGACATAACTGGCACACCAGTTCAGCGCAACACATTCCATTCTGAGCTTGCCTAATGGAACTTAAATAAAAACAGACTGCAGAATGAAGTTATTCTGCTATGCTGCATTCTTCCCTCTCTTCAGAAAATTTGTTCTGGATATTACACCTGCTTACCTTTTACACCACTTCAAAAATTTAATTACATATTTGTGCCTGGTGCGAACTCCATTGCACTCAAAAGCTGGTTACATATATTACTGTACTCCTTACTCTACAGTGTCATTTTGAAGTTTGAGCCTTTTACTTCAGTTGTGCTTGGGTCATTCTCCGTACAAGTCCCTTATTCTATATTGTGGTATATGCTAGGCTAAATCTGGCAGATCTACATTTCTAAGCCTGTGACAAAAGTAAAGTATGCAAATTGCTATCAGCAACATACCAAAGATAGGGGTCATAGCATTTATGGTTACTATGTTTCTTTGTTGGTTCGCCTGGTATTACTGAGTATGTGGCAATTGAGATTCAGGGTGTGTATTGAGGTAAGTGTAGCGAATTCATTTTTATCTTTTCGAAATGTGGCATGGTGCTGACACTTCTTTCTGGTGTTGCCCTCATCCTCCCTAGAACCAGCTGCATCTGACATATGTATGTCAGTCTGCAATCCCCTGGCTGGACAGATCGTGATCTCCCTTACACACTCTAGTAGGTCACTCGATGATAAGCATGAGCTCCTCCATGCTCTGAAATGATTAGTTCTTCTAGCATCTAACCAACCTATTTTCCTACAAACCGAAATCTGTGGTACAATGTCAACAATTTATGTCAATTGAACTTGTGGTATCTGGTAGCACTAAACATTTATTTCCACATAAAACATGACTATACAGGACAGCTTACTAGCGTGAAAGGATGAACAGGTAACTGTCGAGAGGCATGGAACGATCTGTACCACTAATGTCAAAAGAGTAACTATAATGACATATACTAGTCACATGGAATGTTTATACACCACTGTACACTTGTGCTTGCGGGAACAATGAGATGGTACATGGACCCCCCCCCCCCCCCCCTCCCCCCAGTACCCAGTATCAACGATATTGCAGGTTAAACTTCACATGCCGCTCTGTGTGCACTTTACCACTGCTTTCTTGAAACCTGGTGTTGTGCCACTGGAGACAGTGGTTGCAGCAGGATCTGAGGTAACAGTCTTTGGTGTTTTCTTCTCAGACACACATTTCATCTGTAGTGTCTTGTGGTGGCTGTGGGGTACGGGGACATTTTCTGGAGCTACATTCTTATCTTCTTGTTTGCCTTCTGCAGTCCTTCCTGTGTCCAGTGCATAAAAAAATGCAGGCTTGAGTTGGACTGGCTTTGAATTGTTGTACGCTTTGAATTGTCATCCCTGATCTGTGGTAATCCGGCAATCCAACCACAGTCGGCTTTGATATCCTTCATGATGGGGAATGCTTTAGGCCACTTGGTAAATCGTTCCACAAGTGTAAGACACTAATTATAGCATTTTGAGACTGAGTGGGCCTACAATATCAACGTGCACATGTTTGTAACATTGATTTGGCAGAAGAAATGCGAAACATTGATTCGGCGGCAGAAATGCACTTATCGGTGCTCTGACGTGCTGTGTGATCTTATTCATTGACTTGCCATGCATTGCTTGACAAATGTTTTGCAGTCTGCGTGCATTCCAGGCCAGCCGAAATTTTGTTTGACGAATCTAATAGTGGCGTGTACTCCTGGATGTGCCAGGTTGTATACTGGTGCAATTGCTTGTGCTTGAAAGTGTTGTGGCACAAATGGACTCCTGATAGGTCAAAATACAATTCAAAATTTGCTTCAGGCATTGGGACAGGTGGTAACTTCAGTTGTCCTGGTTGTTTCAACAAATCTTGTAACTCGTTATGTTGTTGGGCCCGTGCGAGGGCATCAAACTCAATAGTAGCCGTTACAGCTTCAACATGTGAGCATCTGTCTGCTGTCGTTTCCACAGCCTCTACACGTGATAGCACATCCACTGGTAAGTTCAGCTTCCCTTGTATATAAAAATGCAGGTGGCGAATTGGCTAATGTAATCTAAATGGTGTAGTTGGCTCAGCGATGCTTTCTCTGGTTTTACAGCATAGATGTAGGTTAGTGGTTTGTGATCTGTATATAAATAGTGAACTGTCGGCCTTCTAGTAAATACCTTGACTGCAACATAAGCTGCGTACAGTTTGCTGTCGTAGGTTGCTCGACATTGCTGTGACGGTGACAACTTCTGACAGAAGAATGATATGGGCTGCCAACAATGCTTGACCTGTTGCTGCAGCCTGGTGCCAATGGCTGTAGGCAAGGCATCAACCATAAGTGCAAGTGGAGCCTCTGCAGTTGCTGTTTTTACGACTTGAAAAGTGTCATCTGCTTCACTTGTGCAATGCAACTTGTCATTTGGCTTTGGTGTACCCTTAAGAAATTCAGTCAGGGGCATCGTTATTGATACATAATTGTATCCAAATCTTTGGTAAAAATTTATGACCCCTAAAAACCAGTGTAGCTCTCGGATTGTAATGCGGCCCGTTCTTCCTTCGCAGACATCAGCAAAATATCATCTGTGTAAACGTAAATGAAGTCTTAAGTCCCTAGTGGTCTCATTCATGAAACACTTAAATGTCGGTGCAGCGTTACACAGACCAAACGGCATCCTAGTGAAATCGAATATACTGAAAGGTGTTGTCACCGTTGTCTTGGGGATATCTATCGCAACAGGGATCTGATAAAACACCTGGACTAGGTCAATAGTGAAAAATGTAGTCCTACCATGAACACGCAGAGAAGTTTTCTATATGTGGCACCAGCTACTGATCCAGGATCGTTCTTGCATTGAGCTGTTGGTAATCGCAACATGGACGCCGTCTGTTCTTTTTTGGTATCACATGGATTGGGGCTGCCCGACTGCTATTTGAAACTCTGCAAATGCCCATTGACAGCATGCTGCGGAGTGCCTGTTTCACCACTTGCAACTTCTCTGGCGTCAGGTGTCTAGTATGAGAGGGCTGGCCTGGTGTGGTCAAAATGTGATGGGCCATTGTGTGTTTAACTGGTAGGAGAGTAGGTGACTGCACAATTTCAGGAAATTCTTTTAGTAATCGTGTGTACGGTGCATCTCCTGCTATCATGCATACTGTCATCAGAGTGATACAACACACCTTCACTGGAGTATGCAGGTTTGTAATGGAATCGATCAACTGTTTGTGTTGGTCATGTATAAGATCATAAAAGGATAAAAAAAATCAGGTCCTATGATAGGCTGCAATATGTCCACTACTGTGAAGTGCCACTCACATGTACGATGTAGTCCAAGATTAAGCAGCAATGTGACCTGACTGTGTATTTTAATCTTAAGAGTTATTAGCAGCAAACAGATAAGAATTGTTGCAGTTCCAGCAGGGTGCATGGGTTACTGGGTGCATGGGTTACTGGGTGCATGGGTTACTGGGTGCACGGCACGGCACACACACACACACACACACACACACACACACACACACACACACACACACAGTGTCCACTAGGTATTGTACTTTTGTGTTGCAGGCTGGACAAAAAGTCAACATGTGTTACTGGTATGAGCAGTTGTTGGTGCTATGTTTTCCACTTCATGTTTACACTTGCTTGGTGGTACACTTCTGTGCATCGTTGCCAAATTTCTTGTGGTACCAATACAGATTTTGTGCTGAGGGTGAGCGGTTACATCTTGATGACTGGTGGCGTGGTCGACAACGCACGAGTGTCGTTTCTAAGGCAGCTACTTGCATCGTAAGCTCTGTTAATCACGAATGGCGTGATGCTAGTGTCACTGCAGACACATTCTCTTGCCACGGTATCAGTTTTGACACGTTTCTTGCAGGATACATCTCGGCGACCCTGTCCGCTGTTCGCACTAGTGCATTTAAATCGGCTTCACATACTGTCAGAATTTTTTGAGTTTCAGATGGTAATTAGGAGAACCAAATATTGCGCAGATTGTCATAGCTCATTGTGTTGCTTGCCAAAGTATGCAAAAAGCATGAAAACTGTGACATAGTTCGATCGTCAAGCTCCTCAGTCCGTAAAAGCTTGTCTAGTCGCTTCACTTGCGATTGTGATAGGTGCATCACTAGCATGTTCTTAATTGATGCATACCATTCAGCATTGGGTGGTGCAGCAACGATATCCTGTACCTCAGCAGCTAAGTCTTCTGTTAGTGCTATACTGTCTATCGCCTGCTGATACCTGCGCAAGGACGAATTGGCTTTCAAGATGTGCAAACCACAACACCGGGTTGTGTTGCCAGAATGGCGGGGGTTTAATTGTAACCCTATTAATTGTGCTGATCGCAGCTGGCCCTGTGGTGACTGGCAGTTTGTCCATTTTTGTGTGAGAACAAGTGTGGTGGGGCTGACGTGAAAGTAATAAACGTACCCATTACGATTTGGTGCAGAATGCTGAAGCTGATAAAGCGGTGTTATAGGCAGGGCCACCAAATATGTGGTACCTGGTAGAACTGAACATTTATTTCAACATAAAACATGTCTATAGAGGATAGCTGACAAGTGTGAAAGGATGAACAGTTAACTGGCAAAAGAGCCATGAAAACATCTACATCACTGACGTCAAAGAGTATCCGTAATGTCAAATACTAGTCACATGTAACGTTTATACACCAATGTATGCTAGCATTTCCGGGAACAGAAAGAGATGCCACGAACTATCAGCTTTCCATATGCCATCTTCATTTCCTGGTATTCACCCTGTCTGTCAATGAGAATTTTGTTATCCTGTACTTCCTTATTTAGCTCTGTGAACACTTTCTGCAATCTATGGATTTTTCCTTGTGTCCCTCGCATCAGCAGTTAACATCAGTGTCCAATGATGACTTGCCAACACCTGTGCATGCTGAGAAAAATAACACAACTGTCTCCAACAGTTGAACGCAATATTTACAGCTGCTGCTGGTGAACCACCACCTAATGGAAGGAACTGTCATCCCCTACCTCCTTCAAAAACTTGCATATACAAAACTAAGAAACAACACATGAGTACGGCAGTGATATAACAACTCTCAATACAAATATATCAATGAAAATAATCAGTTTTTGAAAATATAATGTAACTGGATGGATGAAAAATCTACTCACCAAGTGGTGGCAGGAGAACACACGTATAAAAGGTACAACAACTTGCAAGCTTTCAGAGCCAGTGGCTACCGCTCTGGCAGCAGGGTTGAAGGGGAAGGAAGAGGAGTGAAGGAAAAGGAATGGTCAGGTTTGGGAAAACGGGATAGTCTGAAAAATGATTCGACATGTGTATTCCCAGAAAGTGTCTTATTTAAAGGACCCAAAGTATTGAGTCCAATCATTTGAAAAGGTTTCAATGCATCTGGTAGTATTTGTGAAGGGATTTTTCGTATGAATAAGACTAGCTATCTTTGCACATGGCACACAATCCTTCAGGTATTATTCAACATTATTTACCACCTAAATCTTTCTGCCACACATCTGTGTCACTTGGCCTCCTTCATGACCTGACAACACATGGACATGCACTTGACACAGCACTTCATTCTTAAACGTTTCCAGGACTGCTATGTGTGGACCGTATGTTGTCATTCTGCAGAGCGAGACCTCATGTGCCATGAACTGCGGTTGTCATCTAAATACCTGACAGACCTACTCAGTCCCGTGTGCTCTCTGACAGTCTATTAAACTCCTTCCCAGTGCCTCTAACACTGGAATTTTGCTACTTAGGGTTTCTGTATTTGCGTGTTTCTTGCCTGGTTTGTGGACTACCTCATAATAAAACTCGCTGGCTGCCCATCTTGTTAACATACTTGATGATGTCTTTTAACTGTTTCACTGACTTATTTGTGACGACTTTAAACTTCCATCCACAATAGTAATCTAACTGAGTCTGAGTGCCCATTTCATTAACCTACTTGGTGGGTCTTTTAGCACTAGCAACAATTTTAATGACACATGGTCTGTGACGACCCTTAAACTTCTATCCATATAATTAGCAATGAAAGTACACTGTCCAATATGTTTCTCCTACCATCTCCTTTTCCATGGTGAAGTAGTTCCACTCCACTTCATTCACTAATCTTCATCTATATGGCTACTGTGCAAATCAGAGTTGCACCCCTAGCAGAGGGTTCTCAAACTACCTTCACAATAATTGTTATTCCACTCTCGAACAGCGTGCAGAAGAAATGAACACACACCTTTCTGTGGGAGCTTTGATTTTCCTTATTTTACTATGATCATCATTTCCCCCCTGTGTAGGTCAGCACCTCAAAATACTGTCATATTTGGAGGAGAGAGTTTATGACTTTGAAATTCTGTGAGTAGCATATGCTGCTGCATGTTTCTGCCCACTGATGTTCAGGCTTAAAATACAGCCAGCTGCCCCATTGCTAGCATCACAGAAGGGAATAAATTCCTTCTCAAAATCAGAAATCAATACTGTCTTCAGTGTCTTGAATGCTGTTTAATAATTGCTTAAATCCAGAAATTATTGTACAGGGTGTCCGAAAAGACTTTCCCTGATTACATAAATTGATAACTCAAACTAGAAGTAAGATAAAAATATGAAACTTGTGTCGAATTGTTTACAACTATCAAAGTTTTTTTTTTTTAGGTTCGCAGTACGTAAGTAGTGGATGACGTGCAGTGCCCAATCAGGAGAAGGCACAGTGTGTCCTGTGGTGCCATGAGACACGATCACCTACCACAGTGCAGAGACACTTCCAAACAACATTTGGAAGGAATCCACCTGATGTCAAGAGCATTAAAGCCTGGTATGAGAAGTTCAAAAACACAGGGTCGTTTGCTGACCCTTCCGAGATCTGTTCAACCAAGAACCTTAGCAGACAGGGTGGAAGCTGTAAGGCGGTCTTTTCTGCGAAGGCCGAAGAAATCGGTTCGCAGGGCCTCACGTGAATTACAGATGCCAAAAAGCTCTCTCCATGACATTGTACACAAATGTTTATTGTTTCGTGCATACAAAGTGCAAATCGTTCAGACCTTGTTGCCCAATGACAGTACAGGTCGATATGACTTTGCGGTCGAAATGCTATCACGTATTGAGGACAATGATGGTTATCTCAGACAAATTGCCTTTCCCAACGAAACCGAGTGAGGTGGCTCAGTGGTTAGCACACTGGACTCGCATTCGGGAGGACGGCGGTTCAATCCCGTCTCCAGCCATCCTGATTTAGGTTTTCCGTGATTTCCCTAAATCGTTTCAGGCAAATGCCAGGATGGTTCCTTTGAAAGGGCACGGCCGATTTCCTTCCCAATCCTTCCCTAAACCGAGCTTGCGCTCCGTCTCTAATGACCTCATTGTCGATGGGACGTTAAACACTAACCACAACACAACATTTCCCGACAAAGCAACCTTTTTTGTCAGTGGAGTAGTGAATCGCCATAATGTGCACATTTGGGGTTCACAACCCTCCTGGCGAGGTCATGGAGTGCACCAGAGGCAGTCCAAAGGTGAATGTTTGGTGCGCACTATTGCATGATTGAATTATCGGGCCATTCTTCTTCGCTGAGGCTACCATCACATCTGCAGTGTATCTGGACATGTTGCAACTGTATGTTGTTCCTCAACTGCTTCAGTATCGCCCCAATGTCTTGTTTCAGCAAGACGGTGCACCGCCTCATTGGGGTTTGGACGTCCGTGCCTATCTCGATATAACCTTTCCTGGGCGATGGATTGATCGTGATGGGCCAACGGTTTGGCCTCCACGCTCTCCTGACATAACCCCACTAGACTTCTTTTTATGGGGTTATGTCAAGGACGAGGTCTACCAAACACGTCTACCAGATCTTGAAACCCTGCGGCAACGGTTAACCACAGTCGTTGAATCGATCCCTCCAGTGATGTTGGCTAATGTGTGGACAGAAATTGAATATCGCCTAGATGTGCTACTTGCTACCGAGGGTGCTCATGTGGAAGTTTACTTATGTGTGAAAAAAACTTTGATAGTTTGTAAACAATTAGACACCAGTTTCATATTTGTATCTGTGGTGTCACCGCCAGACACCACACTTGCTAGGTGGTAGCTTAAATCGGCCGCGGTCCATTAGTACATGTCGGACCCGCGTGTCGCCACTGGCAGTGATCGCAGACTGAGCGCCACCACACGGCAGGTCTCGAGAGACTGACTAGCACTCGCCCCAGTTGTACGACGACGTTGCTAGCGACTACACTGACGAAGCCTTTCTCTCATTTGCCGAGAGACAGTTAGAATAGCCTTCAGCTAAGTCCATGTCTACGACCTAGCAAGGCGCCATTAGCCTTAGATAGCTTGTATCTAAAGAGTCTCACTTGTATCACCACAATCTCCAGATGTCTCATCAAGAACGATGTATACAAGGATGGATTAAAAGTTAAGTATTCGAGAAGCTACGTACTTTTCTTTATAACATTCATTACGTATCCTGTTTCAGAACTCACTCCATCCTTCGTGAGTTAGCGCGTGCATCTTGGCCGCCTCTTTCAATTAGTGTGCGTAGTGTTGGCAAGTCTGCCGACACTACATTTTTGGCGACGGGAGTAAAAAGGGTCTTGTTCTTTCTCCTTGCTTACATTTACGTGTCATGGCTTCTCCAGATTTACTGTCCAAATTTTATCGCTTGCAGAATCAGCAGACGCAGGCGTTATTGGATGCCCTTGGACAGCTCGTCCAGGGTCAACGTGCAGTGCAACACGATGCGGCCGCCGCCGCTTCGCTGCTACCGCAGCCACAACATGCAGTTGCACCCACGTTCCGGCCCTGTGACGCAGCCAAAGAAACCTGGATGGAGTGGTCACGCCAGTTTGGATTTCATCTCGCCGCCTACAGAATTCAAGGTAATGAGCGGCAGCCGTTTTTGCTTTCGTGTGTAGGTGTGTCCACCTACTGTGTGATAGTGAAATTGTTTCCCCGACGCGACGTAGCAACTCTATCCTATGAAGAAATTTTGTCTGCTTTAGATGCCTATTTC
Organism: Schistocerca nitens; assembly: GCF_023898315.1. Classification (NCBI taxonomy): domain Eukaryota; kingdom Metazoa; phylum Arthropoda; class Insecta; order Orthoptera; family Acrididae; genus Schistocerca; species Schistocerca nitens. The sequence continues at coordinate 153,745,479 of NC_064621.1, read as the reverse complement.
AAGGAAACAGTAAATGTCGTTGCAAAAAGGTATGCGTTCTTTCGTACAAAACGTACGGCCGGTCAGACTAATAGGGAGTGGGTTGCAACTTTGCAAGGACTTACTAGGGATTGTGCATTTGAATGTGACTGTGGACTCCCTTATTCAGATACAATGGTACATGATGCAATTGCACAGAACGTTTCTGATGTTCGTATAAGGGAACAGATTTTGAAACTAGTAAATCCCTCCCTTCAGCAAGTGATAGACATATTAGATAGGCAAGACACACTTGACTTTGCTCAGGAATCATTTGAAACTTCGCCAGCCGTGTGTCACATTAACCGGCCCACCGGGCGCGCTGCACGGGCCGCTAAACAGCCCTCGCGCACGTCCGCGCAGCTGCGGCCTAGCTCTCAAACACGTGTGCCGCGTAGGCAAGCAAATGCAGTGAAATCATGCCCGCGGTGTGTAACTCGACATTCGGGTGACAATTGCCCGTCACGCCAAGCTATTTGCTTTTACTGTCATACGAAAGGACATGTTCAAAGTGTTTGCCAGAAAAAGCTCAGATCAGACAATCACAACCATTCCCGGCCCTTTGCTTCGCGCCGGAATAGAACCAAGGACAATCAGGCTCGTGAACCTTCGCCCATGGACATTCATGTAGTTAATTCCACCCCGTCCAGTGCCACTATCTCAAACAGTGACTGTGTTCGTCCCACACACCGTGTGCGTCGACGTCGCCGGAAATCTCGTAAAGTCGCAAGTGCTTCTGTACCTGTATCAGTTCAAATTGCACGAGAAAGTCGCTCTTGTCGTCAGCAGGACAATAAACTTTTTGTAGACTTGGACTTTGAAGGCAAAGTGATCCCATTCCAGCTCGATACCAGAGCTGCAGTTTCACTACTCAATCACGACACGTACAAACTACTGGGCAAACCTCCGTTGCGTGCTGCACGTGTTCAGTTAAATAGTTATTCCGGACAAGCTATCCCAGTGTTAGGACAGTGCACTCTTCTTGCTACATACAAGGAACAAACAAAACTTGTGTCACTTTACGTTCTTCGTTCTTCTTCGGCAGTGAACTTGTTTGGTTTAGATTTATTTCAATTGTTTAACTTGTCTATCGTCAATCAGGTCCTATCAGTGACTCAGACTGTGCCTTCAGCCAGTGTTTCTAGTCTATGTGACGAATTTGCAGACATTTTTGCACCGGGCCTTGGTTGCGCTAAGAACTATGAAGCTCATTTGGAACTGAAAGTAAACGCGCAACCGAAATTTTTCAGAGCGCGCAATGTTCCCCACGCATTGCGTGATGAGGTCGCCAGACCATTAAACGATTTAGAATCACAAGGTGTCATTGAACGTGTGCAGGCTTCTCTCTGGGCCTCACCCTTAGTAATTTTGAAAAAACCTTCCGGAAAATTGAGACTTTGCGTGGACTTCAAGGCAACTGTGAATCCACAACTTGTGACTGCTACTTTTCCTTTGCCCCGCCCGGAAGATCTTTTTGACAAACTGTGCCCGGGTAAATATTTTTCGAAGTTGGACCTAGCAGATGCGTACTTGCAAATACCGGTGGATGAAGAATCCCAGCGCGTATTGGTGGTTAACACGCATCTTGGATTGTACCGATTCAAAAGACTGCCATTCGGGTGTGCATCCGCCCCTGCATTGTTTCAGCAATATTTACAAACTGTTTGTGCGCCGGTCCCTACTGCTGCGAACTATCTGGACGATATTGTGATCTCCGGAAGGACAGCAGCCGAACATTTAGAAAATCTAAGAACATTATTTCAGGTCTTGCGACAGAATGGTCTTCGCTTGAGGAAGGACAAATGTGTGTTTTTTGCTCGTGACTTACCATATCTGGGACATGTAATCAATGCCCAAGGCATCCATCCGAGTCCCGAGCACCTCCGTGCCATACAGGACTTGCTTTCACCACAGAAAGTGAAACAGCTACAGAGTGTGTTGGGAAAAATTAACTATTACCATAAATTTGTGCCGCGCGCTTCTTCCATTTCAGCTCCGCTTCATCGCTTACGCCGTAAAGGTGTTCCGTTCATCTGGACAACGGAATGCGAACGCGCCTTTCGACAGTTGAAATCGGCGCTGCTTTCTAATACTTGCCTTACGCCATTTGATCCCCAGAAACCTCTTTTGTTGATGGTCGATGCCTCGGATTTCGGGATCGGTGCTGTGCTTGCGCACAAAGATGGTTCGCATGATCGCCCTATTGCCTTTGCGTCCAAATTGCTGTCATCGGCGCAAAGAAATTATTCACAGATAGAGAAGGAAGCTTTGGCTCTCGTATTTGGTGTTACTAAGTTTCACGATTTCTTGTATGGTTGTCCCTTTACCATCATCACAGACCACAAACCTTTGACATCGCTTTTTCATCTGAACACGCCTGTTATCTCCACGTACAGCACAGAAATTCATTCGCTGGTCTATTTTCCTCTCGCAGTACCGTTATGATATCTTGTATCGGTCCACTGCTAAGCACGGAAACGCTGATGCGTTGTCCCGTTTGCCTGTTTCTGAGGATACAGCATTCGATTCTTCCGAACTTGCTTGCATGTTCATTGATTCGGAAACCGATGACGTGGTCGAATCGTTTCCGATTGATTTTCGTCGTGTAGCTGCAGCCACAGCAGCTGACCCTGTCCTTGCTACCGTTTTGCGTTTTGTTGCTACGCAATGGCCCTTGTCAAAGTCGCGGATCAAGGATCCGCTGGTTCGCCGATTTTTTGCTCACAAGGAGAGTCTTTTTGTACGGCGTGGTGTTTTGTTGTTGCGTTCTGATAATGATCAGTCCAGAGTCGTGGTCCCACGTTCGTTACAGTCCTCTGTCTTACGGCTTCTTCACCAAGGACATTGGGGTATAGTGCGAACGAAACAACTTGCTCATCAGCACTGTACTTGGTTCGGAATCGATGCTGCGATTACGACTATGTGCTCTTCTTGCATGGCGTGTGCCGAACGACAATCCGCCCCGCCGCGGAAATTCTTTGCATGGCCGAAAGCCACTTCCCCTTGGCAACGCTTGCACATCGATTTTGCTGGTCCATTCTGGAATGCTCGCTGGTTGGTTGTGGTCGATTCTTTCAGTAATTTTCCTTTTGTTGTCCGGATGTCTTCCACGACGTCTTCAGCCACCATCCAAGCGTTATCTGCTATTTTTTGCATTGAAGGTCTTCCGCAGACTATTGTTTCCGACAATGGCCCACAATTCATGTCCGCAGAATTTCAGTCATTCTGCAAGGCCAATGGTATTCAACATCTGACATCCGCGCCGTTTTCGCCTCAGTCAAACGGTGCTGCTGAACGATTGGTCCGGACTTTCAAGTCACAGATGTTGGAGTTGAAAGAGTCGCATTCTCGGGAGGACGCGTTATTGCTCTTTTTGTCCTCGTATCGCTCTCAGCCCCGCGATGGTCGCTCGCCGGCTGAGTTTCTCCATGGTCGTCCTCATCGAACCTTGATGTCTTTGCTGCATCCGCCGCATCAGGTTCCTGTGCAGCGGCAGACTCCTGCTTTTGCTCCTGGCGACGTTGTATTTTATCGCAACTATCGAGGTTCACGGCGTTGGCTCGCAGGGCGCATTCTTCGCTGCCTCGGCCGCGCGATGTATTTGGTTTTGGGGGCCTCTGGTGAGGTGCGTCGGCATCTCAATCAGCTGCGCCTCTGTCGTCGCCCGGGTTCTGCCGCTCCCCGTCTGCTTTCAGCGGTGGTGCCGTCCGGTCAGCGCCTTGGGGACCCATCTACTGGCTCGCCTCCTCCCCAGGTGTTACCGACACTGCCTTCCATTTTGCCTCATGGCGACGCGACGCCGCCGCCGCCTGTTCTCCCGACGGCGCCGCCCGCAGAGGACGCGTCGCTGCCACCGCCTGGCGCCTCCCTGGGTCACGCGCCGCCGATCGCTTCCCGTGACCAGATGTCGTCTTCACCCGTCGGGTGCCCCGACCGCATGGAGGTCGACCTTCGGCCCCTCCTGTCTCTCTACGGGCGCATACACCGCATGTTGACGTGCACCCTGGACTAGGTTTTCAGGCGTTTCCTAGCTCCCCTCGGACCGAATGGCCAGGTGCGGTTGGCACAGCCTCGCCTGTTGTTAGGCTCCCCACCTCATCGCATACGTTAACATGGGGTCCTCCCCACGACGGGCGGAAGCCTTATCACACGACCGTTCGCCGATTTGCGGGGGAGGAATGTGGTGTCACCGCCAGACACCACACTTGCTAGGTGGTAGCTTAAATCGGCCGCGGTCCATTAGTACATGTCGGACCCGCGTGTCGCCACTGGCAGTGATCGCAGACCGAGCGCCACCACACGGCAGGTCTCGAGAGACTGACTAGCACTCGCCCCAGTTGTACGACGACGTTGCTAGCGACTACACTGACGAAGCCTTTCTCTCATTTGCCGAGAGACAGTTAGAATAGCCTTCAGCTAAGTCCATGTCTACGACCTAGCAAGGCGCCATTAGCCTTAGATAGCTTGTATCTAAAGAGTCTCACTTGTATCGCCACAATCTCCAGATGTCTCATCAAGAACGATGTGTACAAGGATGGATTAAAAGTTAAGTATTCGAGAAGCTACGTACTTTTCTTTATAACATTCATTACGTATCCTGTTTCAGACCTCACTCCATCCTTCGTGAGTTAGCGCGTGCATCTTGGCCGCCTCTTTCAATTAGTGTGCGTAGTGTTGGCAAGTCTGCCGACACTACAGTATCTTACTTCTAGCCTGAGTTATCAATTTATGTAATCGGGGAAAGACTTTCTGGACACCCTGTAGTTTTGTCGTTCATGGTGCTGTGAAGTTCTGGGTTGCCTCTGTTAAGAGAACCAATTCAAACACCTTTCCCAGTAATCACGTACCCAGTGTAATTTACCCGTGTCTGTACAAAATGGCACTTGTCAATGTTAAGTGTCAGACATGCACATCCTAACCTGCTGATAAATTTTCTAGGTGTTCCACATGCTTTGGCATAACCCTCAAAAATAAACGACACAAATTTTTGCCCTTAACGTCCAAAGAATTACATCTAATAACCTCTGGAACATGACTGGCACGTTTCTCAGACAAAACAGGATTAAAAATTTTTATTTTTATTTATTTATTTATTTTTTTACTGGTAATGTCCCCATAGGGCCTTAAAAGCAGCCTTCTGTCCATCTTCCAGGGCTACCTGCAACTGGTGGCACCCATTTCTCAGATCCATTATTGTAAAGTAGTGGCACTGGTCTAGAGTGTCTAGTGGTTTCCATAATATTAGGGATTGGATATGCATCTGTCACAGTTTTTATATTTAAGTAGTGATAATCACAACAAAACCTTTACATACTTGTACCGTCTGTTACCTCTTTTGGCATGACTAATATATTCACACACTATGGGCTGTCAAATAAATCCAGGACCCACTCTTAACATTTTTGATGACTAAGAGTGTGTGAAGTGTATGTGCAGACTTCCCACTTCTCTTATATGGGTCTACTTACTTGGTGTATACAGCCGATCTTCTTCTCTGGATAGCCGGCTTCTGGAATATCTATAAACTTCTTCTCCAAAGAATGATGCTAGTTACAGGAACCTTTAAGACTCTCTCTACTTGCAAAATAATTAGGTACTCAAAGAATACTTTTCAACAACTATCAGTATATTTGAGCTTCATAAAGAACAAAATTCACACTTCGCGTGTAAACATTTGACTTTTTACAAGTCACTAGTATCGTCTCACATTAGAAACAGATTTAAGTGCATCTTAGAAAAGAGTTGGCTTAACAGCCATAACTCTATTACAAACAAAATACGTCTTGCCTCCAGCAAGTCCAAGATAAGAGTTACTTAAGTCTTCCTCAACTCATTGTTCTTTGTCACTAACAATAGTCAATTACAAAACAGCTCAGAATAACCTAGAAGTTCAATAGTGCTTCCTTGCTCTTTCACTATGACTTGCATGGATCGACCGACAAGTACTTATCAGTGCCGTTCCTCTTACAACAAACTTCAAACCTACACTCACAAACATGTGACGCGTAGTAGGTAGGATTCTATCATTCCACTGTCACATCTAAAATATCATGTGTTTGAGACGGTAGAAGGCAGAGTGGTCCTAGAATTTACGCAGAAATTCTCGAAACACTACACAGTAATAAGGCTTCCATTGGCCGCTGATCACTGCCTTTCAAGTTGAAACAAATCTGTACTTTTGTGATATCTGTGCAGTAGTATATGACAATACAGATGTGTCAGATGAACCTCTCAATACCATTCTCATTCTAATGTTATTTCTTGGCATTCGCAAAATGTATTTTCTATGTGCGAGTTTGCATATTCATTGTGATGTTTGGTGGCTATTTATTTATTTAACAGTGTAAGAAAAAGATAGATTTCTGCTTACCATAAAGATGACACATCAAATTGCAGACAGGCACAATTAAAAGACACACATTAGTTTTCAGCCACAGCCTTCATCAGAAAAAGAAACACACACACACATTCATTCACACAAGCAGCCACAGCTGACATGCACCCAACTGTCGTCTCCAGCAGCTCGGACCAGAATGCATATGGCATGTGGAAAGGAAGCAGCGGTCATGAGGGGGCAGGCAGGAGAAGGAATAGCAGTGCATGCATGGATGGAGGGTAATACGGGCATTTCCTGGTAGTGTGTGCAGGGACTAAACGGCCAACAGGCACAATGTCAGAAGGCTGTGGGGCAGAGACATGGAGGGGGGAACAGATAAAAAGAGGAGATGAGCAAGGAAAGATGGGAGAGTGCTTTGGCAAAGGGCAGCACACAAAGAGGGTGGGAGACGAGAATAGGGATGAAGTGATGGGACAGAGGGGGTGGAAACTGTTAGATGGAGGGCATGTGGACAGTATGTTACTGTAGGTTGAGGCTGGGATAATTTCAGGAGCAGAGAGTGTGTTGTAAGGCTAACTCCCATCTGTGCAGCTGGTGGAGGGGAGGATCCAGATAGCTCGGGTAGTAAAGCAGCCATTGAAATCGAGCATGGTCTGTTCAGCTGCATGTTGTGCCACAGCATGGTCTACTTTGCTCTTGGCCACAGTTTGGCAGTGGCCATTCATCCTGTTGGGCAGCAGTTTGGTAACTGTACCAATATAAAAAGCTGTGCAATGATTGCAACAGAGCTGGTATGTGACATGGCTGCTTTCACAGGTGATCTGGCCTCTGACAGGATAGGATAAGTCTGTGACAGCACTGGAATAAAAAGTGTTGGGTGGGTGGATTTGGCAGGTCCTGCTCATGGGCTTTCAACAGAGATATCATCCTTTTTGCAAAGGGTTGGGATTGGGAGTGGCATAGGAATGGACTAGGATGTTGCTGAGGTTGGGTGGGTGACAGAACACCACTTTGGGTGGGGTGGTATTGATCTTGGATAGAATGTCCCCCATTTCAAGGCATGATGATAGGTAATCAAAGCCCTAGCAAAGGATGTGATTCAGTTGTTCCAGTCCGGGTGTACTATTGGATCACAAAGGGGGCACTCCTTTGTGGCTGGTACCTGGGGTGGTGAGAGGATTCAGGGTGTTACGGGAAATGGCACAGGAGATCTGTTTGCGGACTAGGTGTGGGGATAGTGCCTATCTGTGAAGGCCTTGGTGAGACCCTCAGCATACTGGGAAAGGAAGTGTTGTCCCTGCAGATACACTGCCCGCAGGTGGCTAGGCTGTATGGCTTGGATTTATTGCTTTGGAAGGGATGACAGTTGTCGGAATGCAGGTGCTGTTGGTGGTTGGTGCAATTAATGTGGACAGAGGTGTGGATGGAGTCATCAGAGAGGAGTAGTTCAACATCCAGGAAGATGGCACCCTCGGTTGAGGAGTACCAGGTGAAGTGGCTGGGAGGGAACGTGGTACTGAATCTAGATTATGAAATATCATTAATGAACCTGAAGCAGGCTGGGGGTTTGGCCTTTTAGGAAGCTTGGAAGGTCTCCTCAAGATGTCCCATAATCAGTTTTGCACAGGTAGGCAGCATGCTGGTGCCTGTGGCTGTGTTGCAGATTTGTTTGTATACCTTCCTTTCAAATGATAAGTAGTTGTGGGTTAGGATTAAGTCAGTAATGTGTACGAGGAATGAGGTAAGGAGTCTGGAGTCTGAAGGATGTTCAGAAAGGTAGTGTTCAATAGCAGTAAGACTTTAGGGATGAGGGATGTTGGTGTATAGGCAGGTAGCGTCAAAAACGACGAGCAGGGATCCCAGAGGTGAAGTGGTGGGGATGGTGGAGAGTTGGTAAAGGAAGCATTGGTATCTCTGACATAGGAGGCTAGATTATGAGCATTTGGTTGGAGGTGTTGTGTTGGTCTATGAGAGCTGAAATTCTTTCAGTGGGGGCACAATAACGAGCCACAGTGGGGTGTCCAAGATGGTTGGATTTGTGGATTTTGGGGAGCATGTAGAAGTTGGGCATGCAGGGTGTCATAAGGGTGAGGAGGGAAATGGATTCAGGGAAGAGGTTCTAGGAAGTACCAAACACTTTAAGAAGATATTGGAGATTGTGCTGGACTTCAGGGATGAGATCACTTTAGCTTAGTGTACAGGAGGAGGATTCAGATAACTGGCAGAGGTCTTCCATCTGGTAGTCACTGCAATTCATAGTAATAATAGTGGAATCTCTGTCTGCAGATAGGATGGTTACATCAGAATTTGTTTTGAGGTTGTGTATTGCTGTCCTTTCTTCTGCTGAAAGGTTGCCATTCTGAGGAAGGGATCTGGGGAAGTATTGTGAGGCCAAGTCGGAGGTAAGGAATTCCTGGAATGTGACCAACGGGTGGTTAGATGGGAGGGGGAGATGATTTTGGTTGGATGGTGGTATGAACTGAGGAAAGCAGAGTTCAGTGTTGTGATTAGGTTGGCTTTGGTTGGAAGGATTGGCAGCAAAGAAGTGCTTTCACTGCAGATATTGTGAGAAGGAGAATAGATCTTTGACAAGTTCAGTATTGGGTGTAGGACCAAAGGTGAGGCCTTTGGATAGGACTGGGAATTTTGGCAGACAGGTTAACAACAATCTTACAGGAATGTTTTGGCTCTGGATTTGGTGGACTGTGGGTTGGGAGTTTTGGGGGATGTGGCAAGTTAAAAACGTCAGCTAGGTAGGGTGCTACGAGGATTTGATGAGGAGAAACACAGCAAGTAGAATAGGAGTTGGATAATGGTGCACCTAGACAGCAGTAGGGTGTCAGAACGTTGGATAACTTGTGGAGGTGGTGTCTGGAATGCTCCTCCAGGTGCTGAAAGCTAGGGATTCAGTTTTAGAGATTCGATCTATTGAGCATGGATTACTCAGTAGCAGTATCTTACAGAGAGAACAGAGGTGGTTCTGAGATGTCTGTGACATGGTGAAGTGCTTTTGCAGTACCAAGTTTGTGAGGGCCATGGACTGTTGGTATCTGAAATAGTGAACGTCATTGTGAAAGGAGGTGAGAGAGCCAGAGAAAGGAATTGTTCATCCTTTAGGGGGAGGGGGGATTCCTTGGTTTAGGCAGCATTTAAGAATCAGGATTGTGGGAGTGGGTTTTGGTGTAGGAAAGGGATACTTTTCTGAACTTGTGTAGAAAGACAGAGCAGGGGTCCATTGTGGCAGGGATGTCATAGGGTAAACAGGAATGACACAGAAATTGGCAAACTAAGGTATGAGATGGTTGTTAGAGGAGCTGTGTAAAAATACATAAAGACATGCATGTACATGCACAAATATCTAAAAATATGCACAAATATGTAAAAAAAAATATGCACAAAAGCATGAAACCATGTAAAAATATCCACAAATACATTGAAAACATACAGAAGTGCAGGAGAAAAGGAATGGATGAGATATGACACTATATGCATGTTGTAATAATGGATGAGAGGGGGCAGGGGGATCTGTTAGGTTGAGGATCACGTTTTTATGGAATGGGTAGGTGTGGAAAATAAAACTCTAAAGCTCCATGCGGGTGAGGGAGGAACTGGGATCAATAGAATAAATGTAATTATGAGTGGGAAGAACTTGGGGCATCACATGCCACACACTAGCAATCCGCATGGTCATGAAGCCGTTATGTGTGCAGATGATTGTTGATACGGGGTGACTCGGAAGTGAGTGCGGTGTGTAAGGCAATGAATAAACACAGAAAAGAAGAGAAAGAATGGACGCAGAGAAGAGTAATGCTGTACAGAATAGTTGTAGGTGTTCATCAATGGGGGGCACAATAATTACTCACAATGTTACATCCAGAATTGTTGGGTTTGTAGATTTTGGGGAGCATATAGAAGGTGGTTGTGCGGGGTGAGACAGGAAATGTATGTGGGCCACCCATACACTATTATTCCTTCCTCTTCCCCTCTAAACTGCTGCTACCATTCCGAACAACAGTTGCATTCTCCAAGCTGCTGGAGATGACAGTCATGTGTGCATGAGCTCTGTGGTTGCTTGTGTGAATGAATGTGTGTGTGTGTGTTTCTCTGTCTTTTTCTGACAAAGGATGCATATGTAAGTGTCTTTTAATTGTCCCTGTTTGCAGCTTAACATTTCATCTTTACAGTAAGTAGCAACCTCTTTTCCTTACACTACTGACTTTCCAACCTTTCAGTTTCCATTATTTATTTATTTATTTTTGTATTTCATTTACTATGCTCTATTTTTTCCACTGCATTTTAAAAACTTGTTTCTTTATATTTTTGCCTTTTTTGATAATACTGATTATCCTATGAGATCAGTTTTGTTTTCTATACAAGCTATCAGCAGATAAACTTATTCTTACCAAATATAAATTATTAAAAATCCATTATAAAAGCTATATTTAAAATCTATCTAACAATTTAAGTATTACAAAATGTACTCATCATTCGAACAATATTCTGTACACATGTTATCGCAGTTTAATTGTACTGATGTCTGTGAAACAATGTGAACTATTGAAACATGTCATTTTTTAGGTTGTGATATTCAGTAGTTAGTATGTGGAGCCTTTTTAATAACCTTGATGCAGAGGGTCAGTATGAGGTATTGATGGTGGACAGATGAGGTGAGGGAAGTCTGCGACATGTCCACAATGCAACTATGTAATGTGTATTTGTAAAAATTCAATGAAGTATTAAAGTTTTACATTAAAAAACTGTTTGATCTGGATTATGGTGAAATGTTTACATATGATTCTTAAAAAGTATTTCATTTAAAAGTTCACCTAGTTACATTTCTATGAGAGTGAACATATCTTCATTATTAATATAATTGCTTGATGAATATACTAACCTGAACCACTGATCACAGGAAAAAGGATTTTGTTCAGAAATGTGTCAAACTAAGGCCTGGTTTCAAAGAAATTGCCTCATCTTATTACAGCGCAACGAGTAAAACTGTCTACTACAACATTAAGAAAATTAAGATCTGTATACATTTATAGCTTCTCTCTATTGGAAACGTCATCAAGATGGTGCCTATCTGTCACCTTTGTCTCATTCATGAAAAATATATATTCCTATGTCCGATGCACTACAGAATTGTTGAAGAAATCATCACTGTTTAAGTGTACTGTTGGACTGGGTTGTTTAGAACTGTGTGATCTGTCTGGGACCAGTTGTAAACAAAATTTTAGTCTCCCTGTATCAAATTATGGAAAATCCAGGATGGAATGTAACAGAATTATGAAAAGGATAGTTGCTACTCAATATACAGTGGAGATGCTAAGTCGCAGATACGCACAACAAAAGGACAGAAAGCAAACTTGTGTCCAACAGGGCCTGCTTCAAAAGTAGAACACACTCATTCAAACGCAACTCTTACCCACATCTTCAGCTGCCTGAGACTGTGGTCATGTGCGTGTGATTTGTGGTTGCACAAGTGTGTGTCTGTGTGTTTGCTCTCCAATTTCAAAGAAGGCCTTGTTGGCCACAAGCTCGCTTTTCGACAGCCTTTTTGTTGTGTGTATCTGCAGCTCAGCATCTCCACTGTGTAGTGCATAGCAACTATCCTTTCTATAACACTGTAATCTTCTTGTATTTTACAAATAATACAGTTTATTTTATATTGAAATGATCTCTGCATCAAAAAACTGGGATATGAACTGCATGGACCATTTTCAAGTATAATCAAAATGATGGAAACACCAACAAAAGAAGAATTAAATCAAGCGATGGGAGGATGAAAAAAAATTGGAAGCTATAGATTTTTAAATTGCTTACAAAACAAGCTTATCTCCTTCAAAATACTTTCCATTACAACTAATATATTTGTCCCACCAGTGCTTCCACTGTTCAAAACATTTTTTTTGTAGTCATCTTTACAAATGGCTGACAGCTCCACCCCCTTTTTTTTCCTTGACTTATTCAGTGTTGTCACATCAGAGTCCTTTTATGCCCCTTTTCATGCATGTAAATAAGAAAAAGTTACACAGAACCAGTTCAGGTGAGTAAGGTGCATGGGGCAGCAGAACTATGCCACTTTTAGCCAAAGACTATCAGAGATGGCTGTGTGTGCAGGTGCATTGTAGTGGTGGAAGAACCAGTCTCCTGTCTGCCACAATTCACTGAACTGAGCTCCAAGATAACCCATTAATCTCTGATATTTGATCAGTTCTCTATCGATGGTCTATGAGCACAAGCTCTTGAATTTTTTCAATATTTTTGTCGATTCAGGTAGCTAACCGACATCTAGAATGAGGTTTGTTGTCAATTGGTATGTTGAGAAAATCACTCATACACTTGAGTTTTTCCCATAGCGTCATCTTGGTACGCTGTTTTCCACATTAAAACAGTTTTAGCAGCATGTTTACCGAGTAGGGAACAAAATTTCACAGCTGCATGTTGTTCACTTAAACTTGTTGTCATAAAAAATGAAACAAGAACAAAATAGTGCTAGCAAAAACAGTCAGTGCAGATGAGCAAAACAAGCCAGGTCAACAACACAGGTGCCACTGAACATGCAATGAGTTGCACAAAACACACCTAGTGGCAGAAATGTATACTACACAAGCTTCTCCTAGGGCAATATTATTCAGGTTTTTTTTTTTTTTTTTTTTTTTTTTTTTTTTTTTTTTTTTTTTTTTTTTTTGCGTACCTCCTTGTATATCAAATACGAATCAGGATACTGTCTACTTGGGAAAGGAAAGTAATCTTGACTTTAACAATATACTAGGAATAATTTACGCACAATTAGTGCAAATGGTGTCAACTGTGAAACTGAACAGTGATACATTATAGATGGAACTACTACGCTGTATAAACTCAGTTATTAGATCTGGTTACAACTTTTTGGGACCTAATACGGGGAAGCTAGAAACTACAATTAATTCCAGGTATAGCTCTTACAACTTGGATCTTAAAATTTCATTACAATCTACAATTAAATCCAGTTATGAACTTCCTTTTGGAAGAGGAACTTCTTTGGGCAGTGTTACATAAGAAATCAATTGTAAAACCTCTCCCGTTGTAGAAAAGGAACAGCTGACTGAGATAGACAATAGTATCCTTGTTGTTCAGGAAATCTGTGTGAACTGTATTCCATCAATGATGAACTTAGCTCCAGTAGAGTGTAGCAAATCTACAAAATATGTATACAAATTTAGTAGTAAAAGAAGAATCATCAGCATCAGAATTGAATTAAAGACAGAACTATACATGGAAAATGATTCTAGTGAAATCAATAGCTGTAACTTTATGATAAGCGACCATAGTACTAAGAATTCAACAATACCAGGTTACTGCGAAAATATTGGTTTTAGGAATAAACAAACAATTGAAAATCCAAAACATGTGAGTTGTGTTTGCGTGAATATGTATGTGTATGTTGTCTAATTCAGAACAAGGTCTTTTGGCTGAAAGCATGCTTGTTTAGCAGTCTTTATATTGTGCCTGTCTGCAACTAAACATTTCCACTATGTGACAATATTATGAAATGGATAGAGTGCTGCTCACCATATAAAGGAGATGTTGAGTTGCAGATTAAAATGTTACTACGCGTTAATTTACTCATTGTAGCTGGCAATCTGTCGCAGCAGAAGTCCTGGAAAAAAAAAAAGGTTATTTAAGTAATTAATCCAGTGTAATGTTTCCACCACTGAACATTTATTACAATCTCAAAGTAAATAAGAGCATTAACTATTTATACTTTCTTAACAATCCCGAACAATCCTCGGCATTGTTTAGAATCATTTTTTGATTAATTAACAATTAAAATTGACATATAAGAACTGGAAATACATATATATACGTATGTTTACTCCAGAACAGCTAGTACACTATGACAGGGGTTCCCAACAAAATTTTCTCGAGGACCTCCTCATCGAGCATGATTGGTACCTTGTCATTTCACAGTATCAAGTACCTAAAGAAGCCAAATTAACTCTTTTTATACATTTTCTATTTTTGGTACTTAGAAAAAACATTGACATATTCATTATTGAAAAAATATTGAGCTTAAAACTTTTTCAATTTAGCCATCATTGTTATTGTTAAATTTTTGATTATTGCTCAAAATCTTTGTCTTCAAATCTGGGTGTTTAGTATAACAAACTCCTTAAAAAATTGAGTATGAACAGAAAATGACAGGAAAAAATTGAAACTGTGTATTGGTCTTTCAAGTGTACTACACTTGAGATTGCATTGAGTAGACATGTGTGAAAAATAAGAACACACTAATTTCATAAAAGGTATTATTTATTTGAAAAAAATACAGTTACAACAGAGTACTCCATCAGTATACAGTTAGTTTTAATTTTCAGTTCTTAATGAGATTAGTTCAATCTGACCTTTGAGTCCATTATTTCTGAAATATTAGGTTACAAACTTGAAACTTTAAGTCTGAAATCTGACTGCATGTCAAGCCAATTCCTATATCTGTTTTTCATTAAACACATGGAAGAAAATGCTTGCTCACACGGATATGTGGTTGCAAATAGAAGGATCTTTTTCATTGCCTTATCTCAAACTTTCTTGTAGTCCTTGTGTGCTGATGCCCAGAAGTCTGTAATTTTATCACTGATTAAAATGTTTATCATCGTACTACAGCTGGACAGATCCACAATTTGATCTTGCTTTTTTTCAGTGAGGCCTTGGATTTTGTCTATTTCTTCACAGCTGAAGCGATTTCGAATCCATCTGTCGTCAGGTTCAGGGAAATACTCTCTAAAAGTGGTGGCTAGGCTGCGTAGATGCTCGGCTACATTGATCTTTATCTGGTCAGGCAAACTCTCCTCTGATGACTCCGAGAATTGTTTTAAAGTAGAAAAGTTAGTTAGTGACTTGTTTTCTATCCTTGACGCCCAGATCTGACACTTTTTGACCATAGCACTAATCTTATCCTCAACTTTGAACATGTCTACATTTTCCTTGTAAACTCAAGTTTAACACATTCAAGCATTCAAACACAACAGCGAAGTATGCAACTGAGCAAAGCCAAGAGAAGTTAGTGAGAAAATCCGTGTAGTTTGTGTCAAGAAGGAAGACACAAACTTCGTCTCTAAGTTCAAAAAATTTTGACAAGGTCCTACTTCGAAAAAGCCATCTTACTTCCATATGAATAAGGAGTTGCTCATGCTCACTGCTGATCTCTTTACACAACAAAGAAAATAATCTGGATTGCAGATGTCAAGTTTTAATGTAGTTGATGATATGAACTACTTCGTTAAGTATCTTTTGCAAAGGTTCAGGCAATCTTTTGGCTACTAAGGCTTCACGATGGATACAACAGTGAGTCCATTTCACCTCAGGGGCTACTGCCTTGATACGAGCTAGAAGTCCTGCCCCCCCCCCCCCCTCCCCCCCTCCCGCCCCACATCCATTGACTTTGCTCCATCCGTCGACAAGCCTACGAATTTTTTCCAGTAGACATTGTGTTCATTGAGATAATTATTTAATGCAGTAAAAATATCATCTGCTGTTGAATGTAGTAGTTCGCATGTAAAAAGAAAATCTTCAAACACTTGATCCTCCCAAAAGAATAGTGCGAAAACCAACATTATAGCTTTTTTTTATATGTCTGTGCTTTTATCCAATTGTAGAGCATACATGTCACTGATGCAAAGTCTAGCCTCAGTGTTTCGTCAATGTTAACTGCCATGTCAGTAATTTGTCTATGAACAGTATTATTTGAGAGCGGGACAGTTCCTATTACCTTAGCAGCTGCATCACCTAACATTCTCTTGCAAAGTATTATAGCTGATGGCAGTATAAGCAATTGTGTAGTTTTTCCCACATTTAGCAACAACCTGAGCCACCTCGTAAGATGCAAGGGTTGTATTTTCATTTACATTTGCACCACAGTGTTTGGTAATTGTTTTCAACTCTCCTAATTTATTTTTGAAAAATCTAATGACTTACTTTTGTACTCTGGGTGCTTTGTTTCAAGATGGTGCTGGAGTTTTGCTGGTTTCATACATTCATTCGAATGGCTTTCATAGCAAATTACACATTGAGGTTTAGGCTGTTGCTCAGGTCCAGTGAATGTAAAACCGATTTCCAAGTAATCAGAGTTATATTTTCTAATTTTTCCAGTAAGCTTAACACTGATCTTGGAAGAGTTAGGTTCAAGGGATGCCGACGATTTAGGTTCAATGGACACTGACAACTTCGGTTCGAGAGTCACTGACTTACTTGCTTGAACATCAAATGCATTATCTTTCTCTTCATCTGTAGGCCTTTCTCATTTTAACGAACCACTTTTTAACCAACGGTCCATTTTTAACTACGCGAACTGAAGCTTCAGCGAAAAACAATGCTTTACAAACACTACTGTTTTAATACAGAATATTGAATATGTAAACAACACGGTCTGTGAAAGCACTGGCAATAAATTAACAATGGCCGATTGTTGTCTGAAATGCGAGTTTCTGTGTAAAGTGGCTGTCAGTTGTCAGCTGCAAAGAGGCAGCGCACGCAGTCTAACAGCATACAACAATAGTGACACACCCGGCAATAGTGACAATTTAGGGGGATAATAAGCTGAAGATATGAATCTAATTCTAGTTTTGTGCTAGAGTGGGCAAGTGTCAGTTGGCTCTAGGAAGACGCTAGATGCAGAAGTTAGCATTCACTAAAACTCTGCTCATGCAGGAAGTGGCCAAAACAAAAAATCTGTTATCATACAAAATATATTTATTTTTTATTCTAATAGCATCTTGCGGACCCCTCTGGCATAGCTCGCGGACCCCTGGGTGTCCGCGGACCACCTGTTGGGAACCACTGCACTATGATATTAGTACATGTCTGTTATTTTATTCGAGTATAACTTCTCAAATAAGAAATTACAATAATGTATTTTCATATTTTATTAATTACTAGTGGTTTCCTTAATGGAAAATGTTCCTTTTGTTTACAGAGCTTCTATACTTTAAGGTAATTGGGGTGTAATAATTAGTTTAGTAAGAATAATTTTTTTAGACAAATTACATATTTTGTTTACATTTGCAAACCTGAATTAGACTGGAAAATGTTCGTTTTGAATGGGTCTTAATGGGCTGTTACATTTCAACACCCCCAAAAGGATTTGTGAAACTGAAAGTTGAACAAAACCACCTCTGACAGATCTATGTAACAATACACATTTTACAATCAATTGGATGAACAAACAATTTGCAAAAGATATGAGCAACCAAATATGTAAAATTATCATAAATTATTTTGTATCAAATTCAACTAGATTAAACAAAATATTAATTAATAGCACAAAGAAAGAACAAGTTAATTTGCAGAATTCGTCTGCAG
This sequence comes from Schistocerca nitens, assembly GCF_023898315.1. Lineage (NCBI taxonomy): Eukaryota > Metazoa > Arthropoda > Insecta > Orthoptera > Acrididae > Schistocerca > Schistocerca nitens. The sequence continues at coordinate 153,727,784 of NC_064621.1, read as the reverse complement.
CTTGTATCAACATGAATATAAGGTAATTCTATTTATATCAGAAAATTATCTATTGGAAGTTAGCTGAATTGGCCTTGTTTCTGTATATTTATGTCTGTCATTAGAGCCTCCAGGTTCTCCTGAGTGCAATGGAGACACTGGTGTGTATAACTCTTTCTCAATGTTGGCGATGCATTGTGGAACGAGCGTTAGTATTGGATACAATACTCAAAATTCCATATTAGTTTGAATTTAGCCTCCTCCTATCTTTGGCAAGCACACTTAGTATGAGACTGTAATACTGTATAACAAAGTGTTCAGTCTCCTCTATGCGCAATGAAGAGTACTGAACTGAATTACACTGTAGATCTCTGCTCATCGGAAGTCTGTCACACTGGTGTGTATAACTCTTTCTCAATGTTTGTGATGCATTGTGGAACGAGCGTTAGTATTGGATACAATACTCAAAATTCCATATTATTTTGAATTTAGCCTCCTCCTATCTTTGGCAAGCACACTTAGTATGAGACCGTAATACTGTATAACAAAGTGTTCAGTCTCCTCTATGTGCAATGAAGAGTACTGAACTGAATTACACTGTAGATCTCTGCTCATCGGAAGTTCTCCGTTGCAAAAACATGAAATGTGGCTCATACTCCACTCCTTATGACCATCTATATTGTGTAATTGATTGTTTTGAATAGAATAGTTCAATTCAGCAAAATTCCAACTGTTCATACTTCAACATTTCCTGTCTTAAATCTCATATTGCAATTTTACCTTGTTCTTTGATAACATATCACTGAAATCATACTAGTTCAAAAATTTTCAAGTGCTATGGTACTATTCTCTGTAGTTTAAATTGAAATTTACATATAGTATTGAATAACTAAATATATTACTATCATATAGTACAATTAAATTCTTGGAGTACAGTTCCTCAGCAGTTAGCATAATTCACCCTACATGCATAAAATGAAATGTCTGACCAATGTCCGATCTTTCCATTTTTCATTTGTCAAGACACTTCTGATGCTTCATTTCTGTCTTTACTAAACATAAAATGATTATTTTTAAGAGTATTTACGCAATTACAATCATTGCCTCTTCCTTCGCAATATGTGTTAACATATAATGATATCATACCCCACAACAGTCATGGAATATAGTTATGTGATATAGAGTAGTGTAAGTGAGCCATTCCTCACGATAATTAAAAAAAACATTAGTAAGTGAGCCATTCCTCATGATAATTAACAAACATTATGCATGGTAGTACAGAGTGTAGTAGGTGAGTCATTCCTCATGATAATATATTAACAGAGCATATTTGCATATAAGTAAGTGTTCACAACTTCAAGTGCTGGTATATAGCAAAGTAAATACATAAGTAAATGTTTACCATTTGGGTGAAATCATACAACAGAATCAGACATATATAAATAATATAGTATGACAGAGCATAGTTACATCTAATAATGCAGAAATGTCAACTTGATTCCTGGTTCCTCCTATAAAATGGGCTTTAGTCATTTAACAGGCTGACATGGTAAATGAGATGACTCTCAGTGATAAGGACATACGCACATGGACAGAGGGAAGGATAGCTTGGTACTCTAATGAGAAGAAAGAAATGAAATAGAAGGTTCGGAGTGTTGGAGTTGAAGAAGAAAAGATGACAGACCCCAAAGACAGGAAACCCCCCTACCCAGGACCCTAACTGTTCCAGTACTTCACTGTGGCGCTGGAGGGAGAAGAGTGTTTGGCATTCCCTGCAGAACGGACTTGCCACAGCATCACCTTCCCAGTCCCTGAAAATTAACCCAATACTCTCTATTGACTGATCAATGAAGGGTGAACAATAAGTATTATGCAGGACAGAGTAAATGACATATATAATGCTGTATTGGTTAACTCAAGTAACAAATGCTAGATCCTGCCAGCTGACTTTCAAGCAGTCTCTCTAGTATCCGGGATTGATCAAACATAATCAATTACATAAACGTGAGATATTGAAACCTGTGACATATCTGAGACATAAACATGAAAATACTAAAGCAAGGTACAGAATTACTGTGTTCCTCTTAAATAACATGAAAATATAGAAATAAGGTCGCCAAATGCATTGAGTTGCAGCATATCTCATATCAATAAATATACAAAGTCAACTGCCTCATTGGGCAGATCATCCAAGTGTTACAATGTTCACAATATGTGAAGTACTTCTTATGCATCAATATATTTGCTAAACACCACAGAGTCAAGTGTGATAATAACAAAAGAAATTTTTGTTACACTTTTAAAATTAAGCAGGAGGCAGGTCTGAGATATAAAATTAAAGTTACTGGAATCTCAGCCAAGTGATATATAAATTCCATGTCCAATTGACAGGGCATACTTAAGTCTTACATTAAGTTCAAGGACATATTTCATGTGTTTATAATGTTACAAAATTTTATACGAGGTAGCTGGGGTAGGCTGTATGCCACAAGAAAGCAGTTTACCTCTTGGACAATGATGATTACAGAAAATTAGGTTGCATGAGACAGCACATCATAGTATAATATATGTCAATGCATCACTATTGTGTCCCCCCCGCCCCGTGAACCATGGACCTTGCCGTTGGTGAGGAGGCTTATGTGCCTCAACGACACAGATAGCCGTACCGTAGGTGCAACCACAACGGAGGGGTATCTGTTGGGAGGCCAGACAAACGTGTGGTTCCTGAAGAGGGGCAGCAGCTTTTTCAGTAGTTGCAGGGGCAACAGTCTGGATGATTGACTGATCTGGCCCTGTAACACTAATCAAAACGGCCTTGCTGTTGTGGTACTGCGAACGGCTGAAAGCAAGGGGAAACTAAAGCTGTAATTTTTCCCGAGGGAATGCATCTTTACTGTATGATTAAATGATGATGGCGTCCTCTTGGGTAAAATATTCTGGAGATAAAATAGTCCCCCATTTGGATCTCCGGGCGGGGACTACTCAGGAGGACGTCGTTACCAAGAGAAAGAAAACTAGCGTTCTACAGCTCGGAGCGTGGAATGTTGGATCCCTTAATCGGGCAGGTAGGTTAGAAAATTTAAAAAGGGAAATGGATAGGTTAAAGTTAGATATAGTGGTAATTAGTGAAGTTCGGTGGCAGGAGGAAAAAGACTTTTGGTCAGATGAATACAGGGTTATAAATACAAAATCAAATAGGGGTAATGCAGGAGTAGGTTTAATAATGAATAAAAAAATAGGAGTGCGGGTAAGCTACTACAAACAGCACAGTGAATGCATTATTGTGGCCAAGATAGATACGGAGCCCACGCCTACTACAGTAGTACAAGTTTATATGCCAACTAGCTCTGCAGGTGATGAAGAAATAGATGAAATGTGTGATGAGATAAAAGAAATTATTCAGGTAGTGAAGGGAGATGAAAATTTAATAGTCGTGGGTGACTGGAATTCGACAGTAGGAAAAGGTAGAGAAGGAAATGTAGTAGGTGAATATGGATTGGGGCTAAGAAATGAAAGAGGAAGCCGCCTGGTAGAATTTTGCACAGAGCATAACTTAATCATAGCTAACACTTGGTTCAATAATCATGAAAGAAGGCTGTATACATGTAAGAACCCTGGAGATACTAGAAGATTTCAGATAGATTATATAATGATAAGACAGAGATTTAGGAACCAGGTTTTAAATTGTAAGACTTTTGCAGGGGCAGGTGTGGACTCTGACCACAATCTATTGGTTATGAACTGTAGATTAAAACTGAAGAAACTGCAAAAAGGTGGGAATTTAAGGAGCTGCGACCTGGATAAACTGAAAGAACCAGAGGTTGTACAGAGTTTCAGGGAGAGCATAAGGGAACAATTGACAGGAATGGGGGAAAGAAATACAGTAGAAGAAGAATGGGTAGCTTTGTGGAATGAAATAGTGAAGGCAGCAGAGGATCAAGTAGGTAAAAAGATGAGGGCTAGTAGAAATCCATGGTTAACAGAAGAGAGATTGAATTTAATTGATGAAAGGAGAAAATACAAAAATGCAGTAAGTGAAGCAGGCAAAAAGGAATACAAACGTCTCAAAAATGAGATCGACAGGAAGTGCAAAATGGCTTAGCAGGGATGGCTAGGGGACAAATGCAAGGATGTAGAGGCTTATCAAACAAGGAGCAAGATAGATACTGCCCAGAGGAAAATTAAAGAGGCCATTGGAGAAAAGAGAACCACTTGCATGAATATCTAGAGCTCAGATGGAAACTCAGTTCTAAGGAAAGAAGGGAAAGCAGAAAGGTGAAAGGAGTATATAGAGGACAATATTTTGGAAATGGAAGAGGATGTAGATGAAGATGAAATGGGAGATATGATAATGCGTGAAGAGTTTGACAGAGCACTGAAAGACCTAAGTTGAAACAAGGTCCCAGGAGTAGACAAAATTCCATTAGATATACTGACAGCCTTGGGAGAGCCAGTCCTGACAGAACTCTACCATCTGGTGAGCAAGATGTATGAGACAGGCGAAATTCCCTCAGACTTCAAGAAGAATATAATAATTCCAATCCCAAAGAAAGCAGGTGTTGACAGATGTGAAAATTACCGAACTATCAGTTTAATAAGCCACGGCTGCAAAATACTAACACAAATTCTTTACAGATGAATGGAAAAGCTGGTAGAAGCTGACCTTGGGGAAGATCAGTTTGGATTCCATAGAAATGTTGGAACACGTGAGGCAATACTGACCCTACAACTTATCTTAGAAGAAAGATTAAGGAAAGGCAAACCTATGTTTCTAGCATTTGTAGACTTAGAGAAAGCTTTTGACAATGTTGACTGGAATACTCTTTTTCAAATTCTGAAGGTGGCAGGGGTAAAATACAGGGAGCGAAAGGCTATTTACAATTTGTACAGAAACCAGATGGCAGTTATAAGAGTCGAGGGACATGGAAGGGAAGCAGTGGTTGGGAAGGGAGTGAGACAGGGTTGTAGTCTCTCCCCAATGCTATTCAATCTGTATATTGAGCAAGCAGTAAAGGACACAAAAGAAAAGTTCGGAGTAGGTATTAAAATCCATGGAGAAGAAATAAAAATGTTGAGGTTCGCCAGTGACATTGTAATTCTGTCAGAGACAGCAAAGGACTTGGAAGAGCAGTTGATCGGAATGGACAGTGTCTTGAAAGGAGGGTGTAAGATGAACATCAACAAAAGCAAAACGAGGATAATGGAATGTAGTCGAATTAATTCGGGTGATTCTGAGGGAATTAGATTAGGAAATGAGACACTTAAAGTAGTAAAGGAGTTTTGCTATTTTGGGAGCAAAATAACTGATGATAGTCGAAGTAGAGAGGATATAAAATGTAGACTGGCAATGGCAAAGAAAGCGTTTCTGAAGAAGAGAAATTTGTTAACATCAAGTATTGATTTAAGTGTCAGTCGTTTCTCAAAGTATTTGTGTGGAGTGTAGCCATGTATGGAAGTGAAACTTGGACGATAAATAGTTTAGACAAGAGGAGAATAGAAGCTTTTGAAATGTGGTGGTACAGAAGAATGCTGAAGATTAGATGGGTAGATCACATAACTAATGAGGAGGTATTGAATAGAATTGGGGAGAAGAGGAGTTTGTGGTACAACTTGACTAGAAGAAGGGATTGGTTGGTAGGACATGTTCTGAGGCATCAAGGGATCACCAATTTAGTATTGGAGGGCAGTGTGGAGGGTAAAAATTGTAGAGGGAGACCAAGACAAGAATACACTAAGCAGATTCAGAAGGATGTAGGCTGCAGTAGGTACTGGGAGATGAAGAAGCTTGCACAGGATAGAGTAGCATGGAGAGCTGCATCAAACCAGTCTCAGGACTGAAGACCACAACAATAACAACAACATCACTAGTTCTAATTTTGTGCCTGTAAGTTGTAGATCTAATTAAAGTAAATATATTTCTTTTGAAAGGAGTAGAGCATTGATAATGAGTGGTTACTGAGAACCATGTTGCATGTAACCGTAAATCATTGTATTAAGTATAGGCAGAAAACATTACAAGCAGCAGCACGTACAGATAAACTCTTGTAAGCTTGAGAATACATTGACAATGGGTGATGAAAAGAATTATATTGCATGTAACAGTATATCATTATATTAATTCTAGATAGATCAGATTGAACATAATGACTATAGCGTGCATCGTATCAAGTGAAAGGGGTTGTCAAGCAACTTACAAGAAACAGTAATGGTTAGTCTTTTAGACATCTAGTTTCATGGAAGAATTATGTTAGTTTTCAACTGTTGAAATGTACTTAGACATAATAACTGTACCACTTGTAGGACCAAATGTCCTTATTTCTTTACAAGTCAAACTCAGACTTTAGAGCAACTGAACTGACATGAACATATTAGATCAGGAAACCACAAGGATGGATAGAGGAATCTTCTCACAATATGTGTCAAAAGTACCTTGTTCTCATAGCATAGTTGTAGTCGTTCCAAATTTTCAATCTTTTTTCAGTGGTAACTGAAAGTCAACATGGTCACATGTAACTGTAAAGTTCAATTTACATTGGTAAATTGAGTATGGTAAATTGAGTGTCAGCAGGTTACTTCCGGAATACATACTGCTCAACAACTAGTTACAGATATCTCATTGATCACCATCATATTTGACATAATGCAAGATCATCAGATCCGACAGATCAGAAAACTGGGCACAGGTAAGGTAAATTCCAACATAGGTTAAGGCAAAGGGTAAAGTACCAGTGGTTACATTTGAATGGGTTAATATTAGGAGTAAAATGGTTAGTTCAGCCACTCTAAAGGGATGATGAATATATATTTCCTCATCAGTTACATTTTAATGACTCAACTAGACTTCAATTAAAAGTAGATGTCTGCAAGAACCATAACTATACCATGAATACAAATCCTCAATCTTTAGTTTTCCCTATGCTACTCATTACATATGAATCGTTCGTGCTTATCAGAGTATTTTCAATAAGATATTGGAGAAATTTAACCAGTTTTCATTAAGAATCAGATTGTAAGCTAACATTTGTATATATTGAAAAGCATTGACTTGCTGTAACATACAGCAGTATTGAATAGTGCCTAATCCAAACATTTTGTATCACATGAAGTTGATAGCTGAGCTGTTTTTTCAGATTTGTGTAGACATTGTGACAAGGGACACCTCACATTTGTACTAAGGAGATAGCATGACTTATACAGATACCAGACATGTAGCAAACATCATCTCTATTTTATAGTACTAAGATGGCAAAAGAATAATTAAATAAGACTACCAATGGTTGATCATAATAGTCATTGAAGTGGTAGAAATAACATGAAAATAAAACTGGGTGAATCTCAAATCCTGGGAATCAGAAACACTAATGTCCCTATCACAATCTCCAACATAAAATTCCATTTTCTTTATGTTCCAGAGATGGAACCATTTAAGTAATACAAACATAATAAATTTCTGTCTGATAAACATTCCTTTGCCAATTACACAGTATATCTAATACATGTTAAGAACAAAATCATGACATAGGGTATTTTCATACTTTATAGTAAATCAATGTCTATCCAGTGACTTTCACATAATAGGTATAGTAACAGGACAAACCAAATGTACATCTCAGTTGTAAAGTGATAGAATGTCACTATAACAGCACAGATATCTTAAGCAAACTTCACACCAAAAAATCATCAGCACAATGAGAGTACAACATTATCAGCACAGTGAGAGTATCACATCAAAAATGTAAAGCAACAGAACCTCATTATAACTGTACAGACATCATAAGTAAATATTACACCAACTCTCCTCAAAATTCATATTCTGGTTGTATTATTAAACCACACATTATTAAACCCACCCAAAGTTTGTAGTCATATCCAGATAACCAGAAAAAGGTAGCTGGCTTAGTATGAAATACGTGCACCAGTTCCTTTTGGCATCCAGTCTCTAACTATTTGTCCGAATCAGAAAGTGGAAGAGGGTCAGCTTGTACAGAAAAGTAAGAGAGGGTGTGACTTGAAAAGAGAAAGAGTCACACCAGCTTGGAGCCTTGGGTTCACCGCCCCCAAATTGCAAAAAGAACTTGCAACCTCCTGAGGAATGTTTCGTTAGAATGGTTTGAGGTTGTCGTCATTTGAAATAGCATCTGTTCTTACTGTCCTCGCACAATTATTATGCTTGTCACTACATGTTTCATCAGAATTCATAGCTTTGATAGAATCACACAATATTTTTGAACATCATCTGTCAGATATTTAATATCCATACCACACAAACAGTCAGTCACATCATCTGCTTTTTCATTGAAAGTTTCAGGTAATAAATCCTGTTCCTTCACATCGAAGGACCATATACTAAATTACTATGTTCATATTTTACTGGTACACAGTAGCAAATCACTACACAACGAATCTTAATAAGAAAAATGTATATCATTTTTTTTTTTTTTTTTGAAAATACAAGTTTCTAAAAAAATTTAAATTTGTGTTGTTTTGTTCTTCCACACTCTCAGTTAAGTGCCTGGTGAAGATATAGTCTTGTCTCTTACAAATGGCACACTGTATACTCTAGGATAGTAGAAGGATCCTAACTGCTCTTACTAACGAGATAGGATAGTAAATTGGGAGTAATTCCAGAAAATAAATATGGAGTCACTGGCTGGGGCAAGGCACCATATGCCACATGGTGTATCTATGAAAGTACCACAGATCCCCTACCCGTTGAATTTCACCACTAAACTATTGAAAAATGTTTCTGAGAGGATGTTCACCCCCAGATTTTGCCTTGACTATACAGTGCACAGAATGTATTCTCAACTATTTCAACTCCTCGAATCACTATTTAATTCATAATTTATGATGGACATAAGAATTTTAAAAAATTTCAAATATTCAGTGATAGTAAAAATGAAAATAAATTTCCTCTTATTGGTTATTTCACTTTCACTGGGTTAAAGTACTCTCCATAGAGTTCGCTAAAGTATACAGTATGATCTTGACTGTGTAAAGTAAAATGCATAACAAATAAATTTCCAATGGTGTGTCAAATATCAAAGTACAAATATCATGATGCTAAATGGGTGATTAAGGTTGTCTGCACAATTTCAGCTGTGTCACATTCCTAAGTCCAAATAATAACAAATTCAAATGGTCCTACATAAAAGTCAAACAACCCCCAACCTATGACAGGTAAAAACATATAAAAATGTTCAAATATACCCTTTTCAACCCCCACTCTATGAATAGACAAAAAATGTAGGTAAAAATACGCAAATATTCACACATAAAAGAAATATGAATAAAAAAAAAGTATTAGTTTCAAATGTGTTAAGTTATCCAATTTTTCACTTCTCAGAGTTAGAATTTGCACAAAGCAGTGAACATTAACTGCACTTTTTATGAGTTTAATTTTTTTCAATTGTAGCCTTTATTATTATTGGGTCAGAATATTTATAACGTGTCTTAACAAGGTGTACAGCATGGGTTTGTCTGTGTGGCATAGAGTATACATTTTTCAACACAAGTTTACTATTTGCTGGTCGTTTATTCAGTTTTGCGGTACTTTCATTAACTAGGTAATTGTTTTTGCTAAGATCCCTCAAATCTGTCAGCAAGCTACTGATTTCAACACACACATTCCCTTCCCCTACTACTTGTACACATTTACTGATTGAATTACTTTTAGGTACCTGTTCCAAATTTTTCATAACAACTTTATTATCTGAGTACACACTTTGACAAATTTCTCTTAAGACCTTACACTTTTGATCACCATACTGACATTTGCTACTATAGTCATCGACTATTGCTAATTAGATCTTCTTTTCCATTTTCACAAACACATTTAGACACAACATCACTGACATCAACCAGTAACATTAATCTATCAGGCACTGCTCTACTGGTTTCTAACTCATTACTCGAACACACACCAGAATTTCCAGAATCATTCAGCATCAAATCATCAACTTTAACTTCTACATATACCATCCCATCTAATTCTGGAACATATAATCATCAACATCATTATCATCATCATCTGAAACATTCTCATCGTAAACATTATCATCACACTTAATATTATTTTCAACACTAAACTCATTTCTCTCTTCACACACTTCCTCCTCAACCTCAACACTGTGACTACTCTGTTCTACCACATTCTCATTTTCCTGTCTATTATCTACTGCAATTTCATCTTGAATTACTCTGTCATTCTCATTTCCATTGCCAAGCACACAAACATCATCTTCACACATATAGCACCAGTATCAGCTTCACTCATTTCACAGTCAGTCAACATTCTCACTAAACCATACTCATCAGATTTGCTCTCATTACTGTCGACAACTACTACTGCATTACTACTGTTAAAGAAATTTGTCAAAGTGTTTTCTTCTAATTCAAATTCAGATTTTTTTACTTTTTTGTTCATCTTTGTTTTCAGATAAAAAATTTTCCCAAAATTCCGCATCAAACTTCATTCTATTCACTTCAGGTTGTATTCTGGGTACAAAATTTTGGTATGTCCTATTTGTTCTGCCCCTGCCAATTCTGAAATTACTACAATGTGCCTGATTGTAATTCCTATGTCTATTTGCCCCATTTCGCCAGGCTCCGAAAGAGGCAGGTCTTAGTTTAGCGGACCACTTCTTCTATTTTCAAAATTGTTACTATTGTTTACCTGATTTTGTCCCCACTGCCTATTTCTTGGTACAAAATTCCTGTTCTCTGGTCTCTGCCTATCATTCCTCTCCCCATTTCTTCTGTCGTCATTTCTGAATCTACAATTAAAATGATCATTGAAAGCTCTGTTATTGTTATTCCTACTGTCATCATGTCCGTCAGTACATCTGTCATTTATCTCCCATACTAAATCCAATTTATCTATATATCTAAGAAATCATTCAATTGTATCATCAGGTCCATAGACAAGACTCCACCGTACCCTGTTCAGCAATCTACCTTTTAATGCATCTATCTGGCTCATCTCGTCTAGTGGTTTATCAAGATGCACCAAAGTTCAGAATTGTTGTTCACAAAAGATTTTCATGTGTCCACTACCCGGTTTGAAATTTGGTCCTTTCAAAAATTCTGACTTAATTCTGGCTTGTTTAGTTTCTGACCAGAATTTGTTTGTGAAAGCTTGTTCTACCTCATTAAATGACATTTCGGGTTTGATTGATTGGTTTCCCCATGACAAAGCCTCCCCATCTAAAAACTTTTAAAAAAATTTAATTTTCAAATTATCGCTCATTTTATGATTGAAATTGTCTTTTATCTGGTACATGAAATCAGCTGGATGTATATTGCCCTCCCCCAAAAATGTTTTTATGTTGACATTGTTCCACAATGGACTGTAACTACAGAAAGATTTCACAGCAACGGAATCTTTGATTTATTGGAATTTAGATTTGAAGTTTGAAATTTCACCTAAACAAGTGCCTACATCTTCTTTTAATTCTGAGAAATTCTCATTTGCGATTTTAGTGAAATTTTGTATATTTCGGTCTGTTTCTGTGAATTTCTTTACAAAATCTTTGTTGAGCTTTTTCAATTGCAACACTTCTACAGTAGCATATTTTTCGAAATTTTCCATGGAATATAGCCTCTCTTCGAATTTTTGGTATTCCTGTTATAAGGTAACAATTTCCCCTTCTATAGTTGACACATTTCTGGTATTCTCGTCTACTTTTTCCCAGCATCTTTTTAAACTCTCCTTCGACTTGCGAATTTGGGTTCCTTGGTTGTCTAATTTTTTATCGATTGAATCCAGAAAAGTTTTCTGTTCATCAATTGATCTTTTTTGTTCTTCCATTAACTGAACTTACCTCTCTAAGGCTGATACATTTGATTCAAATCCAAGAAAGGGTGGACATACACTACTGTGATCACTATCCTCTCCGATTTCATTGTCTAGATTAACTACATTATTATCAGTAATATCTACGCTATTTTGCAAGTTTCCATTAACCTCCCTGTTATTGTCAAATTCCCTATTGTTGTTAACCTCCCTATTATCCTCCATAATGACAGGGCAGACAAAAGACTATTTCCAAAAGTGAAAATTCAAATAAGTTTTGTACTTACAGTTAGTTCTCCAAGTTGCGTTTTCACATAAGTATCATTAAGTCCTATGCAGTGTTACTCACTTTCTTCATTGATCAGTTTTCGAAAAAAATGGAATAATATTTCAACAAGCGAATTAACTCTGAAACAAATACTAGATTAGTTTACAGAATTACACCGCATTCCAGCTCCTCCACCACATAAAACGTTACTATGCGTTAATTTACTCATTGTAGCTGGCAATTTGTCACAGCAGAAGTGCTGGAAAACAGCTACTGTAAAGAAAATAACTATAAAGTTATTTAAATAATTAATCCAGTATAATGTTTCTGCTGAACATTTATTACAATCTCAAAGTAAATAAGAGCATCTTGACAAATCTGAAATAAGTTGTAACATACTTACAATAATGAAATAAATCACGGTCAACAAGCTACATGCTTTCTGTCCAAATACACTCAAAGTACTGACTCTCTTTTCCAACATGGCTGTAACTATTTATACTTTCTTAACAATCCTGAACAATCCTCGGCATTGTTTAGAATCATTTTTGATTAATTAACAATTAAAATTGACATATAAAAACTGAAAATACATGTATAAACGTATGTTTACTCCAGAACAGCTAGTACACTATGACATTAGGACATGTCTGTTATTTTATTTGAGTATAACTTCTCGAATAAGAAATTACAATAATGTATTTTCACATTTTATTAATTACTAGTGATTCCCTTCATGGAAAATGTTCCTTTTGTTTACAGAGCTTCTATACTTTAACATAATTGGGGTAGTTTAGTAACAATAATTTTCTTAGACAAATTACATATTTTGTTTACATATGCAATCCTGAATTAGACTGGAAAATGTTCATTTTAAGTGGGTCTTAATGGGCTGTTACATTACGTTTCAAGATAGGCACAAGTAAGTTTTCAGCCAAAGGGCCTTCTTCCAAATTAAACAACCTATACACATATTCACGTAACTGCAACTGGCAGCTATCAAGGTGGTGAGAGTAAGGAGAAGGTTGGGGCTGGGAAGGGAAGGGATAGTAGGATAGGGGTCAATGTACGAGATGGAGATAGGGTAGAGCAACTAGGTGCAGTAGGAAAGCTGAGTGGATGGCGGGGGAAGGGGGAGGAGGGGCAGTGGAAAGTGGAAAAAGGGTGCGTAGGTGAAACAGTGGGCTGTGTAGTACTAGAGTGGATACAGGGAAGGGGATAGGTGGGTGAAGGACAATGACTAATGAAGGTTGAGGCCAGGAGGTTATGGGAATGTAGAATATATTGCAGGGAAAGTTTCCACCTGCACAATTCAGAAAAGCTAGTGTTACTAGGAAATGTCCAGATGACACATACTGTGAAGCAATCATTAAAATGAAGAACACTGTGTCGAGCAGAGTGCTCAGCAACTGGGTGGTCTAGCTGTTTCTTGGCCACAGTTTGTTGGTGGCCATTCATGCGGACAGACAGAATGTTGGTTGTCATGCCCACATAGAATGCAGCACAGTGGTTGCGGGCTTAGCTTGTACATCACATGACTGGTTTCACAGGTAGCCTTGCCTTTGATGGAACAGGTGATGCTTGTGACCAGATTGGAATAGGTGGTAGTGGGAGGATGTATGGGACAGGTCTTATATCTAGGTCTAGTGCAGGGATATGAACCATGAAGCAACGGGTTGAGGGCAGGGGTTGTGTAGGGATCAACTGTGTAGGTTTGGTGGCTGGTGGAATACCGTTGTGAAAGTTGTGGGAAGGATAGTGTGTAGGACATTCCTATTTCAGGGCATGATGAGAGGTAGTTGAAATCTTGGCAGAGAATATGATTCAGTTGCTCCAGTCCTGGATTGTACTGAGTAATAAGGGGAATGCTTCTCTGTGGATGGACAATGGGACTTTGGGAGGTAGTGAGAGACACAAGAGATCAGGCATGGGAGATCTGCTCCTGCACAAGATTGGGAGCATAATTAAGATTTCTGAAGGTATGTGCTTAGTTTTAGGAATGCTTCAACAAACTTGCAAGTTGGAATGTGGGAAGTTGCTTATGTTGTCGGTGCTGCTAGTAATATGATTTGGTAGACTTAGAGAAAGCTTTTGACAATGTTGACTGGAATACTCTCTTTCAAATTCTAAAGATGGCAGGGGTAAAATACAGGGAGCAAAAGGCTATTTACAATTTGTACAGAAACCAGATGGCAGTTATAATAGTCGAGGGACATGAAAGGGAAGCAGCAGTTGGGAAGGGAGTGAGACAGGGTTGTAGCCTGTCCCCGATGTTATTCAATCTGTATATTGAGGAAGCAGTAAAGGAAACAAAAGAAAAATTTGGAGTAGGTATTAAAATCCATGGAGAAGAAATAAAAATGTTGAGGTTCGCCGATGACATTGTAATTCTGTCAGAGACAGCAAAGGACTTGGAAGAGCAGTTGATCGGAATGGACAGTGTCTTGAAAGGAGGGTGTAAGATGAACATCAACAAAAGCAAAACGAGGATAATGGAATGTAGTCGAATTAAGTTGGGTGATTCTGAGGGAATTAGATTAGGAAATGAGACACTTAAAGTAGTAAAGGAGTTTTGCTATTTGGGGAGCAAAATAACTGATGATAGTCAAAGTAGAGAGGATATAAAATGTAGACTGGCAATGGCAAAGAAAGCGTTTCTGAAGAAGAGAAATTTGTTAACATCAAGTATTGATTTAAGTGTCAGTCGTTTCTCAAAGTATTTGTGTGGAGTGTAGCCATGTATGGAAGTGAAACTTGGACGATAAATAGTTTGGACAAGAAGAGAATAGAAGCTTTTGAAATGTGGTGGTACAGAAGAATGCTGAAGATTAGATGGGTAGATCACGTAACTAATGAGGAGGTATTGAATAGAATTGGGGAGAAGAGGAGTTTGTGGCACAACTTGACAAGAAGAAGGGATCGGTTGGTAGGACATGTTCTGAGGCATCAAGGGATCACAAATTTAGCATTGGAGGGCAGCGTGGAGGGTAAAAATCGTATAGGGAGACCAAGAGATTAATACACTAAGCAGATTCAGAAGAATGTAGGTTGCAGTAGCTACTAGGAGATGAAGAAGCTTGCACAGGATAGAGTAGCATGGAGAGCTGCATCAAACCAGTCTCAGGACTGATGACAACAACAACAACAACAACAACAACAACAACAACATATTTTCAAGAAATGCAAAGAAAAGAAGGTTGAGATGCTGTTATAGGCAACATGTGACATGAATACTGAATTTTGATGCAATACAACTAGGGTTCAGTACTAATAACTCAGTGAGAAAATTTTTAATAAATGGGAACCAGGAAGCAACTGATGAAGATCTGTAGCATGGGTACTCTCAGGGGCTCGCAAGAACTTTATGCGATGTAGATATGGCAACCCAAGGCCCTGAGCTCTTTCAGTGTTATTTCAAAAGACTTCGACTTTCATACTGCAAGTTTTTCTCTGATTCATCTGTTTATCTTTTACAAAATATCTTTTACTGTTGACCTATCTTCTTCTGTGTTCGATAAAGAATTATTAGTAGGTCTATTGATGCCATACATTAGGATGATGTTTTCATAGTGGGAATGTAAACTATTTCGAGGTTTAAATGCTAAAAACTGAAACAGTCAAGAGTGTTGAAGGAGATTCCAGGAGTGTTTAAGGACATAATATTTAATTACTGTAACATAAAGAATATTCTCATGAATGAAGTTACTAGAAAATATTTATGGCTTCTTCGAACATAATACGTTCATGATCTACTTTATTTACACATAATTTCACTATGCTGCATGAATGCTATCTTGAAGTAATAGAAGGTAAACACACATGACCTATTAATATTTTGGGAGTGGAGAGTCAGATTGAAAGCAAATTTTACAATCACAATAAATTTATAGAGAACAGCTATTACTGATAATATTAAATTATCCTAAGTTGTACTGGGTGCAAAATGTTCATGTCAGTTTGTTGTAGACTCTTAGAACATATTCTGAGCTCAAACATAATGAAGTATCTTGAACAAAATAACCTTCTCCATGCCAGCCGGCATAGATTTCAAAAATATTGTTCATGTGAAACATGACACATTTTTCTCATATGACATTCTGAAAGCGTTGAATCAAGGCAGTCTGGTATATGCACTATTTCTTGATTTCTGAAAAGCATTTGACTCAGTACCACAACTACACTTACTGTCAAAAGTTCAATCATGTGGGGAATCAAGTGAAATGTGTGACTTGATTGAGGACTATTCGGTATGGAGAACACAGCAAACTATCTAGGATGGACAGTCATCATCTGATGTAGAAGTAACTTTGGATGTGTGCCAGGGAAGAGTGTTGGGTCTCTTGCTGTTAATGTTGTATATTAATGACCTTGTGAATAATATTAATGGTGCCCTCAGACTTTTTGCAGATGATGCACTTGTCTATAATGAAGTACTGTCTCAAAGAAGCTGCACAAATATTCAGTCAGATCTTGATATAATTTCAAGATAGAGCAAAGCTTGGCAACTTGCTTTAATGTTCAGAAGTGTAAAATGAAAAAAAAAAAAAATGTAGTATCTTATGAGTATAATATCAGAGAATCACAGGTGCAATCATCCAACTCATACAAATACACTCCTGGAAATTGAAATAAGAACACCGTGAATTCATTGTCCCAGGAAGGGGAAACTTTATTGACACATTCCTGGGGTCAGATACATCACATGATCACACTAACAGAACCACAGGCACATAGACACAGGCAACAGAGCATGCACAATGTCGGCACTAGTACAGTGTATATCCACCTTTTGCAGCAATGCAGGCTGCTATTCTCCCATGGAGACGATCGTAGAGATGCTGGATGTAGTCCTGTGGAACGGCTTGCCATGCCATTTCCACCTGGCGCCTCAGTTGGACCAGCGTTCGTGCTGGACGTGCAGACCGCGTGAGACGACGCTTCATCCAGTCCCAAACATGCTCAATGGGGGACAGATCTGGAGATCTTGCTGGCCAGGGTAGTTGACTTACACCTTCTAGAGCACGTTGGGTGGCACGGGATACATGCGGACGTGCATTGTCCTGTTGGAACAGAAAGTTCCCTTGCCGGTCTAGGAATGGTAGAACGATGGGTTCGATGACGGTTTGGATGTACTGTGCACTATTCAGTGTCCCCTCGACGATCACCAGTGGTGTACGGCCAGTGTAGGAGATCGCTCCCCACACCATGATGCCGGGTGTTGGCCCTGTGTGCCTCGGTCGTATGCAGTCCTGATTGTGGCGCTCACCTGCACGGCGCCAAACACGCATACGACCATCATTGGCACCACGGCAGAAGCGACTCTCATCGCTGAAGATGACACGTCTCCATTCGTCCCTCCATTCACGCCTGTCGCGACACCACTGGAGGCGGGCTGCACGATGTTGGGGCGTGAGCGGAAGACGGCCTAACGGTGTGCGGGACCGTAGCCCAGCTTCATGGAGACGGTTGCGAATGGTCCTCGCCGATACCCCAGGAGCAACAGTGTCCCTAATTTGCTGGGAAGTGGCGGTGCGGTCCCCTACGGCACTGCGTAGGATCCTACGGTCTTGGCGTGCATCCGTGCGTCGCTGCGGTCCGGTCCCAGGTCGACAGGCACGTGCACCTTCCACCGACCACTGGCGACAACATCGATGTACTGTGGAGACCTCACGCCCCACGTGTTGAGCAATTCGGCGGTACGTCCACCCGGCCTCCCGCATGCCCACTATACGCCCTCGCTCAAAGTCCGTCAACTGCACATATGGTTCATGTCCACGCTGTCGCGGCATGCTACCAGTGTTAAAGACTGCGATGGAGCTCCGTATGCCACGGCAAACTGGCTGACACTGACGACGGCGGTGCACAAATGCTGCGCAGCTAGCGCCATTCGACGGCCAACACCGCGGTTCCTGGTGTGTCCGCTGTGCCGTGCGTGTGATCATTGCTTGTACAGCCCTCTCGCAGTGTCCGGAGCAAGTATGGTGGGTCTGACACACCGGTGTCAATGTGTTCTTTTTTCCATTTCCAGGAGTGTATTTGGATGTAAGACTTTGTAGGGATATCAAATGGAATGATCAACAAGATAAGAAAAGGCAGACTGCTACTCACTGTAAAGATGACATGTTAAGTTGCAGACAGGCACAATTAAAAGATTCTTACATAAGCTTTTGGACACAGTCTTCACCACCAAAAGAGAAACACCATTCATACATATGAGCAAGCACACCTCATGTGCATATGACTGCCAACTCTAGCATCTCAGGCTGGAATTCCAATGGCATGCTTGCTTGTGTGTATGAATGGTGTGTGTTTCTCTTTTTCTGATGAAGGTTATGGCCGACAGCTTTATGCTAGTGTCTCTTAATTATGCCTGTCTGCAGCTTAACATGTCTTCTTTATGGTAAGTAGCAATCAGTCTTTTCCTACGATACTCCTACCTGGAGTTTCCATTGTTTGAAATGGAATGATCACAGAGACTCAGTTGTGGGTAAAGCAGGTGATAGACTTCGGTTTATTGGTAGAATGCTGGAGAACTGCAGTCACTCATGTGACCTATTGTAGAATATTGCACAAGTGCATGGGACCTATACCAAAGAGGAATAAGAGCAGATATTGGATGTATACAGAGAATGTCAGCACAAATGGTCACTGGTGTATTTGGTCCTTGAGAGGGTTACAGTGATGCTGAAAGAACTGAACTGGCAAACTCTTGAAGATAAACGTAACTGTCCCGAGAAAATCTACTAACAAAGTTTAATGGCTCTAAATGATGACTCTAGGAATATACTATAACTCCTACGTATCACTCACATATGAATTGTGAGGACAAGATTAGAACAATTACGGCATGCATGAGGTGTCCAAACTATCATTCCACCTGCGCTTCATACATGAATGGAATGAGAGGAAACTCTACTAACTGGTACAATGGGATATACCCTCTGTTTGCACTTTGTGGAAATGGGTGTAGTTGCAGATGTTAAATAAAAATATAAGGTCTACTTTTGCAAACTATTTCAACTGTGTATTAATACTTGTCACTGAGGGAAAAAGCTTACTCAAGGAAGATAACTGTCAGATCAAGAGAATATGCATATGGTGAGGTGACTGAAAAATAAGTTGCAATTTAATGTATTCTGTGGTTAAAAGTGCACGTTGGGTGTCATGAGTGAGGTATGTGAATTATATGCAGAGTATTATTTATTTATTTATTTGATTAGCCATCCGTAGACATTTTGCAATGTATGGATGTTGTCAGTTTGGATACAGTGATTTTCGCAGATACATTGACACTTTTATATGCATTTACAGAGTATACGAATACAATGACATTTATCACTTAAATTACATTCAAACAATTAAATATTCACTTATTGTTTAGAAACAGTGTTCCTGAAAATATAGTTTAAGGGTTTTCTGTAACAGTACATGTTGTTAATTTCTTTGATGTCCTGTGCAGCTTGTTATACATTTACAGAATATACAATACAATGTCATTATGTCACTTAAATTACATTCAAACATTTAGATATTCACTTACTGTGTAAAAACAGTGTTCCTGAAAATACAGTTTAAGAGTTTTTCTGAAACAGTACATGCTGTTAATTTCTTTGATTTCCTGTGGCAGCTTGTTTACAATTTTACACCCTGATACAAGAAACTTTTTTGGGTCTTATGCTTGTTTCTCCTATCTAGATGAAGGCAGTGGCTTGTTCTTGTGCTATAGTTGTGTAAAATGCTGTTTGTACTATAATTCACTATATTTTTCTTTATATATACTATAGTGTGGAACATAAATAAACAGGGAACAGTTAGAATACCAAGTATTTTGAATAGTTCTCTGCAGTGAGCCCACTTACTGCTTTTAGTTATAATTCTCACTGCTCTCTTCTGCACTTTAAAAACTGTTTGTAAGTTGAGTACATTATTTCCCCAGAAAATTATCCCATAGCTTATGACTGAATGTACATAGCTAAAATATACAGTTCTTAGACATTCATCGCTGCATACTGAGGAGAGAACTCTAAGTGCGTAACACGTTGTAGATATCTTTTTTGTGAATTTTTTGACATGTTCACTCCACCTAAGCTGGCTGTCAATATGCAACCCTAGGAATTTTGTGGTGGGCACTTCGTCTACAGAGGTGTTATGTAGCTTTAACTTTAGGGGACTGTTTTTTCTGTTTATTCTAAAGCGTATGCTATTTGTTTTCTTAATATTTAAGGTCACTTTATTCGACTAAGTGTAAAGTGGTAATGTTTATGGCACTATGGAGATATATCATGTATTTTGAGTCTTATGTGATATGATGGTAAGGTGTATGCAGGTTACACGAAATACCGAGATGATGTTTGTGATGATTATAGGGATTATAATGATGCTGCACTGAGAATGTGCTAGGGACTTAATGACACTCTGTTTTGTAAATTATATTATTCTTGTTAATGACTGTATGTTGAGAGAAATGTTTATAGTGAGTTAGTATTGTTTGATGAAGTAAAGTTCTTACTTATTTTAGGACACTCCTCAGAGACATTCACTGGACTGATGTTTACAGTGCTCATGGCATGAATGAAAAATATAACATTTTTGTTAATAAAGTGCTTACCTTATTCGAACACTGCTTTCCCCCAAAACTTACCAAGGTTAGAGCAAAGTCTACAAAGAAGCCATGGATTACTCGAGGAATAGGGGTATCTTGTAAAACAAAAAGAAAACTGTATCTGTCAATCCGAAACATTTCCAATGTTGATGCTATAGCACATTAGAAGAAATACTGCAAAATATTAAAGACTGTAATATGGATGTCAAAGCAAATATATTACAAGGAAAAGATAGCCATATCAGATAACAAAATAAAGACAATATGGGATATAGTGAAGGAGGAGACCGGTAGAACCAGACATGAAGAGGAACAAATAGCATTAAGAGTAAATGATACATTGGTGACAGATGTGTATAGTGTTGCAGAACTTTTAAACAAACATTTCATAACTGTTACTGAAAAGATGGGGTTGTCAGGTTTGGTAGATGCTGCTATGGATTACCTTAGGCCAGACATTTCAAGTAACTTCCATAATATGAATTTGACCCTCACTACCCCAACAGAAATAATGTCCATCATAAAATCTTTAAAATCAAAAACATCTAGTGGGTACAATGAAATATCAACAAAGTTAATTCAAGAAAGTGATTCTGAGCTAAGTAACATATTAAGCTATCTGTGTAACCAGTCATTTATTAGTGGAATATTTCCTGAATGGCTGAAATATGCTGAAGTTAAGCCACTGTTTAAGAAGGGAGATAAAGAAATAGCATCAAATTTCCGTCCAATTTCACTGTTGCCACCATTCTCAAAAATTTTCGAAAAAGTAATGTACAGTCGTCTTTATAACCATCTTATCTCAAATAACATACTGTCAAAGTCACAGTTTGGATTTCTAAAAGGTTCTGATATTGAGAAGGCTATCTACACTTACAGTGAAAATGTGCTTAATTCATTAGACAAAAAATTGCAGGCAACTGGTATATTTTGTGATCTGTCAAAGGCATTTGACTGTGTAAATCACAATATCCTTTTAAGTAAACTAGAATATTATAGTATAAAAGGAAATGCTGCAAAATGGTTGAAATCTTATATCTCTGGCAGGAAACAAAGGGTGTTATTAGGAAAGAGACATGTATCAAGCTATCAGGCATCATCCAACCGGGAACTAATTACATGTGGGGTCCCACAAGGTTCCATTTTGGGGCCCTTACTTTTTCTTGTGTATATCAATGACCTTTCATCAGTAACATTACCAGATGCCAAGTTTGTTTTGTTTGCCGATGATACAAACATTGCAATAAATAGCAAATCAAGTGTAGTCTTAGAAAGATCAGCCAATAAAATATTTGTGGACATTAATCACAGGTTCCTAGCCAATTCTTTGTCACTAAACTTTGAAAAAACACACTACATGCAGTTCAAAACTTGTAAGGGGTGTCCCAAGAGTATATGTCTAACATACGATGACAAGAAGATAGAAGAAGTGGACAGTGTTAAATTCTTGGGATTACAGCTTGATAATAAATTCAACTGGGAGGAGCACACCACAGAACTGCTGAAGCGTCTTAACAAATCTATGTTTGCAATGCGAATTTTGTCAGACATAGGGGATATAAAAATGAAAAAGCTGGCATACTATGCTTACTTTCATTCCATAATGTCATATGGGATTATTTTTTGGGGTAATTCATCAAGCCAAGCTAAAGTTTTCCGGGCACAAAAACGTGCAGTAAGAGTTATATGTGAACTCAAGATCATCCTGCAGAATCCTGTTTAGGGAACTAGGGATACTAACTACTGCTTCCCAATATATTTATTCCTTAATGAAATTTGTCATTAAAAATATATCACTTTTTCAAACCAACAGCTCAATTCATGGAATCAATACTAGAAATAAGAATAATCTTCACAAGGATTTAAAGTCACTTAGTCTTGTACAAAAAGGTGTGCATTATTCAGGAACATACATTTTCAATAACTTGCCAGCAGCCATAAAAAAGCTTAACAATCAATGAAATTCAGTTTAAGAGAAGCCTAAAGGATTTATTGGTGGCCAACTCCTTCTACTCCATTGATGAATTTTTTAGTAAAACCAACTGATTTGTATATAAGTACAACATAACTTCTGCACAATTTCAGTGCAGTAATGTGTTCATTGAAAATTTGTGTGTGTGTGTGTGTGTGTGTGTGTGTGTGTGTGTGTGTGTGTGTGTGTGTGTGTAAGTATAATCTAACTTCTGCACCATTTCAGTGCAGTAATGTGTTCATTGTAAATAAGTATCACAGTAGTTGTATTACATGTTTATTACCTTATAAATAAATAAAAAAACTTTTTTATTTTAAATTCAGTGCATTAGTATTTGTAAAATGACTCTTAGTGTTCATTAAAAAATGACGATCATTCCACTTGGGACCTGTGGAATGGTACATTAGCTTATTTGTTTTAGTTGTAAATATTTGTCATGTATTGCTGTTTTTCTGACATGTTCCACATCCTGGAGGACCTCCTCACTACGGATCAATTGGAATGAAAGTAAATCTAATCTAATCTATCTGTGATCACATCCGTGAGCTATTGAATTGCTACCGAGCGAGGTGGCGCAGTGGTTAGACACTGGACTCGCATTCGGGAGGACGACGGTTCAATCCCACGTCCGGCCATCCTGATTTAGGTTTTCTGTGATTTCCCTAATTCGCTCCAGGCAAATGCCGGGATGGTTCCTTTCGAAGGGCACGGCCGACTTCCTTCCCCGTCCTTCCCTAATCTGATGAGACCGATGACCTCGCTGTCTGGTCTCCTTCCCCAAAGCCAACCAATCTATTGAATTGCTTGCTCTTGGTCTGACATACCTGAAACAACAAGAATGATATGGATGAAAGGTATAAATAATTAAAGCCAAAGTATAAATCTTGGGAACTGACTAATTAATTGCAACACAGAAATTAAATAAAAATAATTGTTACTGTAGGAAAAAGAAAACATTAATGATAATTCATGGTTACCAAATAAATAATATTAACTCCTTGAACCTGATAACTGCATATTATACAACACTGTGAGAGTACTTTTAAAAATTTTAACATTGTGAGGAAAAGGTAGATTGCTACTTACCATAAACATGACATGGTAAGTTGCAGACAAGCACAATTAAAAGACAGTTACACATTAGCTTTTGGCCACAGCCTTTGTCAGTAAAAGAAAGAGAAACACACCAGAGGTCTGCCTCTGACATTCGTACTTGCTTTAATTGCTTGGTGCATTTAATTACAGGAATGTCCAGTAGATGTCAATGCAGCTGTTCTCAATGTGGGGAGCAATTGCATTAAACTTCCTCCATACTCATGTGAATGTGCCACACTCGAATGTCCCAACCACATTATCTTACGTGATGGCCACTCAGTCCCTCACTGCAGGATCCCATTGTGTGAATGTCAGGTGAAGGAGACTGTGAGAGGGAAGCTGAATTCGAAAGAATACATCCTGAGTGCAAAAGCAGGTGGTTGTAGCAATCATTAATTAAAACTTCTGGGCTGAATTGCCGTGGTCCATATATAAAACTTCTTCTCCTTCCTGACGTTTTGTTGCCGGCTGCGGGCAACATCTTCTGAGGTGAGTCGGCGACTGGCTGCTAGGCGCTGGTGGTCCCACTTATATAGAGCGCTTAGATGGCGCCACCACTTGTCACGTGCTTTCGACTTTAAAACTATCTCTGGCTAGTGCCATCTCTCTCAATTACAGGTAATCGATTGTCACTTTGTTGGTACAAAGTCAAACGCCATATCTTGTCTAGTTTTAATCCTTCTTCTTTTCTATTAAAATTATTTCTGTGCTTGTAGATCTCTAGAGCTTCTCTATACATGCGAGTATAATAATGTGAGGTCCTAGCTATCACGTTTGTCTCACTAAATTTTATTTTGTGATCACCGTCTTTGAAAACGTGTTCCACTACAGCTGATTTCTCAATCTGTCCCAATCTACAGTTCCTTTTGTGTTCCCTTAGGTGGGTATTAACACTCCTTTTAGTTCTTCCAATGTAAACCATGCCACAGCTACACAGAATTTTATACACACCTGGGGTAGCTAAGGGGTGTCGTGCGTCTTTCACCGATCTTAAAGTTTCACTAATTTTCTTGGTAGGTCGAAAGATTGTCTCCACTTGAAACTTGGCCAAAACTTTACCAATACGGTCCATGATGTTATGAATAAATGGAAGAAAAACTTTTCCAGTCGACGGTTGTTGTTGTTGTGTATTTTCGGACACTTTTCTTCTAGGGTGGAGTGCTCGATCTATTTCCTTGTCAGTGTACCCATTTCTCTTGAAAGCTGTTCGCAAATGGCTTAATTCATCTTGCAAGTAAATTGGTTCACAGATGTTATTAGCTCTGTCCACTAAAGTTTTTATGACTCCTCTCTTCCGGCTATGATGATGATTCGATTGTTACCTACATAAGAATTCGAATCATCCTAGGCTGAAGAGTTTTAATTAATGAAGACGCCGGCCGTGAAAGCTTACATGCTATGGTTGTAGCAATGTTTGGGAGAGATTTTCATTTTTTTTTGAGTCACCAGTCATATGATTGGTTTGAGGCAGCCCGTCATGACTTCCTCTCCTGTACCAACCTCTTCGTGTCAGAGTTGCACTTGCAACCCATGTCCTCAATTCTTTGCTGGATGTGATCCAATCTCTGTCTTTTTCTATAGTTTTTGCCCTTTACAGTTCTGTCTAGTACCATAGAAGTCATTCACTTATGTCTTAACAGATGTCCTATCATCCTTTCCCTTCTCCCTGTCAGTGTTTTCTACATATTTATTTCCTCTCCGATTCTGCATAGTACCTCCTCATTCCTTATCTTATCAGTCCACCTAATTTTCGACATTTGTTTGTAGCACCACAACTCAAATGTTTCCATTCTCTTCTGTTCCGGTTTTCCCACAGTCCATGTTTCACTGCCATACAATGCTGGGCTCCAAATGTACATTCCCAAAAATAGCTTCCTCAAATTAAGGACTATGTTTGATATTAGTATACTTGTCTTGTCCAGGAATGCCCTTTTTGCCATTGTTAGTCTGCTTTTGATGTCCTCCTTGCTCCATCCATCATTGGTTATTTTGCTGCCTATGTAGCAGAATACCTTAACTTCATCTACTGCATGACCATTAATCCTGATGTTAAGTTTCTTGCTGTTCACATTTCTGCTACTCCTCATTACTTGCGTCTTTCTTCAATTTACTCTCAATTCAGTATTCATTAGACTGTTCATTCCAATCAGAAAATCATGTAATTCTTCTTCACTTTCACTTAGGATAGCAATGTCATCAGCAAATCTATTATTGATATCCCTCCACCTTGAATTTCAATTCCACTTCTGAACCTTTCTTTTATTTCCATCATTGCTTCTTTGATGTACAGATTGAGCAGTACATCCCTGTCTTACACCCTTTTTAATCTGAGCACTTCATTCTTGGTCATCCACTCTCATTATTCCCTCTTGGCTCTTGTACATATTGTATATTACCTGTCTTTCCCTATAGCTTACCCCTATTTTTCTCAGAATTTCAAACATCTTGCACCATTTTACATTGTTGAACGCTTTTCCCAAATCGACAAATCCTTTGAATATGTCTTGATTTTTCTTTAGTCTTGCATCCATTATCAACTGCAAAGTCAGAATTGCCTCTTTGGTGCCTACCTTTCCTAAAGCCACACTGATCATCATCTAACACATCCTCATTTTTCTTTTCCATTCTTCTATATGTTATCCTTGTAAGCAACTTGGATGCATGAGCTGTTAAGCAGATTGTGTGATAATTTTCATGCTTGTCTGCTCTTGTAGTTTTTGGAATTGTGTGGATGATATTTTTCCAAAAGTCACATGGTATGTCACCAGACTCATTCATTCTACATACCAATGTGAAAAGTCATTTTGTTGCTACTTCCCCCAATTATTTTAGAAATTATGATGGAATGTTATCTCTCCCTTCTGCCTTATTTAATCGCAAATCCTCCAAAGCTCTTTTAAATTCTGATTCTAATACTCAATCTCCTCTCTCTTCTAAATCGACTCTTGTTTCTTCTTCTATTACATAAGACAAATCTTCCAGGAGATTTTGAAATCAGTGCTTAATTATGTTGGCTTTTTATCAACGTATAAACCTAAATATTCTTTTGTAAATCATCGTCATTCATTGTGCTACTCAAGCAAAGATCTTGAATTAATATTGAAGCAGTGAAGAGCATTAAAATTAAATAATAAGAAAGTAATTTATATTGTGACTCATGTTGCAAATTTGGGACATCCTATTCCTAATGTACAATTTAGGTCAAAAGTGTCCTCAAACTATTAGGACTGTGGGGTCCTGCCCACTTGTCTCTTATAGGGTGCCTAAAGGATGCCGCTTTCTCGGATGGCTATACAACAATTCAAGCAAATCACATTAATGGTTTTATTACAGTAAAGTAGATTGACAATACTTAACTTTGGTTTACAATGTTGTGTCACAAGCTATTAGCGACATGCAAATAATCAATGTCTTTCACTATATAGAATATGCATGCAAGTAATGGATATGCATCACAAATAACAGCTCTACTAGTGTACGTCTTCTACTGTCCGGCCAAGGCTGGCAGGAGGGGCACTTATATTCTCTTCAGCTGTTGTGGTGCAGCCCTAGTCAGCTGACTATTGGCTGACGTCATCTCACAGTCTTCTCTGCTCTTGAGTTCTTCATCTTCATGCCGGCATTTGTCGTTATGCCGGAACAAGGGGTATGGATGTGGTTTTTGTCACAGAAAATGCAAATTAGGGTGGCATTCAAATGACACAGTTGCAGATTTCTAAAACTATTTATATCATTGTAAAATATTATAATACAGGGTGAGTCAAGAGTCATTGGACACCTTCATAAGTTGGAAGATTAAAGGGAAATCTGAAATGTGATGATAGGAACATAGGTTTGTTGTGGAGCCGCAACTTTTGGAGTGAATGTCATTTATGGCCGCCATCTTGAAATCCGCCATTTTGGATTCAAGTCATTTTTTTTAAAATGGGAAGGGGGGTGTATGACACATCAAATAACACTCGCTTGAGCTCTGGAATTGAGTGGTGTAATTTGCTTTTGTCTATCTTGTACAGTTTAGAGGTTATTAATGTTCAAAATTGGGAAATTTTCCTTCATACCGACTTCTCCAACACATGTTCTACGTGTTGTCCATCCCGTGAAATGCACAACTGTAGTTGCTGCAACCACAGTAATAACTTCTAAACTGTATGAGATAGACAAAAACAAATTACACCACTCAATTATAGAGCTCAAACAAGTGTTATTTGATGTGTCATACACCCCCTTCCCAATTTAAAAAAAAAAAAAAAAAAAAAAAAAAAAAAAAAAAAGACTTGAATCCACAATGGCGGATTTCAAGATGGCATTTACTCCAAAAGTTGCAGCCCCACGTCAAACCTATGTTCCCATCATCACATTTCAATTTTCCCTTTAATCTTCCAAATTATGAAGGTGTCCAAGGACTTTTGACTCGCCCTGTATATTGGAAAAAGCACATTACTCTGTGTTACATGACTCATGTTACTCGTTACTTATTGTTGGAAAATGTTTTTGCTGCAAGCAGAGAAATAAAAATACGACAATGTTTACCAAATAAGAGAAACTTAATACTAACATTTCATTTTTTATACACTATGAAAAATTATAACAGCATGGCATCTGGGAAAATAAACTGTAAATTCAATTGAAATTCAGAGAATTGAGAATATCCTCTTGCATTGACATCAGGTGGATTAATTTTCTTTACAACTTTCTTCTGTATCTGCATATTTTGCAGGGCATTTCCAGAAGTGACCAGCATGCTCCATTGCATTGATTAGATAAGTGTTTCGAAAAATTGCATGTACCTCTCCAGAATAGAATTTACCATCATATTCCATGTTGTACCAGTCTCCAATTTTTATGCTTTCCATAGTCTATTCAGTGTAATGATCTGCAGCTGGGAAATTCTTTGGTGACAGCAGATATGTTTACAGTACTCCTTCCTCATAGCGAAAGCAGTGAGTGCTTTTTATGTTTCCTACTGATGGTGCTAAAGAAAATATTTGAGCCAAATTAAGTTTCACTTTAATTACTTCAATTTCATCAACAGACATATGAAAAACCTGCATCGTTTTTGTGCTTACAGCTGCTTGAGCAAAAGTTGATGCATCACCTACTGTGAATTTTCAGCTTTCTACTGCATTTCACACTTGCCGTTTCACAACTGCACCAATTCCATCTACAGCTCCTTTACTGTGGAATGCAATGAAAAAGTTCCAATAGATTTCCAAATTATGGAACAATTGAAACTGAGGTACTGCAGCATTATATATTTGTTTTTAACATTTAGCAGCTGACGCCCATAAAAATACGGGCGTGCCTGATCATTCCGAAAACCCGACACCCATAATTTTACAGGTCCATGTGCTCGATCTTCCCCTTCCTTCCTTTACAATGGTCTGGGAGGCACGACAGAGGCTACAGTTGAAGTATTTGGCACTAGATGGCGCGGGCATGCTGGATGAGGCTTTGTGAGGCTTTGCAAGCGGGTATATTCTGCCGCACGTGCTCAGTTGCATCATTATGGTGAGGTGTGGTTTGGTGGATGATGAAATCGCTCATGATTTATCATGCAAGTTTGAAGAAAGTGATGTTAATTGTTTTGGAGGATGATGATTTGCTTGATTCTGATGATAACGTAGACTATATTCAAGAAGAAGATTCTGAGTCTTCAGGTAAGGAATGCAGATAACAAAATACGCAATATTTTTATTCAGATTTCAATTGAAAGATCTTTCAATATGTAACTACTGTAGTAAGTGATTTTATTTGCAAATACTACTTTTATGGTAGATTCAGATGAGTACAGCGAGCGACCAAGTTCTTCAGAAGCATGTATTGCCATTGTTCCTGCTGATACCACACCTGAAGTGCTTGGGTGACCAAGGGTGAGTGTGAGATCAAGAACTTAGTGCCGTACCGATTATGAGGAAGGCTGGACGACTACTGATCATGTGCCAAATGTCCATACATTCTCGGGACACTCTGAAAAGTGCCACCTTACCAGTTTAGACCAGAACAACACACCTCTAGACTTCTTTTTGTGTTTACTTACAGACAGTATGGTGAATCATATAAAGCAGAAAAGTAATCTGTATGCACAACAAAGCATAAGGAAATTATGAAGCACAAATTTCCTTTCCCTTATCTGCTCGCTATCAAAGTGGAAAGCAGTTACTCTCATATAAATAAGAAAGTTTCTGGCAGTTGTAGTCCATATGTGTGTAAGTGTGAGACTCCGTATACGAGAGCACTGGTCCAAGAGTCCTGTTGTGTCATGTAATTTCTGTTCAAACATCTTGAGCCTTGACAGGTTTCTTTCTACTTTGAGAAACTTTCACAGCAGTGACAATTCAGTTGCTAAGAAAAAAGGAGAAGCTGGCTATGACCCACTGCACAAGGTGAGACCCCTCCTGGATATGTAGTCTGCTAATTTCCTGCAAGCATATACACCCTCTCAAAACATTACAATTGATGAACGCATGTGCAAATTTCATGGTTGTGTGTATTTCAAGCAGTACATGCCACAGAAGCCAAATAAATATGGTATAAAACTGTACATGTTGTCAGAGTCAGAGACACGTTATGTCTGGAATTTTTCTGTTTATGCGGGTGAGAGGTGTGACACAGTGACACTCGTAAAGACATTGCTTGGGAATCTGTCAGGAAAAGGTTACACTTTGTTTACAGACAGATTCGACACCAGTCCAGTCCTTGCTTCAGACCTGGAAGCTGCAAAAACTGCTCTTGTGGTAACTACAAGAAAATCTAGACAGGGACTACCTTTCGCTATAAAAGATCCAAAACTTCAGCGGGGTGAACTAATTTTTAGGCGTAAAGGAAATATCTTGGCATTCTGTTGGAAGGACAAAAGAAATGTGCACATGATAAGTACAAGGCACACTGCTGAGATTATGGCATTTATTGATAAGAGGGGCAGAGGGAAGTCAAAACCAGCCAGTGTGGTGGACTATAATAAAAACAAGTTGGTTGTTGACTTACCAGACCAATGATTATCATATGGGGCTTTTGAGCATCGAACTGTGAAGTGGTGGAGAAAGTTGTCATTCCACATAATACTAATGGTGATAATAAATTCAAGTATATTGTACAACATGGTAACTGGAAAATGCCTCACAATATCACAGATTATGACAACTATCTGTGCAGGTCTTGCAGGCAGTAGAGATCTCGAACCACAAACTGGTACATTGGGACTCTCCAGACTGTCAACTGGAAACCATTTTCTGGAAATGATAGAGGCACAAATAGGCAAGAAACAGAAACAAAAACAATGTGTAGGGTGTTCTCTGAGAATCAAAAAGCTTACTGGGGAAGTGTGGTGCCAAGACACAAGCTACCAGTATAGTGAATGCAAAATGGCATTGTGTAAACTACCGTGTTTCAATATTTATCATACAAAGACCAAAATTGCATCTTAAAATAAAGCCAAAGGAGGTTACTGTATATAAAACAAGCAGTATAAATAATCATTAAAATTCTTGTTTAAAATAATGTAGTTTTCCTTCTGAGCATTAAGTGTATATATCCTTGACCAATTTTTCCTCTTTTCAAAAACAATGCTATAACTGAAAGTTTCATGAAAGCAAATATTAATTTAAAGAACAAAGTATTATACATAGCTTCAAACTAGAAAGTTCAGGATTTTCAATAAGGGTAATGTCATTGCTATAATAAAAACCATTTAAGAGTTGTAGTAAATTAAAATATGCTAAAAACAACTAGGCCTTGGTTGAGCTTCATGTGCTATGGCTCAGGTCCCAAAGTGTTAAATTGTGAGTCAGGTCCATCTGACCAGATTGAAACTATCTTCACATTTTCAGGTGAAGTTGACAGTACCTTGCTAATGTATGCAATCACAGTATCTTGGGAATGGGTTAAGTTGTTTGAAACAACAAGATTTTGCATTGTGAGAATCTGAATGCTACAGTAATACAGAAAAAATACTAACTTGTGCTTGTGCCCAATGTGCACTTTGCACCTCATCTTGATAAACACAAGTGTAATTTTCAGCAAAATAAATATGCAGCAATGCAAACTCCTTAGAATATTGGCTCAGAACCATTTCATTTTGCTGATAATAAGATGTAGGCTGAGCTCTCTTTGTATAGCAATGAAGAAGAAACTGAGGAACTATGGAAATTATGTATTTCACCAGCTGTAGAGGCTTTTTCTTTGACTTTAATAATTTTAGAGACATTTTCTTCCATCTTCCACAAATACCATGATAAATTCACAATTTCCAGCTCATCAGTTTTATAGGCTTTGTTGAAAACTCTACCATTCTGACATTGTGACATTCATTCTGCCAACAAAGCCCACTGGCATTTGATATCTGACAAAAATGTGTTGCTGCAAGCAGAAATATTATTATGTTTCTTTTGAAGGCTGCTAATAGCATTTATGAAATTTTCAAGGTATTTGCACAAACATACATTGTTAGGTAGTATGCCGCTTAACTGAACATGTGGTAGTCATATTTCTGCAAACTTAGATTTACCAATTTGAACTTCAGGATGTTCCTGTTTGAGTGCCTCATATATTTCCAAGGTGGACATGACTAAGTGATGAATATTAACTGTCTTCTTCTCATTATTTTCTCTAATCACTCTTGCATCATTCCCACCTGCTGACTGGCAACTGACATCATCACGACAGTAGAAATCAGTTACCAAGTGTCTAGTTTCACAACTGAGGCCTCTATTTTGTGAGCTGCTGCCATGACTGGGTGTTTCTGACTTTCCATGTGATGAATTTCCATGCAAGTCACTGAACAACTTATGAACAAATACGACTTTATGGTGTAGTGAAGATGGCAAGAAACGACTGGCTTGAGCCCATGGCTATGTGACTATTACACGGTAACAAACCAGCTTTACTAGGTTGCTGATCTTGCATCTTATGTTGCCTATATTTTCTAACTCTCTCCCTAGTTTTAGTTTTTCTTTCTTCTAATAACAGTTGCTGCTTATGTTGACTCAACTATAGGAACTTTTGTTCCTGGTTCTGTTGACTTTTTTTTTAGCTTCTTCCAGATGCTGCTTCTTCATAATTTCCTTTAATCTTTTACTTTCTCCTTCTCCTTTTCTGTGTGTGTGTGAATTCCAAAGGGACCAAACCACTGAGGTCATTGGTCCCTAGACTTACACACTACTTAAACTAACTTATGCTAGGAACAGCACACACACCCATGCCTGAGGGAGGACTCGGAACTCCGACGGGAGTGGCTGTGCAATCTGTGACATGGCACCTCAAACCACGTGGCCACTCTCTGTGGCTCTCCTTTTCTGTCTTTCTGCTGCTGTTAAGGGCATCCTTTCTGTTAATCTAAAAAAAATATAACTGTGACTCAGATTACATGACTCACGTTACAAATTTAAATTTCTGTTTTTACAATATTGGTTGAAATTGGGAAATTTTTAACAGTGATATTAGTTACACATTCATACAAAGAAGTAAACTGCTGAACAGGATAAAAGTTAGGTCTTACATTCCTCTTAGCAATACTGTTATGCAATACATTAGGGTATGTAACTGCAATATAAATAATGGTATACTAATTACTACCTGCCAATTAGTTGAAGCAAAGGTACAAAATCCCCAATAATTCACACTCTCATCATATGGAAAACATATGGCCTTATAAAAATACCTACAAATTATGGAAGGAAATCAATAATGAGCAACAAACAATTGTTGGCATACAATAAAAGTCCAGCCTCTTCAAACAATATATAAAATGTACCAAATTTTAAACTTTTGAAAATCATAAGTGTGTCCTACTTTACATGGAGTATCCCTTCAGCCTCATAGAGACCTTCAACATACTCTTTCCACCTATCTGCTCTCTCCTCTGCATTTAACAGTGGAATTTCCATTACAGTCTTAATGTTACCATCTTTGCTTTTAATTTCACTGAAGGTTTTTTTAACTTTCCTGTACGCTAAGTCGGTCCTTCCAACAATCATTTCTTTTTCAATTTCTTCACATTTTTCGTACAACCATTCATTTTAGCTTCCCTGCAAATCCTATTTATTTCATTCCTCAGCAACCTGGATTTCTATATTCCTGAATTTCCCTGAACGTTTTTGTACTTCCTTCTGTTGTTGATCACCTGAAGTATTTCTTCTGTTGCCCATGCTTTCTTTGCGGTTACCTTTTCTGTACCTATGTTTTTCTTTCCAACTTCTGTGATTGCACTTTTTAGACATGTCCATTCCTCTTCAACTGTACTACCTCCTGAGTTATCCCTTATTGCTCTACCTATAGCCTTAGAGAACTTCAGGCATATTTCATCATTCCTTAGTACTTCTGTATCTCACTTCTTAGTGTATTGATTCTTCCTTACTAATTTCTTAAACTTCAACCTACTCTTCATCACTACAACATTGTGATCTTTATCTGCTCCTGGATATGCCTTACAATCCAGTATCTGATTTTGGAAGCTCTGTCTGACCATGATGTAATCTAACTGAAATTTTCCTATATCACCCAGCCTTTTCCAAGTATACCACCCCCTCCTGCGATTCTTGAACAGAATATTCGCTGTTACTAGCTGAAATTTATTACAGAAGTCAATTAGTCTTTCTCTTCTCCCATTCTTGTCCCAAGCCCATCTTCTCCTGTAACCTTTTCTTCTACTCCTTCCCCTACAGCTGCATTCGAGTCTCTCATGATTTCCAGTAGCAACTGATAAGGATGGACATCACGTTGGTTAAATGTACTGTCGCAGGTGCTCTGCTATCCTGTCTTCACTACAACACATTTGAACACACGTCTGCAGAACATGACAAAGTGAAAGGCTTGAAACATTACCAGCTTCAATGAAATATTTTGTAACAAAAAATTATGAAGAAATGTGTACTATGGGCATTCGTTCATTTACACTGATATCTGATGAAAGATTTCATTCTTTATATCATGAGGTTTTACATGTCAGTTCTGAATTTGGACAGGTGGATGTCTCTGACATTCTGCATCATCCTGTGATGGAGGCACAAAATACTGAAAGACAAGCCAATGAAATACAGGTGAGTAGGATGCAAAGCATTGTCCAGGCCACAGCTGTGAATGCATGTGCATGTGAAAGGATTTGTGGACCAGTCCATAACAGGAAAGGTGTTACCTATTGATTACTGCAGTCTTTGGTGATCAATATTGGACACTCCGTTGGCAACTGCTCACTTTTCTGAGGAGAGAAAATCTGGGGGATTTATTAAGAACCGTACTGAGAAAACATTATTTAATTTAGGTGTAAGTTCCCAGCACCTTAATAAGATTTGCCACTGACCAAGGTGCTAACATATGCAAGGCACTGCAATCCCTTCCACATTATGAATGTATTATGCATGTATTGCACATCTTTTGAACACAGTCCTACAACACATTTTCGACTAGAACTATTTAAAATATGGGATTTGCCAAGATATGATACATCACAACCCAAGAATTTGAAGGTGTTAAGTTGTTCAGAAGTATTGGTTTCCATTATGAATATAAAACTGAGAGGTTATGAGCCTTAAAATGCCATGGACTTGGTTTTATTTGTCGATATACTTAAATTGTGTTGCTTTCCTATTTTATATAGTTCATATAATGCTCTCTGTAAGTTATATTCATTATTGGCAACTAGAATCTGGCCATCAGCAAACATAAAGATTTTTCATAAAAGTTCTTTCTTTGAAGCTCTCCTCTGTATCAGATTTTATAATCCAACAATGAAGGAAAAGACAGATTGCTACTTACCATAAAGAAGATTATCAAATTGCAGACAGGCACAATTAAAAGACACTTGCATAAAGCTTTTGGCCACAGCCTTCATCAGTAAAAGAGAAACACACACCATTCACACACACACACACACACACACACACACACACACACACACACACACACAAGCAAGCACACCTCAGGCACACACGACCGCCAACTCCAGCATCTCAGGCCAGTGGGAGGCAAGCAGCAATCTGGAGGGGGCTGGGAAGGGGAAGTCATAGTAGTGTACGGGTGGAGATAGAGACAAATGCTGTCCAGTGGAGTGTGAAGGGACTAGAATGCAAGGAGGTTCTGGGAAAGAGGGGGAGGGTGGGGGGGGGAGGGGAATGGAGCCAAAAGGAGAGAAGCAGAGAAACATGGATGCATACATTAGCAGAGGACTGCAAGTAAACAGGATAGAAGATGAAAATGGAAAGGAGATGATAGCACAGACTGGGTGTAAATTGTTGTGTAGAGGGCGTAGAGACAGTATGTTACCATAAATTGAGGCAGGGGTAATTATGGGAGCAGAGAATGTGCTGGAAGGATAACTCCCATTTGCGCAGTTCAGAGAAGATGGACGTGAAGAGAAGGATCCACATTGTTCAGGTAGTGAAGCATCCACTAAAATCAAGTGTGTTATTTTCAGCTGCATGTTGTGACTCATGGCTGATTTCACAGGTGGCTTGGCCCTGATGGGGTAGTATAACACTGTGACAGGAATGGCTTAGGTAGTGCTGGGTGGGTGGATTGGGCAGGTTTTGCACGTGGATCTTCCACAGGGATATTGTCCTTGTGGCAAGGGGTTGGGATTGGGAGTGGCGTAGGGATGGGGTAGAATGTTATGGAGGTTGGGTGGGCGATGGAGCACCATTTTAGGAGGAGTGGGAATTATCTCGGTAGGATGTCCCTTATTTCAAGGTATGACAATAGGTACTCAAAGCCCTGGTCAAAGATGTGGTTCAGTTGTTCCAGTCCAGATGGTACTGGGTGATGAAGCGGACGTCCTTTGTGGATGGTTCTTGGGGGTGGTGGGATGATAGGGGGTGTGAGAGGAAATGGCACAGGAGATCAGTTTGCAGACTAGGTCTGGGGATTAGTGCCTGTCTGTGGAGGCCTTGGTGAGACCCTCAGCATACCAAGCAAGAGAGTTTTGTCACTATAGACATGGCACCTCCGGGTGGCCAGGCTGTATCGAAGGGATTTTTTGGTGTTAAAGGGATGACATTTGTCAAAATGCAGGTGGTGTTGGTGATTGGTGGGTTTAATGTAGACAGAGGTGTGGATGGAACCATCAGAGAGGTGGAGGTCAAGATCTAGGAAGGTGGCAGACAGCTGATGAGGACCATGTGAAGTGGATGGGTGAGAAGATGCTGAGGTTGTGAAGGAACAAAGATAGGGTGCCATGGCCCTGAGTCCAGATTATGAAGGTATCATCAATGAACCTGGATCAGACTAGGGGTTTGGTGTTTTGGGAGGCTAGGAAGGTCTCCTCTAAATGGCCCATAAAAAGGTTGGCATAGGAGGTGCCATGCAGGTGCCCATGGCTGTGACATGAAGTTGTTTGTATACCTTCCCTTCAAATGAGACATAATTGTGGGTTAGGATGAAGTTAGTAGGCTGTATGAGGAATGAGGTAAGGCGTTTGAGTCTGAACGATATTGGGAAAGGTAAGACGACGGGGATGATGGATGAGTAGGGATCCAGGAGGTAAAGGGAGAAAGATGGTGGAGGATAGGTGATTCAAGTGGTGAAGGTGAAGGTCATTGTGAAAGGAGGGGTGAGATCCAGAGAACGAAATCTTTACACTTAGGCCCTTTGGGAGGATTCCATGGTTTAGACAGTATTTGAGAAACAGGATGTTTTAGCCAGGGAAAGGGATACTTTTCTGAACGGTTGCAGAAAGATGGAGCAAGGGTCCATTGTGGCAGGAATGGTCTAAAGAAAATGGGAATAACACAGAAATGGGCAAAATAGGTGTTGATGGTTGTGAAAGGAGCTGGATAAGTGAAAAGACGTGTAAAGATGTGTAAAAAATACGTAAATAGACCGAGAAACATGTACAAATACGGAAAAATATGCACAGATAAGTAAAAATGCACACAAATACTAAAAATACGCAAAAATACGACAAATAATGTGAAATCACAACAAAACATGCAGAAATAAGTTGAAAACCTACAGAAACGTGGGTGGCAAGGAATGATGAACTATGAGAGTGTGTGTTTGTTGCAACAAGTGAAGAGGGGGATGGGTTAGGCTGAGGATGAAAAGTTTGTGTAGCACGGGCAGGTGTGGAAAATAAAACACTTAAGTACATCAGGATGAGGGATGAAGTGGGATCAGTAGGAATAAACATAATTATAACTATCAGGGGAAAGAATCTGGGGAATTAGATGCTGTATCAACAATCCACACAATCACGAAGTCTGTGTTGTGCACACCAATTGTTCATACATTGCAGCTCAAAAGCACATGCAGTTTGTAGGGCAGTGAATAAACAGTGGAATGAAGAGAAAGAACTGACACTGAGAAGAGTAATGCTATAGAGAAAACTAACAAAGGAAAATGTCACAGGGTTGCAGGATGGAAGAAAGCCGTTTGGCAAAAATCAAACAATGGAAACTCTAAGTGCGAATATCAACAGTGTAGGAAAAGACAGATTGCTACTTACCACAAAGAAGACATGTCTGTTGCAGACAGGCACAATTAAAACATACATAAAGCTTTCGGCCACAGGCGTCATCAATAAAACACAGACACACACAAACAAGTATGCCTCATGCACACACACAACTGCCAGCTCCAGCATCTCAAGCCCGAATGTAACTATGATGTGGGATGCAAGCAGCAATCTGGAAGGGGTGGGAAAGGTGAAGGGAGAGTAATGTTTTGGTGGGCAGAGAAACAAACACTGTCTGGTAGAGTGTGAAGGGACTAGAATGCAGGGAGTTTGTGAGGCAGGGAGATGGGAAAAAAAGGAGAGGAGAGCAGTGGGGAAAGATGGGTGGATGCATGGCAGAGGGCAGCAAATAAACCAGGTGGGAAATGAAATGGGGAGGACATGATTGTCAGAGGGGGTCGAAGCTGTTGGGTGGAGTGAGTGGGGACAATATGTTACCATAGGTTGAGGCTGGGAGAATTGTGGAAGCAAAGATAACTCCCATCTGTGCAGTTCATAAAAGCTTGTAGTGGAGGGAAGGATGCAGAAGGTTGAGTAGTGAAGCAGCCATTGAAATCAAGTATGTTATATTCAGCTACACGTTGTGCCACAGGATGGTCTAATTTGCTCTTGGCCACAGTTTGGCAGTGGCTTTTCATCCTGGATGACAGCTGGTTGGTAGTCATACCAATATAAAAAGCTGTGCATTTATTGCACCAGCACTGGCAAATGACATGGCTGCTTTCACAGATGGCCCGGTACATGATGAGGTAGGATAAACATGTGACAGTACTGGAGTGGGTGGATTGGGCATGTTTTGCAACTGGGTCATCCACAGAGATACGATCCTTGTGGCAAAGGTTTGGGATTGGGAGAGGCACAAGGATGAACTATGATACTGTCAAGGTTAGGTGGGTGACAGAACACACTTTAGGTGGAGTGGGAAGTATCTCAGGTGTGCTGTCCCTCATTTTAGGGCATGATGATACGCAATAAAAGCCCTGGTGAAGGATGTGGTTCAGTTGTTCCAGTCCTAGGTGGTACTGGGTGATGAAGGGGACACTCCTTTGTGACTGGTTCATCGGGGTGGTGGGAGGATATAGAGTGTTATCTTCTCTGTTTGTGGACTAAGTCTGGGGGATAGTGCCTATCTGTAATGGCGGTGTTGAGACTCTCAGCATACTGGGCAAGGGAGTTTTTGTCACTGCAGATACGCCATCCCCACGTGGCCAGGCTGTAAGGGAGATATTTTATTGATAGGAAGAGATGACAGCTGTCAAAATGCAGGTACTGTTGGTGGTTTTAATGTGGTAATAGA
The DNA here is from genome assembly GCF_023898315.1 of Schistocerca nitens. Taxonomy (NCBI): domain Eukaryota; kingdom Metazoa; phylum Arthropoda; class Insecta; order Orthoptera; family Acrididae; genus Schistocerca; species Schistocerca nitens. Next base: position 153,688,337 of record NC_064621.1, on the reverse strand, counting down.
TGTGGTTGAAGCCATTAGAGAGGAGGAGGTCAACATTTAGGTGGCATGCTGGGTTGAGGAGGACCATGTGAGGTGAATGGGAGAGAAGGTGTTGAGGTTGTGAAGGAACAATGATAGGCTATCTTGGCCCTGAGTCCAGATCATGAAGGTATCATCAATGAAACTGAACCAGATTATGGGTTTGGTGTTTTGGGAGGTTAGGAAGTCCTCCTCTAGATGCTCCATAAAAAGGTAAGCATATTATTTATATTCTTTGTCTCCAGTCCTATCCAAAGGCCTCACCTTTAGCCCTAAACTCAAATTTAATCTTGCTGGATTTGTTGAAGACTTACTCTCCTTCTCCCTATCTCTGCAACGGAAACACTTCTGTGCCATCAATCCTTCCAATCAAAGCCAACCTAATTCCAACACTGAACCCTCCCTCTCCCAGTTCTTACCACCATCCAACCGAAATCACTCCCCCTCCCCCCTCCTACCTAACCACTCACTGGTCACCTTCTGGGAATTCCTTACCTCCAATTTTGCTTTGCCAGCCTTTCCCAGGTCCCTTCCTCAGAACACCAACCTTTCAGTAGAAGAAAGAACCACCATACACAACGTCAAAAAAAAAAAAAAAAAATCCTGACTTAATCAACCTACCTGCAGACAAAGGTTACAGCACTGTTGTTATGAATCGTAACTACCTGGCAGAAGGCCTCCACCAATTATCTGACTCCTCCATCTACAAACTTTGCCAGGGTGATCCCACCCCAGAAGTCCAACACAAATTCCAACCCCTGCTTAAAGTCTTAGGTCTTTCCCATCACATCTCACCTGAACCCATTTTCCTCCTCACCTCCTCCACACACCCACCTTCTACATGCTATCCAAAATCCACAAACCCAACAATCCTAGTTCCCCATTGTGGCTGGATATTGTGTCCTCACTGTAAGAATTTCAGCCCTCTTTGACCAACCCCGCCAACCAATTGTGCGTAATCTAGCCTCCCATGTCAAGGGAGACAACCACTTCCTTCACCGACTCTCCACAATCCCTATCCCTGTAACTCATGGATCCCAACTTGACACTGTTGATGTCACCTTCCTATACACCAATAGCCCTCATGCCCATGGACTTACCGCTATTGAACACTAGCTTTCCCAATATCCTTCAGAAACCTTACCTCCTTCCTCATACACCTTACTAACCTTATACTAAGCCACAGCTATTACTCATTTCAAGGGAAGGCATACAAAAAAACTCTGGCAGAGCCCTAGGGACCCTCCTATGCTAACATTTTCATTGGCTACCTAGAGGAGAATTTTGTAGCTTCCCAAAACACTGTCTGCAGCTCGTGGTCATGTGGTAGCGTTCTCACTTCTCACGCCCAGGTTCCTGGGTTCAATTCCCGGCGGGGTCAGGGATTTTCTCTGCCTCGTGATGACTGGGTGTTGTGTGATGTCCTTAGGTTAGTTAGGTTTAAGTAGTTCTAAGTTCTACGGGACTGATGACCATAGATGTTAAGTTCCATAGTGCTCAGAGCCATTTGAACCATTTTGAACCCAAAACACTTAATCCCTAGTCTGATTCAGGTTCATTGATGATATGTTCATGATCCAGACTCAGGGCCAAGGCACCCTACCTTTGTTCCTTCACAACCTCGACACCTTCTCTCCCATACACCTCACGTAGTCCACCTTAACCCAACATGCCATTTCCTAGATGTTGACCTCCTCCTCTCTGATAGCTCCATCCACAGCTCTACCCGCATTAAACCCACCAACCACCAACAATACCTGCATTTTGACAGCTGCCATCCCTTTCACATCAACAAAATCCCTCCCATGCAGCCTGGCCACCCAGGGAAACCATATCTGCAGTGACGAAAACTCCCTTGCTCAATATGGTGAGGGTCTCACCATGGCCTTCATAGACTGGCACTATCCCCCAGACTTAGTCCCGAAATGGAGCCTCTCACACTCCCTATCTTCCCACCACCCCCAAGAACCAGGGCTTTGATTACCTTTTGTCATGCTCTGAAATGAGGGACAGCATACCCGAGATATTTCCCACCCCTCCTAAAGCTGTGTTGTCACTCACCTAACTTCCAAAACAACTAAATTCCATCATCTGCTATAAAATGTAAGGATTAAAAGGATATATTACAAGAATAGTGCATCCAATTATCAAAAAATAAAAAAATGTAACAGATAAGCAGTCATATACACTTAATAACTTTGAAACGAATCAGTAAACTGGAGATGGGACATTACTCACAAAAAGAACACTTAACTGACTGAGGTCATCTTCCACCCCAATGTCGTCGTTGCAAAAGTTTCATGTCTGAAGAATTTACCCAATCAAGAGTCAACTGAACCACAGAGGATCTAAAATATGATAAAAAAGGAACACTTTATGAAGATGCACTTACATTGATTCTGTGAACAGTGGCTGACTGGCCCCACAAACAGGAAAACCGTGAGTAGTAAATAGTTGCTGGGCACTAGTAGTGAGGATGTACATCGCTCATAACACAGATGGAGTATAATCTAGATCTATGGTAGGTGGAATGGTTTAAACCAAAGTGCAGAAAAGGAAAAGTGCAGTGAAAAAATGTGGCAAGGGGAAAAGAAAAGTCACAATATTAGAATTGGAGAGAATATGTACATCAAAAGAACAAACACCAGTATTGTGTAACCTACATACAACCAAACACAGAAAAACCTTATGTACCTGAATTGTGTCATAATTAACTAAATTATGACGCAGGTTTTTGCATTCATTAATAATACCAAGAGGCAATTGTGCAGTTCCTTCAATTTACAAAATGGACTTGTATAGCTGTAGCTATCCCGGAAGAACTCTTTGTAGGCAGCAATTGATTGCAACAGAGGAAAGGAACACAATGGAAGATGAATGAACTACTGTGACATGAAACTAGCAGATGAAGCCAGCAGACTATCAAGAAGGCAAAAATATAAGGCCCAATACAAATCTTTTGTTATCCCACAAGATATTGAATTTAACTGACAAAAGGAGAAAATATTAAAATACAGCAAGTGAAGCAGGAAAGTGGAGTTCAAACATCTAAAAATGAGATTGATAAGAGAAGTGGCTGTATGTATATGGAAAAAATGAAAGCTGGAAAGAATAAATAGCTGAGCTATACAAAGGAAGCAAACTCGTAGACACCATCGGGGAAATGAAAGTGGTAGTAGAAGAAAATGAGATGGCAGATATGATAGTATGAGTATAATTTCACAGAGCACCAGAGCCAAAACTAGGCACTCCAAGTTGACAGCATTCCCTCAGAATTATTGAGACACTTGAGAGAGGTGGACAAAACGTACTCAGACTTCAAGAACTGTGAAGTTATTCCAGTTCCAAAGAGGGCACATGATGACTTTATGGACTTTTTTCAGTTTTAATCTGCATTTCATAACCAATAAATTATGGTCAGAGTCCACATCTGTCCCCTGGAAATGTTTTGCAGTTCAAATCAGCTTTCAAAATCCATGTCTTACCATTATACTGCATAATCAATCTGGAACTATCTGGTGTTTATCGGCCATTTCCACATACACAATCTTATTTCATTATTCTTAAACCAAATATTAGAAATCATTAAATTGTACTATGTGTAAAATTATACCAGGTGATTCCCCTTTCATACTTCACACTAGTGAATTGCCCCCCCCCCCCCCCCAAATCACAATTAAATTGTAGTCTCCCTTAATGATGAAAATAATTTCTGTTTTCTCATCATACATCTTTTAATCTCATCATCATCAAAGTGATTTAGTAGGCATATAAATTGTACTACTGTTGCAGGTGTTGGCTTTGCATCTATCATGGCTATGATAAAAGATTCACTCTGATGTTCATAGAAGCTCACCCAATTTCTATTTTATTATTCATTTTCAGACCTAGTCTTGCCTCACCCACATTTCATTGTGTGTTGATAACACTGTTTTAATCTGGCCAGAAGTCCTATTCTTTGTACCACCACACTTCATTCGCTTTACATCTAATTTCAGCCTTCCATTTCTCTTTTCAAATTCTCTACCCTATCTACTTAATTCAGGCCTCTAACATTGCACACTGTGACAGAGCACTACACTTGTTATTTCTGAATACATCTCCCAAGTAGACCACACCTGGAGATATGACTGGAGTACTATTTTACCTCTGGAATGTTTCACTCTAGAGAATGTCAATATCATTAAACCATACAGTACAGTGTGTTAATGGTAACATGGCTGATCTACGCCCTATTCCTGAATTGATATGTTAGTAAAAAATTGAAGGCTTCTTCCAATAGTCATTTGGGTTTGGTTCCAGCCAACATTACCAAGCTGGCAGTACTGTGTGAAGTATTCATTGTTGTCTGCTGCATCACCATGTTGTTCTAGATCTACATCTGTAGTCTGCAAACCACCGTGAAGGGCATGGCAGAGGGTATGTCACATTATATCACTTATTAGTGTTTCTTCCTGTTCCATTCACATACGGAGCACAGGAAGAATGATTGTCTCAATGCCTCTGTGCATGCAGTAATTATTCTAATCTAATCTTCACAATCCCTATGTGAGTGATACAGAGGTGCTTGTAATATGTTCATAGAGTGAACATTTAAAGCTGATTCTTGAAACTTTATTAATAGACTTTCTGGGGATAGCTTATGTCTACCTTCAAGAGTCTTCCGGTTCAGATCCTTCAGTATCTCTGTGATATTCTCCCAAGGATTAAATAAACTTGACTATTTGTGCTGCCCTTCTCTGTACATGTTCAATACCCCCTGTTAGTCCTACCTGGTACAGGTCCCACACACTTGAGCAATATTCTAGAATTGGTCACACGAGTGCTTTGTTAGTAATCTCATTTGTAAGTTGATTGCACTTCACCAGCATTCTGCAAATAAACCCAAGTCTACCACCTGTTTTACCCACAACTGAAGTTATGTGATCATTCTGTTTCATATACCTACAAAGCGTAAAACCCATACATTTGTATGAATTGGCCGATTCCAACAGAGACTCATTGATATTATAGGATACTATGTTTTTTTGTTTTGTGAGGTGTAAAATTTTACATTTCTGAACATTTGAAGCAAGCTGCCAATCTCTGTACTACTTTTAAGTCTTATTAAGTTATGACTGAATATTTATGCAGCTTCCTTCAGATAGTACCTCATTATAGATAACTGTATCATCTGCAAAAAGCCTCATTTTACTATTGATATTGTCTGCAAGGTCATTAATATACAACACGAACAGCAAGGGTTCCAACACACTTCCTTGGGGCACATCTGAAGTTACTTCTACATCTGATGATGACTCTCCATCCAAGATAAAAAGCGGTGTCCTCCCTACAAAAAAGTCCTCAATCCAGTCACAAATTTCACTTGATACCCAGTATGATCATACTTTTGACAATAAGCTTAAGTGTGATACTGAGTCAAATGCATTTCAGAAATCAAGAAATACTGCATCCATCCACCCGAGTGCCTCGATACAAAGCTGTCAGTATGTCATGTAACGAAAGTGCGAGATGGGGCTCACATGATCGACATTTTCAAAATCCGTGCTGTTTGTCGCTGAGGAGATAATTCTGTTCAAGATACCTCAATTTGTTGGAGCTCAGAATATGTTCTAAGATTCTAGAACAGATCAATGTCAAGGATATTGGATGGTAGTTTTGTTGATCAGTTCTGCTACCCATCTTGTGGATGGGTGTGACCTGTGCTTTTTTCCAAGTATGACGTTTTGTTTAAGGAATCAACAACAGATTTCAGTGAGAAGAGGGGCTAACTGTCACAAATTCAGTATATAATCTGACAGGGATTCCATTGGGCCCTGGAGCGTTTTTCAATTTTAATGGCTGTTTCTCAGCACCACTGACACTAGTACTTACATCATTCATCTTTACAGTTGTATGGGGTTTAAATTTGGGCAATTCTCCTGGGTTTTCCTTTGTAAAGGACCATTTGAAAAAGGAGTTAAGCATTTCAGCTTTCACTTTGCTACTGTCAATTTCAGTTTCTGTCTTTTCCACTACACACTGGACACTAACTTTGGTGCCACTAACAGCTGTAACTATACAGCCAGAATTTCTTTGGGTTCTGTGAAAGATCACTTGACAATATTCTGCCATTGTAGTCATTGAAGGAATCAAGCGTTGCTCTCTTAACAGCTAAACGTGTTTCATTCAGCATCTCTCTGTCTATAGCCCTACACTTTGTTTTACACCTATTATGCGGTAATCTCTATCTCTTCAGAAGTTTCTTTACAGTGACTATATAGCATGGAGATTCCCTCCCATTATGAACTGTTCTACTTGATACATACCCATTCAGTGCATGGTCAACTATTCTTTTAAACCTGAGACAGAGTTCCTGTACATGCTCCTGCCCTATGTTGAAAGTTTCAAATTCTTCATTGAGATATGCCTGCAGTGTTGAAGGTAGATGTGCCTTGTCCCCACCTATATGGCTTATCACCCCGTGGTGGTCGGTGTGGGGATCTGGGCTTACTTCCTCTGCTCCCCGCAACATCGTCTGGCTGTCAGCCAACTTGCGGTTAACACTCTGTCTTGGGAAACATAACAGCTTTAGTCCCCCCCCCCCCCCACCCAATCTTTCAGCTGTTTGCAGTACCAACATCCAACATGGCAAGGCCACACTGGTTAATGTTACAAGGCCAGATCAGTAAATCATTTAAACGATTGCCCCTGCAACTATCAAAAAGTCAAATGTGGTTGTATCTATACAGTGGCTATCATTGTCACTGGGGCACACCATACCACCCCACTGACACGTGTCCTTTGGGTGGGGGCCAGGAGGGTGCGGGGCAGTAAGACTGTAGGAATCCCAATACTAAAATTATAAAATAAATGGTCAAAAATTACAGTGGGGCTGCACAGAATGATGAAAAATAAATTCTTGAAAATAAAGCTTAGGCATTCCAATATGAGGACAAGTGTGATAGACATAAAATCATAACACTAAGAACTGTAATGAAAGCAAAAGTCAAGTACAAATCACATTGATGATGGTTTTGTTATTTGCAGTGAGCTTATGTCTTTGTTTTTTTCCTTTTGCTGCCTATATGCAGAACTCCTGAGTTAACTTTGTATCTATGACCGTCCCTCAGCACATGTCCACGTGTGGCTTCTACAGCCATGTCTGTTAGACCAATAACGATACACGATTTTTAGCCAACGCATGACGGTGGTTCTAATAGTTCAAATGGCTCTGAGCACTATGGGACTTAACTTCTTAGGTCATCAGTCCACTAGAACTTAGAACTACTTAAACCTAACTAACCTAAGGACATCACACACATCCATGCCCGAGGCAGGATTCGTACCTGCGACCGTAGTGGCAGCGCGGTTCCTGACTGTAGCGCCTAGAACCTCTCGGTGACAGTGGCCGGCCATGACGGTGGCAGCTGTTGCATGCTTCACTCACAGATCTCTGCCAATCTTTGCCTGTCATCATTTGCGCATACTCTTCTGAACCGAGAGTGCAAAAGTCTTTGCTTCCTGAGCAGTTTCTGAATTTCGTTATTAAAACATGGTGGGTCTTTTCCGTCATTAATCCACTTACTAGGCACATTCTTGTCTAGAGCACGATTTACAGTCTGTTTAAACTTTGCCCATAATTCCTCTGTGTTTATCAATCTGGCACTAAATGACTGAAGTTCATTGTCTAAGTCAGATGCTAATATCTGCTTGTCTTCTCTTTCTAGCAGAAACACTCTCCTAGCCCTCTTGAATGATTTATTAACTTTCGTAACCATAGTCGCTGTGATGACATCACAAATCCCTGGCTATATACTGAGGCCATCGATACGGTCTGTCCTGTTTGCAGCTACAAAGTCCAAGGAATTTCCATTGCATGTGGGCTGCCGAACTAACTGCTCAAGATAGTTTTTGGAAAACGTGTACAAAAGGACTTCACATGACTGTCTGTCTGTACTCCCTGCAATGAATCCATACACATCGCAATCTATACTCGGTAGGTTAAAGTCACCACCAACTAGTATTGCATAATCTGGCTATTTATTCATAACTGACTATAGACTTTCTGTGAATAACTCTAGAATTGTCACCGGGGTGTCGGGTGCTCGATAAAAATATCCAATAATTAACTTGGTTTCACGTAGACCTGTTGTGCGCGACCAGATAATTTCACTATCACTGTCAGTTTCAACCCCAATAGAGACAATATATTTGTCAGCAGCAATAACGCTCCCCCTCCAATGGAGTCTAATCTGTCTTTTCGATAAACATTCCAAGACTCATTAAATATCTCAGAACATTTTACTTCGGGTTTTAGCCAGCTCTCAGTCCCAAAAATAATTTGATGTGGGGAACTTTCCTGGAGGGCAATAAATTCGGGAACTTTGGTACGAGTACTTCGACAGTTTACCGATAAAATTTTTACAGTCCAACTGTCTTTACATTGAATGCGGTCTCATTTCCCTGTATGCGTATCGATTAGCGAGTGTTCATGAGAGTGCCTCAAGCTACTGCCTACCCTAAGAAAACCGATGTGAACGCCACAAGTGCTGTGATACCCGAGTAGCTGCTTCCTTTGTACAGTGCACGCCTGACATCTCAAGGGGAGTCCTGCCAATCCCCACCCAATAACTCACGTCCAGAAATCTGCAGCCAAGAACGTCACTGAGACGACGAAACCTTTGGTTGAGACCCACGACTCTGGGAACGATAACGTAAATTGCGAGCTCTGTTTGCATCCCGTGCTTGAGACCAGCAGTCTTCATCACCTGCGAGCAGATGGCTGCACGCTGCACGCTCGATAGCCACAGGCAAAGCCGCCTCCACAATTCGGATAAGGCAGAATATCGAGTGCACATTGGCTTTCTTTCGACCCCTGAACGCTATCTTCCTTGGGGGTTCCATAACACGCCTAACATTGGAGCTCCCATTAACTAGCAAACCCCTGCTCACGTGTTACTGCTCGAACGCTGCCGAAGGAACGGCCACCTGTTCACTCGCATGGTGTACAGAGGACCATACGGCTGGCCTCCACATTGGCCCTCCATCTCGAGGGAGACGAGCACATTACTACCCGCCACTCACCCTGCGGATCCACTGCGTCGAGTACACTAGGAGGGTACCTCGGCAGTGGAGTCCTTGGTCGAAATAAGCGACACTTGAGGTATCCCATCCGACGCTCCAGAATCTCCACCACCGCTACACCCCGTGGCGGTAGCCTGAAGGCGCCTGATCACAGCCAAAACAACATTCAGCTATTCGCGAACTGTGGCCAGCTTCTCCTGCGTTTGCACACAGCAGGCACACATCCTACTCATCATAGCAACACTAAGAGTAAACAGTAAAAGCTGACAGAAACCTATATAAGCAACATGTTACCCTCCTGACGAGTAACCAAGGGATGCTGATATCTCAGTGAACTATGTAGCTGGTTGTTCAGGAGAAATGACAACTGAGCTACGTACTCGGCTTTACACTTACAGCTAACAAAAAGCGCGAGACTAAACACGCAAGCAATTAAACAAATATATATACCATTAAGAAAACACAAGAGAAGCTAAATATGTAACTTGATACCCTGAAGATGTGTCACAGGCACCTACACTGATTAGAACGGTCACCAATTTCAAAACAAACAGCTTAGTAACTACTACACTACTCACTAACTGAATATACACTTACGAAACGCGAGATTAAACTCTGAGCCTCTGAGGCTGCAGGTCTAATGAATATTTACTATACGCAAAGGTCGTGGAATCAAATAAATAAAGCGATACTACCGACAGAATTCGTGTTCTGCGCATCCGATTGCTCATTCCATTACACGGGAGATCATCATACCGTGATCTAGGGGGACGGGGGGACGGGGGGACGGGGGGAGGGGGGGGGGAGGTAAACCGGGGTATCCTTCCCGGGCTGCAATTTCAGGGAACGCCAAATTCATATTTTTAAAGAAAAAGACCTTGTTTCACAAAGTGCCTAGCATCCGGCGCACGTTGGTCTGTCGATTATTCATATGATTTTGAAACGCATCCCTTTTGGTTTTTGAACATTTTTGAACACATTCTAAGTTGATTTCTGAACGAATCGGAAGTTGAGTTTTGAATGCTTGCTTAATGTACGTGATGCCTCTGCCACGGGAATCCCCGTCGCATCTTGAAATAAAACACTTTCCTGCAGAAAAAAGGGTATGGGCTATACGAGCTGAGTCGAATAAAACGGAAAGGGTGAATGCCAATCGCTGTTTGTTTATGTGGTTGGTTGGGTGTACGAATGATCAGCGTTGTTAAAATTATTAGCGAAATCCGTAGATTCAGACAACGAGAGCGAATAAACGGCTAACAGGAATAACAGTTAAGAATGATTATACACTCCTGGAAATGGAAAAAAGAACACATTGACACCGGTGTGTCAGACCCACCATACTTGCTCCGGACACTGCGAGAGGGCTGTACAAGCAATGATCACACGCACGGCACAGCGGACACACCAGGAACGGCGGTGTTGGCCGTCGAATGGCGCTAGCTGCGCAGCGTTTGTGCACCGCCGCCGTCAGTGTCAGCCAGTTTGCCGTGGCATACGGAGCTCCATCGCAGTCTTTAACACTGGTAGCATGCCGCGACAGCGTGGACGTGAACCGTATGTGCAGTTGACGGACTTTGAGCGAGGGCGTATAGTGGGCATGCGGGAGGCCGGGTGGACGTACCGCCGAATTGCTCAACACGTGGGGCGTGAGGTCTCCACAGTACATCGATGTTGTCGCCAGTGGTCGGCGGAAGGTGCACGTGCCCGTCGACCTGGGACCGGACCGCAGCGACGCACGGATGCACGCCAAGACCGTAGGATCCTACGCAGTGCCGTAGGGGACCGCACCGCCACTTCCCAGCAAATTAGGGACACTGTTGCTCCTGGGGTATCGACGAGGACCATTCGCAACCGTCTCCATGAAGCTGGGCTACGGTCCCGCACACCGTTAGGCCGTCTTCCGCTCACGCCCCAACATCGTGCAGCCCGCCTCCAGTGGTGTCACGACAGGCGTGAATGGAGGGACGAATGGAGACGTGTCGTCTTCAGCGATGAGAGTCGCTTCTGCCTTGGTGCCAATGATGGTCGTATGCGTGTTTGGCGCCGTGCAGGTGAGCGCCACAATCAGGACTGCATACGACCGAGGCACACAGGGCCAACACCCGGCATCATGGTGTGGGGAGCGATCTCCTACACTGGCCGTACACCACTGGTGATCGTCGAGGGGACACTGAATAGTGCACGGTACATCCAAACCGTCATCGAACCCATCGTTCTACCATTCCTAGACCGGCAAGGGAACTTGCTGTTCCAACAGGACAATGCACGTCCGCATGTACCCGTGCCACCCAACGTGCTCTAGAAGGTGTAAGTCAACTACCCTGGCCAGCAAGATCTCCGGATCTGTCCCCCATTGAGCATGTTTGGGACTGGATGAAGCGTCGTCTCACGCGGTCTGCACGTCCAGCACGAACGCTGGTCCAACTGAGGCGCCAGGTGGAAATGGCATGGCAAGCCGTTCCACAGGACTACATCCAGCATCTCTACGATCGTCTCCATGGGAGAATAGCAGCCTGCATTGCTGCGAAAGGTGGATATACACTGTACTAGTGCCGACATTGTGCATGCTCTGTTGCCTGTGTGTATGTGCCTGTGGTTCTGTCAGTGTGATCATGTGATGTATCTGACCCCAGGAATGTGTCAATAAAGTTTCCCCTTCCTGGGACAATGAATTCACGGTGTTCTTATTTCAATTTCCAGGAGTGTATATTATCTCCTCACTGTAGCCAAGAAAACGAAATTCCGACAGAAAATTTTGGCCAGATCGTTATACTGATAAGGGCCAGTTGTATAGTCCCCGGTTAGCAGCCACTTAAGTCAATTCTCGTAATAGTGCGGAAAACGCATTATACGAACACGTAGTAACGCCTAACCGGAGAGTAAACGCGGGATTACTAAACGGGTGATTCTGGCAGGGTTAGTGAAGTAAACCGGAGAACAAGTTTTGACAATGGCAGGAATAGTTAGAGAATTAGTGATGACAAGATTGTTTGCTAGAACGAGGAAGGAGAAGAAACGGGGACATCATACAAATTATATGGAAGAATATGACAATTCGAAATTTGTGTAAAAATTTCGTACTACTACTTTTCGCTCTCATGCTTAAGAAACTGGAGCGTATGAATGAAATGTGAAACTATTTCCTAATATAAGACTTTTTGCATATAGTAGGCCTAATGGATATGTGATATTGGTACTTCATGAATTGTATTCTGTCGTGTTATTTGTGTAAATGAGGTACATAAAAATGACAATTTGTGCCAAAACAGTCTCGCTTATTTGGCGTGTATTACAATTGCTGTAATATTAAAAAGGTCTATTTCGTTTCTGTTCCGGTTCGGAAATATCGTAAATCCGGGGCTGCCAGTCGTGAACAAATGATAATCGACACGAAGGTTACCGATATGTAGCGGTCAAAATTTCGGAACAATGTTCAACTTTTCCTGGACACACACACACACACACACACACACACACACACACACACACACACAGTACCTCGCCCACGCCCTTGCCCATTGCAAGACGTTGGTCACCCAATGACACGTTTGATGGTGCTAGCGCAGTGCATATATTACTGACTTTGCGATTTAGCACTCGTGCACTATATTAAATCTCCGGTGCCAACTTGTTCCAGTGAGTTAAAGAAAAAAAAAAGTTCTGGGAGGAGGCGGAAGGGCTTTCTGGTACGTTCCGGCCGAAGCTAAACCCTGGTCTGAAGGTGACAGACCGTAACAGCCCAAACACTGCAAGACGATAGATGTCAGAAAAAAAAGCGTACGGCACGGCAAACTTTTTAACATTCGCACCCGAACGCTGTCTGAATACGAAAAATGAAATGTGTGAAACAAGAGCAACTACCTCAATTTCTTCTTCCTGTCACGTTCAAATAAAAATTTAAGCAAGTAGAATGAAAGCCTTCGTTCCCGATAACGTATAAAGAAAGTGCTACGTGTCTGTAGAGCGCCTAACGTATTTTCGAACGAATGCGATGATTGATTATTGCTACCAGCTGTTTGACTACATCGCCATATATTTCCTGAGAAATATCATTTCCCTGTTGACAACAGACATTAAATTCGTTTCACTACGCGGAATCTTAATAAAGATGCTATCGCTCCCTCTGTTCTTGATTTATAGCTAAAAATATTCCAACTATAAAAGCAAAAGAAGTACACAACTGAATTCGACAAACGTTATGTCGTCCATTACGATCGACAAGAAAGAAGACTCCTTGCAGGTATCGTATTCAAGAAACTTAATTGCGTCGCTAGCTTTTAAAAATCTGGTCAGCATTCAGGACGTCTTTGTGATTTATTTACTGTAGCCACAAGTTCCTCAATGTTTTGTGTTCGTAGGAGAGAGAGACTCAAAAATGGCTCTGAGCACTATGGGACTTAACTGCGGTGGTCATCAGTCCCCTAGAACTTAGAACTACCTAAACTAACCTAAGGACATCACACACATCCATGCCCGAGGCAGGATTCGAACCTGCGACCGTAGCGGTCACGTGGTTCCAGATGTAGCGCCTAGAACCACACGGCCACTCCGGCCGGCCTGGAGAGAGAGACTGCTTGTGTTCTCAAGGACATGACCTTTAGCGCCCTTGATAAGATATTCTTAGAGATATGCGCTTAGAATACGGGAAGCTTATTATATACAAATTCTTGAAATCTCTCTCTCTCTCTCTCTCTACCCTCTTGTCTCTTTGAGACTCTTACGCACATCCAGCCTCAAACATACAAAATGTAAAATTATAAACATGGGCTCTTTATAACGTATAATACAGGGTGTATAAAAAAGAATCATCCGATTTAAAAAAAATTATAACTAGACACCTCAAAAAAAAGTTTTGCATCACCTAGGTTCCGAGAGTTCCGGAACCTGTACTGAAAATTGGAATAGAGATCAGCATAAACATGATTTCTGTCATTTCTATTGCTCATGAAAACTATACATTGCATGTTGTACCACCATACAGCGAGATCTTCAGAGGTTGTGGTTCAGATTGATGTACACACCGGTGCCTCCAATACCCAGTAGCAGGTCCTCTTGCATTGATGCATGCCTGTATTTGATGTGGCATACTATCCACAAGTTCATCAAAGCACTGTAGGTCCAGATTGTTCCACTCCTCAACGCCGATTCGGCGTAGATGCCTCAGATTGGTTGGTGGGTCCATAAACAGCCCTTTTCAGTCCATCCCAGGCATGTTCGATAGGGTTCATATCTGCAGAACATGCTGGCCACTCTAGTCAAGCGATGACGTTATCCTGAAGGAAGTCATTCGCAAGATATGCATGATGGGGGCGCGAATTGTCATCCATGAAGACGAATGCCTCGCCTATATGCTGCCGATGTGGTCGCACTATCAGTCGGAGGATGGCATTCGCGTATCGTACAGCCGTTACAGCACCTTCCATGACCACCAGCGACGTACGTCTGCCTCACATAATGCCATCCCAAAACAGCAGGAAACCTCCACCTCACTGCACTTGCTGGACAGTGTGTCTAAGGCCAGCGACGTACGTCTGCCTCACATAATGCCATCCCAAAACAGCAGGAAACCTCCACCTTACTGCACTTGCTGGACAGTGTGTCTAAGGCGTTCAGTCTGACCGGGTTGCCTCCAAACACGTCTCCGATGTTTGTCTGGTTGAAGGCACATGCGACACTCATCGGTGAAGAGAACGTGATGCAAATCCTGAGCGGTCCATTCAGCATGTTGTTGGGCCCATCTAAACCGTGCTGCATGGCGTTATGGTTGCAAAGATGGACCTCCCCATGGACGTCGGGAGCGAAGTTGTGCATCACGCAGCCTATTGCGTACAGTTTTACTCGTAACACGACGTCCTGTGGCTGGACGAAGAGCATTATTCAACATGGTGGCGTTGCTGTCAGGGTGCCTCCTAGCCATAATCCGAGGTAGCGGTCATCCACTGCAGTAGTAGCCCTTGGGCGGCCTGAGCGAGGCATGTCATCGACAGTTCCTGTCTCTATGTATCTCCACCATGTCCGAACAACATCGCTTCGGTTCACTCTGAGACGCATAGACACTTCCCTTGTTGAGAGCTTTTCCTGGCACAAAGTAAAAATGCGGACGCGATCGAACCGCGGTGTTGACCGTCTAGGCATGGTTGAACTACAGACAACACGAACCGTGTACCTCCTTCCTGGTGGAGTGACTAGAACTGATCAGCTGTCGGACCCCTCTGTCTAATTGGCTCTGCTCGTGCATGGTTGTTTACATCTTTGGGCGTGTTTAGTGACATCTCTGAACAGTCAAAGGGACTGTGATTGTGATACAGTATCCACAGTCAACGTCTATCTTCAGGAGTTCTGGGAACTGGGATGATGCAAAACTTTTTTTGATGTGTGTTTTATGTTATTTGAGATATGTGCGTGAACAATGTACTGTTGGAAGAGCAACCTCTCGAGTTTTACATGGTTCCCTCTAGGTAGCTGCTGTGTTCGCCCACTTCAGTTCTAGTAAAAATGGTGTCGGGACAATAGAAAGTGTTTTGTGATCTACGTTTTGCGCAGTGCGGGTCAGTAATAACTGTTCAGTGTGACTTTCGTACTAGGTTTAGTGTGGATCCTCCTACAGCACAGGGCATTGGACGATGGCGTGAACAACTCCGAGAAACAGGTTGTTTGTGTAAATGCAAATCGCCGGGCCGTCCCCGAATGTCTAACACAGGCGTCGAAGACATCCGC
The DNA here is from genome assembly GCF_023898315.1 of Schistocerca nitens. Classification (NCBI taxonomy): domain Eukaryota; kingdom Metazoa; phylum Arthropoda; class Insecta; order Orthoptera; family Acrididae; genus Schistocerca; species Schistocerca nitens. The sequence continues at coordinate 153,672,536 of NC_064621.1, read as the reverse complement.
CATAGTTTCACAAGGAGTCCGCAGAAATCCGTTCGCCGTGCAGCTCGACTTCTCAACATGTATTGCGTCGACGTTTACACAAGAAACAATACAAAAGTCATCTACTGCAAGCTCTTCGTCACAACCAACGTGTGGAGTTCTGTAATTTCGTTCTTGGCAAGATGGAGGATGAAAGTTTTCTTCCACACTCAGTTTTTGGCGACGAGGCAACATTCCATTTAAAGTGGAAAGGTGAACCGTCATGATGTGAGAATATGGGGTATGGAACAACTACATGAAGTTATAGAACATGAGAGGGATACTCCAAAATGTAATGCGTTTTGTACAGTTTCACAGGAAAAGGCGTATGGTCCATTTTTCTTTTCCGAGAACACTGTTACAGGAAGCACGTATCTCTATATGCTTCAGTTCTTTCTTTTCCCACAGTTGGAGACTGATTCGAACGACTTCATTTACCAAAACCATGGGGTACCGTGACACTGACATCTGGAAGTGTGGGAATTTTTAAATCAAAGGGCTACTGAACCATGGATCGTTCGCACTGGACCAAATGATTCAGCCCTGGCAGTATGCGGTTATTTTATGTGGGCGTTGTAAAAGACTCTGTTTATGTACCTCCGTTACAAACAATAACGAATGAACTGAGACATCGCATAGCAGCAGCTGAGGAGACATGCTCGCTGCAGTATGGGAACAATTTGAATACCGCATTGGCATATGCTGTGCATCTCAAGTGGGGCATATTGAAGACCTTTGCAAAGGAATGAAAAAACTTTTTGAGTTTACCGTTCATCAAAAAACAAAAATCATTGTATATGTTTATTAGTTTCAGAAGCATAGACTTGCCAAATCAGATTTTTTTTTTATACAGCGTGTATTACACAATGGCGTAACTAAGGTTTTGCCCCCCACCCCCTCTGCAAATAAATTTTGGAGGCCTTGTTTCCTAACGAACATTCAAGGAACAAATCCGAAAACATCAGACTTACACACACCATAATCCAACTTAAAACTGAAATAAATCCAGCTACTGATGCACTCTTTGTAGCATAAGCAATGCCTTCAGTTTTCGGTAACAAGACCTTGGTTCGTTTTGGAGTGCAGCAAGTTTATAAATACTTCCTCATATCGTTTTCTTATTGGGTGATTTAAAAGTCTTCCAAAATTGTTTTCATTTCATAGTGAACAGAAGCTGGTTTCATCGCACTGAGTTCCTAATTACTACTTCGTGGGTGATTATGCAATTTTTGAATTACTTTGTAAATATGTCGCTCACATTCTACCTAATTTTTTGCTTGCATCGGTGATATTGTTTGAGGTAAATGTTTATCAATTTGTTTTTGTTTTATAGATCAGAAGTTGGTTTCATCGCACTGTGTACTACGGAGTCATGTATTGCTTACGAATCCATATGTGAACTGCTAGACTTAAATGCGTTGCAAGTATATTGCACATGTTTTATTTTTTATTCTTCTTTGCACATCTGCTCTCCGTAATTTCTTACATTTAATGGATAACTCCATCGTAGCAGCCTTTATTACATCTTCTCTCGGAATAAATACGTAATTCTGCTTTGAATGGTATTGCTTCTTGCCACGGGGTATATTTAGTAGTCTTACAACGAAATATCAAACTCTAAATAATATTTTAAGGAGAAAAAACGCACTTGCAAAATATCAGCCCCAGCAATCGAACCCACGCGAAAATTTGGGCCATAGTTCTGATAGTACTCAGTGGTGACCTTCTGAAATAACAGATTTAAAAACTTTGCCGCACCGTTTGTTTGACACTCACTTCGGTCCACAGCTATCTAATGCCCAAGCACTAACAGCGGAACGACAACCGGAGTCGCCGTATTCACGGCATGTTGAAGGCGAGGGAAGAGGAGGATGGAGGTAGACACATCCGTCCAACATGTTTTAAAATCTTGTTCGAGAAAACGTACTGTTCTTTGCAAAAACCGTGATTTGATACCAGCATGTTTTCTCGAACATTACACACACACATACACACACACACACACTATATATACACTCCTGGAAATTGAAATAAGAACACCGTGAATTCATTGTCCCAGGAAGGGGAAACTTTATTGACACATTCCTGGGGCCAGATACATCACATGATCACACTGACAGAACCACAGGCACATAGACACAGGCAACAGAGCATGCACAATGTCGGCACTAGTACAGTGTATATCCACCTTTCGCAGCAATGCAGGCTGCTATTCTCCCATGGAGACGATCGTAGAGATGCTGGATGTAGTCCTGTGGAACGGCTTGCCATGCCATTTCCACCTGGCGCCTCAGTTGGACCAGCGTTCGTGCTGGACGTGCAGACCGCGTGAGACGACGCTTCATCCAGTCCCAAACATGCTCAATGGGGGACAGATCCGGAGATCTTGCTGGCCAGGGTAGTTGACTTACACCTTCTAGAGCACGTTGGGTGGCACGGGATACATGCGGACGTGCATAGTCCTGTTGGAACAGCAAGTTCCCTTGCCGGTCTAGGAATGGTAGAACGATGGGTTCGATGACGGTTTGGATGTACCGTGCACTATTCAGTGTCCCCTCGACGATCACCAGTGGTGTACGGCCAGTGTAGGAGATCGCTCCCCACACCATGATGCCGGGTGTTGGCCCTGTGTGCCTCGGTCGTATGCAGTCCTGATTGTGGCGCTCACCTGCACGGCGCCAAACACGCATACGACCATCATTGGCACCAAGGCAGAAGCGACTCTCATCGCTGAAGACGACACGTCTCCATTCGTCCCTCCATTCACGCCTGTCGCGACACCACTGGAGGCGGGCTGCACGATGTTGGGGCGTGAGCGGAAGACGGCCTAACGGTGTGCGGGACCGTAGCCCAGCTTCATGGAGACGGTTGCGAATGGTCCTCGCCGATACCCCAGGAGCAACAGTGTCCCTAATTTGCTGGGAAGTGGCGGTGCGGTCCCCTACGGCACTGCGTAGGATCCTACGGTCTTGGCGTGCATCCGTGCGTCGCTGCTGTCCGGTCCCAGGTCGACGGGCACGTGCACCTTCAGCCGACCAATGGCGACAACATCGATGTACTGTGGAGACCTCACGCCCCACGTGTTGAGCAATTCGGCGGTACGTCCACCCGGCCTCCCGCATGCCCACTATACGCCCTCGCTCAAGGTCCGTCAACTGCACATACGGTTCACGTCCACGCTGTCGCGGCATGCTACCAGTGTTAAAGACTGCGATGGAGCTCCGTATGCCACGGCAAACTGGCTGACACTGACGGCGGCGGTGCACAAATGCTGCGCAGCTAGCGCCATTCGACGGCCAACACCGCGGTTCCTGGTGTGTCCGCTGTGCCGTGCGTGTGATCATTGCTTGTACAGCCCTCTCGCAGTGTCCGGAGCAAGTATGGTGGGTCTGACACACCGGTGTCAATGTGTTCTTTTTTCCATTTCCAGGAGTGTATATATCAACCACCTGCTCATGTACTTTCAATATTCTTTAATTTGTTTTCGTATTGATACTCCGCAGCTATATATACGCATCGGAATCAAAGTCAATAAACCTAAGCAACCAAAGGATTATTGTGAAACGAAGTTAATGATTTTCAACTTACATTTTAATCACGCCAATCACGTCGAAGAATAGCGCATCTCCTGCAAGTGTACATTAATTTAACAGTCCCAGCTTCAAAATCCAAAGACAATGTCAGACAACGGCGATATTAACAACTGAATAGTGTAGTGCTACGCTACTTCTTTAATGATATGCTAACTCGTTTCATTCATTTGCACTGCATTTGTGAATCGCAACATAGAAATGTTCAAAGAAAGAGATATCTGGCACCAACTACAGGCTAGAAACAGCGCACTTTCATCACAATGAACGAAGCATGTTAACAATGTGATAACAGTATTTCACAAGCCTTTTATTACTTCACGCTCCGACATAAGGCGCACGGTTTCCAAGTTAGCGGAATTACCGCTATATTTGATGGATGTTACACACTTCCAACGGTGTGAAATTTTCCATTTAGCAGTCAACGGAGCCTTTAACGGATTCCGTGAATACGTTATACTACTGGAAACTATATTTAATGTGAAAAATCATAAACTGCCAACTATATGGCTCCAGCTAACTCTTAGGATTAAATTATGATGAGACTACAGTTTAACCCCCCTTCTTCCCACACATCCATTTCGATGAAAGGTGCACATTGCACAAAACCTATGAAAAATAACGTAATCTATACATACCATCTTGCCTGCGAAGTATGTGTGTATGCGCATGATTATTCTAATATGATTAGCCGGCCGCTGTGGCCGAGCGGTTCTATGCGCTTCAGGCCGGAACCGCGATGATGCTACGGTCGCAGGTTCGACTCCTGCCTCGGGCATGAATGTGTGTGATGTCCTTAGGTTAGTTAGGTTTAAGTAGTTCTAAGTCTAGGGGACTGATGACCTCAGATGTTTAGTCCCATAGTGCTTAGAGCCATTGGAACGTAATATGATTCGGATAAAGTTACGGTGCTACTGAAAAACAGCATGCTTATTCTTTCCTCTCATGTTTAAACTATGAGAGCCCCTGAGTCCACAAGGTAACAAATGAATCAGAATACCTTTCATTGCTTTGATTTCGTTCTCCAATAAGCTCTTACGACTAAGTTATGAGAATGAAATTCAGCAGCCTCCACTTCCTGCCATTCACGTGCTTAACCCATGTACGTGAAAGTTAATAATCTATTTTCGATATAGTGCATCCCCTGTCTCAGCACAACAGAACAATCCTTCCCAGTCTCAGTTCTTTGCTTTTAGCATTGCTCATTTACAGGTTACCCTGGATCGAAGTTTAGCTCCTGCGGCGATACACAGCATAGTGTTAAGTTGTTAACCTTTATGGTGCAGTTGACCGCAATGTAAACAGTGATTTTGTTTGCTTTTTTATTAGTTGCACCATCGAAATGTTGAAACAAAAGGCCAAAAAAATACACGCAAAAGTTTAGAAAAGAGATGCTGCAACAACTAATTGAAAGACTAGCTTGTTGAGATCCCAGCCTATCCTTCTAGTGCGCGATGTTGATTTTACCAGTGCGGATCAAATTGGTCATTCAAAAAGCGTGTAAAAGATAAAGCACACTGTTCTTCACAGGGGCAGTTGAAACTAGATTCACACGCATACCAATGAAGTTTCTGTTGCAGGTTTATTTGTGGCTAACCATTGCGCAGTAAGATCTATGGATCACCTCTGCATCAAAATGTGTTTTAAAGGTGCTAACGATATTCCTCAGACGCGTTTGCATGGAAACAGATGTAGTGGTGTGATGCAAAACATTCTTTATCCACATTTAAAGGCCACTCTGAAAAAGGACACACGTGGCGGATATTTCAGCGCAGTTTTACTCGTAGATGAATCTACGGACGTGCGTGTCACTAAATTGTTAGCTGCGTGTGTGGCAGGCCTATATTACCCTGGGGCACCATAAGATAGCAGACGCCACAGATATTTTTTCACCAGGCCTCAGAACTTCAGCAGTGGACACTCAAGACACCCTACGTCAGGATGAGAAGGAAAATGAAATATTGTGTGTAAATTGAGGGGGAAAAAAGAAAGGAAACTGAGGGAGATCACTGCTTCGGCTAAATCGGGACATTACGCATTACAAAGGCGGCGGGTGAAAATGTGTACCGGACTGGGATTCGAACCCAGGACCTCCTGTTTATTTGGCAAGTGCGTTAACCACAGCGCCATCTGGGACACAGCATTATCACACCTGCTCGGACTATCTCGGTACGCCTCATGACCGATCCACATTCGTATCGAACGCCACCTATCTGCAGTCCCTGTCAATTTCCCCCAGGCTCACTACTGTGAGATTCCTACAGGAGGTCGGACCTATATGCGCCTCTGCATGGATGAAGGTGGATCTCTTGTCCAGCTAGGCTTCATTAATTATATAAATGTGTGGTATCTTATTTTTTGGACATGACTGAAAGAACAGACGTCTCTCATTCATATAATGAACTACTGTGGCTTGAACTACATTACTGTGGTGAAACGTAGTAAACTTCCTTTTGAAAAGCAATATATTAATATTTCCTTCCCCCACACGGCTCCTGTATGAACTCATCCCCTTGCCCCACCTCCTCCTGTTCCTCCAACATCTCCGCATCCTTTACACTGTCCGCAGACTTGATCCTCCTCACCCCCTGCTTTCCTCCTTCCTCTCCAACCCCCGCCCTTTGCCACGCCTTTATCGCTGTATCCCCCCCTCTCTCCACCGCCATACCCTCCATCTCCTTCATCAGGGCAATTTCCAGCGCCTCCCCCTCCCGGATGATGAACTTCGCCGTGACATACACCCTTCCTTCGAACTGTAACCTGGCCTTGTTCCTCTCCCCCCCCCCCCCCCTCCACAGGACCCCCATCTTCCTCAACCCTCCTTGGATTTTCCTCCTTCCCTCCCCGAATCCCTGCACCTCCTCATCGGCTGTCTCCCATCCCTTCCCTTCCCAGCCCTCATTCGGCACGCCACCCACCTCATCCCCCTTTCTCTCCCCTCCTCCTCGCCTCCTTCCTCTTCTTCCCATTTCACTTGTCCCCCCTCTAATGCAGATCTTCCCAGGTTTTTATTCAGTATCAGTGTGCTGCGTTAGTGTTGTGTTTCGGCGCCGTTCTACAGTGTCATCTAGTGATGTGGGTTTTAATTGTGTGCTCAACCTGTTTATTGTCCATGAAGTTCCTTGCTACGCCACTCGTCATGTGGCTGTTTTACTAATTCTACGGACTTTTATGGTTCAAATGGTTCAAATGGCTCTGAGCACTATGGGACTCAACTGCTGTGGTCATCAGTCCACTAGAACTTAGAACTACTTAAACCTAACTAACCTAAGGACATCACACACATCCATGCCCGAGGCAGGATTCGAACCTGCGACCGTAGCAGTCGCACGGTTCCGGACTGCGCGCCTAGAACCGCGAGACCACCGCGGCCGGCGGACTTTTATGCTCTGGATGTACTTTGCGTTGTGCCTTTTAATGTAATGTGTGGTTTTTTTTTTGTGTAACATTCTTTTCTAGATTTTTATCTCCGATTTTCAGTCACCGCTTTGTATGTCTTATTGGCTTCTGTCCGCGTTTTTTGTTTCTATATTCCGCCATGTTATCTCCTTTATATTATTATTAAATGTCTTCCTGCTTATTTATGTCTCTTGGCTGAAGAGCAGCGCTTATGCTGCTGCCAACCCGCCCCTGATGGTGAATGGAAATGACAACAAAGGAAAAAAAATTAATATTATGCAATGACAATAACAAAACATATCTTAGTAAGTTATCAGTGCACTGAAGTTTCATTTTTAGGCGGGTAAATAACAATAATAAGCATTTAGCCGATTTCAGCAGACGTTTAACTTCAGTTTAATAGAATAAAGTTTTCTGTGTTGGCAACGCTAATTATGTTGTGTCGGCTACTGTGAGAGACAGCACCGACACAAACAAGGAAAGAGAGAAGTTGTGAGCCGGCTATTGTGGCCGAGCGGTTCAAGGCGCTTCAGTCTACAATCGCGCTACTGCTATGGTCGCAGGTTCGAATCCGGCCTCAGGCATGGATGTGTGTGATGTCCTTAGGTTAGTTAGGTTTAAGTAGTTCTAAGTGTAGGGGACTGATGACCTCAGATGTTAAGTCCCATAGTGCTTAGAGCCATTTGAACTATTTTTGAGAGAAGTTCTGACGGTTGGCGGCAGGAGTCCAAAATGATCTGTACATGACACTTTCAATTTAAAGAACACTTTATTTCTAAAAAGGAGAGAAACATAACTTCTCATTATGAAGTGGCTTCCTGCAATTACAGTTACTCTCTATTACTACTCGCAGAATGCAGGCTAAGTATCGTCTTTCTATCACTCAGTACTGATGCTCTCGAAGTCTGCGACCGAACTGGGGCCGACCGACGGGCGGCTGGTTGTCAGCATTGACAGGGAGTCTTGTCTTGCTGGAAGTGAGACGCTCCCCGCTCTTTCCGTTGCACGCGGGTCAGCGCCTTCTTGATACCGTTTCGCGGCGCTGCGCTGGTCGGCGTTCATTCGATGCAAGCAGCCCATACACAGCCGGACCGGTCCGCCGACCGACCCGTTGAGAGTGGAGATGGGTCGAACTCTTCATTCCCGTGAACTACTTCATTCATTTCACTCTTTGCCGTGAAGCGTTCAAATGAAGTAGTTCATTTATGAAGTACGGAAGCCTGGCGAAGTTGCCCAGTTCGCCGCTCAGCCGCGGCTACGCTCGCTTCGCCTCGCTCGTACAATAATGCTTCGTAATACTTCAGAATTTTACCAACAGATGGCCGAACTATGCAGTAACGTGCACGCAACGTTTAGCGTCTTACAGCGTCTGACGTGAGTTAAGGGGCTCCGGAACGCCCTATACTTGCAATGTTAAAATAACGCTTATAAATTACATCTTTCCTCACAAAGTATTTGAGGTAGGAAGTTGAACTTTTTACAGATTATTTATTGGAATATGGGCTACAACTTAACACAGGGATTTTACAAAATATTAGTTCAGTTATTAAAGATGATTTTTTTCAATTGTAATGAAAATTCACAACATTTTTTTGCAATTTTTTATTTATATATTAAAAAATATACAGTTTTTTGGAAAAAGGCTGTGTTAAATTATGCAGAAGGTACTGTGTAACATTTACTGAAAGTTTGAAACAAATATGTTTGGAAGATCCTTAGAAAACATGTAATTAGTATGAGAAAATAAAAGTTTTGGGAATCGAGCGACAAAGATTGGATTAACTTTTTAGTGCATTCCAGGTCCATAGGATGGATTATCTTCATCCTCTGCAAACTCCTCCTCCAGCTTCCTCTTGTTCCTCCTCCTGTTTACTCTTGCTTGTATTTCTAGACTCTTTACAGCCCTGTCTGCAGCCCGAAGGCGTTCCTTGTCTAAAGCAAGCATCGCTCGTACCATGTTAGAACCTATCTTCATTCCCATATTTCTAAATACCTTGCACCTTACAATGTTGCCATCATTGGAAGTCGCAACAGCATCATACACACCAAAGTGAAGTGTTTCTATTCCAACAAATACAGTCTTGGGGATTCTCGACCATATAACACTATTTACACTTTCATTGGGGTTTTGAGTTTTTCCGTGAATACACTTTTTCAACAGTTCAGGTGCTACTAAGTCTCTGAAAATAGGTTTTATCACCTCCATTATTGCATGAGGCAGACTATGCTTATGAGTGTACACTTCACCAGTTAGCAATCCTTTGTTATATTTACACCAACTGTCTTCTTCTTTGGGACACAAGCTATGTTGTGGATTTTCATCGTCTTTATTGTTTACAGTAATAACACATACCTTTGGCTTTCCAACATTTCTCCTTTTCTTGAAAGCCTTCAGAGGATTTCTAATAACTTTACTTTTACTCATTATTATACTTCAACAAAACAGAGACTCAAGAAACAGAATTAATTACAAATATTTTCGAGATAACGACAGAGTAAATAAACATGAAACAATCGACAATCACACCAGCGATATATATTGAACCATCACAGGTTAGCCACAACACATACTTTATCTCACATCACTAAAATGTACCTGATGAACACGGACGTTAATAATAACACCATTTGACAGCAGTTTAACAGCGCCACAGTGGGTCACGCCCATGTAGAACACATTTAAAAAAAAAAAATTAAAAATAGTTGTAGTCTTCGGAATTGAATAAATTATATATCTATTAAAAGGTAATAGTCTGCAGATTCAGAAAACGCAAAAAAGTAAAAATTGAACTTTTCATGATTTTGAGCCTTTCCGGAGCCCCTTAAATTAAATAGAGCATGGTCGAAGGGGACAAAGGAAAGATAAACAGAGAAGCATGTCACATATAAAGAAGGTATTACGTTTAATCTTGCTCGACATTTTCTCATGAAGCGCCAAAAAAAGTCTCCATCTGCCAAGTGAAACCTTATTTGTTTTATTCATGGACTGAAAACTAGGGCTACCAACGAAATGCAGTCCAATTTTATGTTCCTTTTAAAATTTAATCCAAAATGGAATGAGTATGTACCACTGTCACAAAGTGTATATACCTACGTTACGTAATTATGCAGAAGTTTTCCTGTATATTTTATTTTTGTTGAGAATAATAACCCTCTAAATTCAAAACGTATACTGTCACCTGTAGTCATTGGTGCGATTTCAGGTAAAATCCCTCATTATTTTATTCGGAAAGCAGTTTTTGTTTCTGTTCACACTTATACTATGGCTAGCAACTCACGATCGCCTAAAAGTAGTGAAATTTGGGGTTTCTTCGCCGGTTTAGGTGATGGGAAAGCAAAGTGCAACTGTTGCTCTAAGTGTATTTCACCGCGCGATTCGTCGACAGGCAGTAGAGGGAGGACTGAAGTGAAGGGAGAATAAGTGACGTAGCGCCGATGTAGTGGAAAAGGGAGAGTGGAAGAGAGTGAGTGAACTAGACAAAAGTGTGGAGTGTGCTGTCTGTGAAGAGTTTGAAGTGCCAGTTCATTGAAATTGAGTGGTTAGTTCACACTACATTGGAGTGAAGCGTTCATTTGAACGACTCATTCACGAGCTCCCCATCACTAGTTGAGAGGGTTGTCCCCGACCGGCTCGCCTGTGTGTGAGCGATGGGCTCGCGCTCGAGTCCGAAGTTCGGGTGCGTCGCCTCCACCGGCGAGCCGCTACCCGCTTCCCCGACCGCCACCTGCTGAGCCGGGGCACAGCTCAGGCTGGCCGCTTCCTCTTAGCCCACATTCCGTCAGTACGGTGTCCGACTCTGTGTTATTCACTACTTCTTTCGTTGTCACTGCTTTTCGCTGCTTTTATGATAACGTCGTTCGAGGAAAACAAAGACTTTTGGGCGTGTTTCATTAATAATGTACAGAGAATGGCCATGTTTGTGGGAGATAAAAATCGAAGGATTACTCCAATAGGAATATGAGGAACAAAGCCTACAAAGTTCTTATAGCTAAGTGCAAAGAGATAAATCGTGCAGCAGACAAGGCGTTTGTTATTTAAAAAAATTAGTTCTCTACGAGCGCCTTTCCGGCGACAGTTTAGAAAAATACAGGACGCTAAATCAGCAACTAGAATTTCTGCTGAAAACGTGCCAGAACCGACGCTTTGGTACTACGATCTCCTGCAGTTCACCCTGGATCGAGAAGAGGTGCGATGTGGGATATCTTCACTAACACAGGGGAGGACTTGGAGAATGACACTGAGGAAGTAAATGATGAGTCAGATATTGATGTTGTAAGTATACAAACGCTTTTATTTATTAAATATACAAAGTATAAATAAATGTTGCTCTGCACATAAACTCTAAATGATCAAAGTTTCTTGAAATTCTAATTCATTCACGTCACTGAAAAATTGCTTGTATTTACCTCGCACTTCCTCTGCAGTAACTGTGCTGGTTTGTCGTGTCGTATCGAGTCTTAACATTTGTTGACTACCTGACTACAAGTTTTTATCAGTAAGGTTTACAGTTTGTGAGTTATTGCAATCACCGGCAGTATGAATGTTGTGCAAAACTGTACATGCAAGAACGATTCCATCAACAGTTTTTACGTCAACCGCTATTGGAGTTAATAACACTCTAAATCTGTTTGCCATTATTCCGAAAGCATTCTCAACTACCCGCCGAGCTCTGCTAAGCACGTAATTGAAGATCTTTTTCTCCCTTGTTAAATTCCTTTGAGGATACGGTTTCATTAAATTCGGCATCAAATGGAAAGCTTCATCACCTACAAACACAAATGGCACTGTAGAATCCACTCCTTCCCAGATAAACGGGATCTGGTAAATTTAGAGTTCTAGATACTAGTGAAGTGTAGAAATCTGTAAGCTTTAGAATACCACCATCTGACACTCGACCATTCGTAACGGTGTGAACATATATAAAGTCATAGTTTGCATTTACAACAGCGAAAAGGACAACTGAAAGTACCTTTGTAATTATAGTAATAGGAGCCACTACCCGCAGGTTTTTTTAATCAGGACATGCTTGTTACTAGTCGCTCCTCAGCAGTGATGGTAGCTCTTATATGCGTTTCTTTCTTCTCGATTTTAGGCCGTGTGAGATCCAGTAATTCACAAAACGTATTGTCATCCATACGTAAGAAGTTTTTATAGTCTGTAGGCTCTTGAACTTGGAGGGTTCGTAAAGATTTATGTGAGAAAACTTGAATTTATCTCTCAACCATTCTTTCATCCATAAACGTTTCTTTTTCTTGTCTTTATCTACACATCACTGCTGCAGCCACAGCAAGTTTTACTTTTTGTTTTGGCATGGCGAACGCTGCCACACGACTGTGCGCTCGCAGCTAGAGGCCGCCCAGTGGTCGGGGGTGGGGGGGGGGGGGGGTGGCCACACACAGCCCGACTTGTCGGGGCTAGCGTTAGCGAGCGGTTTGGCGGACCGGTCGGGGTGTGAATGGGCAGCTTCCACAGATTAGGCGGTCACAGGGGTCGGAGCGAGATACGGACAAGCGGTGCGTACGGAAGTTTAAAAGCTGAATTTTCAGAAGTTTATAAATGCTGTCTTAGTGACTAGAGTATTCTACCCTGCAAATGCTAAAGATACAACAGTAGTGATACCCTAATGTTCGCACGTTATTAACACTTAATACATTTTAGCAGAAATCAAAGTATTAGAATCATCCTCCCATTCAAATGAAAATTTCGGAGCTTTCCATTAAATGTGAGTAGCACAAAAAATTTATGTGACTAAAAACAAAGTAGAATACGAGCAACATACTTTCAGTGCACTTAAACAGTTCCCACACAGACTAGTAAGCAGAACAAATATGTATAATTCTACAGAACACCAAGCTACGGAATCAGCTTCTGTTTTAAATGAAACAAAAACAAATATGAAATCATCTACTCGACCCAATATTATGGTTGTGAGTAAAACTTGAGCAGAATTCAGTTCAAAGTGTGCAATACGTACAATAACCAGGAACACAATGTGATGAGACCAGCTTCTGTGGTCATGTCAGATGAATATTAAGTTTTGACATGTGCTAAAGCGCAGTTATTTCCACATGAAAATGGCCACACTGTGGAAATTGCAATATTGTGTTCTACAAATAAAAAAAAATTTACTTTCAAAAGCTGCTCCTATGTAATTTACACGAATGTAAACTGCAGCTACAAGAAACTGATCTTGGTTATTGATTGATATTACTCGAATGCATTACTTTCCAAGGTTACAAAAACGTTCCCAGGTATGCACTTAACACGAAACTATGAGACCAACCCATAAACTATAAATGCAAAATATTGTCATCAAAGCAAGAATACGGATTTTCGCGCCATGTTTTCAGGTAATCGAAGTTCACTCACAAGCTACTAGGAGCGCTACTGTCGTTCTCTTCTTCCGTATCGTAACATGGGCAACGCACTGCTTAATCTTGGTGTTCTGCTGTGAGAGCGACAACTGTCGCAAGACGCCGTTTCAGAGGTCGTCCAACAATATCGGCTGACTGTCCAATGTCCTTCATCAGTTTTTGGAGGGATGAAAGATCTTAGGTTAGGATGGAATCTGTTCTGTCAAGGAATGTACTATCTATTTTAACCTTCATGGGCGAACCCGATGCCATGATGACTATGCTTGCAGACAAGTGGTGCATTGCGGCTTTTGCAATCAAAAAGGCGCCAAACGCATGTGAATGATCTATAACTATCTCGAAAAGTACCTGGGAAGTACTATACACTCTTTTCTCAGTTACTGGAATAACTAAACAAGTTTTACTAAAATATGAGAATAAGAGATGTACTTCTATTACATACTCGAGAAGATTCGTGGCAATATTGAAATAAGAAAGATTACAAAGACTCTGCACAACTTCAAATAAATTCAGTCAGTTAATCTTCAATGACTCTCAGTCAGCATACATATGAACGACAAATATACATTTTAGAATAAGACGCTCTGAGTATCAAAAACACTGAAAAGGCGGAACACATAGCACATTTGCAAACCACCACAAGCAATAGAATCAACATCCTACTGGCATACAAACAGCAATAAGCAGTAGTAATAATTAGCTGACATTGTTGCCCGTCTACCATAACCTAGAAAAAATCCACTACGCCAACTTCGTGTACACTACTGGCCATTAAAATTGCTACACCAAGAAGAAATGCAGACGATAAACGGGTATTCATTGGACAAATATATTAGAACTGACATGTGATTACATTTTCACGGAATTTGGGTGCATAGATCCTGAGAAATCGGTACCCACAACAACCACCTCTGGCCGTAATAACGGCCTTGCTACGCCTGGGCATTGACTCAAACACAGCTTAGATGGCGTGTACAGGTACAGCTGACAAGCCAGTTGCTCGGCCATCATTGACCAGACGTTTTCAATTGGTGAGAGATCTGGAGAATGTGCTGGTCAGGGCAGCAGTCAAACATTTTCTGTATCCAGAAAGGCCCGTACAGGACCCGCAACATGCGGTCGTGCATTATCCTGCTGAAATGTAGGGTTTCGCAGGGATCGAATGAAGGGTAGAGCCACGGGTCGTAACACATCTGAAATGTAACGTCCACTGTTCAAAGTGCCGTCAATGCGAACACGAGGTGACCGAGACGTGTAACCAATGGTACCCCATACAATCACGCCGGGTTATACGCCAGTATGGCGATGACGAATACGCGCTTCCAATGTGCGTTCACCGCGATGTCGCCAAACACGGATGCGACCATCATGATGCTGTAAACAGAAACTGGATACATCCGAAAAAATGACGTTTTGCCATTCGTGTACCCAAGTTCGTCGTTGAGTACACCATAACAGGCGCTCCTGTGTGTGATGCAGCGTCAAGGGTAACCGCAGCCATGGTCTCCGAGCTGATAGTCCATGCTGCTGCAAACGTCGTCCAACTGTTCGTGCAGATGGTTCTTGTCTTGCAAACGTCCTAATCTGTTGACTCAGGGATCGAGAAGTGGCTGCACGATCCGTTACAGCCATGTGGATAAGATGCCTGTCATCTCGACTGCTAGTGATACGGGGCCGTTGGGATCCAGCACGGCGTTCCGTATTATCCTCCTGTACCCACCGATTCCATATTCTGCTAACAGTCACTGGATCTCGACCAAGGCGAGCAGCAATGTCGCGATACGATAAACCGCAATCGCGATAGGCTACAATCCGACCTTTATCAAAGTCGGAAACGTGATGGTACGCATTTCCCCTCCTACAACGTTTCACCAGGCAACGCCGGTCAACTGCTGTTTGTGTATGAGAAATCCGTTGGAAACTTTCCTCATGTCAGCACGTTGTAGGTGTCGTCACCGGCGCCAACGTTGTGCGAAAGCTCTGCAAATCTAATAATTTGCATATCACAGCATCTTCTTCCTGTCGGTTAAATTTCGCGTCTGTAGCACGTCATCTTCGTGGTGCAGAAATTTTATTGGCCAGTAGTGTATTATATACGCCATCCTTCACTTGAATAATTTCTTTTTTTTTAAGGTTGTAATTTACGTCCTAAATTACTGATAAAGGTTTTGCCTTTTTGTGGTTTCAGACAAAGCAGCAGTTTCAGTCCATTGGTCCCGAGCTATATCCCGACTATGATAATTTTTATGTTCTGGATGCCACAGACTCCTTACTAGGACTAATCAAGTCCATATTTCGTGCGTGCGAACGACCGCCGATTCCACATAATAAAACAAATTGATTTGAATTTCACCAATTATCATCTGATGTCTGTACTTTCAGGAGATGAGTCCGTTTGCTTTCTGATCGCGCACGCACTGGAGTACTGATTGCAAAAAATAAGCCGCCTTCAGCCGCTGTCGGTCGTCGGTGGCATCCACCAGTGTCGATCTCACTGTGATCGCGGTTTGGTACCCGATAACTTGCTTTGTACGAAGACTGGAAAGTAATGCCTCCGAATTTTTTATTCCGTTCTCAATATCGGTTGACGTATCACATGTCATGCGTATTACTCGGTCAACTTTCCCAGCTCCGAATTGTTGCGTGTGTGACGGCAGTGTGCACCGTAAATATGTCTGTGCGTGAGAAAGAGCGTGCTGTAATCGAATTTCACTAATTCGAAGAATTCGCGCGCACATGGAGCACTCTCTCCTTCGGCATGAAAACGCCACGTGTACGGGCTGCGACGTCAACAATTCGACGCCTGGGCTTCACTGTCATAGATCATTTTCCTTGCAGTCCCAACTTGGCCGCATCCCATTTTCATCTGTTTCCGAAACTTAAAGAACACCTTCGAGGGCTTCACATTGATAGTGATGAAGCGGTGCAAGCAGAGGTGAGGTTGTGGCGCCGCCAACAAAGTCAAACATTTGACAGTGACAGAATCAACGAACAGGTCTCTCGTTGGGAAGAAATGTATTCGTCGCCAGGGTGGCTATGCTGAGAAATAAACATGTAGACATGAAGAATAAAGCTGTAGAATGTTAATAAAGTCTGTTTTATTCAAATAGCTTTAAAAGTTTTCACATGAAAAAGTCGAAGGCATTACGTTTTAGCACTCCCTCTTACTTCCCACACTGAAGGCACTCTCGTGAGCAGGGAGTTGCGGCAGTTGTCAGTATCCAATACATGCGGCCATAATGTATTATCTTTATAGGTCTCTGACTAGTGAAGATTTTGTAGAACCTGTTCTACACATTCGAGTCGCCCTTTCTTCTGAAATACATTAGAAACAGTACTGAGAATGTACTTGTAATGTGATAAGCAGAAGACTGACTGCTGCACTGGCATCTGTCAGCAATTCGAAGGAATAGCTGTGCAGCATGCTGTTCGATAGAATCCCAAGTTGGCAGCTGATTTTTTATAGCATTTTGAAGTATTGTGGAATGGTAGTCGAAGTAAAATGCGTCTTTACAACTACATATACCTAGTTCGTTAATGAAGTTGCTACTAGGATGAGAAGATTTTATACTTGTTGTTTACTTCGTGTCGAATGCTATATAATTTGCTCGTAACTGCTGTGTTGATCTTTGTAGAGCCTTCCGTTTTCCAAAACGATGTCCAACTCCCCCCCCCCCCCCTCTCACCCCCCTCCCCTACCTGCAACCACCGCAACGATACCCATTCTAACTACTCCTCCAAATGCAGAGCGAAGCCCCCACCTGTCAAACCAAAACTAACAACGCACATCCGACCCATTGCCATCCTGTACATCCCAATAACTTTCTACTGCTGAAGATGTCATCACATTCCATACCATCGTTATCTAAAATACACACTTCTTCCAACCATCACACACCCTCCAACAAATTTCCCTTGCAGCTCGATCCATATTCCACCCCAGTACGCAAGCCACCAACTCCAAAAACCAAATCCACTTCGAATTCTCGACAGTCGTGTTTAAACACTCTCCACGTCACGCCCACGCAATTCACTCCATAGTTTCTCGTCATGGAGCGACAGTAATACAGTATCCTGTACTGCAACATTCACTCCCGTCCAATCGACAAGTTACTGCGGAAATGGTGAGATGATTCACTCCCGCCTCCTTCCCCTTGATAACTGTGTCCTGTCCACGCTCATTCAAATCAGACCTGAGATTTGAAACTTTACATAGAAAAAATACTCTAATAAAAGCAAATATTTCATTATTTTATCGTCCAAACAACCCCTTAATCTCATAACCTTTTGCCCCACCTTGGGATTCAATAATTAAGTGACATCAATAATTAAGTGAAACTAAACAGCCCTCTCTTACATCTGAAATTGAACAACACATATCAAAGATATTAAAAAGACATTCACAATAATAATAATAATAATAATTAACACTAAAAATTGAGTGAGGAACAGCATAGCTTAAGATCTGAGAGGTCAACTGTTGACCCCATATTTGCAGTGAGGCAGCTCCAGGAGCAAAATTGTGAATTTGGGGAAGACTTCGTGATGATCTTTCTTGATATAGAAAAGGCATTTGATAGCGTCGGTAGAAGAAAGGTCTGGGGAGAGTTAGGAAGAAAAGGAGTGGAAAAACAGACAAAAGCAGAATGGAGGAGATGTACAATGGAAGTATCAGTTGTGTGAAAGTGGGAAATGAAATGACAGATTGATTCCAACAAACAAGTGGTGTGAAACAGCACAGTGCATTGTCACCTGTCCTCTTCATTGTGGTCTTGGATGATATGATAACTAAGGTGGCAGAAAAAAATGGAGAAGATCTGGGGAAACAGGGAGGAGATTCAGGAACAGTAGACACTTGAGAAGAAACTGTGAGACATTATGGAATGAAATTTAATGTAAACAAATGTGAGATCCTGGCTACCATTACAAAGAAAGATAAACGAACTAAGGAAATAAAGATTGGACGTGAACAATTGAAAAAGATGGAAAGTATCAAGTACTTGAGAAGTGTGGTATAGGGATATGGAAGGAATGAGAAAGAGATCAGTGAAAGTGTCAGACAGGCAAAAGCATCCATGTGTAGCGTTAGGAGCCTGGTTTGGAACAAAGACGTCTTACAAATAAACAAAGAAGTGATACATGGAAGTTACTACATCGCAATACTCATCTATGCATCTGAAACATGGATGATGATGAAAAGAGATGTAAGCGAATTACAGCCATGTGAAATGAAAGACCTCAGAAGTAAGAAGGAGTAACAAGGAGCGATAGAATGGAAAATGGAACGGTAAGGGAAATGGTGAAAGAGGAACCCTTGTAGAGCAGGATAGAAACATCAAGGCTAAGATAGTATGGGCACTTACAGAGAATGGAAAAAAGTTTCCAAAGAAGGTACATGAAATGGAGATGCGAAAGAAATGACAAAGAGGAAGACCAAGGGATAGGTGGCTGAAAAGGTGTGGAGGAGTATGTTGAAAAAAGAGGTAAACACAGAAAGCTGGTAGGAAAACAGGACTAGATTGCGAGGCTTATGTTCCAAACATACCCAACCTGCTGCTGGAAACTGTTCAAGGTAATGGTGACAACAACAACAACAACAACAAAAACAACAACAATAATAATAATAATAGTAGTGGTATTAGTAGTAAAGGGCATTGATAATGATATAGATTAGTTTAGTACTTTTGAAGCCTTGTTTAGCATTATCTGAAGTGGGAGGGATAAGGAAAGAGGAGAAGATTGAAATGAGAGTCACAGCGGCTGTTAGGAAAGAACAGACATGGGGGAGGGACAAGTTGTATGTGTGTGTGGGGGTGATTGATGAGAGTGAGTTGCAGATTACTATTTGGGAGAGATTGCTATTGTGAGAGAAGGTGGGCCATTAGATGTCTTTTGTAGCTTGAAAGGAATTTAGTTTCCATGATATTTTGAGGAATATTGTTCCAAAGTCGGTTTCCTGATAAGGATAATGATTTAGAGAACAGGGCAGTGTTATATGATGATACAGAGAGGATTTTACTTTCTTGAGAACGAGTATTTCTGTTGTGCTGTTCAGATAGTGATGTAAGAATAGGGAATGCAGTGATTGAGAAGACGATAGACCAAACAAGGATATGATAGTATTTACGGTTATCAGCACATAGCCATGATAACTGTTCATAGGCAGGCGTGATATGGTCGAAGTAGTGTACATCACAAATGTATCGTACACAAGCATTCATCGCCAATTCTAGCTTGCGTGAGATTTCGTACGAAAGTCCTAGGGGAACATCATCACAATTCAAGTGACTTTATGGGCTTATTTTTGAGGTCAAAAGGAAATACTTTCTATAGAGAATGAAGTGACGCTGACACAATCTTACAGCCTGCAGTTCTGTATTTAGTTCAGTCTAAGTGATGGTCCAGAACTATCCAAAAGTTCTTTACAGAAGAAGAAAATGTTATTTATGTGCCCTTTAAGATTAAGAGTGCAAGAGATTTTCTGAACTGTGTGATAATAAGCCTTTTGTGGGCTATTAACGTTGGCAGCGTTATAAACCTATGTTCTGCGTCCACTCTGATAAATGAAGTAAATCAGCTTCCATACAGCTGATGGCTGTGTACATGTTTGTTGTACTTGCACTGAGATATAACTAAAGGTCTTCAGCGTACAGGTGATATTTATAATCGGAGAGAATAGTAGACACATTATTAACACACATATAATGAGAAAAGTAATGGGTCCAATACTGAACCTTGTGGGACCCCTGACACTTCATCCTTCTATTGTGAAATTTTAGTTTCAGTCATTACAGAGTGTTAGCGGCATGTAAGCTATGAGTGAAACCATTGTGCAGCTCTTGAAGAAAAATTTTGACTTGTGAGTTTAGCAAATAGTATGTCAAAGTCAGCAGTGTCGGAAGCTTTGCTGAAATCTAAAGTGGTATAATAGTTACCTGTTGTTTGTCCGTAGCTTAGGTCAATTCGTCAGTCACTTTTCTAAGAGTAGTGGTCGTCCTGCAACTTCGACGGGAACCAGACTGGGATTTATCTGAAAATTTATTTAAAGTTAAATAATTAGTAAGATTCGTGTACGTTGTATTCTAAAGCCTTGAATAATGCTGCTAGAATGCCAATTTGCCTGTAGTCGGAGGATTATTTGGCAGATTCCTTCTTGGATAATGATTTTATAAATCCCTGCTTCCAAGTTACGGCTTACAAAACACTGTGCCTCGCCCAGTTCCTCGTCTTCTGACAAGGATTTAAGTACTATCCACAACGTATTAACTGGCAGATCTGCTCCTACGTCTACTCAGAATGGCTTCCCTGTACCTCTCAACATTTTATCGCGCGAACTGAGTCTAAGCGACCGTGTACGCAGTTTAAATGGTCTCCCCCGACTTTGGGGCGTGCTTTGCGGCTTAGCGGTTTTTCTGGCAGTAAAAACGCAAACCGAAGGATGTCCTGGACATACATGAAACAATGTAGATGGTGCAATACTTTATTACTGAAGTGATTAAAACTTAATTATGAGGATCCAGAGCCGTAATGTGGTGATCGCACTTTACAACAATTATTATCCTTCCTATCAAGAAATGGTACTACAGATTTCAAAGCAGAAAACTCATAATATAACTGGTTTCCATCGAAACTAATTTTCTATTTCTTTTCCACTTCCAACAAGTCATTAAATGAAAATAGTTTCACTTACTAACTGACTAGCTTGCCCACACAAATCGCAGTCGGCCTTTGGTCTCGGCAATCAGCCTCCTTCCTCTTTCTCTGTCCCTGTATTCTTCCCCAGCTAGTCCCGTCGTACTCATGACCTCTCTGATACCGTCAATCCATCTCAGTCGTTCTCTTCCCCTCGGTCTGTTGTCTCTAAAGTCTTCAAACTAAACTTAGAAACACTTAAACCTGGCTAACCTAAGGACATCACACACATCCATTCCCGAGGCAGGATTCGAATCTGCGACCGTAGCAGCAGCGCGGTTCCGGACTGGAGTGTCTAGAACCGCTCGGCCACAGAGGCCGGCCTTTCTAAAGTCTTCTTCCATCACCTGTCTGGTGATCTGGTCTTCTCGACGCGTTACGTGTCCACACCACTTAGGTATTCTCTCTCTGATCACAGTCACAATGTCCAGCGTTTTATACAACTCATGCAGTTCGCGGATTTTTTCTCTTTTCCTCTAGTCGTCTCCATCCTCTCTGGTCCAAAAATCTGTCTCGGAACAGCATTTTCAAATGTCTGGAGTTTTCTTACTATCTTTTGTGTCACAGTCCAGGTCTCTGTTGTGTACAGAGCGACAGGTTGAATTTATGTCCTGTAGATCCTAATCTCCGTCGATCTCGATAGAAGCTGGGACTTCAGCAGCTTTCCGAACGCAGACCTTGACCTGGTTCCTGCTTGAATTCTTGCCATTATTTCCTGGCCTGTCTCGTTCCTTTCACCGAGTATTGTCACAAGATAAGAGTTGCTCCCTACCAAAACTATGGGTTCGGTAGTTTTGGTACACTACATAAATGACGTAGTAAATGGTAGGATTACCGGTAGCACTAGTAGATTGGGTAAGGAAAGAAACATAAATGAATGTGTAAGAGAGAAAATTGGAGCTGACGACTTCTCTTTCTTTTTTTATTTGTTTGATTGTTTGTTTTGCACATAATTAAAATCGCACGTCCATCAGTGTTAGTTCTTTGTGTATTTTATATCTTTATAGAATACAAATTGCATTTTATAAGTAATAAAATTAGTTGGTCGCGTTACTTCTGCGCTTACAAGTGACCAAAGCAATTACTTTTGATATATAATTGTTGTTATTTTGTACTCAGTTTAACGTTCTTGGTCATGATAAAAGACAAGAGTTTTTCCGTTATTATAGATAAATGTGGACGTTGTTTATGAGAACAGAAACGTGTTTTATATAAGTTCGACAAAGTACTGATGCGATGTTTCACATTTCTTTTGCGTCTTTTTTATTTTACCTTCTTGTTGAGGAAATTGAGTTTTTTAGCGGTGTATGATAAATCTGTATTGTTTTCTTTATTTTTACTAGGAATCCCTCTGTTCACGTTACAAATCAACAATTTTCGAATGAAACCTGAATTAAAACATCGACAATTTTAGTTTTGTTATAAATATTGTTTATTGTTAAGGAGGATAACTATGCAGAACAAAATGTTCTCTAGGTCAATTTGCCCCTAATGTAACCTCATTCACTTTCTAGATGGTTCACCGCTTCCGGTTTTTAGGAGAATCTTGTAAGATACTGATCAAATACGTAAAAAAAGCGCGCGTTATAAGGTGACACCCGACGGATATGCAACACACCTAAAGTACAGATAGCGCGGGTATACTCTTAACTGACCAAAGCTATTAGGAAAATTACCATAATCTACACTTACTTATAGTAGCCGGCAGTAGACAGATAACTCTACCCAAGATATCTGAACCCTTTTACCCTTTCAAAGAGTTTACCGTTCACATCTAAAAGTGTGTCACTGGTCTATCTGCTCACTAAAAGCTAACTGTTCTTATCCATATTAATCTTCAAGCTTGCTCTCATTGCCTCTTCCATTAACGTTCTTGTCAGTCGAACCAGATCTTGCTCTTTCTGTGCTGCTAAAACTACATCATCCTCATAGGCCAGGGTGTTGATCCTTTTACCCAGCTGAATTTCTGTCTCCATGTTTGTTACCTCTCTCAGGGCCCTTTCCGGGACCACATTAAAAAGAAGGGGGAGAGGCAGCCTCCATGTCGCACTTCAGTTTTCTGGAAACCAGCGCCCTTTCCAGTCTTTGCCATATTGTTTACCTGTTCATACTTTGACACCTTTTTTGGAGATCCACAAGAAGATGGTGAACCTCTTTGCGAAATTCTCGGCTCTTTCATAGCACTTGCCTTATTACATGCAGTTGGTCTACAGTTGACTTTCCCTTCCTAAACCCTGATTGTTGGAACCCAAGCACCTTCACGACGTAAGGCGTCAGCCACTTCGTTAGTTAGTTACATGTTCCTTGCATCATTTTGCACTACATGTCTTAGTGATGTGGAATGAGTCATTTTACATTCATATCGCAAATTGATTTGTACATATGGTTACATTCTGAATATTTCAGATATACAGATGTGAGTTAGTAATGCCTACACACTGACTTTTACACATGGAAATAACAGAAATTCTTCTACAGAGTAGGAGTTGTCAAGGAGAATTTTCTCAGTTTGTTTTCAAAATAAATGTTCTGTCTGTCGGACATTTTATATCACTGGATAAGTAATCAAAAATTTTTGTTGCAGCATTGTGTACCCCTTTTTGTGTTAAAGACAACCTTAACGTGCAGTAGTGAATGTCATTTTTCTATCTGCTATTGCAATTATGTACATCATTGTTCCTTTCGAACTGTAGTGGATTATTTATAACAAACTTCATGAAGGAATAAATGCGGTGTGAAGCAGTAGTGAGAATGCCCAACTCCTTAAACACATGTCTACAAGATGATCGTGGGTGAGCACCACATATTATTCTTACAGCAGATGAAAGGTTCCCGCCACAATATTTTCAGACTATATCACCATATATGAAACATTTTGATTCATCAGATGCATGTTATAGACTACGAGGTGCATTCAAGTTCTAAGGCCTCCGATTTTTTTTCTAATTAACTACTCACCCGAAATCGATGAAACTGGCATTACTTCTCGCCGTAATCGCCCTGCAGACGTACACATTTTTCACAACGCTGACGCCATGATTCCACGGCAGCGGCGAAGGCTTCTTTAGCAGTCTGTTTTGACCACTGGGAAATCGCTGAGGCAATAGCAGCACGGCTGGTGAATGTGGGGCCGCGGAGAGTGTCTTTCATTCTTGGAAAAAGCCAAAAGTTACTAGGAGCCAGGTCAGGTGAGTAGGGAGCATGAGGAACCACTTCAAAGTTGTTATCACGAAGAAACTGTTTCGTAACGTTAGCTCGATGTGCTGGTGCGTTGTCTTGGTGAAACAGCACACGCGCAGCCCTTCCCGGATGTTTTTGTTGCAGTGCAGGAAGGAATTTGTTCTTCAAAACATTTTCGTAGGATGCACCTGTTACCGTAGTGCCCTTTGGGACGTAATGGGTAAGGATTACACTCTCGCTGTCCCAGAACATGGACACCATCATTTTTTGAGCACTGGCGGTTACCCGAAAGTTTTTTGGTGGCGGTGAATCTGTGTGCTTCCATTGAGCTGATTGGCGCTTTGTTTCTGGATTGAAAAATGGCATCCACATCTTATCCATTGTCACAACCGACGAAAAGAAAGTCCCATTCATGCTGTCGTTGCGCGTCAACATTGCTTGGCAACATGCCACACGGGCAGCCATGTGGTTGTCTGTCAGCATTCGTGGCACCCACCTGGATGACACTTTTCGCATTTTCAGGTCGTCATGCAGGATTGTGTCCACAGAACCCACAGAAATGCCAACTCTGGAGGCGATCTGTTCAACAGTCATTCGGCGATCCCCCAAAACAATTCTCTCCACTTTCTCGATTATGTCGCCAGATCGGCTTGTGCGAGCCCGAGGTTGTTTCGGTTTGTTGTCACACGATGTTCTGCCTTCATTAAACTATCACACCCACGAACGCACTTTCGACACATCCATAACTCCATCACCACATGTCTCCTTCAACTGTCGATGAATTTCAATTGGTTTCACACCACGCAAATTCAGAAAACGAATGATTGCACGCTGTTCAAGTAAGGAAAACGTCGCCATTTTAAGTATTTAAAACAGTTCTCATTCTCGCCACTGGCGTTAAAATTCCATCTGCCATTTGGTGCTGCCATCTCTGGGATGTATTGACAATGAACGCGGCCTCATTTTAAAACAAACTTTCCAGTCCGGAGAAAAAAAATCGGAGGCCTTAGAACTTGAATGCACCTTGTACAACGAACTTCTATAGCTGCACTTGCCACACGCTCTCGAAAAGGCGATTTTTAAAATTTTGTTTTTATGAACCAAATCGTTGATATATCATATAGGGAAGTAGGCTACTTCATCATTTGGTTCTCTACGAGTGAGCTACAACCACATTCTATGCATCTTCTTATTCTTTAAGACACTCTTAAACAATTTTTGGGCTCTTGCAGATGTGTTCCGTCTATGTAACTAATTGAAGGCAGTTTATTCCTTATACACTCTCCGCTTCTTTTATTTGTGAAGCATCATCACGAATAAAGGAAGCGAAACTCGTATGACAATAAAAAAAACTGCCTCGAAATAGTTGCCTAGACAGAACGTAGCTCCATGAATTTTAAAGCAACTAAGGAACTACAGAAAACAGAAAAAATGACAAATTTTTCTGGTGTTTCTATAGATGTATTTGTACAGTTTGGTACTACACCCCATTCCTAACTCATATTACGAAACGTAAAATCCAAAACAAGAAGTCGATGTAAATGAGAATAAAATGACATAATGTGACATTTATGACAGTTTCCAGAACACAGTCAATATTCTACCGTTATCATGCGTTCGTGGGAGC
This sequence comes from Schistocerca nitens, assembly GCF_023898315.1. Classification (NCBI taxonomy): domain Eukaryota; kingdom Metazoa; phylum Arthropoda; class Insecta; order Orthoptera; family Acrididae; genus Schistocerca; species Schistocerca nitens. The sequence goes on along the minus strand of NC_064621.1, from coordinate 153,646,655 downwards.
CCGTGGTAAGAGGAATTTGAACAGTATTCCGTACTCTAACCACACTTTTCGGTACTGTGAAGAATGGCATGCCTGTGCCGGCTGCTAGCCTCTTCGAGTCCGTGCCGCTTTGGCGCTGCAGTGCGCATGCGCGGATCTGAGGCAGATTAGTTTTCGTTGGTTGGCGAGAGGAGAACTGACAACAGCGTTTTGGTTCGATAGGACTGTTCGGCATCACTTTCGAAATGCATACTGAATAATTTTGGGGCTCTGTTTCGAAAACGAGACCGTTCGGTGCGCTTGCGTACCGAACCGATCGGCAAAATGGCGGAAAGATACAGCATAGGGCCCGTGGCCAGCCAAATACTGGCAGCGAAAATATCATCCACCATCAGGATTCACACTGGCTTTAAATATATGATACATGCCTCTAGCACCAACAGCACATTAACAAAACTATGCTTTGCTCTCTGAGTTAATGCTGCAAATTCTGGATGGTCAATAAGTTAGTGTATGGTATTTCTCATGAACTGTAACTTGGCATCTGTCGAGCAGGGTTTGCGGGCATGGAGGAGAGTGGACAAGTAATACTGCGTGGAGCGATGGGCTGCGAGGGGAGTGGGGAACAAACTCCAACTCCATGTATTGTAAGCACTCAGTGCAGGCACCAGAGAAATGTGTTTTGAGCTTCCATGAGTTCCTGACAACTGGCTTTCTTTTCCGAAATGGAGTAGCAGATAGATCCCGTGATGAGCCAGCAAGCCGATCGTCACTTATTTTCGTAAAATTCACAACGAATACAGCGCAACAAAAGACAGACAACTCATATTAACAACAAAGAAGACGACAGTGCAGTCAACAGCCCCTAATGGTATGCTGCGCTGTTGGCAACGAACATCTGCAAATCACTAGGGCATGAATTCTGCGGCTGCTGACGCCGGCTACCGATCATAACTGGGGAGCTGTGTACCAGGTTACAGACTGTAGTCTTGTAGTGAGTTATTGTGTGTTTAACAACTAGTGTCTAGCGCTCTTTTTGTTTGTTTTTACAACTATCTGATCATGTCTGACATGTCTGAAAGGAACGTCAAGCGATATGTACGACATTTTGGAAAAGAGAAGGCATGTGATAAATAATTTGAGGATTGGTTGTTAGAGGTGCCTGGTGTAATGGTCGCCTAGTCGTAGATATTGCTAATTGCTATAATCGCACTATTTCACTCCAATTTACGGAGCTTGTTAGCACTTGATGTTAGGTTGGCGCCATTAAAATGCATTGTAGTAATCGCTGCTGCTTGCTGGATCGCTGCTGTGTCTCGATGCTGATGCTGGCTCTAAATCTGGTTGTCTAGGGTAAAAACATGAGGTCCCGTGTTTTTTATGTGCTTTTGATGATAAAGAACGAGCGAAACGAACAAATATGCAAACTTCAAATATTTATTACTCTGGTGGCCATCTTAACTCCACTGTCCACCAAAGACCATTACACAACACAAAGTAGTACTTCCTTTACATGTTCTTTGCATTGTTTATCCACCTCAAACAATAACACACAAAGTGACGTTCCGACTGCCTCCCGACCCTTCTTGCTGCTTGTATTTATAACATTGTAAAAGAACTACTAAAAAGAGATATAGTTTATAAGTCACATGTACATCTGTTATCATAATTTGTGCAGAAAAGTTATTAATTTGCATCGAGTGACATAATTTAACATGTTATTAAAATGAAAGACAGATTTGTTGACTTGACAGAATAATTCTTTGTTACAAAAAGGCCATTTTTTAGAAGTTTGTCAATTGACATCTCTAATTTGCATAAATAAGTAAGTAACATGAATTATTAAGAATTACATTGGTTTTCGTCTAAAATAGGATTGATTACGTGAATACTGAGTGAAAACGCTCCTAGTGAACAAATAGGTTTCACTGGGTGATTTTTATTTAAGGAGATCCAAAATACCTAAGTTGGCCACTATTTTTCGTACTTCATATTAATTATTTAAGATGAACTTAGCGTTTTTACATGATGACATTTGCTGTATCAGTGATCAAGTGATACTAACTTTTGTGTGGGTCAGTTATTCAGTATAATTTAATGGGTTGACTGTTTATGGAGACATGTTACGCAATCATTGTTAACACACACAATAACTTTTCTATAATCATAAATACTCGTTAAACTGGTTGAATTTGGAGGGTATCGCATACATCATTAAAGTAAAGCCTTTAATATGTTCCGTTATACTGGGGAACCTAGTAGTGCGTGGTGTAAATATTGCCGATGCAACCTGAAAGCGCGTTTGTCAGATTCACTTCTGCATGGAAAAAGTAAGAAACACTTAAAAGCAGCTGAACCTTTTTCATCATCATGGCAATCACATTGCAATTTCAGTCTATCAAACATATGTATGAACGTGCAGCTGCTGAAGCTGCTCTTGCATTGTTTGCAGTTAATCACTGTGCAATTAGATCCACTGATCATCTTTCAGATCTAACCAAGACAATGAATCTCTTTTTCAGCTACACTGTACAAAGAGCAGTGCTCTGATCAGGAACATTCTCTTCCAGCAGTTTGTATCAGAACAACAGATAGGTGTTGTAATGGACATTTCGGTTTTCTTATAGATGAATCTACAGATATTTTTGTCACCAAATTGTTGGCTGTGCATTGTATATTTTTCAAAATAACAAATCAGAGATATTTACACCCTTTTTAGGAATTGTTGAAGTAGAACAGAGGAATGCTGAATGTATTTTTACTGGAGTAAAATCATTACCTTCAGATTATGGTCTAGACATTAAAAAATGAGAGGAATTGGTATGGATAATACCTCAGTAATGGTGGGTATGCCCGCCAATTTGGCCGAGCGCTCTAATGCACGGCTTTCCGGAGTGGGAAGGGGCACCTGGTCCCCGGCACGAATCTGCCCGGCAGACTTGTGTCGAGGTCCGGTGACCCGGCCATTTGTGGATGGTTTTAGGCGGTTTTCCATCTGCCTCGGCGAATGCGGGCTGGTTCTCCTTATTCCGCCTCAGCTACACTATGTCGGCAATAGCAGCGCAAACAAGTTGTCCACGTACGTGTATACCACCATTACTCTACCATGCAAACATAGGGGTACACTTCTCTGGTGTGAGACATTTCCTGGGGAGGTCCACCGGGGGCTGAACTGCACAATAACCGTGGGTTCAGGGTGGGGCGGCGGAGGGGTGAAGTGGACTGCGGTAGTCGTCGCGGGGTTGTGGACCACTGCGGCTGCGGTGGGGACGGAGCCTCTCCATCATTTCTAGGTCCCTGGTTAACAACGAACAACGAAAATGGTGGGTATTAATAGCATGGTTTACCAGAAACTAAAATGTGAGGTCCCTAATCTTGTATTGATCCCCCTGTTCGCCATTCAGTTCAGTTATCTGTGTCCTCTGCTGCCAATATGCTACCAGGGAATCTTGAGTTCTTAATTTGTGTACGTTACTCTTGGTTTTCTAGATCTTCTTCTCTACATCTACGTCTACATTTATACTAAGCAAACCACCCAACGGTCTCTGGCGAAGGGCACTTTACGTGCCAGTCATTACCTCTATTTCCTGTTCCACTCGCGTATGGTTCGCGGGAAGAACGACTGCCAGAAAGCCTTTGTGTGCGCTCGAATCTCTCTAATTTTACATTCGTGATCTCCTCGGGAGGTATAAGTAGGAGGAAGCAATATGTTCGATATCTCATCCAGAAACGCACCCTCTCGAAACCTGGACAGCAAGCTACACCGCAATGCAGAGCGCCTCTCTTGAAGAGTCTGCCACTTGAGTTCGCTAAACATCTCCGTAACGCTATCACGCTTACCAAATAACCCTGCGACGAAACGCGCCGCTCTTCTTTGAATCTTCTTTATCTCCTCCGTCAACCTGACCTGGTACGGACCCCACACTGATGAGCAATACTCAGTTATAGGCCGAACGAGTGTTTTGTAAGCCACCTCCTTTGTTGATGGGGGCCGGCTGGGGTGGCCGAGCGGTTCTAGGCGCTACAGTCTGGAACCACGCGACCGCTACGGTCGCAGGTTCGAATCCTGCCTCGGGCATGGATGTGTGTGATGTCCTTAGGTTAGTTAGGTTTAAGTAGTTCTAAGTTCTAGGGGACTGATGACCTCAGCAGTTAAGTCCCATAGTGCTCAGAGCCATTTGAACCATTTTTTTTTGTTGATGGACTACATTTTCTAAGGACTCTCCCAATGAATGTCAACCTGGCACCCACCTTACAAACAATTAATTTTATATGATCATTCCACTTGAAATCGTTCCGTACGCATACTCCCAGATATTTTACAGAAGTAACTGCTACCATTGTTTGTTCCGCTATCATATAATCATTAAAGGATCCTTCTTTCTATGTATTCGCAATACATTACATTTGTCTATGTTAAGGGTCAGTTGCCACTCCCTGCACCAAGTGCCTATCCGCTGCAGATCTTCCTGCATTTCGCTGCAATTTTCTAATGCTGCAACTTCTCTGTATAGTACAGCATCATCCGCGAAAAGCCGCATGGAACTTCCGACACTATCTATTAGGTCATTTATGTATATTGTGAAAAGCAATGGTCCCATAACACTCCCCTGTGGTACGCCAGAGGTTACTTTAACGTCTGTAGACGTCTCTCCATTGAGAACAACGTGCTGTGTTCTGTTTGATAAAAACTCTTCAATCCAGCCACACAGCTGGTCTGATATTCCGTAGGCTCTTACTTTGTTTATCAGGCGACAGTGCGGAACTGTATCGAACGCCTGTCGGAAGTCAAGGAAAATGGCATCTACCTGGGAGCCTGTATCTAATCTTTTCTGGGTCTCATGAACAAATAAAGCGAGTTGGGTCTCACACGATCGCTGTTTCCGGAATCCATGTTGATTCCTACATAGTAGATTCTGGGTTTCCAGAAATGACATGATACGCGAGCAAAAAACATGTTCTAAAATTCTACAACAGATCGATGTCAGAGATATAGGCCTATAGTTTTGCGCATCTGCTCGACGACCCTTGTCGACAAGCTATATATAGGGAGTTGTTTAAAGGAATAAATGAAGGAGCCAAACCCGTTAAAATTAAACACCAATCAGTCATAAGATGCCTGTCGATGAAGTTGATGTTAATCGCATTTTAAGTCAAGTTGGGAATAGAGGGACTCTGATGTATTTGAAAACGTGTCAACTGGGGTAGATGAGTTTATATATTTTTATTTATTTCTTTATTTATTGTTCCGTGGGACTAAATTAAGGAGAAGTCTCCATGGTCATGGAACGAGTCAATACATGAAATTATAACACGATAGTAGTAACAGATAAAATGAAATACAAGAAACATATTCAGGCGACAATTCGTAAGTTTAAATAAAGAAAATCAACAATGTAACACAGGAATTTGCTTAATTTTTCAGCTCTTCCAGGAGCTCCTCGACAGAATAGAAGGAGTGAGCCATGAGGAAACTCTTCAGTTTAGACTTAAAAACGTTTGGGCTACTGCTGAGATTTTTGAGTTCTTGTGGTAGCTTATTGAAAATGGATGCTGCAGAATAGTGCACTCCTTTCTGCACAAGAGTCAAGGAAGTGCATTCCACATGCAAAAAAATGGTTCAAATGGCTCTGAGCACTATGGGACTGTGGTCATTAGTCCCCTAGAACTTAGAACTACTTAAACCTAACTAACCTAAGGACATCACACACATCCATGCCCGAGGCAGGATTCGAACCTGCGACCGTAGCAGTCGCACGGTCATTCCACATGCATATTTGATTTCTGCCTAGTATTAACTGAGTGAAAGCTGCTAACTCTTGGGAATAAGCTAATATTGCTAACAGCAAACGACATTAAAGAAAATATATACTGTGAGGGGAATGTCAGAATTCCCAGACTATTGAATAGGGGTCGATAAGAGGTTCTCGAACTTACACCACATATAGCTCGAACAGCCCGTTTTTGAGCCAAAAATACCCTTTTTGAATCAGAAGAATTACCCCAAAAAATAATACCATATGACATAAGCGTATGAAAATATGCGAAGTAGACTACTTTTCGTGTTGAACTGTCACTTATTTCAGATACTGTTCTAATGGTAAATAAAGCAGCGTTTAGTTTCTGAACAAGATCCTGAACATGGGCTTTCCACAACAGCTTACTATCTATCCGAACGCCTAGGAACTTGAACTGTTCCGTCTCGCTTATAATATGCCCATTCTGTCTGATCAAAATATCGGTTCTTGTTGAATTGTGAGTTAGAAACGGTAAAAACTGAGTCTTACTGTGATTTAGCATCAAATTATTTTCCACAAGCCACGAACATATTTCATGAACTACATTATTTGATAATGTTTCAATATTACACACAAGATCCTTCACTACCAAGCTGGTGTCATCAGCAAACAGAAATATTTTTGAATCACCTGTAATACTAGAAGGCATATCATTTATGTAAATAAGAAACAGCAGTGGCCCCAGCACCGACCCTTGGGGAGCGCCCCACTTAACAATGCCCCATTGGGACTGAACATCACTACCACTCTCAATATTGCTTTCTGTTCTTAAAGTAAGAGGCGAACCAATTGTAAGCTACTGCCCATACTCCATAATGGTCCAACTTCTGCAGTAATATTTTGTGGTCAACACAGTCAAAAGCCTTCGTTAAATCAAAGAAAACACCTAGCGTTCGCAACCTTAGATTTAATCCGTCCAAAACCTCACAGAGAAAAGAGAATATAGCATTTTCAGTTGTTAAACCATTTCTAAAACCAAACTGTACATTTGACAACAAATTATGTGAATTTAAATGCTCCAGTAACCTTGTATATACAACCTTCTCGATAACTTTAGCAAACAGCGATGGCATAGAAATAGGTCTATAATTGTCAACATTATCCCTGTCTCCCTTTTTATAAAGTAGCTTCACTACCGAGTACTTTAATCGGTCAGGAAACCGACCACTCCTAAAGGAAAAGTTACAGATATGGCTAAGTACTGGGCTAACATACATAGAAGAATACTTCAGTATTCTGCTAGATACCCTGTCATATCCATGAGAGTTCTTGGTCTTTAGTGATTTAATTATTAACTCAATCTCCCTCTTGTCAGTATCATGGAGGAGCATTTCAGGTAACAGTCTCGGAACACTTTTTTCTACGGGCGCTATATGATTCCCTGTTGGGACTAGGTTTCTATTTAGTTCACCTGCTATAGTCAGAAAGTGATTATTAAATACTGTACATATATGCGACTTTTCAGTAACAAGGACATTCCCATTACGCACTGATTCTATGTCCTCGACCTGCCTCTGCAGGTCCTGAGACTTAGCAATTCTGTCTGCATACCACATACCTTTTGCCTTCCTAATAACTTTTTTAAGCACCTTACAATGCTATTTGTAATGGGCTGCTGCATTTAGATTTTGACTGTTTCTAACGTTTTGATATAATTGCCACTTTGTTCTACAAGTGTCCGGAGTGGGTGGATTGTCTACCAGGCAGCCCTGCTGGAGTGGGTGTGTCTGTTGCTGGGGTTGGCGCCCCTGCGGCCACCCCGCTGCTGCCGCCTCCGCTGCTCCTACTCCGCGGCGTGGCTGTTCCTGCTGTGCGGGCTGCTGCCCGTCGCCTGGGCTGTGCTGTGCATGCGCGAGCAGCAGGCGCTGAGCGCGTGGACTCCTGCGGCGCTGGTCATAAACTCAGGCGTCGCCGGAGCGGTGTCGCTGGCGGCGGCCGCTCTCTGGCCCGCAGTTTCGCCGCGTCGCCGCCGCCGGCTGTCGCGCCTGGCCCGCCACCTCCGCCCCGTCGGAGTCACGTGGCACGCGTGGGCGGCGCTGAGCGGACACGCGGCGTGGGCGGCCGCCTCCGCCGCCACGGGCGTCTCGTGGTTCCTGCTGGCGTCCTCGTGGCACCGCCTGCTCGCCTCCGTCGCGCTGCTGCAGCTGCTCGCGCTGGTGCGGGGCTACAGTGACGCGGTGGAGCGCATCAACAGGGAGCTCGCTGCAGTGGAGCGCCGGATTGATGACGCGCTTCTAGGTTAGTCCTAAAGGACACTCTCACAACAACCTGTGATTATTTCTGTTGTGTTGGCAAAGGAGCCAACACCGTGTTACTAGAGGAGACCGAAATGCACGCGTTTTAGCTCACGCAGGCTGGCGTGAGGAGGGAAGAATTATACTGACGTGAGGTCTGGAACATGATAAGGAATGAGAATTCAGAAAGCGGACGTAATTAGTTTGATACTTAACTTTGATCCATTAATGATGAATGTCGCTCTTGACGGTACATGATTCACAATATTGTCTGTTCAGAATTCATTATAATTACTGAATATGGCGCCTTGCTAGGTCGTAGCAAATGACGTAGCTGAAGGCTATGCTAAACTGACGTCTCTGCAAATGAGAGCGTATGCAGGCAGTGAACTATCGCTAGCAAAGTCGGCTGTACAACTGTGGCGATTGCTAGGGAGTCTCTCTAGACTAGACCTGCCGTGTGGCGGCGCTCGGTCTGCAATCACTGATAGTGGCGACACGCGGGTCCGACGTATACTAACGGACCACGGCCGATGTAAAGGCTACCACCTAGCAAGTGTGGTGTCCGGCGGTGACACCACTATTTCCCTCTTTGTAGGAGGGACATTCAATACACTAGGCAACACATATTTTTCTCGTCCTGTATCGGTTGAAAAGATGTGGGATTTTTTGTTGGGCATTCAGGAATATTTCTGCTTCAGCCCTTATAGTTTCATAAGGTTCCATCAGATGGGGGCACCAACATTGACACATACCGCTTAATATTGTGTCAGACCACCTTTTACCGAGCGAGGTACCTAGCCGGATGCTGTGACCGACCGGTTCTAGGCGCTTCAGTCCAAAACCACACTGCTGCTACGGTCACAGGTTCGAATGCTACCTCGGGCATGGATGTGTGTGACGTCCTCAGGTTGGTTACGGTTAAGTAGTTCTAAGGGAGGAAATTAGTTTAGGAAATGAGACACTTAAAGTAGTAAAGTAGTTTTGCTATTTGGGGAGCAAAATAACTGATGATGGTCGAAGTAGAGAGGATATAATATGTAGACTGGCAATGGAAAGGAAAGCGTTTCTGAAGAAGAGAAATTTGTTAACATCGAGTATAGATTTAAGTGTCAGGAAGTCGTTTCTGAAAGTATTTGTATGGAGTGTAGCCATGTATGGAAGTGAAACATGGACGATAAATAGTTTGGACAAGAAGAGAATAGAAGCTTTCGAAATGTGGTGCTACAGAAGAATGCTGAAGATTAGATGGGTAGATCACATAACTAATGATGAGGTATTGAACAGAATTGGGGAGAAGAGGAGTTTGTGGCACAACTTGACAAGAAGAAGGGATCGGTTGGTATGACACATTCTGAGGCCTCAAGGGATCACCAATTTAGTATTGGAGGGCTGCGTGGAGGGTAAAAATCGTAGAGGGAGACCAAGAGAGGAAACACGAAGCACATTCAGAAGGATGTAGGTTAGAGTAAGTACTGGCAGATGAAGGAGCTTGCACAGGATAGAGTAGCACGGACAGCTGCATCAAACCAGTCTCAGGGCTGAAGACTACAACAACAACCACAGTTCTAAGTCTAGGGGACTGATGATCTCAGATGTTTAGTCCCAAAGTGCTTAGAGCCATTTGAACCACATCCATTTCTGCTGTTATTTGTCTGTTAGCACTGACAACTCTACACAAACGCCGCTGCTCCTGATCGTTAAGTGAAGGCCATCGGCCACTGCGTTGTGCGTGGTGAGAGGTAATGCCTGAAATTTGGTTTTCTGGGCACACTCGCGATTCTGTGGATCTCGGAATACTGAATTCCCAAACGATTTCCGAAATGGATTGTCCCATTCATCTAGCTCCCACTAGTATTCTGCATTCAAAATCTATTATTTCCCGTCATCCAACCATAATCACGTATAAATCTTCTCACAGGAATGCCTGTGTACAAATGACAGCTCCGCCAATGCACTGCTCTTTTGTATTTTGTGTTCGCTGTGCTACCGCCATCTGTATATGTGGATATTGCTATGCCATAACTTTTGTCACCTCAGTGTATGTAACCTTCAAAATGGCTTCTGTAACGGAGGTGCGTTCCAAGCAGAGAGCCGCTTGCAAACCGTCTACAGAGACCTGGCAGTGAAGCAAAGCACGGTGAGATGTTGGGTGAGGCGTCTGTTAACATTGTGGGGTGAACACAGTTGTGACCCCTGCACTATTGGAACGTGTGGATTCTTCCATAATATGTGATCGACCGATCAAAATTTAAACACCACGCTGTACAAATGGACGTCTCTGTAGATACTGCTTACTCACTCGTCTACCAGTTGGGGTAATGAAAGTGGTGTGCCCGTTGGGTTCCTCACTGACTAACAGAAGACCATAAAGAGCTACGAAAGACCTCCTGTGAAGAATTGCTTGTGCGTTACGAGGCTGATAGCGAATATTGTTTGTCGAACATCGTTGCAGGCTTCATGACTTCAAACCTGAAACAAAACAGCTATCCATGCAGTGGCGCCACGCCACCTCTCCTCCGAAGAAAAAGTTCAAAACCGCTCCATCAGCTGGTAAAGTCATGGCGAAGGTCTTCTGAGAGTCTGAAAGAGTTATTCAATTTGATGTCCTCCTCCATGGTGCACCGATTGTAAGATGGCTATAATTTCGCACTTTACAAGAGCTCATCCACATACTTTGCCGTGATCTACAAACACAATTAGGTATCATGTGATAGGTTGTACATCGTATATATAAATATATAAAGGAGACTGACATTGTCACGTGCGTCTTGTAAATAATTGTTAACGCTTATTGGATGAAAGGTGCGGAGTATCTTTACTATAAAAACGGCGTAATGAATGACTGCCAATACAAGTAGAGGTTGGAACGCCAGTGGAGATGAAACGGCAGGCAGAACTCACGCCCTGGGTGGAAGGCCCGCACAGATGTTGGCCCTGCTTAAACACAGGAAGTAGCTAGACGGACGTCGTGGCACCTGAGCTCTGGTGCACAATAGGGTGACGGCTGGCCGCTTTTGTAGTAGGGGCCGGAGGGATAACCGGATAATACTTCCGAACGCTGAAAATCTTGGACGCAGGTGAGAGGAATGAAGGAGCGGCACCTTGGAAACCATGTAGGCTGGGTTATTTCCAAGGATTTTTACTCAGAAGCGTACATTGTACAAATATAGGTTTTTCCTCGCAAACTTTCCGCGCTGGACGACAAAAGACTAAAATATGGTTGGTGGGCGTTCGGTAGGATCTGTAGAGAGGGAGAATATTCCGTGGTTTCGGGAATATGATTTGTTTTCGGAATTACGATGGTGGGGAGCCAAGCCTTGCTGGGAAGCCAGCGCTGGAGAGACGTCGTCCTCCGTTGTGGGCTCCCGTGTGTGACAGTCGCTCGGTATCAGATTTTGTTGGTATAGACGGACTTTCTGTCTTTGCTCTCAGTAGAGTTTATAGTTAGAACAGTTAGGAACTGTACTGTTGCGAACTTATACGATTCTGGACTTCACCTCCTGGTTGGAAGTCGTCGTTGAGTACGCAGTATTTAGTAATTGAGAGCACTTCCTCTGCCTATACTTACGTTGAGGCGTTATCTGAACTCCGTCCTTGTGCTTGAGAGTTCGTGTTTCTCGTCTGTAGAAAACAGAGAGGAGAAGACAGTATTAGAGTACCGGATGATCAAAAAGTCAGTATAAATTTGAAAACTTAATAAATCACGGACTAATGTAGAAAGAGAGATAAAAATTGACACACATGCTTGGAATGACATGGGGTTTTATTAGAACAAAAAAAAAAAAAAACAAGTATTGCTAGACGCGTGAAAGATCTCTTGCGCGCGTCGTTTGGTGATGATCGTATGCTCAGCCGCCACTTTCGTCGTCACGCTTGGCCTCCCAGGTCCCCAAACATCAGTCTGTGCGATTATTGGCTTTGGGGTTAACTGAAGTCGCAAGTGTATCGTGGTCGACCAACATCTCTAGGGATGGTGAAAGACAACATCCGACGCCAATGCCTCAGCATAACTCTGGACATGCTTTACAGTGCTGTTCACAACATTATTCCGCGACTACAACTATTGTTGAGGAATGATGGTGGACATATTGAGCGTTTCCTGTAAAGAACATAATCTTTGCTTTGTCTTACTTTGTTATGCTAATTATTGCTATTCTGATCAGATGAAGCGCCATCTGTCGGACATTTTTTTAACTTTTGTATTTTTTTGGTTCTAATAAAACCCCATGCCATTCCAAGCATGTTTGTCAATTTGTACCTCTCTATCTACATAATTCCGTGATTTATTCAGTTTTCAAATTTATACTGACATTTTGATCACCCGGTATATTAGTCAGAGGACCATCTTCTGCCGTCCTAGTGTTTGAAAGAGTTTATTTGTGGGTGGTGTTCTTCCATCGTCGCAGACGAGTACGAGAACCATCACTTCGACGCACCGGATAGAGTACATAAGGTGATATCGCAAACTGCTCTGGCTCATTAGGACTATAAAAGCTAAACAGTTATGATCACCCTAGTTTATTTCCACTGAGGTTCCACACCATCGTAGATCATCTTTGAAGGTAGTGTCTTCTAGTCTTTGGTACGAAGATGATGTCAGTCATTTCGCGTTATTGATATTAGACCGCGCACTCATAATAAGGGGCAGAGTTGGGCAATTGATTAGTAATTTTACATAGGAAAAGTAAACTTCGTAATATAGAGGGTTTTTAAATTTACAATAAATTTATAAACAGGATGGTTCAAAATGGGTTCAAATGGCTCTGAGCACTATGGGACTTAACATCTATGGTCATCAGTCCCCTAGAACTTAGAACTACTTAAACCTAACTAACCTAAGGACAGCACACAACACCCAGCCATCACGAGGCAGAGAAAATCCTATAAACAGGAACAACGCTTATCATTTAGTAGGATAAGTCGCCTTCATCATTCATTTATGTTTAGATTGTAATTTATAGAATTAAGAGATCCTAAGATCTGCTTCAGGGGATAGTCAGACAGGACCAAATCTTCATATTAATGTTTATTGTTTTCCTTTGCGCACATTCATTTTTACACCCGCCTGGAGTAGCATCTCGGACGATAAACACAGGAAATTGAAGAAACGGCTTCAGCGTGTTCGTCGCCACAAAATTGCAAACGAACTTCTTCTTCTCCACGAATACGCAAGGCCTCACACAAGTCTGCACACAAGAGAGGAGCTCACAAAACTTCACTGGACTGTTCTTCCTCATCCACCCTACAGCCCGGACCTCGCACCTTGCGGCTTCCATTTCGGAGGTTACTGACGCAGCAAGACGCTGTCTCCGACATTGACTAGTGGAGTCGTACCATGCGGGCATATAGGTCCTCCCAGTAAGGTGGCGTAAAACCATCTCATCGAATGGAGATTATATTGTAAAACAGAGTTTCGAAGCCAAAACAATGGGGAATAGTGTGGTATTTTGGAACCCTGAATAAAACCAACCTGCTTTCAGAAAAAAATGTGTTACATTATCTATTGAACGCCCCACATATTCTTCCGTCTCTGTTCAAGGTCTTAGAATGTGCTCATGAGTGGAAACTGTTGCGGCCGCATGTAGTAAGCGTTGCTTCACGCAGTGGAGAATGGCAAAACAGAGGCACGCCGGCGACTGAGGCGTTGTGAAATAAGCACGCACAGATAGCCTTGCTGACAGCAGCAGTCTACCAATATACTGACGCAAGGACGCACACAGCCCGAGCGCCGAGCGAAGCCTGGAAAGTGCTGAGTAAGGATAAGTGAGGCCAGCACGCTAAGTTAAGCTGCAATATACTGCGGGAGCAATAACAAAAAGCTACCACCGAGGGTAAAAAACGTCCTCCTGCTGGATATAAATAGTGGAGCGCAGGCAGCAACAGACAGAAGCCATTAGGAAGCAGTTCGGATCTGAGGACGGACGTGGTCCGTGTCCGAATGTTTAATCTTTGTAGGTGACGATTCTGGAAGCCTGTTCCAGCTCGCAGGAGTCATCCGTTCGCCGCCAGATGTCAACTTCAGCTCTGGAGGTCGGCACCATGGCTGACCAACTACAGCAAGAACTTCCAGCCGGACCGGCCGCAGCGCGGTCTTGGTCACAGGCGCCGCCGGGGACTGACGCCCGGACTTCACGGCAACCCGGCCCTACGGCGCGTGGTCCGTCCATGAAGGGACCTCGCGGACATCGCGACTGACGGCTTCCCAGCAGGCGTCGGCAGCTGACCTCACGGCGACGCACCTCCGTGGGCGTGCCGTTCTGGGGCGCCGAGCGGCGACGAGTTCATCTCTACCTCAGGGCATCCTGGCTTCAGCGGAGCACTGGTGGCCTGAGGCTCCCGAGTGCGATCAGTGGCGCGCGTCGCGCACATTGTCGGAGAATCTACACAGCAGCAGCCAGGCGGAGGGGTCCGCAGGGCTGGGCAGCGACGACGAGGGAGCAATTGTAAAGAAAGTTCAATAAATAATTGTAAAATCCACGCCGTCTCAGTCTTTGGCGCAGCCACTGTGTCTGCTGCTAACGAATGGTGCAGAAGTCGTAACAAAACATTATCACGTTCATAACAGTGTGTTGGTTCAACTTGGGATCGCAATACAGCAGCGTTTCTAAGTGACAAAGATTCGACAAGTCTCTGGAGTTTCTAAAGATACCAGTAAGCTTCAGTTCCTTAAAGAATCTAACTCACATGTGTAAAACAGCTTGAAAAATCTGTTTAAAAACGAATCAGTGTGTCAAGTATTTGCTTTAAGCATGTGAGGGAGAAAAAATTTAACAAAGGTTTAAAAATACGCTTAAGGTTTACATGAAATGAATACCCCTAGCTGCATACAGGCGTTGATGTAAGTCAATGGGGACAGTTAAAAATATGTGCCCTGACCAGGACTCGAACCCAGGATCACCTGCTTACATGGCAGACGCTCTATCCAGCTTTTTTTTTTTTAATTCCACAAACACAGTAACAAAAATGGCTAGCTTACAATGAAATGACATAAATAAGGTGACAGATAATTACAGTCATAAATTACAGCATTCAAAGAATGAGGAACGATGTGCAGTCTTTAGCAGCAGCACACATTTAGCACCTCCACTGTCACCTTCAGCTAGTGGCAGTTGATCATGCACATTTTCTTCTTCTGCAGCCTGAGGTTCCTCATCATCATTTTCCAGACCCAGATTAATCAGTCAGTAAGTCCTTGATGTGTCTTCCGAACCACCGAGGACACAGAGGATAGTGCGACTGCAGCGACTTATCTCTGGCACGCCTCCCGTGAGAGCCACATTCCCAACTTATTGCCCACACTATATTCATAGTGCCCATGCCCATTATACTGATTACTCGCGGATTTTTGCCGATTCCCGTAAGAGTTCTGGCACTGTTTGTGCATCCGCACAGAAGAAGATGGTCAATGGCAGGTGAGCCTTAATTGCATATATATATGAATATGGTATCTGTTCTTTCGACATGTCCTCTATGCTCAACATCATAGAAATCCTGAATATCTGCAATGATGTTCAACCCTTTAGATGCCATTGTGAAATGCTCTGCATATGACTTGGCACCTGATCATTTATCCAGCTCGCTGCACAACACTGGTGAGTGAGCAATAGTAATTGTACAGTATGTACAACTATGCTGCAGTGTGTTCCGGGAAATTTGCTGAAGATTCAAACTCAATTCGTACACCTATAGGTCCAAATTTAACTATCTCGTTACGTTTCGAGCAATTTGTTAGGATGCCTGGTGCCAGATCCTTGAATTTCCGTGGACTGAGTACACATACTTCCTCTTCATAGTATGCAGCATGGAACTTCGAATGCATGTCATATGCTAGACTGTATATGTTTTCATTCCACTGCAGGTGTAAATTATCATACGACTAGAATTCGGGGTTCAGGTAGACTGGCGTTAGTTAACCTGCAGTTGCTAAATTTGGTGGAATCATTTGCTAGATTCCCTCTTCTGTTGGTCTGAAATGAAGTGTGACATCTTCAGTTGAGGAGAGGTCTTAATAGCACACATTTCTCTGCTTGCAGTCGATAACACTGGGTACTCGAAACCTCCCATGAGCGGACAGATAATGGTAGAAATACACTCGCATTCAGAACTTTTAAAAGATCAGGTACTGCTCACCCGATGCAGTTATTCGTGGCATTTTTCATATTATTTTATTGGTGCTCTCGTTCTTCTCTTGAGCTCCTCGAGTGCGTGATTTGTTATCCGTTGCACTCTGTACCAGAATAAGTTCCTGTTTAGCATTAAGGGCAATTTGCCGCTTATCTTCAAAGTATCCCATAATCAGTCTTAGAGATATACATTCAGTAAATCTCTTGTACTCTTTCACTATTCTACCCACTGATTCATCTATGAACCATCCAGCATTTTCTAAATCGTTCAAATCGGAGGGAGAAGCAGACACATACGTTTTAAGAATTAATGTTATGGTTACATTGCATGTATGGTCACTGTCGACCCCTTAAGTTCATATCGCTTCTCAAGAAACAGCAAAGCTAAAGCATTACGTGTAAGGTTTGACGCCAATGTAGTTGTATACCCTTTTCGTAAATGATCCATCAAGATATATGAAACTCTTTCATGGGAGTGTTAAAACATCTTGGTGTTGGATTACAATCCTAATTTCATCATTCTTGTTAAATGTGGTTGATATATAAGGTTTATGCGAGAGACATTCCTGGCATATAATACGCTTGTCGCATTCCAGCAGGCTAGTTATATCGAACGACGTCATTGCGAGGTTTAAGACCTAGTGATATAAAAAACTCGTAGTTTGCACGTGTTATGACGTTGCTGCTCTGTTGTGAAGTGCCATCCTGTGCATTGCGTACGTTGGTTTTATAGCTAACGCCAATCGCTTCACTGACAATATGGCGACGCTGGGGGGCTGCTACGAGCCCTGACTTGTTGAAGGTCGCCGCCGCTGCTTCTGGTCCAGCAAGTTAAAAGACGCTGGTAGGTTTCTGCACTTTCACGGTCATTGGTGGCTCTGCTTTATATGTAGCTGTGCAATGGCTTCGTCGTCATGCAAGTCGATGAGTTGGTTATCTTAGCCCACAATAAGTAGCTCCAGATAGTCCAATGTCTGAACTTTTACTGGGAGGTAAACAGTATTTGTAGGAGTCTCAACGATCTTATACCCTGTTCCAACTGATGGGTAGAATCCATAAATATAATGAATCAATCTATTGTAGAGATAGCACAGTTTGTGCTGACAGAATGTATGTCCACTGAATGATCGGATCTGTACAATTTTTTAGTGCCCTTGTTCAAAACTTTTCCTTTTGTAAATCCCAGCAGCCATGCTATTGAACCTTTCTGGTTAAAGTCAATCACTGCATTTGGTGTCTTCATTTCAGGTTTAAATGTGTCGAATTTTGCACATAGCACAATCCCCTTTCCAGACCGTTTTAAAACGCCGTTTAAATCGTCAAATTGGTATGCACGAGGTTCTATTACCACAATTTCTATTCCACCATTCATTTCCAGATGAAATTTATTGTTAGCCTCTGTGTTGTTCGAAATGCTGTTGTATGTCTCCAGTCCAGTCAGTGCAATACTCCACTACCCACTGCTTAAATCAATCGGTGGTAGGCAATTCGTGAGTAATACTGACATCTGAACCTCAACTGATGAGTGGATGTTTAATGTACAGATGCCCACACAAGTAAGTATTAAAGTCGTGTTAGCGATGAAAATTGTAGAACACACGTCTTCTGATAGTAAAGTATGGTTCTAACTCTTCTGGTGGCTACAGTTCTCCAGTAAAATAGTCGAAATAGTAGAAGTTATTTGTATTTTTCTTAGCATACACCACCCAGTTGGTTTCCGGTCGCCCGGTAACATCTAAATTCACAATTCCACATTCTCCAGATTTACATATAGTCTTTGGTAATGTACTCCACATAAACGCACAATGGAGTCTTGGAATGCTGAATTTTTTGCTGACCAATTTAAGCAGATCTGTATTTGTAAGCATTAGGTCTGGTAGGTTAGCTAATGGGCTTTCTTTTATGACGAGACCTAGTCCTTTCTTGTATGGTTTCAGTTATAGTTCTTTTCTGAAAGCTTGTGTTTCCATCAAGCACGAATCCACCCGTTGGATTAGTGTCGAGGTTTGGTGTGCAGGCCAGCCTGTGGATGGTTTTTAAGGCGGTTTTCCACCTGCCTCGGCGAATGCAGGCTGGTTCCCCTTACTCCGCCTCAGTTACACTATGTCGGCGATTGCTGCACAGACACTGTCTCCATGTATGCGTAAACCATAGTTACTCTCCCACGCAAACATTGGGGTTACACTCGTCTGCTGTGATACGTTCCCATGGGGGTCCACAGGGGGCCGAAGCGCACAATAACTCTGTGTACGATGTGGGGCGGCGGTGGGGTGGGTGGACTGCTGCAGCCTGTTGTGGTGGTCGTGAACCACTCAGGGCTACTGCGGGACAAAGCCTCTCCATCGTTTCTATGTCCACAGTTCAATACACGCAACACACAATCATGCAGTTATGTCTTCTTGTTTTCCCTAGTCGCTCCTGGGAATTCTGTGCTTTCTTGGCTGTTCTGGCAATAGCCACAGCACCACCAGCCACTGAACCAATCGCTGAGAGACCTGCAAGGACAGGAATGAAGAAGGGGATAATTCTGCATGATGTCCTGGGTGTTGGCAGAACTTCGGGTGCTTTAACTGGTCCCTTATGCTTCAAGGCACTTTTAGCCACATACATCGCTGTCAGGATACAGTTTTTTAAACACCACTGCCCTCGCTTCTTCTTCTTCTTCATCGATGTGTTCTTCCGCTTCAGTGCATGGCGTGAGGCGTTCGTAAGTTGCTCGGAATTCACACCTAAGACCAACTTAATTTTACCAGACATGCTTTTATCAAATACAAATGCTGCAATGCGCTGCTCTATACCAATATCCTTTCTCGACTGTTGCTTTGTTTTATCAGCTAAAATTCGACCTGCAGCGTGGGTACTGGGAGATCGTTATGCTTTGCGTATGCAATGGTGTGTTCCAAACACGCCTCGTCCAGCAAGTGAATCCCCTTACCACCACGATCCAAACGTTTTAGAAGCTTTGTACCAGGTCGGCAGTAATTATACCCCAAAATGTGGATTTCAGCTGGAAGTTTGTCGAGAATACCACCATCTCCTATAATGGGTCTCTCATTGTGCAGGTTACGCTTCAGTGCTGGCTGCGCTGTGTGTGCCTCATTATATAGCATAACGTCAGCGTAAATCAAGCCATTTTGTGTTGCAGGAAAACCAAGCCATTTAACTAGTGCTCTATTCCCTTGACGTCTTATAACACACTCTTGGAGAAACTCAGGTGGTTCCGAGCTATTCGCATTTCCTCTGTGTAAAAGCATCCTGAAATATCAGCACCATTGCTATCCTATAAGATGTAAGTTCTGGGATTTGTTTTCTACACTTTGCAAACTGAATATCTCAGTCAAGCAGTTTGTGAGGTATGACTTCTTAAATGCTATCTTGTATTTTGAGATACACACTAAATCACCCACATAAAAAAATTGTTTACGTGCATCTAGAATTTTAATATAATAGTATACCCTATCTATGAGTCCTTTATCATTAACACTGAAGGGTCTCATTTTTAATGTGCTATGTTTGTTTCTTTTATACTGCCCAGTTATTTCTGCAAGGATATCCATACATTTATATTAGCCATGCAGATTAAAACACAACCACATTTGACCTTTCATTGTTCTGTTTAAACGTTCCATGATACTCACCTTCAGGTAATTTAATTTTGAGTTGTGATGTATTCCATACAGCTGCATCACGGTCTTATGATACCTATTGTAAAACTCTCCACCATGATTGGTCTGAAAGTTGTTCAGGCATCGATTCGACCCTGTTTGTAGCCAACACTCAAATATCTCCGCAACATCTCTCTTCATTTTTATTTTAATAGGCTATACCCAGGCAAATTTGGAGTATGTATCAACACCCATAAAAATATATTTGAATCCGTTATTCACATGTGAATATTCCCACATATTTACAAGATCAGCCAGCCATAAGTCATCCAAACCTTTAATCATAGAATGCTTATGAGGATGTATTTTGCACGCTGGTTTGTGCAGTTCTGGAACAACTGTCTCCATACTTATTCGATTATACCTCTGTCTCTAAGATAAGAGATTAATGGGACCATCTCATTCGAATGAGCAGTGTTACCAGCAGCAGCTGATGCCATGAGGAGTTGGGATCGTCATAGTATATATGTGGGGGTTGATTGCTGACTCTTTTATGCTGGCTGTCAGTACCATCACCAAAGCTATAGCAAGCAGCTAATACAGGTTTTATAAAGGTTCTTTATTTCGCACTGCACCAGTTTCTCACTTTGCTACACACATTAGTCAATTGCAGTATTTTACCATGCATTTTCAGATCTTTGGGTGAATAATTTACAGTATTTGTGGGATTTAGGAAAATGATGTTCATTACACCAGTTGTTCTTTAAAATTCCCTATCACGTATGTCTATTGCTTTTTCTTTTAAACGTGTAGGCTATGTACATGTGGGTGACCCAGAATAACAGCCGATATAACACACTTAACTCCATTTCTTGTGCTTACAGTTAGTATGTCAGGGCCATTGGGGGTAGGTATGAGATGTGAGCTCTACCCATGAGGGGAGTTCTGTCTCCCACAAAGTGATTAAATAAAGAATATGCAAATTGAACTGAACAATATATTTTCAACACTGATTTGAATTTCATGTCATGAGATCCTTTCACTCTAGCACAAACTGAGTCTTTTTGCCACTGATTCACAAGTGAGTGAGGGGAGGAGAAGTGGGGGAGGGGTGAGATGAGTGGGTAAGGGGAGGGGGGAATTCTCAGGGGGAGGAAAAGTGGTTCATAACTGAACTGGGGAGAGGGGATCAAAAAATGTTTGGTTTTCCAGAGAGGCGGGGGTGGAGGTGGGGGAGGGTTACTCAGAAGGACATATTATCCCCAGGAGATCGCAAATAAATTTGCATAGCCATAGGTATCCCCAAGGAGTCATAAATCAATTATCATAACAATAGGTTAAGGTCATAAATCAATCAGCTGTCACATTTTAATCAATTAGCATAAACATTTTGGTATCAAAAGTACTCTAGAAACTGATATGTCCCATTCCTGACAGTTTATGAAAGTGTGTTTATGTGTGTGCGTTTTGTTGATGTATTTCAAATATTGAAATAGAGCAAGTCCCACCATTTATGCACTATTTTTGTGTTAAAATGTTTATACATGCACCATAAATTTCGCATTGTTCGGATACTTTGAGCACAGACAAGACATATGCTCTGGAGATACATTGTGATTTCCTGTTTTGTTTTAATAACTGGTAATGTACTATATTGTGATTGGTTGCTCCGTATTAATAGTCTTAAAATAATAGACTCTGTTTGGAAGTGTGGGAAGGGGAGGGGTGAGGAAGACGCTGGAGCAGGGGACACAAAGCACAACTGGAATAGTTCCGCTATCTTGGATTTTTTGAATATTTTTAAATGCTTAAATTTTATCCAATTTTCTTTGAATTTTCCACCAGTGTCATGTCGCGTTTATGAATGTTTTGTAGTCGCCATATTAATGATATTGTGCACTCGATATTGTAATTAAAATATTTTGACTTGGTGTGTCAAAGGAAGGCACCTTGCCATCATAGATAAGAGGCATGGCGTGTCACATGATATATTTGGGGGCATGGCTTGTCATGTGATATATTTTGGCGCATGGTGTGTCACATTTCTGTGATGGCGTTATAGATAAGTTGATGTGGCTTGTAATGTCGCAAATGTAAAAAAATTAAAACATTTTGTCAAGGTGTTTCTATAGCTATAGCGATATTTGTGTCGGGATAGGAGGTGTTTCAGGGCAATAAGACAGCAGTGGAGAAGTTGGTGATGCTAAAGATGCTGTTGGTTGGCTGTTAGCTTCACATACTCTTCAAAACTGGCAAGTCATCTGACATATCTCCTCTATTTGCTATGAGAATTGCACTGTATCAAGTGGAGAATGAGGACCCCGAGTATTACAATAATGGCTTATAAAAGCGAACTGAATTCCAGTGACTGTATGTACTGACCTCTAACTGACATAATATCTTAACTGCATTTGGGATGGCGCAAGTCTCCTTTTTCTTTAATTTCTGAGAGTGCTTTATCTGGTACAGGCAAGGCAATGTCCGGCAACAAAAAAAGCGATCCTGAGCAGCCAGCAGGGACTCTGGCATTTGCACATGGTAGGTAGTGTAAGGTGCTGTCTCCATGAGAGTTGCATCGCTGGGCGAGCCACGGGGAACCAATGCTAATGTTCGTTTAATATTCGTCTCCAGCCTAGAGGCCGAGCAGTGCTGAGGGGAGGAACTTTTATCAGTGAGAGACTGGTGCTCTCCCTTGTTCTGAAGAGTGCCTTGAGCAGATAACAATCTAGCGATTTCGTAAAGAAGCACGGCATGCCGCAAAATAGGAGACTAGACTCGAAAATAGTTCTATACTTTCTGGGACCTGTGATCCAAGGCTAGCTGCTGGACTTAAAATCACGTTGCTGCTAAAGTTGCTCATGATGTCAGATAGATGGACCATAGCGAAAAGTCTTTTGGAAAAGAGGGTTGGATCGAAGAGTCATTGTAGTTTTAATGCGACGTGGTTTTCTTGTTGGGATTTTTGCAGAAGACGTAATTACGCCATTTGCAGGCTGTGTGTTCTTATACAGTGATTGACGGTCACGTCTTGTTTGGCGGGAAGGAAACAGGAGGCCGTATGGTTCAGATAGAAAATTGGGATTTGTTTGCAGATGGAGGCTGGTGCGCGTGGAAGAGTCCATCCAGAGATGGAGACGAAGGTGAATCAAGGTGTTCGTCAGAGATCTAGAGTACGTCAGAGAGAAAATAGTGACGGGAATGCTCTGCACGTCTCATGCTGTTAACTCACGGTGAGCAGTTTTAGCAGCATCAGCACCTTAGGACAACCCTTGGTCAGAATTTAGTCAGATCGTTGCATTATCTCTCTCAAACCAGGCAGAATTTCGAGTACCTGCATGCGTTTCTCAGTCTGTCAGGCTAACAGTCACTGTGTCGTTGACATGGAAGCCCACATGTCATTTTTGAACGTCAGGTTCACCTAAAGGGCACACTTTGAAGACTTTTAAGTAACCCTGAAAGCTTGTCGATTTACTTTGTGTAATGAGTGTAGTGGAGCTTTGTTATACACTATTGGTACACTATTGGACATTCAGATTGCTACACCAAGAAGAAATGCACATGATAGACGGGTATTCATTGGACAAATATATTATACTAGAACTGACATGTGATTACATTTTCACCCAATTTAGGTGCATAGATCCTACCCAGAGCAACCATCTCTGGCCGTAATAACACTGAGTCAAACAGAGATTGGATGGCATGTACAGGTACAGCTGCTCATGCATCTTCAACACGGTACCACAGTTCATCAAGAGTAATGACTGATGTATTGTGACGAGCCAGTTGCTCGGCCACCATTGACCAGACGTTTTCAATTGGTAAGAGACCTGGAGAATTTGCTGGCCAGGGCAGAGTCGAACATTTTCTGTATCCAGAAAGGCCCATACAGCACCTGCAACATGCGGTCGTGCATTATCCTGCTGAAATGTAGGGTTTCACAGGGATCGAATGAACGGTAGAGCCACGGGTCGTAACTCATCTGAAATGTAACGTCCACTGTTCAAAAGTGCCATCAATGCGAACAAGAGATGACCGAGACGTGTAGCCAATGGCACCCCATACCATCACGCCGGGTGATATGCCAGTATGGCGATGACGAATACACGCTTCCAATGTGCGTTCACCGCGATGTCGCCAAACACGGATGCGACCATCATGATGCTGTAAACAGAACCTGGATTCATCCGAAAAAATGACGTTTTGCCATTCGTGCACCCAGGTTCGTCGTTTAGTACACCATCGCAGGCGCTCCTGTCTGTGATGCAGCGTCAAGGGTAACCGCAACCATGGTCTCCGATCTGATAGTCCATGCTGCTGCAAACGTCGTCGAACTGTTCGTGCAGATGGTTGTTGACTTGCAAACGTCCCCATCTGTTGACTCAGGGATCGAGACGTGGCTGCACGATCCGTTACAGCCATGCGGATAAGATGCCTGTCATCTCGACTGCTAGTGATACGGGCCGTTGTGATACAGCACGGCGTTCCGTATTACCCTCCTGAACCCACCGATTCGATATTCTGCTAGAAATCGTTGGATCTCGACCAACGCGAGCAGCAATATCGCGATACGATAAACCGCAATCGCGATAGGCTACAATCCGACCTTTATCAAAGTCGGAAACGTGATGGTACGCATTTCTCCTCCTTACACGAGGCATCACAACAACGTTTCACCAGGCAACGCCGGTCAACTGCTGTTTGTGTATGAGAAATCGGTTGGAAAATTTCCTCATATCAGCACCTTGTAGGTGTCGCCACCGGCACCAACCTTGTGTGAATGTTCTGAAAAGCTAATCATTTGCATATCACAGCATCTTCGTCCTGTCGGTTAAATTTCACGTCTGTATCACGTTATCTTCGTGGTGTAGCAACTTTAATGGCCAGTAGTGTATTAACTGAAGTTATAAGATAGCCAGATACGTTTCATGTTTGTATTTTACTTAAACAAATTAAGTGTTCATTCAAAACTTGTTTCTGTTAGCAATTTCAATTAATCTCATTTTTAATATTATGCAACTCTCCAGTTTGGGATCCACAGATAGGGCCATAAATTCTTCCCATTAGTTAAACCTTTTGTACACAGTAATTCAGATTTGGTCTGAAAGGTGGTTACAGCTCTTAATTAATTTTCTGGGTCACTGCAACGATTTCAATAACACTTATAGTTTTGAACTCTGAATTATGTTCAATGATTTGTTCAATGGAATACACTGGATTCAACTTCCCAGTGGTTACTCTAGATTCATACTAATTTCATAAGACCAACCTAGCATAGAAACACGACCACTGAAGTAGACCTGTGTGAGCAGCATCACACGAAGCGTATCTAGGGCGATTGTTGAAATTTTCTTTGAATTGCTGTTGAAAACCTGTTCCACTTCTTCTTAACATCGCAGATTGCTGGAATAAACGAAAAAATATCTTCGTAGAAACATTGAATAAAAGCCAATACCAGTTAATAGAGAAAATATTTACATAAATAGACAACAGAAAGTAACAGAATTATATTTTATTTTTAGTCTGAGATTCTAGGCAACAGGGGACTTATATGCTACCCTAATAGGAGAATTCAAATCTAATGTATCTCTGATTGTCTAATGAGTTTTACCACTGTTGTTGCCTACTTTACAACCGTTGCACATGAATCCACCATTGGCAGCAGAATTCAAAGTGACAGCTGATGTGTTCTACAAGGAGTAGGGGCTCCTGAACTGTCCAAGTTCCAGTTATGGAAAGCATATCCTAATTCTAAGCCCCAACTGATCAGGCTCCATGTTCTTTGATTATAGAAGCCACTCTGCAGTAGTTCTGCAGGCTGTGTGTGAAGCAAACTGTAAATTCATTTTTACTAGTGTCAGTGCGTATTTAGGCCTAGGCAGACTAGGCAGCTACTATGGGCATCAGATTATAAGGGATGGCGGGTTTCAAGCTGTAAATTTTTTTAAACATTTTACTCACAAATCTTAAAAAGATAATGCAAACGTAACTCACAATGAAATGGATATCAATAACAAAAAACGAAATAAAAACCACCTCCCTAAGTACTATGTTTACCGTGTTCGCCGGCCGCTGTGGCCGAGCGGTTCAAGGTACATCAGTCCGGAACGGCACTGTTGCTACGGTCGCAGGTTCGAATCCTGCCTCGGGCATGGTTGTGTGTGTTGACCTTAGGTTAGTTAGGTTTAAGTAGTTCTAAGTATAGGGGACTGATGACCTCAGATGTTAAGTCCCATAGTGCTTAGAACCATTTTAGGATCATATTTTTTATCGCGTTGCATGAAAACCACGCCGAAAGACTCAAGAATTATTTGTGGTCATCCGTATCGCAGTATCGAATCAACAGTCTTGCCGTCCTCTCCATGAATCCTGACGTAACACAGCAAACTGGAAATGACGTGATTTTCGAATCTGCTACGGAAAAATAGCTCTGCCTCGTTTGAGTGTCGTGGATTCAGTATACTTATATTTTTCGTTATTATTAGTGTTATTATTAGTAGCAGTCTTAGTATTCAGTTACGTACAGATGGGAGTTATCTGGAGGTATATTTATGTCGATATGAGGAGAAGGAGTATTTTTCTCTGCATAATGGCGACAAATAGCTAAATCCGTGGTCAGTGCGGAAGGAAAACAAAATGACGGAGGAACTAATGTAATAAAAAGTAGAGGTAAGGGTGTAAATGTGGAAACTCAGTTTGTTTTTGCTGTATAGAAGAAATGTTTACTTCTCTTTCAGCTTCAAAAATTAGCCAAAGCTAATTCATAATGTTTTAGCAATGAATGTAATATTATGAAACACAGAAACTAAATATGTTAAAAATTAAAAAAACATTTTCTGCTTGCACAACAACTCATTAATTTTTCAAGAAGTGCGGGTAATGTGGAAACGCCTTAAATTTGTGAGAAACTGACTACTTCAAACGAAAACTATTAAAATTTTTTGAAACTATTTTATTTTATATTAAATTTAAATTACACAAAAATATTTTTAAACGCAACTGTAATAGGAAAATACTTCATAAGCGAAGTTCACTTGCAAAAATCGCATATCTGAATATTTTTCTTCATTTCCGGCACACAAAGAGTGACTCCACTCCTCACACACTACACACTTAATCCACAATTCTCGCCGAACGTCTTTGGAAAATGCGCCTCCATAAAAAATACAAATGGCATCTTCTTCAGTAGGTTTTTCTTCCCCAACTGGGAGATCCAAATCCGACTCACCTGAAGAGACGGTTGGTGCACTGGGTTCTTCATCTGAATCCTCAGAAAACTTAAGGAGTGTTTACTGTACTCAGCTTCCAAAATATCAAAAAACTTGTCTACAGCTTCTTCGTTGAATACGTTTGCTCTCGAGAATGAGGTCCCCATAGGTTTGTGGATTGTGAGTTTATTTCTGTGTCGTCTAAGAAAAAGTTCAAACCAAGCTCTACCTGCAGAATTTGAAGCAAAAGGATGGTTAATATTATTACTTTCTGCTAGCTGATATGCCTTTATCTTGACATCTAATCTCGTAAGGCCATAGAAGCGATTTTCCATTTCAATGAGATACTGTACCAACTGTTTCTCAATAGTATCAGGTAGTACAAGCTTACGTCCATGTCTCAAAGAAACACATTCTTCAGGTGACATATCACTATGCACAAACTTTTGAAGTGTTGTCTGAGGTACACTGAAAGCTTTTACTGCTCTTCTTAACCCCATCTGCTTTTCCCTTAAGGCTATTACAGCCTTAATCATGTTTACAGCATCTCACTTCTTCACAATAGCTCTTGGTTTCCGATCAGTTAGCTTTCGTGGCATCTAGAAACAGACGCAAAACATATTGGAAGTAATATATTTGATGTTGGAATTGTGGAAACGTATGTATGCTTCCACATTACCTACACAATGGCCATTTTAAATTTCGGTAGATTACACTAAGCAACAAAGGACTGCTAAAACCTTCTATACACCACCCTTTATAAGCTATCAGACGTAAAGAAAAGGTAACTACAAAGTATGTAGGTAAATGTAATACCAAAACTTACCTCGAAAAAGGTTTAGAAAATGCGCGAATGTAACTTGCATCATTGACACGGCGTCTGTTGCACAACTGACTGCTAACCCTCTACCATGACCAATAGGAACTATTGCAACAATTTCTGGCTGCCCTGCTAGAGTGCAGCACGCTGAAGGCCAGATAATAGACGTTTCTACATTACCCACATGCTTCCACATTTACACCCCTACCTCTACGCTTCACATTCCTCAGGATGACTTCCGCTATCAAAGCTGGAACTCTGAAACCTTACTATCTGTCAAACTTTAATGTGTCGATCTTGATGGGATAGGAGGAATAATTTCAAAAACATATCAGCAGCATGTAATAGATCAAGTTGTCTGTCGCTGTAAGTGGAGTGATAACAGAGGTGCGTGATAAAGTGATAACAGATACCAACCCCACAATCTTGAAGATAGCTGCCAACAGCAGCTAAGAGTAAGTTCAATAGGTATTAAAACAGCCAACCAGTTGCCACAAGTTCATTTATTTTAATTATAGTTACTGCATATGACTTCAGCTAATTGGCTCATGATTCACATAAACTGCTTTAATGTTACCAATGTAATTAAAGATTTCATTTTACAATTGGGTATTTCAGTTCCTTTACATCGTAACAGGTAGTTAGAAATTATTGACTGTCTTTGTCGTAGCCTTTTTGGTAACAGAATGTACTTCTGAAGAAGATAGTCCTGGTAGTATCACAACAAAGTAAATAAACTGAATTTTATCCATATCCCGTGACTGTTCCTTTATGGGGTGTAGAATAATAACCACTGCCAGTCACAATAGAAGTTGATTTTATTTAACACAAGACCGGTTTCAGACTTGTGCTCATCTTCATTTTCGTGCTTTCATACTCAAATTTGGAGGTAACTGTCCAAATAAAAACAAGTAATGTGTTGATGACTAAGTAGACACAACTGAAACAATTGGATGTGGCTAATCGACATGTGTTGAAAATTATTATAGTATTTTCGTATAGTTGGAGTATTAAAAACGCTTCCACATTACATGTATGAAATTTAAAAATAATCCATCTTTTACACATTAACTGTACACTGAAATGACGAAAGTCACGGGATAGCTAAATGCACGTATACAGAAGGTTCAAATGACTCAAATGGCTCTGAGCACTATGGGACTTAACATCTGAGCTCATCAGTCCCCTAGAACTTCACTTAAACCTAACTAACCTAAGGACATCACACACATCCATGCTCGAGGCAGGATTCGAACCTGCGACCGTAGTGGTCGCGCGGTTCCAGTCTGAATTGCCTAGAACCGCTCGGCCACACCGGCCGGCTATACAGAAGGTGGTAGTATCACGTACCTAAGGTATACAAGAACAGTGCATTGGCGGCACTACCAAATTATTTGTACTCAGGTGGTTCATATGAGAAGGTTTCCGACGTGATTATGGCTGCACGACAGGAACTAACGGATTTTGAACTTGGAACGGTAGTTGGAGCTAGACACAGTCTTCATTTCGGAAATCGTTAGGGAATTCAATATTTCGCTATCCACAGTGTCAAGAGCGTGCCATATCTGTAACTTTTCCTTTAGGAGTGGTCGGTTTCCTGACCGATTAAAGTACTCGGTAGTGAAGAAACTTTATAAAAAGGGAGACAGGGATAATGTTGACAATTATAGACCTATTTCTATGCCATCGGTGTTTGCTAAAGTTATCGAGAGGGTTGTATATACAAGGTTACTGCAGCATTTAAATTCACATAATTTGCTGTCAAATGTACAGTTTGGTTTTAGAAATGGCTTAACAACTGAAAATGCTATAGTCTCTTTTCTCTGTGAGGTTTTGGACGGATTAAATAAAAGGTTGCGAACGTTAGGTGTTTTCTTTGATTTAACGAAGGCTTTTGACTGTGTTGACCACAAAATATTACTGCAGAAGTTGGACCATTATGGAGTATGGGCAATAGCTTACAATTGGTTCGCCTCTTACTTTAAGAACAGAAAGCAATATTGAGAGTGGTAGTCATCTTCAGTCCCAATGGGGCATTGTTAAGTGGGGCGCTCCCCAAGGGTCGGTGCTGGGGCCACTGCTGTTTCTTATTTACATAAATGATATGCCTTCTAGTATTACAGGTGATTCAAAAATATTTCTGTTTGCTGATGACACCACCTTGGTAGTGAAGGATCTTGTGTGTAATATTGAAACATTATCAAATAATGTAGTTCATGATATAAGTTCGTGGCTTGTGGAAAATAATTTGATGCTAAATCACAGTAAGACTCAGTTTTTACAGTTCCTAACTCACAATTCAACAAGAACTGACATTTTAATCAGACAGAATGGGCATGTTATAAGCGAGACGGAACAGTTCAAGTTCCTAGGCGTACGGATAGATAGTAAGCTGTTGTGGAAAGCCCATGTTCAGGATCTTGTTCAGAAACTAAATGCCGCTTTATTTACCATTAGAACAGTATCTGAAATAAGTGACATTTCAACACGAAAAGTAGTATACTTCGCATATTTTCATACGCTTATGTCATATGGTATTATTTTTTGGGGTAATTCTTCTCATTCAAAAAGGGTATTTTTGGCTCAAAAACGGGCTGTTCGAGCTATGTATGGTGTAAGTTCGAAAACCTCTTGTCGACCCCTTTTCAATAGTCTGGGAATTTTGACATTGCCCTCACAGTATGTATTTTCTTTAATGTCGTTTGTTGTTAGCAATATTAGCTTATTCCCAAGAGTTAGCAGCTTTCACTCAGTTAATACTAGGCAGAAATCAAATCTGCATGTGGAATGCACTTCCTTGACTCTTGTGCAGAAAGGAGTGCAGTATTCTGCTGCATCCATTTTCAATAAGCTACCACAAGAACTCAAAAATCTTAGCAGTAGCCCAAACACTTTTAAGTCTAAACTGAAGAGTTTCCTCATGGCTCACTCCTTCTATTCTGTCGAGGAGCTCCTGGAAGAGCTAAAAAATCAAGCAAATTCCAGTGTTACATTCTTGATTTTCTTTATTTAAACTAACGACTTGTCGCCTGAATATGTTTCTTATATTTCATTTTATCTGTTTCTACAATCGTGTTATAATTTCATGTATTGACTCGTTCCATGACCATGGAGACTTCTCCTAAATGTGGTCCCACGGAACAATAAATAAATAAATAAAAAATAAAATATCACGTGTCTGGCGTTACCTCTTACCATGGGCCAGACTGCAGCTGACAGGCTTCACTTAATGACCAAGAACAGCTGCGTTTGCTAAGAATTGTCAGTGCTAACAGACAAGCACCGATAGGTGAAATAACTGCAGAAATCATTGTGGGATGCACGACTAAAGTATCCGGTAGGACAGTGTGGTGAGATTTGCCGTTAGTGGGCTATGGCGCAGACGATCGACGTGAGTGCCTTTGATAAGTGCACGACATCACCTGCTTTCAAAAACTCGTTTACGGTAGAGGACTGCAGCACCATTCCCCCTTTCAATTATCGAACAAACGCAAGGATGGCTGACATAGTGTTTAGTGTATCTCGGATTGTAAAACAGTTAAGATAGTTAGACGCGAGGAAGGCATCTGGCCCAGACGGTATCCCCGTAAGATTATATGCCGACTATGCTACAAATATAGCACCATTCTTATCCATCATCTATCAGAGATCATTGGAACGGCGGGAAGTTCCACGGGATTGGAAGATGGCCCAGGTCATAGGAATGTATAAAAAGGGTAGAAAATCGGATGCACGTAATTACCGGCCAAATTCACTGGCATCGATTTGTTGTAGCATCATGGAACATATTTTGTGTTCAGACATAATGACCTTTCTAGGTTCTGAGAAGCTCATGTGCAGAAACCAGCACCGTTTTAGGAAACAGCGGTCATGCGAGACACAGCTGGCTCTCTTTGTGCATGATATACATTAGGCTCTAGATACCGGCTCCCAGGCTGATGCCACATTTCTGGACTTTCGAAAGGCGTTCGACTCAGTTCCGCACTGTCGCTTGCTACAAAAAGTGCGCGCTTACGGTCTATCGGATGACATATGCGGTTGGATAGAAAGTTTTCTAACAGACAGGGAGCAGTATGTCGTCCTGAATGGGGTGACTTCAACAGAAACAAGCCTAACTTCAGGTGTGCCCCAGGGCAGCATAATAGGTCCTTTCCTTTTTACGATTTACATAAACGATCTGGTTGATGGTGCTGACAGCGGCATTAGACTGTTTACCGATGATGCTGTAGTCTACAGGAAAGTAGTATCACACGAAAGCTGTGAACAAATCAATGAGGATTTGCAGAAAATAAATGCGTGGTGTAATGACTGGCAGCTATCTCTCAATATCAGTAAGTGTAACCTGCAGCGTATAACAAGGTAAATGCCCAGTCCTTGGAAGCGATAACATCTGTCAAGTATCTGGGTGTGACTATTCGAAATTATCTCAAATGGAATGATCAGATTACACAAGTAACGCGTAAGGCGAACTCTAGATTGCGGTTTATTGGTAGAATCCTCAAGCGATGCAGTCCTTCAGCAGAGGAAATAGCTTACAATACGTTAGTTCGTCCAGTATTAGAGTACTGGTTCGTCGGTATGGGATCCTTATCAGTTGGGTTTGATTCAAGAGATTGAGAAGGTCCAAAGAAAAGCGGCAAGACTCGTGACTGGTTCATTTAGCCATCGCGAGAGCGTTACAAATCTCAAAGAAAGTTTGAAGTGGAACACACTTGCAGATAGACGGCGCGCTAAACGGAAGGGGCTGCTCACTAAATTCCGAAATCCGATCTTCACTGAGGATGTAGAACAGATATTATTGCCACCACCTTTCAAATCGCGCAATGATCACCATTTAAAGATAAGGGAAATTAGAGCTCGTGCTGAGACGTTCAGACAGTCGTTTTTCCCTCGCGCGATCCACGAGTGGAACAGAGGGGGGGGGGGGGGGGGATATGACTTTGGCGCGAATTGTGGCCTCCGCCACACACTGCTTGGTGGCTAGCGGAGTATATATGTAGATGTTGATGTAGATTGCCTCTTATGGTCTCAGAAGTATCAGTTGGACTCTAGACTACAGGAAAACTGTGGCCTGCTCAGAGGAGAGCCGATTTCAGTTGGTAAGAGCTGATGGTAGGGTTCGAGTGTGACGCAGACCTCACAAAGCCATGGACCCAAGTTGTCAACCAATCTGTGTGCAAGCTGGTGGTGGCTCCATAATGGTGTGGACTGTGTTTACATGGAATGGACTGGATATTCTGGTCCAACTGAACCTATAATTGATTGGAAATTGTTATGTTTGGCTACTTGGAGATCATTTGCAGCTATTCATGGACTCGTGTCACCGAACCACAGTTGTTCACGATTGGTGTGAAGAACATTCTGTACAATTCGAATGAATGATTTGACCAGTCACACCTCTCTGTTATAGGACATAATTGAGAGGTTAGTTTGTGCCCAAAATCCTGCACTGGCAACACTTTCGCAGTTACGCAATTATGGACGGCTACAGAGGCAGCATGGCTCGATATTTCCGCAGGGTTGTGCCAACGACTTGTTGAGCCCATGCCACGTCGAGTTGTTGCACTACACGTGGCAAAATAAGGTCTAACGTGATGAAAGCATTGAAGCTCAAATAGTTTTAGGTACAGAGAGCTGGCTAAAGCCGGAAATAAGTTTAGCCGAAATTTTTCAAACGATCTAACAGTGTTCAGAAAGGATAGATTAAATACAGTTGGTGGTGGAGTATTTATTGCTGTCAGAGGTAGTTTGCCTTGTAGCGAAATTGTAGTAGATAGTTCGTGTGAAATAGTATGGGTAGAGGTTATACCTGACAATCGGACTAAACTATTGGTTCGTTTTACCGATCCCCTGACTCAGAAGATATAGTTGCTGAACCGTTCAAAGAAAACTTGAGTCTCATTTCAAATAAGTACCTCGCTCATACAATTATAGTCGGTGGTGACTTTAATCTACCCGGCGGCAGGCATAAAACGTCATCCGAAATTTACTGAATGCTTTCTCAGAAAATTATTTTGAACAGTTAGTTCATGAGCCCACTCGAAGCGTAAATTGTTGCGAAAACATACTTGACCTTTTAGCAACAAATAATCCTGGCCAAATAGTGAGTATTGTGACGAATACAGGGATTAGCGACCACAAGGCAGTTGCTGCTACGCTGAATACCGTAACACCTACAACCATCAAAAAGAAACGCGAAGTATATCTATTTAAAAAAAACTGATAAAAATACTCTTAACGCCTTTTTAAGAGACAGTCTTCACTCCTTCCGATCTGATCATGTAAGTGTAGAAAAGTTGTGGAATGTTTTCAAAGAGATAGTACCGACAGCAATTGAGAGATATAGACCACATAAATTAATGGGTGAGGGTACTGATCCCCCATTGTACACAAAACGGGTCAGATCGTTGTTGCAGAAGCAACGAAAAAAGCATGCCAAATTTAAAAGAACGCAAAATCCCCAAGATTGGCAAAGTTTTACAGATGTTCGAAATATGGCGCGTACTTCAATGCGAGATACTTTTAATAATTTCCACAACGAAATTCTGTCTCGAAACCTGGCAAAAAACCCAAAGAGATTCTGGCCATACGTAAAGCACACCAGTGGCAAGACGCAATCATCAATACCTTCACTGCGCGATCAACGGTGAAGTCACTGATGACAGTGCCACTAAAGCAGAGTTATTAAACACGCTTTTCCGAAACTCCTTCACCAAAGAAGACGAAGTACATATTGCTAAATTTCAATCAAGAACAACTGCCAAGATGAGAAACATAGAAGCAGATATCCTCAGAGTAACGAAGCAGCTTAAATCACTTAATAAAGGCAAGGCCTCCGGTCCTGACTGTATACCAGTCACGTTCCTCTCACAGTATGCTGATAAAATACATCCATATTTAGCAATTATATACAAACACTCGCTCACAGAAAGATCCGTACCTAAAGACTGGAAAATTGCTCAAGTCACACCAGTACCCAAAAAGGGAAGTAGGAGTAATCCGCTGAATTACAGGCCTATATCAGTAACGTCGATTTGCAGTAGGGTTTTGGAACATATACTGTATTCGAACATTATGAAGTACCTCGAAGAAAACGATTTATTCACACATAGTCAGCACGGTTTCAGAAAATATCGTTCTTGTGAAACACAAATAGCTCTTTATACTCATGGAGTAATAAGTGCTATCGACAGGAGATGTCAAATTGATTCCATATTTTTAGATTTCCGGAAGGCTTTCGACACCGTTCGTCACAAGCGTCTTCTAACCAAACTGCGTGCCTACGGAGTAACGCCTTAGTTGTGCCACTGGATTCGTGATTTCCTGTCAGAAAGGTCACAGTTCGTAGTAATAGACGGAAAGTCATCGAGTAAAACAGAAGTAATATCCGGCGTTCCCCAAGGGAGTGTTATAGGCCCTCTGTTGTTTCTGATCTATATTAACGACATAGGAGACAATCTGAGTAGCCGTCTTAGATTGTTTGCAGATGATGCAGTCATTTAGCGTCTTGTAAAGTCATCAGATGACCAAAACGAATTACAAAATGATTTAGATAAGATAGCTGTATGGTGCGAAAAGTGGCAATTGACCCTGAATAAGGAAAAGTGTGAAGTTATTCACATGAGTACTAAAAGAAATGCCGGCCGGAGTGGCCGTGCGATTCTAGGGGGAACAGTCTGGAACCGGGCGACCGCTACGGTCGCAGGTTCGAATCCGCCTCGGGCATGGATGTGTGTGATGTCCTTAGGTTAGTTAGGTTTAATTAGTTCTAAGTTCTAGGCGACTGATGACCTCAGAAGTCAAGTCGCATAGCGCTCAGAGCCATTTTTTGAACTAAAAGAAATGAGCTAAATTTCGATTACGCGATACGTCACACAAATCTGAAGGCTGTAAATTCAACTAAATTACAATTACAAATAACCTAAATTGGAACGATCACATAGATGATAATGTGGGTAGAGCTAACGAAAGATTGTGGTTCATTGGCAGAATACTTAGAAGGTGCAACAGTTCTACACCACGCTTGTCCGCCCTATTCTGGAGTATTGCTGTGCGGTGTGGGATGCGTATCAGGTGGGACTGACGGATGAAATCGAAAAAGTACAAAGAAGGGCAGCTCATTTTGTATTATCGCGAAATAGAGGAGACAGTGTTACAGACATGATACGTGAATTGGAGTGGCAATCATTAAAACAAAGGCGTTTTTCGTTGCGACGGGATCTTCTCATGAAATTTCAATCTCCAGTTTTCTGGAAAACATTCTGTTGGCACCCAACTACACAGGTAGAAATGATCATCACGATAAAATAAGAGAAATCATGGCTCGCACAGAAAAATTTAAATGCTCGTTTTTCCCGCGCGCCGTTCTAGAGTGGAACGGTAGAGAGACAGCTTGAAGGTGGCTCATTGAACCCTCTGCCAGGAACTTTATTGTGAATAGCAGAGTAATCACGTAGATGTAGATTTATTCCGTGACTTTTGTCAGTACAGTGTATACTAGTTACCATGGTAATTATTGGTACTTCCATATTATTCTTTTGATACAGTAATGGCGCTTTAGACTTCAGAAGCACATGCAATCATAACATCCAATCTGTTTACATTGGAAAACAGTGGTTATGGTCATAGAGCTCACAGGACACTGGTCGTCGCGTTGCCAGAAGGCAAGCTGTCCTCGCTGCGGTCGGCGCACCTGGGGCTACGGGAGGCGCTGCAGGGGGTGAGCAGCACGATGGGTCCGCTGCTGGTGGCGCTGATGTTGAGCGGCTGGTGGGGCGTAGTCTGCAGTGTCTGCTTCTTCGTGAGGAGGCGCCCGCATGACGTCAACGACGCCTTCTACAGCGGCCTGCTGCTGCTGTCGGTGAGGCTCTGCTCATTCGTATCTACATCTGCATACATATTGTTAAACGCATGGGCAAGGGTACTTTACATTGCACCAGTTATTGGGGTTCCTATTGATTCCATTCCATTTGTGTATGGTGCGCAGTTAGGATGACTGTCTAAGTACCACTGTGTAGGTTGTTATTAGTCGATACTACTTTACATGTTCCCTGTCGTGGCGACCACTAACATACACCTAGATTCCAGACTTCGTATAAGTAATCAAAACTACAAGTAATGAGGCAATAATTTATTACCCGACACAGTCACATTAATTTCAAATGAAATGACCACTTTCGGCCAGCATCTATGATTCTTAAAGATAATTTAGTTTAAAAATTAAGAAAGAAGTTATACAGGGTGCTCCACTGATCGTGACCGGGCCAAATATCCCGCTAAATAAGCGTCAAACGAAAAAACTACAAAGAACGAAACTTGTCTAACTTGAGGAGGGAAACCAGATGGCGCTATGGTTGGCCCGCAGGGATGCCGCTGCCATAGGTCAAACGGATATCAACTGTGTTTTTTTAAATAGGAACCCCCATTTGTTATTACATCTTCGTGTAGTACGTAAAGAAATACGAATGTTTTAGTTGGACTACTTTTCTCGCTTTGTGATACACGGCGCTGTAATAGTCACAAACATATGGCTCACAATTTTAGACGAACAGTTGGCAACAGGTAGGTTTTTTAAACTAAAATACGGAACGTAGGTACGTTTAAACATTTTATTTCGGTTGTTCCAATATGATACATGTAACTTTGTGAACTTATCATTTCTGAGAACGCATGCTGTTACAGCGTGATTACCTGTAAATACCACATTAATGCAATAAATGCTCAAATGATGTCAGTCAACCTCAATGCATTTGGCTATACGTGTAACGACATTCCTCTCAACAGCGAGTAGTTCGCCTGCCGAAATGTTCGCACATGCATTGACAATGCGCTGATGCATCTTCTCAGGCGTTGTCGGTGGATCACGATAGGAAATATCCTTAAACTTTCCCCACAGAAAGAAATCCGGGGACGTCAGATACGGTGAACGTGCGGGCCATGGTATGGTGCTTCGACGACCAATCCACCGGTCATGAAATTTGCTATTCAATACCGCTTCAACCGCACGCAAGCTATGTGCCGGACATCCATCATGTTGGAAGTACATCGCCATTCTATCATGCAGCGAAACATCTTGTAGTAACATCGGTAGAACATTACGCATGAAAGCAGCATATATTGCACCATTTAGATTGCCATCGATAAAATGGGGGCCAATTATCCTTCCTCCGATAATGCCGCAACATACATTAACCCGCCAAGGTCGCTGATGTTCCACTTGTCGCAGCCATCGTAGATTTTCCGTTGCCCAATAGTGTATATTATGCCGGTTTACGTTACCGCTGTTGGTGAATGATGCTTCGTCGCTAAATAGAACAAGTGCAAGAAATCTGTCATTGTCCCGCAGAACTGTGCACGACGTTTAAAGTCGTCGCCATGCAATTCCTGGTGAATAGAGATATGGTACGGGTGCAATCGATGTTGATGTAACATTCTCAACACCGACGTTTTTGAGATTCCCGATTCTCGCGCAATTTGTCTGCTACTGATGTGCGGATTAGCCACGAGAGCGGCTAAAACACCTACTTGGGCGTCATCATTTGTTGCATGTCGTGGTTGACGTTTCACATGTGGCTGAACACTTCCTGTTTCCTTAAATAACGTAACTATCCGGCGAACGGTCCGGACACATTTATATGTCGTCCAGGATACCGAGCAGCATACGTAGCACACGCCTGTTGGGCATTTTGATCACAATAGCCATACATCAACACGATATCGACCTTTTCCGCAATTGTTAAAGGGTCCGCTTTAACAAGGGTGATGTATCACGAAGCAAATACCATCCGCACTGGCGGAATGTTACGTGATACCACGAACTTATACGTTTGACTATTACCGCGCCATCTATCACAAAGCGAAAAAAGTGGTCCATCTAAAACATTCATATTTCTTTACGTACTACACGAATATGTGATAAAAATGGGGTTCCTATTTAAAAAAAACGCAGTTGATATCCGCTTGACTTATGGCAGCGCCATCCAGCGGACCAACCGTAGCGCCATCTGGTTTCCCCCTTCAAGCTAGACAAGTTTCGTTCTTTGTAGTTTTTTCGTTTGACGCTTATTTTGTGAGATATTTGGCCCGGTCACTATCAATGGACTACCCTGTATATATTATGAGAAAATTAAAATACAGTAAAATACACTGATGGAAAATAGGTCACAAGGTCAAAAAATAATTAATGGAGAGTAATGAAAATTCAGGAAAATATCTGTCCAGGTAACCTATGTATGTGATTGACATTGCAACATCACAGGTTAATGTAAGCGTGAGATAAGTCATTGAAATGTGAAATTCTGGTACATTAACAACTGGTGAAACTGCCAGAATGTTAATTGCAAGCATGCAAACGTAAATGCGTATGTTGTACAGAATCTGGATGTCAGCTTGTGGGATGGAGTTCCATGCCTGTTGCACTTGGCCGGTCAATACGGGGACAGTTAATGCTGTTTATGGATGACCCTGGAATTGTTGTCCAGTGATGTCCCATATGTGCACGATTGGAGACAAAGTTGGTGATCGAGTAGGCTAGGCAACATATCGACGC
The DNA here is from genome assembly GCF_023898315.1 of Schistocerca nitens. NCBI lineage: Eukaryota > Metazoa > Arthropoda > Insecta > Orthoptera > Acrididae > Schistocerca > Schistocerca nitens. The sequence continues at coordinate 153,607,337 of NC_064621.1, read as the reverse complement.
TGAGTAGAGCATGCTGGGTTACAACAGCGATACGTGGGCGAGAGTTATCCCGATGGAAAACACGCCCTGGAATGCTGTTCGTGAATGGCAGCACAACGTGTTGAATCATCAGATTGATGTATAAATCTGCAGTCAGAGTGCATGGGATAACCACGAGAGTGCTCCTGCTGTCATACGATATACACTACTGGCCATTAAAATTGCTACACCAAGGAGAAATGCAGATGATAAACGGATATTCATTGGACAAACCCGCAGCTCGTGGTCGTGCGGTTGCGTTCTCGCTTCCCACGCCCGGGTTCGATTCCCGGCGGGGTCAGGGATTTTCTCTGCCTCGTGATGACTGGGTGTTGTGTGCTGTCCTTAGGTTAGTTAGGTTTAAGTAGTTCTAAGTTCTAGGGGACTGATGACCATAGATGTTAAGTCCCATAGTGCTCAGAGCCATTTGAACCATTGGACGAACATATTATACTAGACCTGACATGCGATTACATTTTCACGCAGTTTGGGTGCATAGATACTGAGAAATCAGTACCCAGAACAAGTGGGCATTGAGTCAAACAGAGCTTGGATAGCGTGTACAAGTACAGTTGCCCATGCAGCTTCAACACGATACCACAGTTCATCAAGAGTAGTGACTGGCGTATTGTGACGAGCCAGTTGCTCGGCCACCATTGACCAGACGTTTTCATTTGGTGGGAGATCCGGAGAATGAGCTGGCCAGGGCAGCAGTCGAACATTTTCTGTATTCAGAAAGGCCCGTACAGGACCTGCAACATGTGGTCGTGCATTATCCTGCTGAAATGTAGGGTTTCGCAGGGATCGAATGAAGGGTAGAGCCACGTTTCGTAACACATCTGAAATGTAACGTCCACTGTTCAAAGTGCCCTCAATGCGAACAAGGGGTGACCGAGACGTGTAACCAATGTCACCCCATACCATCACGCCGGGTGATACTCCAGTATGGCGATGACGAATACACGCTTACAGTGCGCGTTCACCGTGATGTCGCCAAACACAGATGCGATCGTCATGGTGCTGTAAACAGAACCTGGATTCATCCGAAAAAATGACGTTTTGCCATTCGTGCACCCAGGTTCGTCGTTGAGTACACCATCGCAGGCGCTCCTGTCTGTGATGCGGCGTCGAGGGTAACCGCAGCCATGGCCTCCGAGCTGATTTCCATGCTGCTGCAAACGTCGTCGAACTGTTCGTGCAGATGGTTGATGTCTTGCAAACGTCCCCATCTGTTGACTCAGGGATCGAGACGTGGCTGCACGATCCGTTACAGCCATGTGGATAAGATGCCTGTCATCTCAACTGCTAGTGATACGAGGCCGTTGGGATCCTACACGGCGTTCCGTATTACCCTCCTGAACCCACTTATTCCATATTCTGCTAACAGTCATTGGATCTCGACCAGCGCGAGCAGCAATGTGGCGAGACGATAAACCGCAATCGCGATAGGCTACAATCCGACCTTTATCAAAGTCGGAAACGTGATGGTAGGCATTTCTCCTCCTTACACGAAGCATCACAACAACGTTTCACCAGGCAACGCCGGTCAACTGCTGTTTGTGTATGAGAAATCGGTTGGAAACTTTCCTCATGTCAGGACGTTGTAGGTGTCGCCACCGGCGCCAACCTCTTGTGAATGCTCTGAAAAGCTAATAATTTGCATTTCACAGCATCTTCTTCCTGTCGGTTAATTTTCGCGTATGGAGCACGTCATCTTCGTGGTGTAGAAATTTTAATGGCCAGTAGTGACCGGCCGGGGTGGCCGAGCGGTTCTAGGCGCTACAGTGTGGAACCGCGCGACCGCTACGGTCGCAGGTTCGAATCGTGCCTCGGGCATGGATGTGTGTGGTGTCCTTAGGTTAGTTAGGTTTAAGTAGTTCTAAGTTCAAGGGGACTGATGACCTCAGAAGTTAAGTCCCATAGTGCTCAGAGCCATTTGAACCAGCCAGTAGTGTAGCATGCCAGACCATAGCTTCCAGTGTACGTCCAGTGTGTCTAGCAGGAAGACAAGTTGGTTGCAGGTCCTCAACTGTCCGTCTTCTAATCAACATTGGCCATCAATGGCACCAAGGAAAAACTAGCTTTCATCAGAAAACACAACAATCGCAAATGGTGGTGGTTTGGTGTCAGTGGAAGGCATGCTACAGGACGTCTGTCTTGGAGCTGTCCTTGAAGTAACCAATTTGTAATGGTGTAACTGCTGTTCAAGTTTCTGCTGCAAATGCAGTATGACGCGCATGAGCCATATCCCTAACACCATGGTCTTCCCTCTCAGTGATGCCAAGTGCCTATCCAGAGCCCAGTCTCCTTGCAATAGCATCTTCTCGTGGCCACCGCTGCTACCAATCGTGTACAATGGCTACATTCCTGCCAAGTCTCTCTGCAGTATTGCAGAAGGAACATCCAACTTCTCATAGGCCTATTGCACGACCTCGTTCAAATTCGGTGAGGTGTTGATAATGGTCTCATTGTCACCTTAAAGTCATGCTTGAAAACATCAACTCCTGCTCAATCTCAAAGGTAACTAACCCTTATGAAAGTTACAGCATGAATTTAAAGCAAACGTGATTTGCATCCTCATTGTGGCACTACTAGCGAAACTCTTATGCTACTGGTGTGAAATCTGAATAGACTTCACCTTTCACATGTAGAGACACTCCTACATAATATACGAGGGCTATTCACAAAGTAGGGAACGTTTTCGTCTGACGCCGCTAGGTGCGCGCCGATCGCGTATATTTTGATATGTGCGTGTCGGCAGCTCAGTCGGCAGCCTTCTGTGATAGCGGTAACGTCTCTGAGCGGCTGGTTTATTCGATATTCGAATTTGAAAGGTGCGCTGCAATCGAAAGTACTGTCTGTTGCGAGGTGAGTTCTGTGATACGGTTTGTGTTGGCAAAAAACCTAAGATCTATAGAAATTTATCGTAATCTGTGCGAAATGTACGGAAACAGCGTAATGAGTGAATGTTCAGTCAGGAAATGGTGCATTGGGTTTAAAAATGGTCGAAAGAGCGTTAATGATGGAAGAGAAGAGTTGACGCGCAAGTATTGTGAGTGACGATCTTGTCGCCAAAGTTGATGAAACAAGTCATGAACAACGTCGCTTCACAATAACGGAGCTTTCACGTTCTATTTCACAAGTTTCAGGGACTTTGTTGTTTGAAATTGTCACTCAAAAGCTAGGCTACCACAAATTTTGTGCACGATACATGACCAAAATGCTTACAGAGCACCATAAAGAACAGCCAATGGGGGCAACGTTGACATTTCTGGAGGCCTACCACAAACACGGTGATTCATTACTGGATCGAATCGTGTGAAACACGTCAATTGCGACACAAAATTACTGTCCATGGAGTGGGGGCACACAAGGTCCTCACAAAAATCAACAAAATGTTTGCAAACTTTGTGAGCAAGGAAGTTGATGGCGACAGTGTTTTTGGATAGGCAAGGTGTGCTTCTTATTGATGTCCCCGAACGTGGAGCAAACATAAATTCTGCCTGGTACTATCAAACTTTGCACGGCCTCAAAAGAGCAGTTCAAAACAAATGCCGTGGAAAGCTGACGTCCAAAATTTTGTTTTTGCACGACAATGTCTGACTTAACACGGCAAACCGCACTAAAGAACTCCTTAATTCATTCAAATGGGAAATTTTGCCTCATCCGCCCTACAGCCAGGGTCTTGCACCAAGCGACATCCACTTGTTTCCCAAGATGAAGAACTGGCTTGCAACACAGCACTTTGAGGACAACGCGAATCTCCAGGCGGGCCTGACTTACTGGCTGAAGTCTCAGGCGGCAGAATTTTACGACGAAGGTCTTTCAAAGCTTGTCCACCGCTATGATAAATGCCTCAATGTGTTTGGTGACTATGTGGAAAAGTAGTGTGTCAGTCGCTCTTTCAGATGTATATAATAAAATGTATTTCTTGTACTTAGTTCTTTTTAATGTCAAAACATTCCCTACTTTCTGAATAACCCTCATAATAATAAGCAACCAGTTGTATAAAGGAAATTTAATGCCTTTACCAACTTCAGGCACTTAGTGCCCATCTTCAGAAGGTTATGCCTATCGAAACCAGTAAGGAAATTGAATTTCCTTTATGCAACTGGTTGCTTATTATTTTATTATATACGACTACAGTCCCCCCCCATGAACTATGGACCTTGCCGTTGGTGGGGAGGCTTGCGGGCCTCAGCGATACAGATAGCCGTACCGTAGGTACAACCACAACGGAGGGGTATCTGTTGAGAGGCCAGACAAACATGTGGTTCCTGAAGAGCGGCAGCAGCCTTTTCAGTAGTTGCAGGGATGATTGACTGGTCTGGCCTTGTGACACTAACCTAAACGGCCTTGTGTGCTGGTACTGCGAACGGCTGAAGGCAAGGGGAAACTACAGCCGTAATTTTTCCCGAGGACATGCAGCTTTACTGTATGATTAAATGATGATGACGTCCTCTTGGGTAAAATATTCCGGAGGTAAAATAGTCCCCCATTCGGATCTCCGGGCGGGGACTACTCAAGGGGACGTCATTATTAGGAGAAAGAAAACTGGCTTTCTACGGATCGGAGTGTGGAATGTCAGATCCCTTAATCGGGCAGGTAGGTTAGAAAATTTAAAAAGGGAAATGGATAGGTTAAAGTTAGATATAGGGGGAATTAGTGAAGTTCGGTGGCAGGAGGAACAAGACTTTTGGTCAGGTGAATACAGGGTTATAAATACAAAATCAAATAGGGGTAATGCATGAATAGGTTTCATAATGAATAAAAAAATAGGAGTGCGGGTTAGCTACTACAAGCAGCATAGTGAACGCATTATTGTGGCCAAGATAGACACAAAGCCCATGCCTACTACAGTAGTACAAGTTTATATGCCAACTAGCTCTGCAGATGATGAAGAAATTGAAGAAATGTATGAGGAAATAAAAGAAATTATTCAGATAGTGAAGGGAGACGAAAATTTAATAGTCATGGGTGACTGGAATTCGAGTGTAGGAAAAGGGAGAGAAGGAAACGTAGTAGGTGAATATGGATTGGGGCTAAGAAATGAAAGAGGAAGCCGCCTGGTAGAATTTTGCACAGAGCACAACTTAATCATAGCTAACACTTGGTTTAAGAATCATGATAGAAGGTTGTATACATGGAAGAACCCTGGAGATACTAAAAGGTATCAGATAGATTAAATGGTAAGACAGAGATTTAGGAACCAGGTTTTAAATTGTAAGACATTTCCAGGGGCAGATGTGGACTCTGACCGCAATCTATTGGTAATGACCTGTAGATTAAAACTGAAGAAACTGCAAAAAGGTGGGAATTTAAGGAGGTGGGACCTGGATAAACTGAAAGAACCAGAGGTTGTACAGAGTTTCAGGGAGAGCATAAGGGAACAATTGACAGGAATGGTCAAAAGAAATACAGTAGAAGAAGAATGGGTAGCTTTGAGGGATGAAGTAGTGAAGGCAGCAGAGGATCAAGTAGGTAAAAAGAAGAGGGCTAATAGAAATCCTTGGGTAACAGAAGAAATATTGAATTTAATTGATGAAAGGAGAAAATACAAAAATGCAGTAAATGAGGCAGGCAAAAAGGAATACAAATGTCTCAAAAATGAGATCGACAGGAAGTGCAAAATGGCTAAGCAGAGATGGCTAGAGGACAAATGTAAGAATGTAGAGGCTTATCTCACTAGGGGTAAGATAGATACTGCCTACAGGAAAATTAAAGAGACCTTTGGAGAGAAGAGAACCACTTGTATGAACATCAAGAGTTCAGATGGCAACCCAGTTCTAAGCAAAGAAGGGAAGGCAGAAAGGTGGAAGGAGTATATAGAGGGTTTATACAAGGGCTATGTACTTGAGGACAATATTATGGAAATGGAAGAGGATGTAGATGAAGATGAAATGGGAGATAAGATACTGCGTGAAGAGTTTGACAGAGCACTGAAAGACCCGAGTCGAAACAAGGCCCCGGGAGTAGACAACATTCCATTAGAACTACTGATGGCCTTGGGAGAGCCAGTCATGACAAAACTCTACCATCTGGTGAGCAAGATGTATGAGACAGGCGAAATACCCTCAGACTTCAAGAAGAATATAATAATTCCAATCCCAAAGAAAGCAGGTGTTGACAGATGTGAGAATTACCGAACGATCAGTTTAATAAGCCACAGCTCAAAATACTAACACGAATTCTTTACACACGAATGGAAAAACTGGTAGAAGCCGACCTCGGGGAAGATCAGTTTGGATTCCGTAGAAATACTGGAACACGTGAGGCAATACTGACCTTACGACTTATCTTAGAAGAAAGATTAAGAAAAGGCAAACCTACGTTTCTAGCATTTGTGGACTTAGAGAAAGCTTTTGACAATGTTGACTGGAATACTCTCTTTCAAATTCTAAAGGTGGCAGGGGTAAAATACAGGGAGCGAAAGGCTATTTACAATTTGTACAGAAACCAGATGGCAGTTATAAGAGTCGAGGGACATGAAAGGGAAGCAGTGGTTGGGAAGGGAGTAAGACAGGGTTGTAGCCTCTCCCCGATGTTATTCAGTCTGTATATTGAGCAAGCAGTAAAGGAAACAAAAGAAAAATTTGGAGTAGGTATCAAAATCCATGGAGAAGAAATAAAAACTTTGAGGTTCGCCGATGACATTGTAATTCTGTCAGAGACAGCAAAGGACTTGGAAGAGCAGTTGAACGGAATGGATGGTGTCTTGAAGGGAAGATATAAGATGAACATCAACAAAAGCAAAACGAGGATAATGGAATGTAGTCGAATTAAGTCGGGTGATGTTGAGGGTATTAGATTAGGAAATGAGACACTTAAAGTAGTAAAGGAGTTTTGCTATTTGGGGAGCAAAATAACTGATGATGGTCGAAGTAGAGAGGATATAAAATGTAGACTGGCAATGGCAAGGAAAGCGTTTCTGAAGAAGAGAAATTTGTTAACATCGAGTATAGATTTAAGCGTCAGGAAGTCATTTCTGAAAGTATTTGTATGGAGTGTAGCCATGTATGGAAATGAAACATGGACGGTAAATAGTTTGGACAAGAAGAGAATAGAAGCTTTCGAAATGTGGTGCTACAGAAGAATGCTGAAGATTAGATGGGTAGATCACATAACTAATGAGGAGGTACTGAATAGGATTGGGGAGAAGAGGAGTTTGTGGCACAACTTGACCAGAAGAAGGGATCGGTTGGTAGGACATGTTCTGAGGCATCAAGGGATCACCAATTTAGTATTGGAGGGCAGCGTGGAGGGTAAAAATCGTAGAGGGAGACCAAGAGATGAATACACTAAGCAGATTCAGAAGGATGTATGTTGCAGTAGCTACTGGGAGATGAAGAAGCTTGCACAGGATAGAGTAGCATGGAGAGCTGCATCAAACCAGTCTCAGAACTGAAGACCACAACAACAACAACGACTACAGTTGCTGAAGATGTATAAAATACTAAACATACCTACTAACTTTCATTTATGTCTCACAACTGTTCGGTGTTGCGATTTTTAAGCGTCAGTGTACGTAAGTAGTGGGTCAAAGCGGGTTCTGGGGCATGTCTGATATCGAATTGGTATGCTAATTAATGAAGTCGATCAATTAAATCACACTTCTCCCTCCCATTAACTTGTTCAGTAAACTGTTTGTGACCAGTGAATGTTAATTTATGACCCCCTGGGGATAATCCATCCTTCTGAGAAACCTCCAAACCTTTCCACTCCCTTATATATACATATACATACATACATACATACATACACACACACACACACACACACACACACACACACACACACACACACACACACACATATATATATATATATATATATATATATATATATATATATGTGTGTGTGTGTGTGTGTGTGTGTGTGTAGTTTATTTACTTAAACATTAATTAAATTAATTAATTAAGATTGTGGCAAATGCTGAGCTGTGGTTCTCTTTGGGCTGGAAAAATAGTGATATCAGAAATGGTGGGAAAAGTACGTTTTCATTACCCTATCAGATTAATTCTTTAACAATTTACAGGAAGCAAGGTGTAAATCAAATAGATCACTTAAAACACTCACCACCATCTTACAATGAAACTTCTTTGTAATAAAAACATATTTTCAACATGCATACATTTTGCAAATCAAGTAAAATCTTTGCCACAAACTGATCGTAGCATTAAAGATGTCAGAGGTCTTGTACGCACTGAAGTTTGAGAACAGAAGCACCCTCCTCCACCATAGTGTTTTTACTAAACATGTCTGAGGAAGAAACCCACACTTGCGATCGTGAAGTGAGCATCATGTGCTGAACGCACAAGTGCCGGTAGCTGCGACCACTCCAGCTGGTGGAGGTCTAGAGATATGCACCCATATTTGGCCCCATCCATCCATTTCCATCTCCCAGTATCCACACACTAGACGTACCAACGTCCAGCCATCAAACAATCAATTTATATGGGGGGAATAAAATAGATCGGCACACTCACCCTATTGAATCTTCTCAAATTTCCACAAAAAAATCGGAGAATACTCGCAAAATACCCATCTGCTTCTGTCATTAATCAACCAACACACTGGTTAGTTCTCTATTCTGCAGCACATTGCTACCACTGGGACTTGTCTTTGCAGCTGCATGTAAGAGTGGACTAGCTGGAGGCTTTCTTTGTAACTAACCAGTGGACACAGGCAAGGCTGCTGCTTCTGGCCAGCCAATCCTCCATGCTACTGGCTGTGACATGCTGTGAGACAAGCTGGTGCAGCTTGGATGTATAGTTCTAACTGCAGTTCCATCCCTGACTTAGACTCAACAGTATGGCATAGGCTGTATTTCCGCTAAGAATTCTCTTATCAGGTAGCAGCTCAGAGGAACTGTAAATATTAGGTTAATACTGAATATCAGTTTATAAATTTGGTAATATAGCTAATTTTATTACGATGGCCACCTCTCTCTCTGTAGGTGGGAAATTAAAAGTTCGTTCAAAGATCTCACCACAATGAAAAAACGCTTGATAACCGCTACAACTCGTGAACCATATCTGTGGTACTCTTGTGTTCACTTCCACAGACCCAGTAGCTCATCACTGATATCAGATTCATTATTAATTAGTTAAACTGAGCATGAGAGTCCTTTGCATGGTAAGTAACTTTCTTTCCAGCAGTCGGTTAACACTTGCCAGGCAACTGTCACAGTTGCTTCTGTGATGTCTCTACGGACTTCCCACAGTATAGGTAGCCACTTCCTCCAACGCCAAAATGGGTGGTAAGCATCGTCAAATAGCAGAAGATATTCAACGCCAATTACATGCTGTCTGTCTGTTGCCCTGTCATGCTGGTGGATGTATGTCACTTAAAATTCCAGTACACTGCTCCAAAATGAATCTTGCTGAGACCTGTTGTTCTGTTGGACCAGTAGAATGTTTCACTCTGTTCTTCACCCCAGCAGTGCCTCTGCCCCCATCCCTGCCACTGCCACTACTTCACATGCAAATGGCTGCCAGTGCTACCATAGGGTCACAAACTTTCACCTGCATGTCTGGATTGTACCGCTCCTGTTCAACAAGCCATGGCTTGCTATGACATACAGACTCACCAAAGTTGTCCTATTTGAAACGCCCTGCTAAACCTGCAGGACAGGACAGGTAGTTGGAATTGTGGAAAGGAGTCAAAATGAGTCGCTGTCAGTTACACTCGAACACAAATAACTTTATTTATCAGACCAAACATTACAATACAAATTCTTGAACTTAGTTATCGGCTGAATACGCCACACTATCTTATGCCTTTAGGGCACAACCACTTTAATTTTAAAAAACGGCTAAAAGCCATTAACACATAAATTCAGACATCAAAAAGAATATTTAGAAGGCAGAAGGCCTCACATTAATTAAGTTCCATAAGTTGCCTGATGGTCCAAAAATCTAACACTTGAAAAGCAACAACCTTAATTGAAAGACGGCTGAAGGTCGATGATTTAAGACTCAAGGTAAAATTAAATAAAAAAAACAGAAGGCAGAAGACGTTATCTTGAATTAGGCTGAAGGCCCCAAACAGTCTGATGCTCGAAAGACAAAGATCCTTAACAATGGCTGAAGGCCCCATGACTTAAAACTCAAGGTAAAATAAATTTAAACAACAAAAGCCTTATCTTAAATTAGGCTGAAGGCCCAAACAATATAACACTTGACAAGCAAGGAACTTTAATTTTAAAATGGCTGTAGGCTCATGATTTAAAACACAACTGAAATAATTTTACTAGGCAGAAGGCCCAAGGCTTTATCCTTAAACAATATATTAATGAGGCTGAAGGCCCAAACAATCTAACACTTGATAAGCAAGGAATTTTAATTTTAAAGTGGCCGAAAGCCCATGACTTGAAACACCATTAAAAAAATTCAACTTTAATTCAAAACCATCGGCTATGAGTCACACAATTACACACAACAGAAAATAAGAAAAGGCAGTGCATGTAATGGCGCTCAGAAGTTTCGAGGTCGGCCAGCACTTGAAATACTAACGTTAACTTAGGTGAGACAGACAGTCAGCCCAACCATTTTCGATCCGACGACAACCCAACCAACAGACAGTCAATGGACCAACTGGCAAGGTAACTTGCGCTCCACTCGACCAGCACACAACCAGGAGTTCAATGCAAATGTAAAAGGTATGGACGCCAACAACCAAGCGTACATTACGCTGTCGAACTACAGACCGTGCTGGACAGTGACAACATGGCGAGGAAAGGACACTGCCTAAATTTACGTCAACGGCCAGGGCAGGTAACCGGAACGTTAATGGCCAGAAGACAAAAAATTCGCTGGTGCACTTCAATTGTAAATCACCGAATACAGTTACAGACTTTGCCAACTCGAACACACACATTGTTGCTCACGGGAATGTCCCAACAGCCAACAACGAGGACTGAACAGCACAATGCGAACAGTCTTGAGTTGCTGACAAATTAAATGCAAACTCAACTTTTGTGTCCAGGGTCGGTGAGCCACGAACCATGTACCAATGGGAAAAGCCCCACACACTCCAACCACCAACGGGACCGGGCAAACTGTGGCCAATGGAGATTTCCTCATTGCTCCACGCCAACCGACTGACTGCCACACATCAGCAAGGAGACAGCAGTAAAATAAATGAGCAGTCGGCATCACAAGCTACACACAGTTTCATGAACACTTGGACGAAGGACTAGACAATATTAACGGCAGAAAATGTGCAATAACAAGGACCAATCACTAGTCGGCACACGCAGGCAACCCATAAGCGATCGCCGGCCGACATACATGTCATACGACAAGACGACCGACCGATGACCAACCAAGGTGGTCCGCACTCAAGTGATATGTATCAGCAACTGCTGGGCGAGTCATGGCTGTCCGGACCTCACTGCAGCCGCGCCCCAACTGATCTTCTGCTGTGTACTAAATGAAACACTGCCAGGTCCGAACTGCACTGCTAACGCCTCCCAACTCACTGGCAGATCGAGAAGTGCCACTGCTGCCGCTCATGAGCAGGCCAGGTGGCAACTCAGTGACACCAGAAATTGAAATTAACATAATGAGGTGGTAGTATAGTAAAAATAGGATGTCAAATGAGATGTGGCACGAACACGAGCCACATACGGCTCACTAATCTTCTCAGGACTAGTCACTTAAATGTAGCTGGGTTAAATACCAAGATGTTGAGCAATATGCTTTCCTTCCTCCCATCTGCAAACGAAAACGTTATGAGATATGTTTCCTAAACATGCCAGAAAGGCTGACCCAATGAACAATAGCAACTCCATCCCAAGTGTGTATGAGCCTGCAGACCTGGGGTTCCCTCAGAATACAACCCTGTAGAATCGTTCCCACTGGCCTCTGCCATATTAGTAGGTGGGTACTTCAAGAACTCAAATGGAAATTTTTGGAGGGAAGATGATATTGTTTCCCAGATGCACTATTGAGAACTGAAATCTGAAGCTGACTGCAAAAGGATTCTGCTGCGGCCAACATATATTTCAGGTCAGAAACACAAAGACGAGAAACGAGAATTAACGTTCATATGGAGGCATATGAGCAGTCTTTTTACCTCCTTGCTCCATTTGTGACTGTAATTTGAAGGAAATGTCTAGTAATGATATAGGTACCCTCCACCACACACCTTATGATGGCTTGTGAAGTATGGATATAAATGTAGATGTAAATTTCCTCTGCCTATTAAGATATCAGTCCATCCATTTATAGGCACACAAACCTCACAAAATTATGTTGTCTCTTATTTATTGAGAAATAAATTGTCTCTCGGTAAAAATTTTCGTACTAGCCCAAAATTTTCTCATTGCATTCACTTTGTGAGACATATGTCAATGGTTTTAATATGTTTGCCAACAACAGTTAGCAGAAGCTGTATAGAGCTCACCCCTCAACTCCCCTTTCTTCAGGATATCGCTAACCTGTCATATTCTCATGAATCTTTCAGTCATCGATTTGAATACACCTGATTTCCATGAGTAAGAGATGCCCCCTTCCAAGTCACAGGCTCCTGATAATTCTCTTGAAATCCCATCACGTTTTAACAGCGCTATTCCATTAGTTATAAGATGTCTACTCCTTCACCCATCACTTACTAGGTAGGGAGCTATCACAGTGAGAAAGATGACATACTAATGTATAGAAGGAAAGTCAAAACAGTGCAGTGTATACATGGATTGCACGAAAAAATTTGCATTATGACAGAGCTTCCAATGCACTATTCATTGAATAATTTACATTGGTTCAACAGCTTCACACCCCCAGGCATAATCCAGAGCTGCTGCATTAGGAAGGCGGGATTCGGGACTTAATCATAGAATTGCTCATCTTTTACCCCCATCTTCGATAGTGGATTGACCATGATACTACTAATCCAACTAGAGCGGAGTATATCCATGTGGGTAGTTCGCTTATGAGTAGTGCTAGTTATTTATTTATTTAGAAGCAAAATGAGTACTTAGACGCTTATTCAACTACCATACATCGAGAGCGTGTTAAGCAACAAGTACAAGGCAGACGAAATCAATGTCAATGTTCCCTCCAGCAACAGCAGTCATCTCAGTACATCTTACACCTCAATCGGAATTGTAGTGTAACAGATTGTAGGTGAAATACAGACGGAATTTACGATCATTCGCCTCCTACACCGTCACATCGTAGTATATGGATCATACCTCCCTTAAAAATCCATGCAGATGACTTTGAGCCTGATGTATTCTACTGCATTAGCTCACCGACTTGCCAGTCCATAGTGTTAGGACTCCTTCCCTTAACATTCCAGCAAATGTATCTGGTTGTGGCATATGCATTCAACTTCACCTTCCTCCAGATGCTTATTGCAAGGCATTTTACGGCATTTAAGCTTCTGAAGACAATATGCTGGATTTCTAGTCCTTTTAATGTGCAGTAGATTTAGTTATGTACAGGTCTACTACCAACTGCACCACAGGTCTTCCCAGCTGCTCCAAGAACCTATGAACATCCCACATGTGGAACAAATATGCTGCAAGCGGCTGTGCAGTGCATGGTAGAATGTACATTGCACCTTTATTATCGATTATCCATCTCTCTAACTTGAATATGCTGATTGAGTTAAACATTGCCTATATATTTCCATTCATACCCCAATCCATCCCATTTCTTTCTGGGAGAAATATGTCATCTGTCCCAGAGATTTTTCCCATCACATATTTGAATGTAGTATGCCTAACTATACAGTCCTTACAGTATCCACATGATGGTTATGTTTCATATATCTGTCGCATAAGATGTACAAATATAGGCTCACGGGATTGTTACACAGCAAGTATGTAGTGTTGAGCTGTTGAATCAATGTTACTGCTCACCAGTACATATCATTTAACCACAAATGGGTCTATATGTGTTCATGTCAGAGTAGCAGCTGACATTGACCCCAAAGCTACAGTGGAAATTGAGAAAGTATAGTGAGGTATAAAGGTGGGGGCACTGTGACACATTCTGTCTTGGCATTTCCATATTTGTCATCAGTAGTGTAAGTACTCCAATACTTACCAATACTTATCGTGCTTGGTGTTGCTATAAGAGTCATCACAGAATATTTCTAAAGCAACAAAGTGTTGGGAACACACAGGGTCTACAGCAAGTGGGATGTGTTGCAGTGGAGTGGAAGTTGCTCTATGGTTTTGTTTTATTTAAGGTAGTCGGAGCATTGAGATGGAGACGTGCTCTTCGTGATTTCAGTCACTCACTCATTCTAAGATCAGCATTTCGAAATGAAAAGGGAATCTATATGCATGCTTATGGCGTGGAACACTGTAGCTTCAGTAGTACATTTTTTAATGGTGAGAGGGAGCACCATGCACAGCATCACTATACTTAAATAGCCATGACTGATGTTTTGAAACTATGTGACAGTATTTCGCTAATAACTGCAATTTGTATGCTTTCAATTCCACATATATTGCAGGCAAAACCCCTGTTGGAGTAGGTATACCACCTTGCAATGAACACACTGTCCTATCTGTACTACTTAAGGGTCGGCCTCATGATTGGGCATACCCTTCAAAAGTGGTTCAAATGGCTCTGAGCACTATGAGACTTAACATCTGAGGTCATCAGTCCCCTAGAACTTAGAACTACTTAAACTTAACTAACCTAAGGACATCACACACATCCATGCCCGAGGCAGGATTCGAACCTGCGACCATAGCAGTTACGCGGTGCCGGACTGAAGCGCCTAGAACCGCTCCGCCACTGCAGCCGGTGGCATATCCTTCCTCCCTGCCATAGACTCCGTGTGTGTGTGTGTGTGTGTGTGTGTGTGTGTGTGTGTGTGTGTGTGACGGTTTATTCACTTGTTGAGTATATCATTATGTCTGTGATTTGTCATGTGTGCTTATTCAGCTCTGAAGCGTCTAGCAGCCTTCAAGTTCTTGGTGGAAGGAGAAGTACAACTAATAAATACTTTCAAATCTATGTGGCGGCTTTAGGAGCTATCTGTGTGTTACATTTGTCAAGTTCATCTCTGTCAGAGGTGAGAAATCATGTCTCCTACATCGGCATGACTATGTGATTGCAGTAGGAATACTAGGTAGAAACAGCAAGCCCAGCGACATTTATGCCCCCAGTCACTCTGAGAAGAATAGGAAAACTTTTGCGAGTCTGGTAACATTAATAGCTGTGCAGCACAGTGAGCTGTGGCTTGTTGACAGGGAGCAGTACAGCCAGACGTGCGGGTATAGATTAGCGATCTGATGGCAGCGGTGGTAGGTGTTCGCATGTGGGCCAGTTCAGGTGGCAGGGATAGGGGCAGCGGCATTACAAGGGTGGATAAGAGAGTGAAACATTCTTCTGCCCCCAGTAGACTGACAGGGATCAGCAGGATTGTTTGGGAGAAGTGAACAGAAATTCTAAGTGACTTACTTCCACCAGCATTCCAAAGTAACTGACAGACAAAACGAATTAGCACTGGATATCTTCAGCTACTTGACGATGGTTACCACCCATTTTGATATTGGTGGAAGTGACTACCTAGCCTGTGGTAAGTCTAGTGAGATGTCACAGAAGCGTCTGTAGTGGTTACCTGGCGAGTGTAATTCGTCTGCAGAAAATAATTACTCACTATTCAAAGAGGCTTTAGTATAAATTTACTTAATTAGTCAATGAGATTGATACCAATAACTAGCTAGTAGGAGATTTTGGTGGAATCTGGCTCAGTGTCCATTTTCTAGCTCACTCACTCATTTCACTTGTTCCTTCACTAGAAAATGAAAACTTACCCTGAACCTACCAAAACATCCTACTATAATCCGCATTTTAGGTCTAACTAACTTAATTTCATTTAAATTATTTACAAAAGTTAATAAAAATGGATATTTTTTGTATCCTGTTCACCAATTTCCAAACTATTTATTTGTTTTCATACAAAAAGTGAACACAAAGAAATAAAATTTAACATTGTTTTATAAAAGGTGAATGCAAGAAAATAAATAAAATGTATATAAGAAATCGATTCCTTACCCAAAATTTTCCTAACTCTTTCTTCTTGAGCAACCATAAGAGATTTACGATTTTTTGGTGTTTTTTATCAACAGCTCTACCACATTCATACGTAACTTTAATTTTAAGATGTCTCGATACACATTCTTTACAAATCCAACAAAATCCGTATTTTAATACTTATTTTTATGAATTTCATTAATATTCTTTCTATTTAGACAGTCACCACACTTCTTTAGCTTTTTGGTATTGTCCATTTATAGATTATAAAATTTAATAGGACAAATAAAAATTCATTCGCAAAAACTGCAGAAGAACCACCACATTGCCCTTTCTGGACTCCTCTGACCCTATGTACACAGTGGTAAAGGAAGAGTAAGTTCTGAATTAACAGAAGCACTTCGTTTATTCGTGCTGTTATTAAGTACACAGGTGATGGTCTCGATTGTTTTGTCCAATGGCTTGCTCTCCTCCAACCACTTATGTTTCGATGACTTTGTGAGATAATGGCCAAAATCCACCAGTCTGCATATTCATTTAAGCGGTTTGACAGAGTAAAGAACTTCTAAGATTGTATATATAGTTGGTATTCGAATGACAAACTACTTTCTAAAAACACTACTATTGTCGGTTTATTTTGATGGTAAATAAATTATTTTCTTCACATTTTCGCATTTTATTTGTAGTGATGAAATGTAAGTAACATATAAAAGTTAGTATAAATATTGAAAAGCACTGTAAAAATAATTAATTTTTGTTTAAAGTGAAACATGTTCCCCTGTTATTTTCAATGGATCGTACATCAGCACCATCTCTGAATGAAATTAGTTCTGAACAGTTTAATTCAGCACAAGAGAATGTTCTTCCATGAGCGGTGTGAGAGAATGTTCTTCTGCGAACAGCACAAGAAAATGTTTATGTAACTTCACTCATCACGTGACTTTGCTTGCTGTGACAGGAAGTTTTGCAATGTCTTTATCTAGAGGCCACACACTGTCAGATAAAATACAAACTGAAAACTCTCAGTGGTGTTCATCGATCTCACGCAAATATTAACCAATTTTGAAAACTGAAAATGCTAACATAATCTAAATAAAAAAGCTATTCAGAAAAATGAGAATTGGATTTAATTTTCTAACTGACATACTAAATTTCTTAAGCGATCAAGACTGCTTCTAATTTATTTATAATATTTACAGACCGCTGTTTTCCTATATAAGAACTATGTTCTTTAAAATGTTTTCATTAAAAGTTCACAAAGTTTCATATTCATTTTCTGTGAAGATGCAGTATTCTTTCTATGAGTCATGTTAATCACGTAGATAGGATAGTTGATTATGAAATCATATAGAGTTATCTAAGTGACTGATCTAATTAATGTAGCTCGTTTAAAATCGAGAAATGCATTGTATGATTTGAGAAAATTATTTTGAGGATTAATATTCCACACATCCTGTTGGAAAACTTTTTCAATCTCTGTATTCTTGTTC
Organism: Schistocerca nitens; assembly: GCF_023898315.1. Lineage (NCBI taxonomy): Eukaryota > Metazoa > Arthropoda > Insecta > Orthoptera > Acrididae > Schistocerca > Schistocerca nitens. Next base: position 153,589,828 of record NC_064621.1, on the reverse strand, counting down.
GGTACATATAATTATTTTTTGTCTTCCCATTCACAGGGAATGAGTATAACTGATAAAACTGATTTTTTAAAGACAAATTCATTAAGACATTTTTAAGACAACTGTTACATAAGCACCTTTAAAGTCAATCAGATTGTCATTTTCATCAGCTATAGTAATTTCTAAATATTCAATAGGATCAAAAAGAGATACAGTCCAATAAAAAAATAAAAGAGAGACAGTCTAAAGACATGATGAAGTAAAAAAAAATAAATATTAGTGAAAGAGTATTAAAATATATTAATCATAGTGAATATCCAAATTGTGATTGAAACCTGTTCATAAATTTGTTATGGGATTTGCAGTTGATTTCGATGGTGACAAATTAAAAATTGGTGGAAATGAATATGAAGGCACAAATGGTCTAACGAACCTTTTAACTACAAAAAAAAAATTACTATGGATGATATGGGTGAAAAATTTGATTACATTGATTTAACAAATTATGCAGATATAGCATACCATTTAGAATCACGATATTCTGAATATAAACCGAATAAAATCAAATCAAATACAGGTAAAAAATACAACAAACTGATAAATGAAACAGTTACTGTCTATTTTCCAAAGGCCCATCAAGTATCATCAGATTTAGATTATTGAGATGCAAAAACAGGTGAAGGTTAAGTTAAAAAAATATTCAGAGATACTAGTCGAATATGTCTCGAAGAATAATTTTAGAAATTTAGTTGATATGTGAGCAGTAATTCAAGGAGAAGAAATACCTGGAAATAAAAATTATCATAGTGAAAAAGTTGCAATGATGTAGATGCCACCAAACAAATTTAGTGATTTTATTATTAATAATCCATTTTGACTAGATTTTTGAATCATTTACCACATACATTTTGGAAAAGTGAAAACTGTGGTAAAGGTCTAGTAAATTGGGCTATAAATAATTTACTAGTGCCAGAGATGAATGTACCTATATTTAATTACTGTGGACTGTTTACTAGATGTTAATGGTTGGGGATTATAAAATTAATATTTTTTTCTTCTAATAAAATATATTGTATTTAAATTAATTTAATGCATGGCACAATATACAAGATTATAAACATTGACAATAAAATATATATTGGAAGTACAAGTGTAATGTTGTGTAGATGAATGGCATGTCTTCGAAATGATGCCTGAAAAGGAAATTAAAAACCCATTTTAGCTCATATGAGAAATTTAGGAATTGAGAATTTTAGAATTGCACCTAAAAGATCTTTTATTGTTTTTTTCATGGAGAAAACTTGGAATTGAAGGGCAGAATGAAATAGAAATATATGATAAGACAATTTCATTGAATGTACTTTTAGCATATTCTTACATTCGTAAACAACAAGAGATCAAGATAAAAAATATAAAGACAGAAGAGATTATTAGCATAGAAATATACAAGATCCAGAATGGGATGAAAATGGAAAAAGGCAAATAAACTGAGAATGAGAATATACCATAGTAAGAAAAAGCCACTGAATGAAGCTTTTATGTAGTTATGTAGAATAGAAATATAGAATTTATTGAGCCTTATAAAAATGAATAACTTTATACATATGAATAACTTTTCAATTGATTATACTTCAGTACCAAGTGGCAAGACTAAACCAAAGTCAATTAAAATTTAATTACATAATAAACAGTTATTCAACCAGTTTTAACTGATGATCAAAAAAGAAAGAGAAATTGAAACGAAGTTTCTAAAGCCCATTACGGTGATAAAAAACTGTTGGAAATTTTCTTATTACATTAGTCATTCCTCTTCTGAATAAGATTATTGAGTATCTAACAAAAAAGATAGAAAGAAAAGGATTAACACAGCATGAAGGTGGATTTCTTCCATTACTGTAGCTGCATTACCATATGTAGCAACTATTGCTTCACTTGCTGGTGGTTCTGCAGCAGTCGCAAATGAACTAATTAACAAGAAAGAAGCTGATGCAGAATTGGAAGAACAAAAAGATATAATCGAGCAATGGATAAAAAAGGTGCTGGATCTAGAAAAACTGAAAAAATAATAAAAAATATAATAATTATTTATCTAGTTTTCTTATAGAAGCATTAGTTAAACAATTAAAAATTAAATATTTCATGACGTTTTATGATTGATGATTTACCTAATGAATAAAAAATTTGGAATGTGCAATAGCTAATTTAAATGCATCAGGTCATTCTAGTATGCTTTGGAATTATTATTTTAAGCATAATAATAAAAAATTTGTATTTGATTCATTTGGTGGAAATATTATGTAATATGGTTAAATATCTCGTTTCACATGAGTTGTACTATAATGGAAAACGAGTTCAGAATTTTGATGAAGTAATAGGTGGTCATTTGTTTCTATTAGTTTTAAAATTGTTATGCATGAATTATAATTTTAATGATATTTTCACTTCAATAAATGGGCATTTATGGAAATAAGGCGCAGCCTAAAAGTCACATGAGCAATGGTCAGATGACTTTAGGAACAAAAAAATGTATTGGAAGCAAAAATTGATATAAAAATAGAAAGTTTAATTAAACAATTCCATAAACAGTTATGTGTCATTATTAAAGCACCTGAAGGATATATTGGTTTTAAAGGTAGGAGAATGGTAGATATAAAAATTCCAGTAAATGATTACGATACTGTTACTAAACTGTCCTTAGAAAAAGAATATGTCACATTACCCAAATATACAAGTAATTTGATAAATTAGAATAATTATGTCAGAAAAACATATTTTAATGAAGAAGTTCACAGATTCATCAAGATGATTTTTACAGTGTGGGAAGTCTTAATGAAAAAAGTGAAAAGCAAGCATATAGATCTTACATTTGTTTAGATAGTAGCAGATTAGAAAATATAGTATATGGTACACAAATAATTGAATTTACATTTATGACTGGAGATGAACAAAAAATACACACTTCTGAATATGATTTCAGGCTTGAGAGAATTATTGTTGTTGGTAAGAATATAATCAGAGATTTGGAATTCGACGATTTTGATATTACAGGAAGTGTATCTGGTAAACTACACAAAGTAACAATAATCAATCAATAATTATACACAAATCAAATTTTCTCATTGTAAGACTAAAGGATAAAATGAAAACTGTTCTAGTGGATGTAAAGCCTGTGTGGTTGGAACGCCGCACAAAGATGATATTACAGCAGACAACTTATACAAAGTGGCTAAAATGACGACAGCGTCCCAACCAGCGAGGCTAGGAGGTGCTTGATATTCACTATCACCTATGGCAATGGCGTCCCTACCACAAAAGATAGAGGGCTCTACTCTATCCACAAATGACGTGGAAAATGAGTGGGACAACAATTACCTGAATTTTAAATAATTGTAGATTTCTCGAGATTTAATTAGTGATAATTATTATTTATTATGTTTTATATAACAACTTCAACAAACTTTAAAATTTACGACTTATTGCTTAAGCATGTAACTAATGTTGGTCACCGTGGAGGGCGTTAACTTCTGCCCACATGCTGTTGGCCGTTATTTAAGGTCATGCAGAGAACCTACCATGTATAGTTACCAACCATGCACAGGCAGAGTGAGGACTCTAGCGAGTGAGCAAATGGGAAATAAAAATCTGTTTATTTATGTAACTTTAACTAATCCCTTGTGGATTACAAACATGATTACTTACTAATATTATAACTTTAAAGTGTAAATTGCCCTGAAGATGACCCCATCATGGGTTGAAACTGGTTGGTGGCAAAGTAAATAATGCAATTGTGACTGTCATTTTGAGTAATTGATTATAAGGATGATGTAATATTAATCGTTGGAAAGGGAATAAGAGGAGGAATGTCACAAATTTTTAAAAATATATGTTAAAACCAATAATAAATATACAAAAGATTTTGATAGTAAAAATATATCAAATTATCTAGCATATTTAGATGCAAATAATTTATATTAATATGCTATTGGTCAGTATTTATCTTATGGAGAATTTGAATGGGATTATCTAGATTCTTTTGATAGTACAAAAGTAAGGAAAATTTCAGATACTGATGAAATTGGATGTATTTTCATAATAGATTTTGAATATCCAGAAGAATGACACGATTTACATAATTAGTTACTGCTTGCTCCCAAAAATAAATTTGTGCCTGGAACTAAAGAAAGCAAGTTGTTGACTACTCTGAATGATAAAAATAAGTATGTAGGTCATTATAGGAACTTTAAGGAGTATTCATCATTAGGAATGAAATTAACAAAAATACATAGTTTTAAAATATAATCATACAGATTGGTCAAGGAAGTATATAGATTTAAATACAGAACTGAGAACTAAAGCTAAAAATGATTTTGATAAATATTTCTATAAACTTATGAGTAATTCGGTCTTTGGCAAGACAATGGAAAATATTAGAAATAGACTTGATATAAAATTCGTGTCAGATGGAGAAAAAGGTGATAAATTAACAGCAAAGCCGCACTTTAAAGCATAAACTATATATAATGAAATTGTTGCTGCATTATGAATAAACCAAAAATCACATTAAGTAAACACACTATGCTGGTATGAGTATACTTGATTTATCTAAAGAACTGATATATGATTTTCACTACAGAATAATGAAACCAAATATGGAGAAAATATTTAATTGTGTTATCAAGATACAGACTGATGATTTTTTTGAAGATGTGAAATCGATGATTGATAAATTTGATAGCATTGATTATTCTGAAAACAATATTTATGGTATTGCACAAGTTAAAAAGAAAGTTGTAGGAAAAATGTAAGATGAATGCAATGGAAAAATAATGGAAGAATTTTGAGGCCTTAGAGCTATGCTGATAATGTTCATGATAAAATAGAGAAAAAATCTAAAGGAGTTAAGAAATCTATTGTCAAAAATAGACTAAGCTTAGACGATTACAGACATTGTTTGTTCAACAGTATGAATCAGTACAGAAGAATTAATATAATTCAAATTGAAAAACGCAAGATGTACACATTTGAATTAGACAAGAAAGTGTTGAGCTCTCATGATGACGAAAGATATGTTTTGGAAAATAAAATATGTATATTACCACATGGTCATTGCAAATTATAAAAAAATTAAAAACAATTTTTTTATATAAATGGAGACTCTAATCAAGAAGCTCAACAATGCAAGTGTCTTGTAGAAGATTAAAAATTAAGTGAGTTAGAGAAACATGTTTTATATAATGTTAATGGATATGGAGAAAACATTTGTATTGAGCTTGATAATGAATTTAAGATTATTTTACCAGATAGATATTCTAAAGTAAGTTCTGTGTAGGGTTTTCAGTTAATTGAAAATGAACAGATAAAAATGAAACATAAAGGAATGAAGAAACTTAAAAATAGAAATAATGAATATCATGATACTGAATTAACAATGTGTAAATTTGAAGTTTTTGATTGTGAATGTATTGTTCCAGGGTTCTCAAAGCAGAACGCTGGAAATTCAACATATAATTCCTGTATGTATGTCCATAAACCCCTCAAAAAATAAGATATTTTTTAAAGTCACCATAATGCACTTTATTTATTTTCTTATGTTCGTCTTTTATGAAAGAATAATCATTTTGAAAATTGGTGAACATGATACAAAAAATTCATTCTTATTAATTTTTCTAAGTAATTTAAATAGAATTAAGCGAGTTAGACCTGAAAAGTGGATTATAGTAGGATTTTTTGGTAGGTTATGGGTAAGTTTTAATTTTTTACTGAGGGAATGAGTGAAATGAGTGAGTGAGCTGGAAAATGGAAACTAACCCAGAACCTACCAAAACATCATACTCAAACTGCCAATGAGTGGAAGCAAGATGAGAGAATCATAGATATGATTCATGAGTTGGATCAGTAATCCATCATTTATTTTTCCAGTGTGATGCTATCCTTTAACAACATTTCAATTTCCCACCAACAGAAGGAGTGGTGGTCATCTTAACAAAATAAGCTATTGTACAGAAGTTATAAGGTGATATGTAGTATTAACCTGATATTTACAACTCCACTTTGCCGCTATTTGCCTACCTTAAGAAACTTAATAGGTAATGAGGTCTCTGGATTCCTTAAGAGAAGTCTGAAAGTGAGGAGGCATCCTGTGAGAGAGGTAGAGTATGCTCTTGGCACTCCATCATGAGCCAAGAATGTGTTTAATATTCTGTTCCTATGATGCATGATATAACTGATATTAAATTGATATGAACAGATTTTTTTAACCTGATGAGAGAATACTTAGAAGAAATATACACTATGCCATTGCGTTCTACAGGATTTTCACAACAAGTAACGATACTTTAGTGAAGTGAAGTTGTGTGTTTGCTCTGATGTCTTCTGTCTGCAAAAACTAAATTGTATAAAAGGGAGAATACATTTTGTGTGAGAAATTTGGAATGTATGGACAACACCCCTGTCTCAGACTGGGTAAGGTGGATTTTTTAAAGTGGGGAGAGTCTATGCTGGGGGAAAGGAGGCTCATAACTGAACTGTGGAGACAAAAAGGTGTCCCTTTTTCAGAGAGATGGGCGACAGTGAAGGGGAGGGGGAGGGGTGGGGTGTCTGAGAAGAAGGGATTATAACCAGAGGATCATAAATAAATCCACAGGAGTGATAAACCATAACAATAAGTTAAGGGGGAGGGGAGGTGTGTTTATTTGATCAATTTAATTCATTGACACATCAATTTGATATCAGAAGTGCACCAAATCTAGCTTTGCACCACTACTTCATAAACCATGGCGATACCTCAGCATATATTTTATTGGTACGACATCAGTTTATTTAAATGTATTTCATGATATTAACTCTAAAGAGGCATAAAATCGATTCAGTCTTCATGCATCCAGCAAAAATTCGATATCTGTGCACAGCATGGTCGTCCTCATCTAAAATATAAGGTGCTTGACGTGATAGTGCTTACAAAAACAATAGCATACTACACTCATGGAAATTGAAATAAGAACACCGTGAATTCATTGTCCCAGGAAGGGGAAACTTTATTGACACATTCCTGGGGTGAGATACATCACATGATCACACTGACAGAACCACAGGCACATAGACACAGGCAACAGAGCATGCACAATGTCGGCACTAGTACAGTGTATATCCACCTTTCGCTGCAATGCAGGCTGCTATTCTCCCATGGAGACGATCGTAGAGATGCTGGATGTAGTCCTGTGGAACGGCTTGCCATCCCATTTCCACCTGGCGCCTCAGTTGGACCAGCGTTCGTGCTGGACGTGCAGACCGCGTGAGACGACGCTTCATCCAGTCCCAAACATGCTCAATGGGGGACAGATCCGGAGATCTTGCTGGCGAGGGTAGTTGACTTACACCTTCTAGAGCACGTTGGGTGGCACGGGATACATGCGGACGTGCATTGTCCTGTTGGAACAGCAAGTTCCCTTGCCGGTCTAGGAATGGTAGAACGATGGGTTCGATGACGGTTTGGATGTACCGTGCACTATTCAGTGTCCCCTCGACGATCACCAGTGGTGTACGGTCAGTGTAGGAGATCGCTCCCCACACCATGATGCCGGGTGTTGGCCCTGTGTGCCTCGGTCGTATGCAGTCCTGATTGTGGCGCTCACCTGCACGGCGCCAAACACGCATACGACCATCATTGGCACCAAGGCAGAAGCGACTCTCATCGCTGAAGACGACACGTCTCCATTCGTCCCTCCATTCACGCCTGTCGCGACACCACTGGAGGCGGGCTGCACGATGTTGGGGCGTGAGCGGAAGACGGCTTAACGGTGTGCGGGACCGTAGCCCAGCTTCATGGAGACGGTTGCGAATGGTCCTCGCCGATACCCCAGGAGCAACAGTGTCCCTAATTTGCTGGGAAGTGGCGGTGCGGTCCCCTACGGCACTGCGTAGGATCCTACGGTCTTGGCGTGCATCCGTGCGTCGCTGCGGTCCGGTCCCAGGTCGACGGGCACGTGCACCTTCCGCCGACCACTGGCGACAACATCGATGTACTGTGGAGACCTCACGCCCCAGGTGTTGAGCAATTCGGCGGTACGTCCACCCGGCCTCCCGCATGCCCACTATACGCCCTCGCTCAAAGTCCGTCAACTGCACATACGGTTCACATCCACGCTGTCGCGGCATGCTACCAATGTTAAAGACTGCGAAGGAGCTCCGTATGCCACGGCAAACTGGCTGACACTGACGGCGGCGGTGCACAAATGCTGCGCAGCTAGCGCCATTCGACGGCCAACACCGCGGTTCCTGGTGTGTCCGCTGTGCCGTGCGTGTGATCATTGCTTGTACAGCCCTCTCGCAGTGTCCGGAGCAAGTATGGTGGGTCTGACACACCGGTGTCAATGTGTTGTTTTTTCCATTTCCAGGAGTGTATGTTATTAAAGTGCCACATCCAGTCAGAAGCATCAAGAAAACAAACCTTTTATATCTACTACAAATCACACCACATTCGATTGGTCATCTAACTGACAGATGTGCATGACTGAATGGGAAAATTTTAACTGTCAGTGAGAGAATAAAAATACAAAGGGCGTTCAAAAAGTTTTGCACAGACGTCTCTAATTTTTTTATTTTTTGTAGGAGGAGCATGAAGTTTTTGTGAACATACTTGGAACATTTACCTATAAGTTGGTATATAAAAGTATTTTCTTTCATTTGCAGGTGAGCCATAATGGACCTTGAAGGATGCGACAATAGTCAGTGATGGAATTCCTCTTCAAGACCGGCAATGGCTCTGCCACATCGATTCACAGGAAGTTGCTCTCTGCTTATGAGGACGACACAGTGGATCGCAGCAGTATCCAGCGGTACTTGCAGAGGTTTAAAGAAGCTGATTGCTCTCTACTGGACAATCCACGATGCAGTAGGCCATCGAGGGCAGTGAGTGATGTGAATGAAGAGGCCGTTGATCAAATCATCTAAAATGACAGATGTGTGACGACATGACACTTTGCTAGAATGACTTGGTTGTCATTGGCTAGTGTGGTATCACTGATACAGTCACTAGGGTACAGAAAAATCTGTTCACGTTGGGTGCCTACATTATTGACAAGAGAAATGAAAACGATGAGGAAGAATGTGTGTGAGGCTCTTATGAAGACCTTTACTGAAGAGTGGAAACAGCGTTTTGACAGCGTCATTACCGAGGCTGAAACATGATTGTTTTTGTCCTAACCTGAGAGCAAAACCCAACCCACGGAGTAATGTCATCCGGATTCCCCTCGGTAGAAGAAACCAAGACTTTCACGAACAGAAGGCCGAAAGGTGATGGCCTCCTTCTTCTGGACTCAGTGTGGTGCCTTTTTCATTGACTTTTTGGAACCTGGTTCCACAATTAACAAGGACCGTTACTATTTGTCATTGGACAAGCTGCGACGTGCCATCAGGACCCACGGATCACAGTTTCAGGGTCAGCTCATCAGACTACACCATGACAATGCCAAACCTCATGCAGTCCTTATGACACAAGAAAAAATAAGGAAAATGGGTTGGAAAATGGTTCCTCGTCCTCTCTACAGTCCGGACTTGGCTCCGTCTGTTTTTTACCTCTTTGATAGTCTGAAAGTCCACCTGCGCAGTAAGACTTTGATAGTGAGAAAGACCTCAGAGTTTTACCAAAGTGCATTTACAACATGGAAAGAACGTTGGGCCAGATGCGTTACAGCTGGTGGAGGCTACACTGAGTAGGCTCAATGTATAGCTAAATGTTCCAAGTATGTTCACAAAAAATTTGTCTCCTCCTGCAAAAAATAAAAAATTGACTGTGCAAAACTTTTTGAACGCCCTTTGAATAAAGGTCTTACTGAGCTATCGATACGATTTCAGAGTATATTCCTGTCTTATACTAGCAGTTATATGGGGAACATGGGTGCTTACTATTATGTACTCAAATGGATATCACATATAAATATCTTTGATCGAAGAGTTGTTGTATCCATTGCCATCCCGCCCCTTCTTGGCGAATGCAAATAACGATAAAGGACTGCAAACACATGACAGTTACAGCTTGACACTGGCGGAGGACCAGTTAGCCGTAAGCTCGTGGATATTTAACAACTTTACGTGGCTGAAAACTGGAGACAATTTCATAAATCTTCCATGTATTTCTTTTCTGAGCTTTTGAACAGTTCTCCAGGGATGACTTCATTACCTAATAGGCTTGGTGGCTGTTGGGGACGTGTGGCGCTGGCGAGAGAATCCGCCAGTTGGACTACGAGACTGATCGAGAGGTGCGTCGAAAGCTACAGCTAACTGGACACCCTCAGCTGGCCCTGTGGCGTCTGCAGCTGCAGCTGCAGCTGGCAGCTGGCAGTGGAGTCGGGCTGGGATTGTCCACAGCGTTCTTCACGGTACACCACGGGCTGTTGACCAGCGTCGCAGCCGCCGCCGCTTCCTACACCGCGGTTCTGCTGCAGCTCAGGGACCCGTGACCAGAGATAACAAAATATTCTGAAGTATCGATATGTCGACTTTTCGCTCATCATTTTAGTGATATCGGTAGATGCCATATACAGGGTGATTTTACTCCACTACCTATGAGTTTTGTGCAACCCGTAATGCCTTCAAATACCGCGAGCAAGATTTTTCATACCCTCTCCATCGCTATGTGCAAACTCTTAGTCCAACAGAGAACATGAACGGGACCTTTATTTGAGAAATTTAATGTAGTTACATTTTTTACTGCTATACGTTTTCGCTAGAGGCCTTAGTTTTCGAATTATTCAAGAAAAATGTACAAAAGTGACCTTCAAACGTGTTGTTCTTGAATAACTCGAAAACCGTGACCTCCAGCATATTACAAAATTTAATTGGATTAAATTTGCTTGAAAAAGGTCCCGTTCATTTTTTCTGTAAGACAAGTAGTTCGCGCATAGTGAGTGAGAGAATATGAAAATCTTGCTCGTGGTATTTGAAGGTGTTGCTGGTTGCATAAGACTCATAGGTAGGGTGAGCTGAATTACTCTATACAGGAAATGAAATATCGATATTTTATGACTTATCGGTATTTTGATCATCTGTCATCGAGCGAGCTCAATACTAAACTGGAGTGACTACTCCATAAAGCCAAGCCGTGACACAATACGTCACAGTCGCCATGACAGATTGGGGCAAGCTGTCAAATTGTCCTACTAAACGATGAAAATGAAATTATTGTTTACTTATACTACATAATGCTGTCTATATTTAATTTGTTGTTCAATGAAAGAATCACTCCGAAGTCGCAGGAACAAGCAGTACTAACAAACCAGAATGCTCCCCGCCAATACGGCGTACGTGCCAAACATCTTCATGGTTTTTCATAGAAAGACACGTCGTTGAGCTTTCTCTCCAGTTTAGTATTGAGCTCACTGGTGACATTGGTGCTGACAGCACAACAGAGATTAACTACTGATATTTTCTGAGATATCGATGAGCTTATTTTTCAATAAAACGTCATAGTGATATCAATGCTGACAGCATATGAGAGATAGATTTCGGTACACTCGATTTACCAGATTTTTGGTACATCAAAAAAGATGAGTGTTATTTTTAAGATAAACCTTGTTATGTTTGAAGGACGAAACAGCTTCTATTTAAATTTGATGTAGTAGTCGTGTGTCTGCTCACTCCCTGCATGGGAAACGTCGTTATCATAGTTTCGAATGAAATTATACATGGCAACTAGTCATACTGGTAAAATAAAATAAATCAATTTTGTTGTGAAAGGCCACTCGGCAGTATATAGCGAGGACAAATCTGGCTCAGCAGCAATTCAACCACTATCGTAGACAATGTGTATTAGCAATGTGACCAAATGCTTTTGAACCCTCAGATTAGTTCTGAGTTACATTTTTTGTCACTCAACTGCCACTTAATTCGAAGCTGAGACGGAAATTCAAGTAGTAGCTCTAGTTTCAAATTGCAGCTATTACCTGTGATTACACTTCTTTTAGGAAAACGTTAGTTTTATGAGTTTTGAGGGGAACAAAACTGCAACAAACCATGCTGATTTGCGTGAAGTGTACAGCATCAATGCACCATCACGTAGGAGTGGTTAGGCGGCGCAGATGCTTCCAGTATGTTCAAACAAGTCGGAACGATGAAGAACTACGTGCCAGACCATCTCTCTGTGAACAACCGAGATTTGGAGAGGCTCTGAAATGCTGTTCACATTTATGGGGAATGCCGAGTGGGCTAAGGTGTGAATGGGAATTTGGATTGAGGAGCGAGGCGTTCTAGGGTAGTCTGTGGAGTTGTGCAAAGCACTGTGCCAGGGTGGCGTAGTAATTAGCACATCTGCCTAACATGCAGAAAACCGAGGTTCGAATCCCAGCTTTGGTACAAATTTTCATTAGTCGCTTTCATCTGCATATATTCATCATAGACGTTTGAGACCTGAAAAGGTTGCTGGAATCATACAGTTTCATTTAGCTGAAAGGGATTTGGAAGCCCTGGTGCTCGAGACGCAAGAGTAAAGCAGGCAGTGGAAGTTGTCGATTCACCATGGCCGAAAAGATTGTTTATACAGACTGTGGAGTAAGTCTTCAAGCCAGTGCAGGAAAGCGTGCCACCTAAAAGTGAGTGGATGCAATACACAAAGATGATAGGTAATGCTACATTTGCGGCAATATTTTGAAAATTTTTGGGAATTTCACCACACCTGAACTCACGAATTATAAGATTAAGTATTTGATGCAATTTATAAGTCAGAAGCTAGGAAAGCAAGTGTGAAGGACATCGGCAAATTAGTGACCAGCCATATGGCCTCACTAGGCACTGGTTCTGCACTTACACCGACCGTGACACCAGTATGTAGAACTTCAAATGTTGATTCTTTGAGAACTCCGAATATTTCTTAACCATCGCCTCTTCTTCCGAGTACATCGACCACCTAACACCACGTACTGTTCGGGTTGAGTGATTCACCCAACAAAGAAATGAATTTCTCAAGTTAATGTGCGAGACAGTGTATAAACAAACATTTTTTTCCCTTTGTCCTCTCACTAGTTTGGTACGGCCTGCCACGGCTTCTCCTGCGCCTACTTCTTCATCTCAGAATAGGACTTAACTTTCAATGTCTTGAAATAGTTGTTGGATATATTACAAATTCTGTTTCCTCTACAATTTTCTAGTACTATCGAAGTTAAACTGAGACATTTGAACAAAAGTCATTTCATCCTGGCCCATCTTCCTGTCAGTATTCTCTATATGTTCCTCATTGATACTGCAAAAAATAACGTCTTTTCTCATGATATCAGTCCACCTAACTTTCAACATCCTTCTGTAATATCACACCTCAAATGTTTCGATTCTTTTCTTTTAGGGTTTTGCCACAGTCTTTTATCCTCTTTCATACTCAGGAAAAATATTATCAGAAATTTCTTCTCCAAAATTAAGGCCTGTGTTTGTTACAGTCGACTTTTTTAAAATGGGAATCTTCTCTTTGCCTGGCTAGTCTGTTGCTTTTCACTCTCTTGTTTCGTCCATTATGCATTTTCTGCTTCCAGAGTAACACAATTCCTGCACTTCATCTACTACGTGATCTCCAATTTTGATGTGAATTTTAAAGCTGTTTTGATTTTTGATAACTTCTCAGTACTTTTGTCCCTTTTGGTTTACTTTGTTCATGTCATTCGACAGGTCCTATGATTCGTTCTCACTTTCACATAGGGTAGCAATATCGTCAGCAAATCTTATCAGCGATATACCTTCACCCTGAATTTTAATCCCACTCCTTAAACTTTTGCTTTTATTTCCATTGTTGTTCCTTCGATATATAGACTAAACGGTGGTGGCAAAAGACTACATTCATGTCTTTTACCGCTTTCTAATTCGAGCACTTCGTTCTTCATCTTTTATTCATGTTTTTCTCTCTTGGTTCTTGTGCTAGTTGTACGTTACATGTGTAAGGTGAACATGTCCCCACACACCTCAGACATCAGCTCACATTTTTATTGATGCAAAGATGATTAAAAATTTTAGATGTAAATGAATATCTGAATTTGTTACTATGCTGAGTGCCTCTCTGATGTAGATGTAAAGGAAAGGAAACAAAATGTTTAGAAGGGTATTGTCCTCTTCTGACGATCGCGTGAGAGATGCATGTTTTGATATTTTCGACCTCTGCGTGCTGTCCACGTGATCACAGTATGGAACACAGGTGGAGGCACCCGACTGAAGGGACGCCACGTCAGCTCGAGTCGGACGGTAACAGTGAGAGGACACAGCTGGATGTGGATGTTGTGGAAGTATGAAGGCTCAATAAAACTAAGATTTGTGGTAGGATGTCCACGGTGCAACAGAGATGTAAGCATTACAAGTAAAATAACGAAATAAGTGCAAAAGTTATTTCATTGTTTGAAAAAGTGTCTAACAAGATAGATCAAGAATGAGATTTTCACTCTGAAGCGGAGTGTGCGCTGATATGAAACTTCCTGGCAGATTAAAATGTGTGCCGGACCGAGACTCGAACTCGGGACCTTTGCCTTTCGCGGTCAAGTGCTCTACCATCTTTTTCTTTTTTTAATCTCATTTTTGTTCGTTTTCGTTCGTTGTATGTGCTCGGGGCGGATGTCGCAAGACACCCTTTTCAGTTCGTCGTTGTTCCATTTGAGCTACCCAAGAACGGCTCATGGTCCGTCCTCACAGCTTTACTTCTGCCAGTACCTCGTCTCCTACCTGTAAACTGTAAAGTTTAAAATAATTCCTATCATGTCCCGCGGCCAACCGTGCAGTTTGAATGTCCTAATGCAAATCGTTGAGAAGTTATGACGATTTTATTCCGTACAGTTCAATAATTGTCACCCGTCCCGTATACCCATTTCCCAGGAAGTTTGAACATGCTGTACCTTTTTACAATTCGAACGCTTTTTCTAGATCGACATATCCTGTGAACATGTGTTGATTTTTCTTAATTGTAGCTTCTGTTAACAGCCTCAACATCAGAACTGTCTCTCTGGTGCCTTTACCTTTTCTAAAACGAAACTGGTCGTCATCCTACTGATCCTCAATTTTCTTTTCCATTCTTCTGGATATTTTTCTTGTCAGCAACATGAAGGCATGGGTTGTTAAGCTAATTGTGCGATAGTTCTCTCAGTTATCTGTACTTTCTGTATTCGGGAGTGTGTGGATGATATTTACTCAAAAGTCTGATGATATGCCTTCAGGCTCATGGATTATGCAGATCAACTTTAATAGTCCTTTAATTGCCATTTGCCCCATTGATTTTAGAAATTTCGTAGAAATGTTAGATCTTCTTTCCACCTTATTTGGTCGCAAGTCTTCCCAATACCTATTAAAACCTAACTCTGATTTGAATGCTTTATGTTTTTCACATCGACTCCCATTTCTTCTTCTGTCACGTCATCAAACAATTGTTCTCCCTCATACAAGCATGAATGTACTCTACGTCATTTGCATTTGACGGTGAAATTCATTTTGCAACCTT
Source organism: Schistocerca nitens (assembly GCF_023898315.1). Classification (NCBI taxonomy): domain Eukaryota; kingdom Metazoa; phylum Arthropoda; class Insecta; order Orthoptera; family Acrididae; genus Schistocerca; species Schistocerca nitens. The sequence goes on along the minus strand of NC_064621.1, from coordinate 153,574,395 downwards.
AACGCCCACGCCTTTGCTTTTAATTCTACTGAAGGCAGTTTTGCCTTTTGTATTTGCTGAAGTAGTCTTTCTGACAGCCGACCTTTGTGACCGAGCGGTTCTAGGCGTTTCGGTCCGGAACCGCGCGACTGCTACGGTCACAGGTTTGAATCCTGTCTCGGGCATGGATGCGTGTGATCTCCTTAGGTTAGTTAGCTTTAAGTAGTTCTAAGTTCTAGGGGACTGGTGACCTTAGATGTTAAGTCCCATAGTGCTCAGAGCCATTTGAACCATCTTTCTGACAACCATTTGTTGTTTGATTTCTTCGGATTTTTCTGGTGCCATTTCAGGTTGGCTTCTCTGTACTTCACATTGTTTCATTCCTAAGTGACTTCAGTTGCTGTATTTCTGTCTTTTCTGAGCATTTTTGAACTTCGTTCTTGCTTCAAACAACTGAAATATTTCTTCTATTACGCAACGTTTCTTTGCAATCACTTCCTTTTCACTTATATTTGTCTGTTTATCTTCTGTGATTGCCGTTTTTTTTTACCTACAGTCTTATAGAGCTATAAACGCACCTCTTATTCCTCAGCATTTTGGTGTCTCACTTCTTTCCACACAGATTCTTCTTGGCGATTGTTTTAAACTTGAGTTTACTCTTCATTACTACAAAATTGTGGTCTGAGTCGATATCTGTGTTTCATAAAGTAATAAATTAAACGTTGTGACTACCCATTGTGTGTTCTGTGGAGGCTCAGGTGAATTTTCCCATAGCATAACACCGTACTGGCTCTGCTGGCCCAGACTAACCAACAGCGCATGTCCTAAGGAGGACTTGTCCTTCAGATGGTCTGTCCTGGCATGGTTTCAACGTCATTTGGCAGAAAGTGTAATTTATTAGTGCAGACAAATCGATTCAGTAGTCCTATGTTCCAATTACAAAGTTTCCATATTCACTGCAGTCATAATTCACCATGATTTTGCTCACGCTGTGCGACATCCATGTTCTGTATAATGAAAAGTTCCTTTTGTATCTATTACGTTACGTTAGTAAACAGCAGCGATCCTGCTCTCACACTACCCCTGTTGTGATTTGAACACTTACGACACCGATCTGTTGTTGTGATGCCATTTGATTTTTTATCGGCGGTTATGGCTATAACAGAACCCGAATCGTTTTATTTTATGACAGTCTTTAATATATATCTCAAGTATGATGACGTAAATTTTATGATGACTGATAATGATCGGCGCAATCTAAGCTGATTTTAAATAGAATTTTTGCTTAGTCAGGAGCTCATCTTGGTGAACCTGATGTTCTTTATATAGATTCAAAACCATAGATACAAGTAATTTTTGAATAGAGCAACACATGGAGACACTTGTGAAATGGACCTTGGCTGGCCACTTTGAGACATTGTGCTGCTTTCTGCAATGCAATTATTGTAGTTCTGGTTAATTGTATTGAAGTAGAGCAAGAACGGCAATTTATCGTGGTCCACTACGTAAATTTAATATTTTGTTCCAATTAACTGCTATCGATGTCTGTTTGCACCTTCTAACGGAATGTCTGTGATTATTGTATACTGTTAACTGTGTGATTGATGTAGTGCAACGTTCGTTTTTGTTTTTGTTTTCATGTTCTGTCAATTATTACCAATAAAAGCAACTCAGCTTTAATTCATTTACATTTGAGTGAATGTGTCATCAAGAAGTGAAAAAATTACAGATCCCCTAACTGCAATTTTGATTACTTTCCATTGTGCTATTTACCTCGAATTTGGCGCAGGAACAAATTATAATTTATAGTTATTTCAGATTAATTTTTTTAAATGTACGTGCAGAAATATATAGAAATACTATACTTACAGTTTAAACTCAGTCACAAACTTTCCCGCTAGAATTGCAGCTCAATAGATAACACTTTTTGTGTGATAACATAGCAAAGTCAATGTTCGTCCCTTTGTAACTGCATTAACTGGACACAATGAACAGTTAACTGTAAAAGTCAACATATCAACTCGAAATCAAGTGTTGACTACGAAATCTGTCGAAACAGTTACGTCATAACAGACACCTTTAAAAAGAACAATTTTTTTGACAGTGAAGCATCATGTAGCAGGAAGAGATAACGAAACGGTCAGCATAGACAGAGATGTGAAAATACTTACATATTATAAAAGTATTGTTCTTTTTTGAGTTATAAAAAAGTTCGGAAAGTTTGCATGTTACACCACAAATTAGTAATTCTGGGAAACAGTTGAAATAGAATGGAATGTAAGTAAATGGAAAACGGGAAATACAATCAAGGAAAAGAAGACCTAGGAATAAAAGGTAATGAACAAGTGGTCTATGACAAAAAAAACAAATAGCAAGCATCTTTAACAATAATTTTCCGAAGATAACCTGTAAGATCGGTATGGACAACACAAAAGAAATAGCTTTCAGTATATGTGACAGTCACTACTACAGACATTTAACCAATCAAGACAACTCCAAATTCTTCCATGGAAATCAGTAAAAATTATTAACTCTATGAAAAGCAAAGGTTATCACTTGACAGGTTACATTTCACGAAAAATATTAAAAGTGTTGTTTTCGTAAACTATTGAACTAAGCCACAAGCCAATATTTGACCCTTCTTTGAGAATGGTATGAAATTAGGTATTAGCAGCTACCGACTCATTTGTTTCCTTCTCAACAATTCTGGGAAAGGTGATATAATTAGGACTGATGTAACATAAAACGAAATATAATATTCTGAATCAGCAATTTAGATTTTCTCAGGGATCAATCCGCTAAATATGTCACCTACCACATCAGCAACCAAGCATACTGATTTCATGGTACAGAGAGGAAGCGGTTGACTTTCATTTTTTTTTCATAGGAAGCAAAGGAACATGTCACATAACTCACACAGTTTTTACAGTTTTTTTATCATTATTATTGTTTTTAATGGGTGCAAATTATTGCTAATGTTCCGTATGAACAGAAACTGGTACAGGAGATGAAACATGAAAAGGAAGAAGAGACAGTGATACTAGAAGAACCCTCCCCCCCCCCTCCCCACCACACTTGCACAGTGTAAATGTGCACGAAGGTGTAGAGTTCAATGTTGAGACCACTTCTATTTCTGCTGTATATAGATGCGTTCCATTTTACAGTGATAAAGTAGATATCAAGTTCCTCACCACACAAGTTTCACATCAAGATAATGGAGATGTAACAACAGAAGTCACACTAGATGAAATAAATAGAAAATTTATTGGCTGTCAGTAAATGACCTATCATTTAGCTTAGTAACAACACTGTTAATTCAGTGATATACAAAGTATGTCATCATCAGTAATGATACCCTGTCGAGAAGGGAAATTTTCCTTTAACTTATCTCGTTAATTGGAAACAAAGCTCTTACATGTGGTAAGTTGCACTCAAATAGACCTATTGAAACAGTGCATTTGAGTGTGGCTTTTTCAGTCAATAATAATAGAGCTACGGAAACGTAACGAAGCTACATTATAATTTCTCTTAATGCGCTAAATTTATGATAATTACTGTTTACAGCATTTAACAGTATTAAACTGGATCATTTATATAACCGACCTCTTCCTATCATCACTGCAGACTTAAACCATCGTATGCCTATTTTACTGATAGTAATTTCAGGATTACTTTACTGAGTGTAAGTTACCTGCAGCTTTGACTGACAGAATATTGTTAATGGTCGTGTTATACCTTTGTTTACCAGGTGGTGACCTCTGAACTCGTGGGGTGCGTCGATGTGCAACTGTTGCGCTGCATGTAGGCGAAAACAGTACCTGCAGTCTGCAATTGTTACGTGTCTGGTGGTTGCATGTAGGAGGGACACCACCAGGTGTCTCTCGGCAATGACCCTCACGTACGGTCATGACTTACGCTTATAAAGAACGCCTTAAATTACGTTCAGGAGATGTCTTCCACAAAACGCCTCAAACCTAAGTCTCTATCAGATGTAGTAGAAGTCAAAGCGTCTCTATTCAACACAAATAGAAGCAAAGTGTCTTTTTTTCCCCCTCGTGCATTCAGGGAAAACTCGTCCTTTATCTGTTCTTATATTTGACAGAACAGCTCGGGTTTTGAATTCTGCAAATCGAGTTATCCATCAACATTTGTTGCTTTTCAGCGATGTGTTGCAGATACTCAAGGCAGAAAAATGTTCCGTCTGAACATATTAAAAGTATTCCAGTGTAATATTCAATAAGTCTTTCGACTGTTTGCACTTTCCCAAAATCCCATCTCCTGTAGCTCTAGAAATCTTAAGACCTCAGTGGGGATTTAGTCATGTGCTGTTCGCCCCAGACCCCGTCTCAGGCACTCTGGAAAACTTAAGTACGCTGGTTTCGAAACTGCATGACAGATCTCCATCCTTTCATGTCTTTGGGGCTACGTGCAAAACCAATGCCTCACAGACTTAACCTCAGTGGGCCCCTAAAATCTCATTTGAACAAACCGTATGAAATATAGTCAAAATTGACCCTTAACCAGCTGAAACGTATTTAATGCCAAATTTCACTTGTATAGCCTCAAACGTACTAGTTAGAGTTGCGTACCGTAGACTGTTTTGTCATGCAGCGCTGCAGACAGTTTTTATGAGTTTTATCTTTACAATGCTATTTATGCATGGTTTGTAACCTGTTTTGTAACGATAGTTTTCACCCATGATATAACACTGGGTTTTCTTAAGAATAAGGTGTTTCTTGTTGTTTAAGAATTTTATTTCTTGCTACAGTCACATCACTGGCTTCTTTTCTTTCACTTACTATGTTACAGAGACAATTCATTTGTTTTTTTATTTCGTTGTAATAGTCCTCATGCATGATGACCTAAGTGTTCTCTTCGGCAGCTTTCTTACTAGTGCAGTTTTATTTTTTCATATCTATTCCTGGAAATGACTTTCTTATTTGTGAATATTTTAATCTTGTTGCTTAAGATTATTTCTGCTACATTTTATCTCCTTAGATCTGCACTGACAGTTCTCTTATGCGAGGCCCCTCCCGCAGGAGGTTCGAGTCCTCCCTCGGGCATGGATGTGTATGTTGTTCTTAGCATAAGTTAGTGTAAGTAGTGTGTAAGTGTAGGGACCGATGACCTTAGCAGTTTGGTCCCTTAGGAATTCGCACACTGAACCTTCTTAATAAAATATTTGCTTAAACTGCTGAGTGAAATTGAATGCAAGTGTCACTTACAACACTGACCTACTGAATTTGTCCTGACAAACAGAACTCAAATTTTTCGTATTCATTAATTACTCTCAATATACAACGGTAACACGATCTGACTGCTAACAATTTAACTCAAAAGAATGGTCCTGACTGAAAATAAATCTTAACAATAACCTATACATTTCATTAAGCACTTACCTCACAAAAATCTTCATTACGCGAACTACTGCAATACAGCAAGAGTCAATACTGCCAGATAAGTAAAAGATTCTAACTACTAAAGCCACTAACTACTAATAGGCATATGGTTAGCAAAGGAAAGATTTTGTTGCAAACGAAATAAAGTTTTTTATTACCTTAATAATGTGACATCCAGTTCAAACACGAATATAAATCGTCATTGACATCTAATATAAAGGTATATAATTATGAATAATATTCAATCTCCAAGTCCAACATGTACAGATCGTTAGCCTACACTAACACTTCAGACCTGTACCCTCCATCAATGCTAACTTCTCACATCTAACATCCATCACTGCTAGCTGTTCACCTCCAACTGCCCAACAGTACTGGCGATTAACTTCCAACAACAAGTCCGACCAGCCACAGAGTCTCTTGCAAAGAAATCGCAGTCAGAGATCCAATGCAAAGCGCTACACAGCACTGCCAACACAGAAGCAGCCCACTTACAACACACACACAGTACTCGTATACATGTTTCATAACGTAAGTTTAGATTTTTTGCTGATGTTCCCTGTAGTGTGTGTGTGTGTAGTGTGTAGTGTGTGTGTGGGTGTGTGTGGGTGTGTGTGTGTGTGTGTGAGAGAGAGAGAGAGAGAGAGAGAGAGACTGGATGGCGTTGTTGCTTTTTGGCCCATTTCTGAGAACACCTTCCTTCCTGTTTGTGAGACTGATGTCTGCTATGTGTTGTCCGTTCTGTCACAGGATATTTGTTAGTATTAAGTTCCCATTTAATGCGTTTGTAGCCAGCAGTTTTACAAACTTTTCTGTTTCCAATTATCTCTTACCTATTGCATAACAGTTTCTGTGCTGATTTTACTTTTTCAGTTATACAACTGAAAAAAGTTGACCAATGTTGACCAAGTTTGTTTATGTCTCAGTACAACGTAGTACCCACAAACTCTTACTTGTAGACGTATTTAAATCCAAAATTTGCGATTTTAGTGGAAAATAAAGTGATACCACTCTCTTCAGGGGTGGAAAACTACTATTTTCACATCTGGATTAGAGCTTAACAAACCTTTGAGGCTAACAAAGTTAGGTAAAATTATTAACATTAACTGTAACTTATTCGTGATTTTTTTGTGTATTGGTCGAGAAATACCAAATAGACAGTTATGATACCACGGTATGAGATTATTTTCCATAAATTTTACGGGTTGTGATTGCTCCTAATTCAAGAGTTCACAGTTTTCGCCAAGATGGCGTTACCCATAGTAAGAGCGCCGTTCGTGCCTGCTCTGAACTGTCGTTTGGGCATGAACACATCAAGGGCGCCAGAGGAGCCGTCCTGACCGTTAGAAGAAGGCGGTACTAGCCAAGCCAACATAACGTTGTATCCTGTCCAAGATAGCGCAAATGAGCACTGTTATGTTTTTCTAGGAAAGTGGAAACTTCTGCGCAGTCGGCCATTTTCTGATGTTAAAACAACCGCCACAGCAAGAGCTCTGCCTCATCCCGACCCGATTTCTTCTGCAGTCCAGACGCGTTTCCGTGGCTGGTTAAGTTAGTCTCCAGAGGACATGATCCTGGCGTTTAGGTACCATTTAGACATAATTTAACTGAGCGCTACAGGCGTCAGGAGGGTGACCTAGTACCACCGGTTAATCGGAGATTCAGTGCATGGTACTGCTCTCCACTAGTTGGGACAATCGCTTAATCTGAAATTGCGATGGCTACTCGTAATTACAATCACCGCTTCCACGCCACTGTATCGGGGTACTAATCGACCATCCGCCACGAACAGTACAGCTTTAGAACGACAGCCAGATGGAACTAAGAGAATAATTATCCATATTATCTGCGCCCGGAGATGGAAAACAGTTCTGAACTCCCGCGAATCTGCACATGCCCACTAGAGGCGATAACTCGTGCATGCGTAGAAGGGGATAATCCAAGAGTGCTATCTACTTGTTACTATTAATGTTTACTATTGTAGTTGACATCTGTGGCCAGCAGTTAAGTATCGTGGCTTAACAGATACTGCCATAGCAATAGCTCCAAAAACAACTGCATCCACCATGTGCAAAATACTGTGTAAGCGTAAATTTAGATAAACATACTGTATTTTTACGCTGCCAAGTGTCATAATATAAAACCAATAGTTCACTCCATAATTCAAGCCGGCCGGAGTGGCCGAGCGGTTCTAGGCGCTACAGTCTGGAACCGCGGGACCGCTACGGTCGCAGGTTCGAATCCTGCCTCGGGTATGGATGTGTGTGATGTCCTTAGGTTAGTTAGGTTTAAGTAGTTCTAAGTTCTAGAGGACTGATGAGCTCAGAAGTTAAGTCCCAAAGTGCTCAGAGCCATTTCAACCATTTGAACCATAATTCAAAATGTAACGAGACAATTCCGTTCTAGTTACGCAAGAGAACAACAGTTACTTAATAAATATAAATAATTGTTAAGTAATTATTTTTATTTCTAGTTATTGTGATTTATTAAGCTGATATCTGGCAAAGTTTTACTTAGAATAAACAACTTCACAAGAAATGAACGAGTCCTCTTCGAGACTCGCTCGGTGTTGTCTAGTGCATATGTGTGGATTCAAACCAGTACTAGCTCGCATGCATCGTGTAATAGGGAGACGTTAACCAGTATGCAATTCCCAACATGAACGCTTGGGGCGCTGCTGCATAGTTGTGCACATTAGGTGCATCGTGGAATAGTGGTTTTGGTAATTCTCCTCCTTCTGCTGTTGAGTTCATTCATTAGACCGTATTTCTCACAGTCGCCCTCACTTAAGTGTTTTATTTCTTCCCATTGTAAGTCTTCCTCAATAATTTATATATGCGTCTTTTACCGAGGTTCGTGTCTCAGTTCTGTAGTGACTATCTGGTATTCAGTAATACTTTTGCAGCAGATTTCGGTGCCTATTTACCTTGTGTGAGATCATTATTGACATAATTGTGATCCTTCCTTCACAAATTATGCCTCTTAAAAGCAGTCTGTAGTCGACACTTGTTTCAGTAGAGCAAAGCCACCCTCTCCTGCCCTTAATCTATCACTTCGGATCGGCCGCCATGTGACTGAGCAGACAAGCTCGAATCACACATACAGTGTGAAATGCCTTAGGCCGGGTCGAGACACGGGGGAGCGCAGCGGACGTTTGCTCCCAAGCCACACAGATGGGAACGTGAACCACCGTTTCACGATAACAAATACTCGGTCTTAATAAATTTTCTTTATAACGAAATATGTAGAGGGAAGACACTATACGATACATAAACAAATGAATATCGCAAATCTGACCTTGTCTTACTTACTGTAAATGCCAGATATTTATTTCACTTTTTGTAATTTACCATTGCCAATCTATGCTTCATCATCTTTTTCAGCATGGCTTATGTTTAAAAATAATATTAAATGAGATAACACTGTCAACACACACTATCAGAGTGCATAAATGTGTGAAATTTGAGTAAATTACGCACAAAAAATTGATAAGGAAATATATATATGCTAACTGACAAACCCTGCATTGCCGTGGTATTCTTTTCGCCAACTGTGTATTACAAACGGAAACCAACAATGAACTGTGTTTTCAGTGTAATATCGGAAAAATTTCGTTTCCATGTATTCGTGAAAACACATTTTAATTATGAAACAGTCGTACACAGAAATGTGCGTAATGTACACATGTGTAAGTACAGTATCTAAACTAAGAGGCCGGCCGCGGTGGTCTAGCGGTTCTAGGCGCGCAGTCCGGAACCGCGCGACTGCTACGGTCGCAGGTTCGAATCCTGCCTCGGGCATGGATGTGTGTGATGTCCTTAGGTTAGTTAGGTTTAAGTAGTTCTAAATTCTAGGGGACTAATGACCACAGATGTTAAGTCCCATAGTGCTCAGAACCATTTGAACCATCTAAACTAAGAACCATCGTACTCAAAATACAAATTCTCTACAAAGTTTATTTAATTTAAGACTTAATTATAAACAATGTATTTAGTTAAATGTCCAAGAGCAACGACGAATAAATTCTTGGGTGAGGCCACCCTTGAGCAAGCGGCATAAAGTGGTCCATGAGAAAAACATGGAGATACCAAGTCCACACCGCAGTACTTAACAGACCGTTCTTGCAATGGTACTTGCAACTCTACGACACGAATTTGTAAACCTCTCTGTGGTAACATCTCTCCATCGTTCTTTAGATGGATATTAATTTCGTCTATAGTCGTTTGCGCTTCGCAGTTGAAAGCTGTCAAAAGCGCTGCCAGGTGTAGGGGATTTCCTTAAAGTGACTTGACTGTGGGAGTGTCTTAGTAGTAAAGAACAAGTGTGTCAAAAATTCATGCACAATGCATTTTTTTCAGGCATCTTAATGTTTATGACGTTATATCTCTTCAACTGTGTGTTATACGATGCTATTTTTGTGTAGGTACATTCAGCGGCATATGTGGATACTGTCTGCGAAATATGTTGCGAATAGAGTTAGCGGAAAATTTAAATGTCATGCACAATCAGACAGTTTTTCATACTTCTCATTGCTTACGACGTCACATCTCCTGAACTACGGTAGTGATCGTTGCATGACGCTAAGGGGTATGTGTACCAAGTTTGGTTGAAATTGGTCCAGTGCTTTAGGATGAGATGTGGAACATACACAAATACGTACATATACAGGGTGAGTCACCTAACGTTACCGCTGGATATATTTCGTAAACCACATCAAATACTGACGAATCGATTCCACAGACCGATCATGATTAGAGGGGCTAGTGTAACTGGTTAATACAAACCATACAAAAATGCACGGAAGTATGTTTTTTAACACAAACCTACGTTTTTTAAATGGAACCCCGTTAGTTTTGTTAGCACATCTGAACATATAAACAAATATGTAATCAGTGCCGTTTGTTGCACTGTAAAATGTTAATTACATCCGGAGATATTGTAACCTAAAGTTGACGCTTGAGTACCACTCCTCCGCTGTTCGATCGTGTGTATCGGAGAGCACCGAATTACTTAGGGATCCAAAGGGAACGGTGATGGACCTTAGGTACAGAAGAGACTGGAACAGCACATTACGTCCACATGATAACACGTTTTATTGGTCTTTTTCACTGACGCACATGTACATTACTATGAGGGGTGAGGTACACGTTCGACGACCGTTTCATAGGACGTGGAGGACGTATGAATTGGCCAGCCCGTTCTCCTGATCTTACACCTCTGGACTTCTTTCTGTGGGGTACGTTAAAGGAGAATGTGTACCGTGATGTGCCTACAACTCTAGAGGATATGAAACAACGTATTGTGGCAGACTGCGGGGACATTACGCCAGATGTACTGCGGCGTGTACGACATTCATTACGCCAGAGATTGCAATTGTGTGCAGCAAATGATGGCCACCACATTGAACATCTATAGGCCTGACATGTCGGGACACACTCCATTCCACTCCGTAATTGAAAACGGAAACCACGTGTGTACGTGTACCTCATCCCTCATGGTAATGTACACGTGCGTCAGTGAAAAAGACCAATAAAAAGGTGTTATCATGTGGACGTAATGTGCTGTTCCAGTCTCTTCTGTACCTAAGGTCCATCACCGTTCCCTTTGGATCCCTACGTAATTCGGTGCTCTCCGATACACACGATCGAACAGCGGAGGAGTGGTACTCAAGCGTCAACTTTAGGTTACAATATCTCCGGATGTAATTAACATTTTACAATGCAATAAACGGCACTGATTACGTATTTGTTTATATACTCAGATGTGCTAACAAAACTAACGGGGTTCCATTTAAGAAAACGTAGGTTTGTGTTAAAAAACATACTACCGTGCATTTTTGTATGGTTTGTATTAAACAATTACACTAGCCCCTCTCCTCACGTTCGGTCTGTGGAATCGATTTGTCAGTATTTGATGTGGTTTACGAAATATATCCAGCGGTAATGTTAGGTGACTTACCCTGTATACACATATACATACACTGAAGAGCCCAAAACATGGTATAGATATGCGTATTCAAATATTTCGTCGTAAAGTGTACATTTAAAATATATTTGTACCAACTAGGGCAATATATCATACTGAAGTCAGTGTTGGCTCGTAACGTCACGTTCACAAGTATCTCGTAAACATCCAGTTTGTGAATCTCTCGATTAGTAGAACGTTTTTACTTGTACAATCACATATTTTTTTCATGTGTCAGTTTTCAGTATATACATATGGAAGTCACTTTTCGTTATGGTCTTCGGCTCATTCAGGAATTCTGCTTTTATCTCATCAGTGGAGGCAAAATGCCGTCCTTTCATAATTGTCTTCAGCCTTGGGAATATAAAGAAGCGGCGTGGACCGAATACGGTGGCGGAGGCAACATAACGGTTTGTTTTCTGCCGAAAAATCACGAACAAACCTGAGGTGTGAATGGGAGCATTAGCTTGATGCAGTTTTCACGAGTGGTTTTGCCACAGTTCTGGTCGTCTTCTTCGGACAGCTTCAAGCGCACGGAGCATAGCTTGCAAACAATATTCCTTATTGACCGTACGACCATAAGGCAAGAACTCATGATGCAAATCCCATTGTAATCGAAGAAAACAGTGGGAAGAACTTCCACATGTGATCGAAGTTGTCGATTTTTTTTTCGGCCTTTGCTCTTCAAGTAGTCTCCATTGCGACGATTGGATGTTGGTTTCAACGGCACATCCGTATACGCGTGATTTATCATTTGTTATAACCTTGTTTAGAAGTTCTGAATCGTTGTCGACTTCATTCAACAATTCCTGTGCGATGTTGCGCAGCGTCATTTTTGGTCGAAATTCAACAATTTCGGAACATACTTTGCTGCTACACGTTTCATGCCCAAAACATCCGAAAAATAACCTGTCATGAGCCAAAAGATATGGCGACAACATCAGCAACCTCTCTGATTGTGATTCGGCAATTTTTCAGGGCCATTTTCTTTACTTGTTCTACATTTTCGTCAGTAATTGATGTCCTAGGGCCTCCAGAGCGGTTGCCTTCTTCAGTTTCTTCCGCACCCTATATGAAACGTTTACACTACTCGTAAACTCTCGTCTTATTCATAGCAGATTCGCCAATAGCCACAGTCAACATTTCGAATGTGGTGCTGCACTTTATTCTATTTTTCAACCAAACTTTAATGCAAATTCTTTGATCCATCCTTTTCGTAAGTAAAAATTTACCGAGCACTCGAAAACACAAACTGTCTAATAGTCATGGGTTCCCAACTGCATGCCTTAAGAACTATGAGGACTTGTTCAGTCGAAGAGATGTAAATCTTTACATTAGCAAAGATGAACTACGTGATCATAGCACTTACGATATGCACTTCAGAGCCCGTATTTACATAAGATTTTTTCTTGTTTTGGTCCATACTACTACCTCTCAAATAATGGAAAGCAAAGCGCTTGTAGTAGAAGAGATTTGTTTCACGGAATCGAATGTGAAGAAGTGCTCATAGCTCTTAAGGTATGGATTGTAGAGGCCATGTTCACACGAATTTTTTGCTTCGTATGATCGTTCCTGTCATATCACTGAGCACACTGTACATATCTATAAATATTATTAAAATGGATGTATGTACACCGAAGAGCCAATGAAACTGATGCACCTGCCTAATATCGTGTAGGGGCCCCACGAGCACGTAGAAGTGCCGCAAAACGACATGGCGTGGACTCGGCTAATGTCTGAAGTAGTTCTGGAGGCAATTGACACCATGAATCCTGCAGGGCTATCCATAAATCCGTAAGAGTACGAGGTGGAGATCTCTTCTGAACAGCACATTGCACAGCATCACAGATGTGCTCAGTAATGTTCATGTCTGGGGAGTTTGGTTGCCAGCGGAAGTGTTTAAACTCAGAAGAAGGTTCCCGGAGCCACTCTGTAGCAATTCTGGACATGTGGGGTGCGACATTGTCCTGCTGGAATTGCCCAAGTCTGTCGGAATGCAAAATGGCTATGAATGGCGCAGACAGGATGCTTAGTACGTGTTACCTGTCAGAATCGTATTTAGACGTATCAGCGGCCTCATATCACTCCAACTGCACACGCCCCACACCATTACAGAGCCTCCAGCAGCTTGAAAAATCCCCTGCTGACATGCACAGTCCATGAATTCATGAGGTTGTCTCCATACACGTTCACGTCCATCTGCTCAATACAATTTGAAACGAGACTCTTCTGACCAAGCAACATGTTTCCAGTCATCAACAGTCCAATGTCGATGTTGACGGGCCCAGGCGAGGCGTAAAGCTTTGTGTCGTGCAGTCATCAAGGGTACGCAAGTGGGGATTCGATTCTGAAAGCTTATGTCGATGATGGTTCGGTGAATGGTTCGCACGATGACACTTTTTGATGGCCCAGCACTGAAATCTGCAGCAATTTGCGGAAGGGTTGCACTTCTGTCACGGTGAACGACTCTCTTCAGTCCTCCTTTGTCCCGTTCTTGCAGGATCTTTCTCCGGCCGCAGCAGTGTCGGAGATTCGATGTTTTACCGGATTCCTGCTATTCAAGTTACACTCGTGAAACTGTCGTACGGGAAAGTCCCATTTCATCTCTATCTCGAAGATGCTGTGTCCCATCGCTCGAGCGCCGACTATACCACCACGTTCAAACTCACTTAAATGTCTATAACCTGCCATTGGAGCAGCAGTAACCGATCTAAGGTCGGTATTACAGATTATATTTTTTTGTCAAGGTTATGTCAAATATTTATGTCAAAGAAATTTGATGGCGTAATAGGGAACTTCGTCAAATCTCGCCTGTCGTCAAATAAATATGATCAAATCTAGGACCTCGCCGTAGATTTGATGATAAAAGCCGTTCGTCTTCTGTTCACTGCAATGTGAAAAGTAACCGCTTCGAGCGCTGGCGTCGCTACAGCTATTTGACGTCTCTGTAGTGTGTTTGTAAACATGGCTTCGAAGTTGGTTTGTTCCTTCGACTCCTATTTTTTATTTTTAATACACTTACCTCGACTAGGGTGGGTGGGGGGGGGGGGGTGGGTGAGCAAGGGGCAGAGTACATTGTGTATAGATGGGCAGGTGAAATATACTGCAGGCGACTTCATGCTCACAATCACAGCTACAGCCATCCAACTCTACATCTGGAGACATCCAGGCAGCTTTTTAGCAAGCCGGAATAGAGGATGTGGTCAAACTCTAAAATCAAAAATTCTTTCTTAGCTTTCCATTCTACTTTGTCTATTTTTTAACTCTGGATGCCACAAGTTAAAAAATGCCTCATGTGTTTAGTTCTTTTTATTAATTTTGTAGTTGTTGGAACACTAACCCCATTAATTAAATTATTGAAAATTAAAAATAGTTCTTATTGCCCATATAGTGTACTAAACATTTATTTACCTTCACATATTCTTCCTTCAGTGCTTCATAAATCGATACACATTTTCTGCAGTTATTTTGGTTTATGTGCAATGAGATATTCGAGTGCTGTGTTATAAACTAGAGTAGCTCTCTTATGTATCAAGAAATCGCAGTGTCACAGTTTGCCTGTCTTCTGTACATATAGCATTTCTCAATATAGTATTCTGTTTTGTAATATGAGAAGCCACTTTACTGAGCAAATACTAAAATACACTCTCATCCATTCGTAAGTAATTTATATATTAAGACTTGTCTTCCTCCAGTTGCAGCTCTCGTAACAAATTTTGCTGGACAGTTTTCCTACCTCGACGTAATACCTTGGGCTTCATCCAAGTACGTCTGCTTTCTTCCGCCGATTTTCTTCCGAATACACACAAAAAGCAATTGTGGTACTACCAACTGCAGCACGTAACAACAAGTTGTCGTCCGCCATCTTGAAATTTGACGAAAAATATGACGACAGGTAATACCCCTTTTTAGCGCCACATCAAAGACCTTTGTCAAAGAAAATTGACGAATATATATGATCATATTTCTTTGTCAAAGACATATGATAGCGTAATACCGACCTAACAACTGCGCCAGACACTTGTTTTCTTATATAGGCGTTGCCGACCGCAGCTCCGTACTCTACCTGTTGACATATCTCTGTATTTGAAAACCAGTTTCTTTGGCGCTTTAGTGTATATAAAGCAGATAGGAATCTTAGGAGGACTGTAGGAAAGAGCTCGCAAACGCGCTTCTTTGAAGCACTGACACGACAGAGCCAACACGCATTCCTTTCTTTAGCTGTAGGCCTCTGGGTATGAAGTTGCAGGAATTCCATTGATCAGTCTGGTCTGACGCAATAGTTTAGGAAAATTACTGAGAAGTGGGAGGACTCTTCAGGAGGTTGGACACTTGTCTAAGGTGGCACTTCGTCCGCTGTTATAGTGAGAGAATCGTTTCGAATTCTGCTCTCAGAATTCGGGATGAGAAACAGTCATTTCACTTTGCAGCTCCAACATAAGCGGCCGCCGACAGCAGTACTGGCGGACAACACAACTACGCTGTTAAAAAAAAAATGGTAAGATCTGCAATCGACTGTGGTGTGTATTTGTTGCAATGTACTCGGTAAACGTTAGAGTGTTAATGAATATGAGAAAGACGCCCTTCATTACGAACACAAATTTTGACCATCACTTTCGTCAGATCGCGAAACAGATCAGTGTGCTAATAATGTAGTAACTGACCTATAGGTTCCTTGTCTTGAATCGGCGCCAGCCTTAGTTACCTGTAACTGTTTCATGTTCTTGTGATAATTTATCAGTGAGTAGAATGTTATTAAACATGTTCGTGTTATATTTCAGCGCAACTACTGCACTCGTTTTGTGTAAAGATTTGTAATAAACAGTGGTCACAAAATTAAATTACAGCATCACTATTCCACCACACTTTTGAAGTCTGTAGGGCCATAATTTAGCATTAATAAAAAATCCTTCCACAACAAATGATAGTTTACAGTCTTCGTTGGGTATTTACACACAGATACAGGATAACTGCGTAAAGAGGAGGTGGTGGGGTAGTACATAGTGACAACAGATATTTCAGCCAGTGAAGTCCCACTATTCTTAAAGCACAAACTGAAAATCACACACCGCTGGCAGTCTAATCTGAAGTTTGATTTATGGGTTGTAGGAAGCTTGCCCACTGAGATACCGGCCAGTCTTGACAGTTACAGCTAGCTGCAATGCTGAGACCAGTGAGCCGTGTTCTTTTCGATTTTCTCTCCGAACAGTCTGATTTAATTATTATTGGCGGTTCTGCTATACTACAGCATTTTGATTTTACAGTCTAAGCTTAACTGATCAGTATGTTCCTTTATTTACATTTACCACCACGGTTAAATAAAGAATTCCTTTTTGCTTTTACATATCCCTCATTGAAATTAGCTCCATTTAATAAGAAGCTGTGAATGGTTCTTGCAGGGTGTCCTCCTTCTATTGTTGTGGAAGTAATCCGAAGCCGGACATTAAAAACTCTAGGGTTCGTCAATATCTGCCTAACAGAAAATTACTGTAATGTCTCCACAGACAGCCGACCGCTGTGGCCGAGCGGTTCTAGGCGCTGCGGTCCGGAACCACGCTGCTGCTACGGTCGCAGGTTCGAATCCTGCCTTGGGCATGGATGAGTGTGATGTCCTTAGGTTAGTTAGGTTTAAGTTGTTCTAAGTCCAGGGGACTGATGATCTCAGATGTTAAGTCCCATAGTGCTTAGAGCCATTTGAACCATTTTCTCCACAGACAATATGTCTCGAGTTATTTCAGTGTAACGGTATTAATACTCTCTGCGTAACTGATGAAACTGCAAATATTTTCCACTCATGGAATTTCTACTGTATGTCCTAGTAGTTTGTGTGTTTGTTGACTTGCTATTGTGGTACAACGTCAGAATAAGGTCTGAAAACAACACTAGCTAACCTCTAGGACTTGATCCGGAGTCACTATAGAATGGCAATGTATTAAATCTGTTTACATTATTTTATTACATCTGATACTTTGCAGTGCATCTTACTGCGTCTTTTTTTTCTGACAGGGTAGGCATTTTAAACACAAAATATGAATACTTCCTTTACTTTTATTTGTTTATCATGAAGTAAGAAATCTATACATGAGACAACAATAATAATTTGCGTTTCTTATAAACTAATAATAGTAACGAAAAAATATCAATTGTGGTTTGAAGACAACATTGTCACTGACCTCAGAAATTTACCATTTAAGTTGCATAGTGCGTACTTAAAAATAACGTGAGTACGAGTTATTTTTGTACCTGTTTATATGCTTTGAAGACAAACAGATTAGCGAATTTGAACAGAAACACAGCAAATTGACAGAAAATGTCACAATACAAGGTTTTCAGCGAATAATACCTTTTTCTAAATACTTGGGACAATTGTGCTTATTAAATAATGAAGTCAGTAGCGTGATCAGAAATATACTGTGTTCCTAAAGCTCGGAGGATGTACAGATTTAAGGTAAAATGAACTAATACTGATACATATCACCTCACAACCTTCCTATATGATTCACCGCTGTGATGCCAATACACATGATAAGACAAGACTCTTAACATCGATATTCAGCTGTCATGTGACTGACTGCACGGCAGTCAGCTGTCAGACATCTGCGTTATGCAACACAAAACATAAACATACTTTACACGAAACAGACACACGTGGCTCCTATCGCAGCGGTTGATGTAGAGCAACAAAATAACCATTACACAGATTTATCAGATCACCAACCATTAAAACTTATTCCTGCCTTTCTTAATATGTCCTGGAGAAATTTTTTGCTCAATTCAGAGGGAATGTTTCAAGGAACTAATCGAACATTCACATGAACGCTGCACAAATAGGAAGTGAAACATTCTGTCAACAAGAGATAAACAGCTCTTATTTTGTACTTTGTTCGGAGCTTATTAACCTTTCGGTAGTCCGCCAAAATTGGAACTTTCATGAAGGAACTTGTCTACTGATTAATTTTTTTTTTCATTAGCTGACAGAAACACCGCGCAGGCACTCAGTTGTAAGAAGCAGAAGCAAACTGTTGCATTACAACACCGTCAACTTTAAAATCTGGCAACAATCGCTTAGAACAAATTCTGAGATTTTATAGGTTGGATGTTCCTAATAATAATCAGAATGCTAGAACACACTGCAGCGTAATTTGAGAATATTACAAGCGAAAAATGTTCAAATTTGAAGATGTATTTAACATGACAATAAAAAATTACTGCCGTGACAAATATTTACATATTTACAAATTCTGCAAGCTCTACATCTTTTGTGGCACCATTCTGCATCCCTTACGATAGTGGACGGAAGTTAACTAAATACGAACTTTGTACATTCTCCACCAGTATAACAACGGAATTTTCTGGACGACTCTCAGAGATTTTTCTTTTATTTCAGTGAATTATTTCCAGCAGTGTTGACACTACCTACAATAAAGCTTTGTCTAACCGCCTAAGTCAGCCGTCTAATAAAAAAACTAACCACCGACAAAATCATAATTTCGTCTGAGCGGTAGTATCTCCTGAGCTGTAATCGATCTTGTACGTCGTCGGGGCGATCCCGTTCATAGTGATGGGCGGAATTTCTTTGGTGATGGGAGGCCAACTGATGTCCTCGCGCATCTCCTCGATCAGCTTCGCTTTCGGCGAACCCTTCGGGCCGCAGACGGAGAACTTGGCGCGGGCTTTTTTGAACACCAGGTACTGGACGACGAAGTTCTCGAGGAACATTGCGACGACGAAGGAGACGACGGCCATGCAGAGTATGACGACGCGCACGTCGTAGGCGGGCGGCAGCTTGATCTGGAGGAAGTTCATGATCCAACGGGCCGGGTAGACGGTTATGTAGGCGCAGACGCCCGTCATAACGAGTAGCGAAGCGAGCAGGTAGCGGTTCGTGTACACCGGCTTGCGGTAGGGTTTCCCCTGGGAGAACACGATCGCCGCGATGATGTACTGGAACATGGATACCGAGAAGACGCCGTAGTTCTCGTAGCACGCGTACGTCTGCACCTTGGCGAAGTCGAACGGCTCGAACCAGGGGAAGAACCGCACCACGTAGAAGCCGGCGGTCTGGCCGGCGACGATGACGAGCACCTGCAGCCACAGGGAGAGCATCGGCGTGATGGTGTAGAGGCCGGTCATGGGAGACTCCGGCACCAGCGGCCCCGCGAACGCCTGCGTGTTGCCGAAGGTGAGCGCGAAGTGCACCACCAGGCAGATGTCGATGAAGAGGAACTCGAAGTCGGTGAGGTTGCTGTCGATGCCGTAGAGCAGCGCCACCGACGTGAACTCGGCGATGCTGTACGCGACCATGAACTTGAAGATGCCGAACGAGGTGACGAGCGCGGCGCGGCCCTCGCGCACGATCCGCGGCACGCACGAGATGTCGGGCTCGCGCGACGTGAACGGCGACGCCACCGACGCCTCCGCCTCGGACAGCGAGATGCCCACGTGCGCCGCCTTGAGCGCGCCGCAGTCGTTCGCGCCGTCCCCGCACATGGCTGCGGGCAGAGCGGCGCCGTTATTCGCACTCCAAGGCACATGTGAACGTAAACCTTACTCTAGTCATTATAACAAAACGTAACTACACCAAAATCTGCCCAAACAGATCTACATCTACATCCATACTCCGCAAGCCACCTGACGGTGTGTGGCGGAGGGTACCCTGAGTATAGGGTTGCCATAATCTCGGAATCCAAAACCAGGACAAAACTTACGGTCACCGTAGCCGATCGAAGGAAATAAGAGGAATAAGGAGTCCTCATGCCCATAAGCTAAGGGAAATGTGCATTTAATTAATGATCCAGAGTTTAGGAAGGACTGCTTCATTAAGAAAGCATTTATTACAAAACATAAGAATATTCATTACATTATTCAGTACACGAAGTTCTATTGTCATCATTTGAGCTTTTCTTATACCAATCGTATTTCTCAGAACCTTGAATAGATGAAAGGAACTTAATCTGGTTCTCAATCAGTTTATGAAATTCACTACAACTTACATTTTTCATATTGTACTGTATTTGCACCATTGCATTAACTGATTTTACTGTTAACCTATTCCTTTCTTCTGTCCACTGAGAATTCATGAGGGAAAAGACTCTCTCTACATTGGCGTTATCACTGGGAATGGAGAAATAAAATTCCACAATTTTCAGCAACTCTGAATACTGCTCACTAGAAATAGAATTATGAATGAAGAACACCCATTTCTTATGTGACATCATATTCTCAAAACTTTCATCTTTGGAGAAATAATTAAAAACCTTTATGATAATGCTCTCAATATCATAAGAGAGGACATCTGCACCAGTATGAATTCCATTATGCAAAATAGGAGCTGGACAACCTACTCCTAAAATTTCCTTTTCAGTTTCTTCTGAAGTTTCTTGTACACATTGTTTTCTCCTTTTCTCGCAACACCCCCAAAGTTAGTATTTATGTTATCTCCACCAAAAGCACTAAGCCCATGTTGTAAAATGGCACTGTATACACACTCAGTTATTGTACTAGAATCCTCACTGTCACATTCATTTAAATTTAACAATCTACTTTGGACACCTTCGTCATAATCGAAATACTGCACAAGAACAGGAAATATTTTCAAATACTTGTAGTTGCTAGCATCAGTGCTAATACTAACATAATTGGCCTTCGATAGACTGTTCCTTGTTCTGCCTTCAATGAACGGTGATATCACTTTATTAACGATGGCTTCTGTTTTAGTTTTGCCGCTGGAGAAGTTTACTGCAACTTTCGAGTCACTAAAAACGTGAGAGATAATTTTTGATGTGCAGGAACTTGAGTTGTATGAATGATGGTGCTTGACACAGTGAAATGCAAATGCAGCTTCTGCTGCAGCTACTTTATTACCATCTGTCTGTGTTTTGAAAAAGCTGGTGAGCTGTTTGGAAGATGATGAACCCACTGCCGTCTTATGCTTTTTCGATTGCACGTGGTCGTTAATATCACGTCTACCTCCATTACTGATTGAAATGTAGGAACTGTGAAGAGGAAAAACGTATAATAGAATAATTTTTCTAGGAAAACAACGATTTCAATGGGTCTGTGTATAATCGTAATGTTACTCACCCGCAAATTTTTCAGAAAGCTTCGTATTCAGTTCTTCCTCGCTTTATACTTGGAAACTGTTCAGTATATTCCTCCCTGTACTTAACCTTCCGTCTAGCCGACATTATTAAACCACCAGGCAAATAATAACAACTATTTAATACAATATAACACAACGAAATCGCAAGCACAACAAACCATGCGAACATTCAACAAGCTAATCAAAGAGGATAATACTCTTCATTGCCAGAGATGACTGACCGCCCACTGTATCGACAACTCGCAATCTCGCAAATCGAAGAGGATGTACCGTACGCCTCAGCCTGACTGCCCATTGTTTCCATATCTCGAAAGTTGTTCTGTTCTGCTTGGATTTTATATAATGTGAAGGCAAAGAGATAACATATTGATGCTTCTTTGACAGCAATTTTTGAAATTACCGGAAGCTGACTTCAAATCTAGAAATATCGCGGACATTTGCCTTTTCGGCCCGGACGTTTTCATTTACCCTAAAATCGCGGACTGTCCGGGAAATCCGTGACGTATGGCAACCCTACCTGAGTACCTCTATCGGTTCTCCCATCTATTCCAGTCTCTTATTGTTCGTGGAAAGAAGGATTGTCGGTATGCTTCTGTGTGGGCTCTAATCTTTCTGATTCTATCCTCATGGTCTCTTCGCGAGATATACGTAGGAGGGAGCAATATACTGCTCGACTCCTCGGTGAAGGTATGTTCTCGAAACTTCAACAAAAGCCCGTACCGAGCTACTGAGCGTCTCTCCTGCAGAGTCTTCCACTGGAGTTTATCTATCATCTCCGTAACGCTTTCGCGATTAATAAATGATCCTGTAACGAAGCGCGCTGCTCTCCTTTGGGTCTTCTCTATCTCTTCTATGAACCCTATCTGGTACGGATCCCACACTGCTGAGCAGTATTCAAGCAGTGGGCGAACGAGTGTACTGTAACCTACTTCCTTTGTTTTCGGATTGCATTTCATTAGGATTCTTCCAATGAATCTCAGTCTGGCATCTGCTTTACCGACGATCAACTTTATATGATCATTCCATTTTAAATCACTCCTAATGCGTACTCCCAAAACTAAGTTCTCCAGTCTTTATACAATCGTAATGCAGCCCTATTTATCGCAACAACAGGTTCTGTAGCCCATTCTCTCGGACTGCTTTTGTCGAATTTCTCAGCGAGTTTTGTAAAATGTCGATTGCGTCAGGTGTTTGTTTTATACGTCGAAGAACATTTGAGGAAGTCCCAATGATCCTTCCGCAGGTCATGAAGGACCAACGGTACCGACCGGCCGCCGTCTCACCCTGAGCCCATAGGCCTCACTGCATGCGGATATGGAGGGGTATGTGGTCAGCACACCATTCTGCCGGCCGTACGTCTGTTTACGAGACCGCTAGTCATTGCACACCAATGGCATATCACCAGATCGCATCTATACTACTTCTGTACTGATGGTGGTCAACGTGAAATGGTGCAAGAATTCGGAAAAAATAGACTAAGCTCTAAAGAAAGATGGATGATATAGAACCAAGAATGAAGTGTTCTGACTAAAAAGGTGTAAGACATAGATACAGTAGGTCCACCCTACTATTCAGTCTATAAATCGAAGAAACGACGACAGAAACAAAAAAAAGGGGTGAAGGGTCGCGGGGATGGGGGTGGGGGGACGCCGTTATTTCCACAGCGAGGCAAGTGTGACCGAAAAACTTACGCTGGTCCTTATACTAA
Organism: Schistocerca nitens; assembly: GCF_023898315.1. Classification (NCBI taxonomy): domain Eukaryota; kingdom Metazoa; phylum Arthropoda; class Insecta; order Orthoptera; family Acrididae; genus Schistocerca; species Schistocerca nitens. The sequence goes on along the minus strand of NC_064621.1, from coordinate 153,551,243 downwards.
AACTAAACTAAACTCCGCCCGAACAAGCCGTGAAGGGTACCGACTGGCCGCCGTCTCACCCTGAGCCCACAGGCGTCACTGCATGCGGATATGGAGGGGCATGTGGTCAGCACACCGCTCTCCCGGCAGTATGTCACTTTACGAGACCGAGTACACACCAAAGGCATATCACTAGATCGGTCCTACTGACAGTACTGCATCTACAGGGTGGTCCATTGATAGTGACCGGGTCAAATATCTCACAATATAAGCATCAAACGAAAAAACTACAAAGAGCGAAGCTTTCCTCTTAGGTCACTTATGTTAGTAATTTTCAGTTTTTCATAAGAACCATATATTATGCACAAATGAACGGTGAACAAGTAAAAATGAACGGTTCCCAAAAAAGAGCGATCATCAGTGAACTAGTTCCCAGGGATTAACGAGGTTGCCCATCTCTAGTCTAGTGACTCATTTGACGCTGCTCGCCACGAATTCCTCACTAATACCATCCTCTTCATCTCAGAGTAGCACTTTCGCTCTACGTCCTCAATTATTTGTGGATATCTTGCAGTCTCTGTCTTCCGCAACAGTTTTTTATCTTCTACAGCACTCTTTAGTACTCTAAAATTGGTTTTTTTTTTCTTATCACTTGTCCTATACTCCTGTCTCTTATCCTTGCTAATGTTGTGTATATGTGTGTTTCTTCGCTATATTGCAGAGTGTCTCTTCATTATCTCAACAATCCACCCAATTTTCGACATCCCACTATTTCACATCTCAGACGCTTGGATTCTCTCGTTTTCTTCTATTTTCGCACTGTCCATGATTTACTACAACACAGTGCTGTGCTCCAAAATGTACATTCTCAGAAATTTCTGGCCGAGCAGTTCTAGGCGCTTCAGCCCGGAACCGCGCGACTGCAACGATCGCAGGTTCGAATCCTGCCTCGGGCATGGAAATGGGTGATATCCTTAGGATAGTTAGGTTTAAGTAGTTCTACGTTCTAGGGGACTGATGACCTCAGATGTTAAGTCCCGTAGTGCTCAGAGCCATTTGAACCATTTGAATCATCAGAAATTTCTTTCTCAATTTAAGACCCACGTTTCATACTAATAGACTTCTCTTGGCCAGGATTGCCCATTTTTCCTGTGATACTCTAACAACCATCCTTGTCTCGTCCTTCATACGTCATTTTGCATCCATGGAATCGGAATTCCTTAATCTCGTGTGCTTGATTGTCACCAACTTTGATGTTAAGAATATCGTTACTCTCATTTCCACTACTCCCCATCATTTTCATCTTTTTCGTCGGTTTACTCTCAAACTATATTTTGTGGTCATTAGACTGTTCGTTCCATTCACTAGGTCCTGCGAAGGTTCTTCACTTTGCCTGAGGATAGCGATCTCATCAACTAATCTTATTATTGATCTGTTCACCCTGAAGTTTACCTCCTACTCCTCCACCCCCAACCCCCACCCCCATCCCCGTGGCCATTGAACCATTTTTTTTGTTTCCGTCGCCGTTTCTTCGATTTATAGACTGAATAGTAGGGTCGAAATACTGTATCGCTGTCTTACACCTTTGTAGTCAGAACACTTCATTCTTGGTTCTACATTACCCGTCTTTCTTTAGAGCTTACTCTATTTTTTCCGAATTCTTGCACCATTTCACGTTGTTCACCATCAGTATACAGAGTGGTCCATTGATCGTGACCGGGCCAAATGTCTCACGAAATAAGCATAAAACGAAAAAACCACAAAGAACGAAACTCGCCCAGCTTGAAGAGGGAAACCAGATGGCGCTATGGCTGGCCCGCTAGAAGGCGCTGCCGTAGGTCAAACGGATATCAACTGCGTTTTTTTTTTAAATAGGAACCCCCATTTTTTATTACATATTCGTGTAGTACGTAAAGAAATATGAATGTTTTAGTTGGACCACTTTTTTCGTTTTGTGATAGATGGCGCTGTAATAGTCACAAACGTATAAGTACGTGGTATCACGTAACATTCCGCCAGTGCGGACGGTATTTGCTTCGACATACATTACGCGTGTTAAAATGGACCGTTTGCCAATTGCGGAAAAGGTCGATATCGTGTTGATGTATGCCTATTGTGATCAAAATGCCCAACGGGCGTGTACTATGTACGCTGCTCGGTATCCAGGACGACATCATTTAAGTGTCCGGACCGTTCGCCGGATAGTTACGTTATTTAAGGAAACAGGAAGTGTTCAGCCACATATGAAACGTCAACCCCGACCTGCAACAAATGATGATGCCCAAGTAGGTTTTTTAGCTGCTGTCGCAGCTAATCCGCACATCAGTAGTAGACAAATTGCGCGAGAATCGGGAATCTCAAAAACGTCGGTGTTGAGAGTGCTACATCAACATCGATTGCACCAGGAATTGCATGGCGACGACTTTGAACGTCGTGTACAGTTCTGCCACTGGGCACAAGAGAAATTACGGGACGATGACAGATTTTTTGCACGCGTTCTATTTAGCGACGAAGCGTCTTTCACCAACACCGGTAACGTAAACCGGAATAATATGCACTATTGGGCAACGGAAAATCCACGATGGCTGCGACAAGTGGAACATCAGCGACCTTGGCGGTTTAATGTATGGTGCGGCATTATGGGAAGAAGGACAATTGGATCCCATTTTATCGATGGCAATCTAAATGGTGGAATATATGCTGATTTCCTACGTAATGTTCTACCGATGTTACTGCAAGATGTTTCACTGCATGACAGAATGGCGATGTACTTCCAACATGATGGATGTCCGGCACATAGCTCGCGTGCGATTGAAGCGGTATTGAATAGCATATTTCATGACAGATGGATTGGTCGTCTAAGCACCATACCATGGCCCGCACGATCACCGGATCTGACGTCCCCGGATTTCTTTCTGTGGGGAAAGTTGCAGGATATTTGCCACCGTGATCCACCGACATTGCCTGACAACATGTGTCAGCGCATTGTCAATGCATGTGCGAACATTACGGAAGGCGAATTACTCGCTGTTGAGAGGAATGTCGTTACAAGTTTTGCCAAATGAATTGAGGTTGACGGACATCATTTTGAGCATTTATTGCATTAATGTGATATTTACAGGTAATCGTGCTGTAACAGCAAGCGTTCTCAGAAATGACAAGTTCACAAAGGTACATTATCACATTGGAACAACCGAAATAAAATGTTCAAACGTACCTACGTTCTGTATTTTAATTTAAAAAATCTACCTATTACTAACTGTTCGTCTAAAGTTGTGAGCCATCTGTTTATGACTATTACAGCGCCATCTATCACAAAGCGAAAAAAGTGCTCCAACTAAAACATTCATAGTTCTATACGTACTATTCGAATATGTAATAAAAATGGAGGTTCCTATTTTAAAAAAACGCTGTTGATATCCGTTTGACCTATGGCAGCGCCATCTAGCGGGCCAACCATAGCGCCATCTGGTTTCCCCCTTCAAGCTAGACAAGTTTCGTTCTTTGTAGTTTTCTCGTTTGACGCTTATGTTGTGGGACATTTGGCCCGGTCACGATCAATGGGCCACCCTGTATACTGATGGTGCACAACGTGAAATGGATGAAGAATTCGGAAAAAATAGAGTAAGCTCTAAAGAAAGACGGGTAATGTAGAACCAAGAATGAAGTGTTCTGACTAGAAACGTGTAAGACAGCGATACAGCATTTTGGCCACCCCGGCCGGCAAACACACATATACACAACATTGGCAAGGATAAGGGACAGGAGTATAGGACAAGTGATAAGAAACGAAACAATTTTTATAGTACTAAAGGGAGCTGTAGAGGATAAAAAACTGTTGGGGAAGACAGAGACTGCAAGATATCCACAAATAATTGAGGACGTAGGGGGCAAGTGCTACTCTGAGACGAAGAGGATGGTATTAGCGAGGAACTGGTGGCGAGCAGCGTCAGATCAGTCACTAGACTGCAATAAATAGAGCGGCCATTGTAGAGTCAGGGACTTTTCAGCCAAATAACAGTAGTGGGACAGAGAGAGGTCCAGTTGGGAAAAATCTTGGTAACCGATCTGTGGGACAAAAACTATATTTAATTAGTAATGGTGTAGAATGCCACAGCCAAACATAAAATGAAAGCACAGTGCATGTGACATTGTTTTTATTTACCTATACGCAGAGTAAATTCTATGACTTGCCTGATGCCTTTTTCGAATTTGTTCTGTTCCTGACTTTATGTTTGGACTGATTACAATACTAATGTGTCCAAGAGCTCATTCTGTTTATTGTATGTTAGATATATACAAGAAACGATAGTGGGTCAAAGATAGAGCTTTGTGCAACTCCATACATGATTACTCCCCAGGCATAAGAGTCTCCCCTGTTTACCTTGATTAAATTATTCAAATGGTTCAAATGGCTCTGAGCACTACGGGACCTAACATCTGAGGTCATCAGTCCGCTAGAACTTAGAACTACTTAAATCTAACTAACCTAACGACAGCACACAACACCCAGTCATCACGAGGCAGAGAAAATCCCTGACCCCGCCGGGAATCGATCCCGGGAACCCGGGCGTGGGAAGCGAGAACGCTACCGCACGACCACGAGCTGCGGACAGGTTAAATTATTAATTTTCCGGATTTATTTTGGTTATACAGGGTGAGTCACCTAACATTACCGCTGGATGTATTTAGTAAACCACATCAAATACTGACGAATCGATTCCACAGACCGAGCGTGGGGTGAGGGGCTAGTGTAATTGGTTAATACGAACCATAAAAAAATGCACGGAAGTATGTTTTTTAACACAAACCTGCGTTTTTTTAAATGAAACCCCGTTAGTTTTGTTAGCACATCTGAACATACAAACAAATACGTAATCAGTGCCGTTTGTTGCATAGTTAAATGTTAATTACATCCGGAGATATTGTAACCTAAAGTTGACGCTTGAGTACCACTCCTCCGCTGTTCGATCGTGTGTATCGGAGAGCACCGAATTACGTAGGGATCCAAAGGGAACGGTGATGGACCTTAGGTACAGAAGAGACTGGAACAGCACATTACGTCCACATGATAACACCTTTTTATTGGTCTTTCTCACTGACGCATATGTACAGTCTTAGACAATAAAACTGACCGCCGGCCGGCCGCCACAGAGACTAAGTCCGAGTCATTCACTTAAGGTGGCCAATAAAACTGACCGCCCCTGACAACTCTAAGTCCGGCCATATGCACAATCTGGCAACACTGTAAGATGCGGAAGTGTTAGGAGGAAGTATTGTCTACTTCCGAGACGTTGTCGGACTATGTGAGCCCGTGGTCTAGTGGCCAGTCCGGCTTTCGCCGCCGTGCAGTACGGACGTGTTGTTATTTCCGCCTGCGGAGCGCGCGCGCTCGCTGTTGTTTACATTTCAGCGGCCGTCACTTACGTGTCGCTTACGTGCACTAGAATCATGGCCAACCGTTTTCGAAAATCAACTTTACGTTTCAACTTCTGCAACGACTACGCACGACCAAAGGCCTTGGAAGTGGAACGCTTCCTACGCGACGTTGCTAAGATCCCAGCTTCTGACATCTTGGGCATCCATTTGTCCATATTAAGCAGTACTGTGTACGTCAAAGTCGTCAATGACGCGGTATGTGAAAGAATACTTCGTGACACCAACCATGGATTACGCTTTTGCCACGCCGACGGCAATGTCGGAGCGGTCACTGTCGACCATGCCGGCTTAGGAATGCGCACCATACGAGTTTTCGAACTCCCGTTCGAGCTTCCAGCGGAAGACGTTATCGCGGCTTTCCGCCCCTATGGCACTGTACATGGCCACACTGCCGAACGCTGGGCGCAATTCCAAACGTACCCCGTTCTTAACGGTGTACGGCAGATCACCATCGACCTCCATCGCCACGTGCCATCTTACCTGCAAATTAGCGGGTGCCGCGCGGTTGTCATATACGACGGCCAACCCAAGACCTGTTCCGGGTGCGGCAAAGAAGGCCACCTCAGATCTGAGTGTCTTCAGCGACGAATCACCCAATTGCCAGCCGCTACCGTGGCACCTCCGGCTCCGACGACGGTTTTACCGATCACCTACGCCTCGGCGCTCTCTTCTCCTCCCACCGGCCGCCGCCCATCGGACCATGCACCGGTGACCCTTCCAGCTGCTACGGATACCGCTGGGGCCGACGCGTCGCGCTCAAAGCCTGACGCTACTCCGGCGCCACTACCAACAGCGACGACTTCCGACACCCACCCGCCTGAACATATGGACGCCCCTTCATTTGACGTTCCCGCGGCGGCCTTCCTCTCAGAGCGACGCGACTCCCTCCCGTCTTCCGACACGGAGGGGCGAACCCGCAAACAACGATCACCTAAGAGGCGCAAGAGGAGGCGCCGTACGGTCTCGGAACGAGACGGATCACCACCCCCCGATGCTCCAGAGGCCGTCCGACCCGACGAGGCCTCGGAGAACCTACACGACGATACGCATGACGACAACATGACGCCGACTGTGGATACGTCGATGCCTACTCTACTGGCTCGCTCAGTTGCTCCTGAACCAATGGACTCCACAGATGCGACTGTCGCCGAGACGTCCTCTGCCCCTACGACCGAAGTGGAACGTACGACCATCACAACGACAACGCCTTCAATGGTGTGGAGTGAGGACGTCGATGAGGACCCGGACCACACGCTGGGGACAGAGTTACCCCAGACGGAAGCATCGTTACGCCGCTGATAACGCCGTCGGGTGGCGTACGGCACGACTCACCGTTGCCTCGTCCCTCTTCATCCTCCGCCGGTGGAGTTCGCCTCCACGGCGGGGTACGGCTCCAAACCTACCGAATAGCGACGATCAACACTAACACCATTAGCTCACCCGTGAAACTTCAACTGCTGCGAGAGATGATATGGGCGTCGGACGTCGATATCGCACTACTACAGGAAGTACACCTGGCCACACTTCCAGACGTCGCGGGATATAACACTTATCCTTCTCCTGGTGACCACCTGGGACGCGGCGTAGCCATCTACGCCAGAGAAGGCATTCCAGTGGCCGATATCACATACCTTCCATCTGCCAGAGGCATGGCCGTTACCGTCATGGGGACCCGTATCGTCAACATTTACGCTCCGTCAGGCTCCACCCGCAGACGCGACAGGGCACTCTTCTATTCAGAAGACATCGCTCCTTTGTTTCTTGGACGCTGCGACCATTACTTGCTTGGGGGTGATTTTAATTGTGTTTTGCACCCTAAAGATCAAGTGCCCCACTACAACACCTGTCAAGAACTGCGTCTTGTCGTCCGAGATCTGTTGCTCCGCGACACTTGGGAAGTTCGGCACGGCGACGCGCCTGGACATACTTACCAGACGAGTCACTCCGCGAGCCGCCTTGATAGAATTTACGTCTCTCGGGAACTCACGCCTGCAGTCCAAGGTGCAGAACTTTGGCCCCTGGCCTTTTCGGACCACTGTGCCTACATCTGCACCATTCTCTTCCCCAAGCAAGTGGTCTGGCGTAGTCGTGTACCGTGGAAGCTAAACACCTCCCATCTTCATGATCCCGAATGTCTTCAACGTGTTACCGAGACATGGGCCACCTGTGAACGTCGCTTCCCTAAATACGGCACGACCTTGACCTGGTGGCTAGAATGTGCCAAACCTGCCATTCGACGTACTTTGATTCAGTATGGAAAGGAAGTTGCTATGTGGCGCCGGCACACTACCGACTATTTCTACGCCGTTCTCCGCGACCTGGACGCCCAACCGCCCACCCCCGACACCCAGAGGGAACGCAGCAGGATTAAGGCGCAAATTGTAACTTTGACACGCCGTAGACTGCAGGGGGCTATGGTGCGAACCCGACGTCAAGATTCGGCGGAACAAGAACATCCGACCATGCATCATATCGCCTCCGATAGGAAACATCGACGACGACAACTCATCACCGAGATCACCACCTGTCGCGGCCAGCACGTCACTTGCCAGGCCGAAATCGTCAGTGCCTTTGTCGACCACTACCGCACAATGTACCAGGAGGAGACTACCAACAACCACCCTGAGGAGTCTGTGTTACCACACGTAACTCGCACCCTCACCAGCGACGAAGCGGACGAGCTGATGGAGCCCATTATGCGTGACGAAATCCACGATGCAATCAAAAAAGGTGCTCTGAATAAGTCACCTGGTGTCGACGGATTGCCGATAGAATTTTATCGCGCTTTCTTCACACTAATGGCGTCACGGTGGACAACGATGTTTAATGAACTGCTGACGATGGGGAACGCCGTACCGCCGTCCTTCGTCACGGGAATTATTATACCCATCCACAAACCGACACCAGGTGTGACGACAGCACATTACCGTCCCCTGACTCTGCTTAACGCAGACTGTAAAATTTTTACACGCCTACTAGCAACGCGATGCCGCAAGATCCTGCCTAGCATTCTATCCCCGGAACAGACAACTCCGGGCGGCTCAGTTAATATACAAACGGCCACAGGAGAATGTCGCGATTTAATTGCACTGGCAGCGGCGTGCAGACTCCGCGCAGCAGTGGTTGCCATTGATTTTGACAGCGCATTCGACAAATTGCGACATCCTTTTCTGTTCTCAGTGATGAACCGCATGGGTTTTCCACCAACCTTTATCGACGTGATCCGGCGCCTGTACGGCACCGCCGAATCTCTGATTCAGGTTAACGGCCGTGTGGCGGGACCAGTGGCGATCCGGCGTTCCGTACGACAAGGCTGCCCACTTTCGACCCTACTGTATGCCATAAGCCTGGAGCCACTCATCGGGAGTCTGACGAGCCACCTTTCTGGTCTCACTTTGCGACAGCACAGTTTTCGATGTCGTGCGTATGCGGACGACCTCCTCCTCTTGATCCGCTCACGGAGTGAAACACACACGGTACTTGATTTGATATCAACGTACGGCACTGCAGCGGGCAGTAACATGAATGTGGCTAAATCCGCGGCGATGCCCATTGGACGCGGCCTCTCACACGACGACTTAGCACCTCTCCCGTGTGTACAACAACTACGATATCTTGGTATCATTTTCACGTCCACCGTGCGCCGCTCCGCTGCCATCAATTTTCGGCGTGCACTCCAAACTATCCGCACGACGGTGCGACAAAATCTTCTCCGACGACTCGATTCTTTACAACGTGTCCAATACCTCAATCAACATGTGGCGGCCAAAATGGTCCACATCGCACAGGTCCTCCCGCTGCCATCAACTATTGGACGCAGCCTCCAGGCTGCCCTCGGATACTTCCTTACGGCCGGTACGATCTTTAAGGTCCGCTACGACACGCTCACCCTTCCCCCGCGAGCAGGAGGCCTCGGCCTTGTCAATGTGCGACTCCGAGCGGCGTCCTTGTACATGTCCACCATGCACAAGCAGTGGCACGGGGGCACCTCCCTTACGCGCAGCTTGCTGGAAATTCTTGTGCCCGCGACCATAACACCACCAGTACCAGTCGGACACATCAAGCACCATTTGACCCACATTTCTGATTTCATCGTCGACTTCAGTTATGCTCACACGCACTTACCGACCACGCGTTCTCCTCGACCTAAAGATTTTTACACCCCACTCCTTCGTTCCATATCCAGCAACAATATCGAACTGAGACATCCGTCCACGCGGTGGCCAACGGTTTGGCGTCACATCCACCAGCCTTTTCTTCCCTCCAACGTCCGGGCAACATGGTACCAAGTCGCAAATGAAAAATTCGCCACAAACCATCGCCTTCACGCCATCGGACTACAGGACTCTCCACTTTGTTCCATTTGCCACCTCGTGGATGACGATGTCCACCAACTGACTTGTGCTGCCACCAGTGACGTCTGGAAACTTGCCCGACAGTTTGTTGCCTGTTACCTCCGCGTTCCGCCGGACTCGATTGACCCACGGACTTTTATCCATCCTGAGAATTCTTATTTCCCCGCCTCCAAAAATCATGCGATTGTATGGGTCAAGGGGTGGACGATCACCTACATGTATAATGGTGGCGACAAATCACGCCTTGATTTCTGGCAGTACTTACAAACCGCCCACAGTGAGGTTGAACAGCGACCGTGCTACCGCGCCTTCTTCGCCAACTACCTACAAGCGATCTTTACTTCACCCCCGCTCAGTTGGATGGTGCCACACGCCGACAGCACTCCCGCCCCCCGTGCTGACATGTGAGACTCCCCGCGCTACTTTCTACATTTGTAACCCACAGTGGAGTAGGCGCATGGACACGCGCCTCCTTTCTTCAATGCACTATCCCAGACAACACTGGCTTTTCCCTCACTCCACTGTATATTGCTTCACACCTCTTAGATTACGTCAGAATTATTATTCTTTTTTTCCCTACACCTTGTTCATAAAAAAAAAATTCCTCGCCTTGTACGAGTATATTGTGTTATTTTCGCCGGAAGGATGGCATTTCTGTTGTATTTAAGATTGTACCAATAAAGATCTTATTTTCATTTACCCTTTTCCTGGTAAAAAAAAATATAAATAAAAATAAAACAAAAATAAATCAAAAAGCTACTTTGCGGGAGTGCTTCAGGGACGGGAGGGGGGAAGACATCGCGGCCAGGCCTAGGGGAAAAAAAAAAAAAAAAAAAAAAAAAAAAAAAAAAAAAGTGGCAAGCGTCGTGCGTTCTAAGCTTAAAGTCGCCTGTTCGCGTCCAACAGTTTTTTTTTTGTTTTTTTTTTTTTGTCCCCACAGTCGGTCTAAAGTGATGAGTCTGACTGAACATCAAAGATAATTCGCTTAACATTCTACCCACCAGCAATAACAAGTATTCCAGAAACAATTCCGCAGGACAGCTCGTGGCTGCGTCGCGATCATAACAGCTTACGCTCGAGCGTTTCCTCGCGCTGCAGCGGCTACCGGCCACCGGCCAGGCGCCACCCGCCGCCTGAAATCCGGCACCGCTCAGGTGAACGCGGCGCGACGCTGTCAGTGTATGTATCAACTGTCATTTTCGAATTTGAAGTTCTAGTTATCATCTTGCAGTTAAGCATTGGATTTTGCATACTTGAGAATCATGAACTACAGTTATGCATTGTAAAATTGAGTCGCAAGTGGAAATAGGTGTAACATCTGCAACACAACGTTTACTTTTGGTATAACAGAGGGGTGAATGCAGAGGAGGCAGCTAGAAAGATTTGAATTGTGTGTGGAGCGAGTGCTTTTGGGAAAAATACGCCAGAAAAAGATATTCTTGTTTCAACAAAGATCGTTCTGGCATCAATGATTTTCCACATTAAGCAAGTCTCGACTACTGATATATGTGATAGATTACCATTTTACCATCATGCGACATTTGCATTCAACAGGCAAAGTTCAGAAGTCTGGTGTACGAGTACTACATGCTCTAATTCGAAACAACAAAAATCAACGGAGTGACTATTATTGAACGTCATCAGGTCGCTCATTGAGCATTCGTATGCAGTACTGTAACTGGTGACGTGTTATGATGCCTTTATCATTAACTTCCTAAGAAGAAATGAAAGGCTGAGCCCCTCCAAAAGACATAAACTCGAGCAAAGAGTAGTGTGAACATAATATTTTACATCTGATAGCTCCAAAAGTGAGTTTTGGGCTACGAATTCTACCAAAACACAGCTGGAATTTGTTGCCAACAACTGAGACACCTTTCGGTCTCAGCGTAAGAAAATCGAGCAACACAACTACATCACATGTTCTACTGCATGATAACGCACTTCTAAGCGTTTCGGTGTGTTGAATTTGTACCAATGATTTTTCTACAGGTTTTTTCTGTCCCAAATAGAGAGTTGAAGCCTCCCATTAGTATTTTCACGTCATCTTGGTAAATTTTGCTCATAGTATTTTCGAGTGTGTTCCACAATTTTTCGACATTTTCGGTGTTTTCCTTATTTTCGATGTTGGTGGGGGCATGTGCATTTATGAGTGTATATTTTTTATAGGGGCTCTGAATGAGCATAGTCATAACTCGATTGTTGATGGGTGTGATTTCTTCGACAGAGTTGTTGATATATCTGTGTTCGAGAAATGCAATGCCAAGGATTGGTGCGAGTTTCGCTACCTTTTGTTGTATTTTGAAGATGCCATGGTTTCCGTAGTGCAAGTTTTAATTGTCAATTAATCGTGGTTCTTGAAGAGCAAGGATGAGAATTTTTTGGCGGACGATATCTTTTGTGATATTATTTAGGTTTCTTGTTTGGATCAATGTATCGATGTTTAGTTTTCAAATGAATGTTTTCTGCTTGTAGGGAAATTTACCAGAGATCTTCGATATTCTCTGCCGTGCTAACCTGGACTCCCCAGAGTGCGAAAATCCAACTACCGCCTATCGGTGGCCAGGTTGTGTACCACCTGGGATAAAGTTACCTTTGCTTGCATAGTTCATGTTTTCTTGTGTTTCATTGGTTTGGCCTGGGTGATACCAGGACCGGACAGGACCAGAGGGTGTTGAAGCCTTTGGAAGCAAATATTTTCAGCCAAGCTCATTGAGCTAACAGACGGTGACCAGAGTAGCGGTGATTTTCACGCAGATGTGTCTGGATTTTGGGTTCAACGGATTGAGTAGCCGTTCGGGATTGTGTTAGTATTTGGTTCACCACAAGTATTTGATTTCCACGGTACCATCCATATGGGGGAGGGTTTCCCCTATCGGCCACACGGGATTTTTATTATTATTATTATTGTCATTATGTCATCAGCAAATCCGATATGGTGTATCTTCCCTCCACTGAAATAGATGTGTGTTGTTCGATTCAGTATTTCCATCACATAAACATGGTTTATAATTACGTTACATTGCTGCTAGTAGACATATTTCTCACTTTTTCTTAGACAGTTGCTAGCTGTTACCCCATCATAGGAATTTATGTGCGCAGCATTGTTGCAATACAGACGTTCAAATTATCCGATTTCTGTAATTTCATTTCGATACAAGATCGTCCTAATCGGATTCAGCCAGTCAGTCTTAATGTGGCTATCCGACTACGACACTCGTCATAAGATAGACTGGGTGAACCACATTCTTAATCGGACTGTTGAATCCAGATCACTTATCTATGACAGGGAATGAATTCTTAAACACTGTGCTTATTACAAATACGTTATTTAAATATAAATATATGAACTAACGACATAACAGTGTATTTACAGGAGCAGAGACCCATCCATCATAGTAGAGCAGTGCGAGATTGGTTTCAGGGCCAAGAGAGGATGAAGCTGTTGCCGTTTGTTCCACGATCACCGAGCATCAACCAGATAGAGAATATGTGGGCAGAGGTAACAAGGTCATTGCCATGTGTCCCTACAAATGCAAGCGACCTTTGGACGAATATAGAAAACGTATGGTGGGAAGTAAACCATCACGCTACACTGTCGACGACTTAATGAAATAAATTCCCCTACGCCCTCGAGAAATCTTACGTAATGATCGTGGGTGGGTTGGTTACTAAAAGTATACTCGTCCACAAAGCCCATGTGGACAGTTATCTGATAATCGGTCAAGCTTTGCTTTGTCGCAGCCCTTTAGCATACATCAAGTCCATTTACTTTCAGTCCCCTCCTTACAATTCTTGCAGTGCAAGGTAATTGAAAAATCTCATCCACTCGACGCCAACTGAGGAACTGACTGGTGCATGTGTTGTTCAACACACTGTAGTTGTCACCCTCACAGGAATCAATGACTGTTTGTGTGTGTGTGTGTGTGCGTGTGTGTGTGTGTGTGTGTGTGTGTTTTCGTGTTAACGCACGATGTGAATCAATACTATTAACATTAGAGAGACAACCAACAATAAATATTGCATCAAATATGACTAAAGTATTTTAATGCGATGGGAAGCTACAAACTGAATTTTTACCCATCCCACGTCCTGCGTATTCCGTTAAGTAAGATCTATTAACTCCATAGTATCGTTAGCAGAGACAGTGCGGTCTTGTTGTCGAGGCTCGCGACAAGTGCAGCGATTAACAGTGTCCAATGCCGCCGCGATTTGTTTATGTTGGCTGAGCGTGGACACTGCAGCAGACGCTTCGCCCTAAACAGAAAGAAATCACCTTGGCTCTGACTCCAGTGAGCGGATATCACTGCCTGCGTGTTCTTATAGTAACCAACGTGAGACTCTACTCACAGGTGCCATGGAGCAATTGCAACGGGTATCATGTCATTAGTCATCAGAATATTAACCAGTGATGAAACGTCCACTCTATTTGAATCCCAAGACAATAGGAACCTTGTCACAGAGGAATGTGAGGTGATATCAAAACTTATCCAACATACAAAAATTAACTGCAGGGCTTTCATGTTTGCAGTAATAGCACACAAGGAAATATTATGTCTTGGAAGCGTATATTTCATTTCCTCTTCTCATATTAACGCCCTTGTTTTAATATGAAGTGAGAAAATAAACACGAAAAACTAAAGTTCCTGAGAAGCATATAAGTCATTTCCTCGTCTCATATCACAACTTTTGTTTTAGTATGAAGTAAAAAAATAAACAGTTTAGAGTTCTGAAGCATAATATGACACCAGATTCTTATCGTAGGCGCTATCGGAAACGCCAAAAGCAGGGAGCTGTCCATTCTTTCGTCCAACAGTCTGTTTCCTTTCATGTATTTATTCCTCCCGCTAGGAGATTATTATTTAAGGACTTGTGGGCATCAAGTTCTTCAGCAGAACAAGCCTTATGTTATTGTGCTAATTACCGTATGGAAAAAATGCAACAAAGACGAGTTCCGCTAGAGCAGTGAGGTTATTTGCACATGTGTGTATTCAGCAATGACTGCCAGCTGCCACAACACTTCACAGAATCCTTGCGGCAGGCAACACAACTGTGCGTGCACTTCAGACTTCATTCAGTGAGACGTCAGGAGATGGATGAAAACATCAAATTAACGTCGCTTTCCGAGTCGTATTCAATCCAGAATGAGGTGTTATTAAGGTAGTTGGGTGATCTAGCAATTCCACTTTTATGATTCCCATATGAGTATTTCGATAGCCAAAAGAACCCGTTAGTGTGAAACTATCGGGAACTGCATTATATCAAACTGCAAGAACTTCAGACAATACGTGGACTCTACTCTTCGCTGGGTGACCTATTACTGATATTTAGCATTCTCTCCGTCCTAGTCAAATGGTTCAAATGGCTCTGAGCACTATGGGACTTAACTTCTGAGGTTATCAGTCCGCTAGAACTTAGAACTACTTAAACCTAACTAGCCTAAGGACCTCAGACACACCATGTCCGAGACAGGACTCGAACCTGCGACCGTAGCGGTCGCGCGGTTCCAGACTGTAGCGCCCAGAACCGCACGGCCACTCCGGCCGGCTTGCCATATGAACCATTTGAACTATTTAACACAAAATGACATTAAAAATTTAAGTTATTCACGAGCAGCTAGTTGAGAATATGTATGAACATTAAATGACACGACGAACCGTCTTGTTCTGCATATGGATTCAAACCCAGCTCATGCAGACTAAGCAAAGATTTCGTGACTGACGGAAACTAACAGTCATTCCTGATTAGGCATACAGAGAGTGATATACCTCGATTTTAGACAGTATCAGTTAGCAAATATCAACTTTAAATTGCATAACGCAAACATTTTTAACAGACGCGAATTCCTACCCAATATCTATTGTCCCTGTTAACGAACTACGAGAGATGTTAAATATTGCTTCTTCACAAGTAACTTACTCGAAATGCCGTGAGTTAAAGCTGTGTGTTGGACACGGATTCGAACCCACCTAATCGGATTGCTATCGAAGCACAGTCAAATGTGACATATCGGAATTTCGCGGCAGTAGCTAGATGTTTTAACTGAAATGACGAGACGACATAATTAAATCTTTAGTGCCGGGCCAGGATTCGATCCCATTCACGCGTAATATGTGAAGGTGTTGAGGAATCTGCAGTTTTGAACAAACAACAAATTGTAGCCGAGCTGTATTGCCACGAAGGGACCAAATTCCGCGTTAAGGGCGGTCTGAGTTGCATTCCCAGTTCAGAACCAATTTTATCGACATACAGAAGCTCAAATAAAAGATGGAATAAGTGTCCTGTGACCATACATAGCGTTTGTGTCGTCACTTGAAATAAATAACTAGTATAAGAAAGGTTACTGGTGATAGAGTTTCTACATGTCGCCACTCCAGACTTTATTGTGGTTCAACCTACCGTCTACTTGGTAAAGAAGGAATATCATCTTTAATGTGAATTTCCAGACCACGCAGCCATTATATCTCCTTCACTTGGTGTAGCCAGGAGAGAATGGAATCTGTCTCTCCCTATCTAAAATCATTGACAGAAGTGGGAATCGAACCCAGACCATAGGTATAACAACCTACCATCCGTCCAACAGACCACGAAATCCTCTTCTCTGCAAGTCATTTTTCTATCGTAACGCAGTTGCGCCACACTGGATGAAAATTATGACACACAGGCTCCCTGTAGTAATTTGCAGCATGTTCAGTAAATTCATTTACTTGGTTGACCGAATCACCATGAACTAGCTGCCTCGCCTACCCAGTGCATACATTCGACTATTTTGTAATCACAGAAATAAAATCACGTAACTGCCACCTACACACAACTGCCAACAGTGTAGGATGCAGAAGTTTAAATAGGAAGTGTTCCTTTCCACTTGAGCTATTCTATTGCGCTATCTGTTACTAGAAAACGTCGTTCAGTCCAAAAGAAAAGCTGTAACTGTTTGTCTCTCAGAAGTAAAGACCTGGCCATATGCATAATCTCACAGTGCTGTGGAATCCAAAAGTTCTGGAGGAATAGTTGCCGAGCTCTGGAGCTGTTGTAGCTACGTGTCAGCGTGTAGCATAGATAAGATGTCGCGAGTTCGAATACATTCAGTGCTACATTTTTTAAAACGCAATTCTGCTCTCTGCTGAAGTTATCAATCTAATGGAACTTTGAACATAATTCCCTTCACTTCTCAACCCAAAGTAGTCGCATGTGGAAAAAGGACTAACTACTGTGACATTTTGTTCTATTCAGGTTTAATAGACAGCAGGCAGCAGATGCATCTCGAAGATGTGCAGGGAGAGCGCATCGTGCCATAATATGTCAGAAAAGTATTTTCTACATTAGCCGTCGTGTGGTAGTGATATTTTATTCTTCTTCAAACTTTGTTTGACAGCTTTAACTCAGAACAAGTTTTCTACATGCATGTAATCAATAAACTGCATGTGCATTGTCAGACTGTCATAGGTAACATCAGAGAATTCGCATATATCGTTGATGATTAATGTCTCTCTCATGTTTACTATTGTTTTAACAACACTAAAGGAAACCTTACGAAAATTGTGCACTGTATTATAAGAAATGAAATAAAACTAACCATGATAACCTTACGACGAAAGTATCTGTACACAAGCATGCCTCTATCGACACGAATTAGTAAAATACTACTCACTTAGATTTTGATTGGGTCTGTGTTTAATTGGTATGCTGTGTCATACTCAAGAGGGATGCAAATGTGGCATTTCATAAATATAGTTACGTATTCCTAGAAACCCAAAATTCGCTTGTCAGCAGTGGAAAGAGGCTACCTGTTGTGCAGCATTGTAAGTTTTTCAACATTGCACTATGAGCTGAAAGCATTTTCTTGCGATTTCCTTATTGATGTTTGCTCAGACTGCTTGTAGCTCTTTCACAGAAGGGATAAAAACGTTACCAGTCAGTGAGACTGGAACTGCGAACCGTAAAAGACGCTGTTTCACAGGTCAGCACACTACCACAGAGCTGGCGAGGAGGTATGGGTCTCAGCATCCTATTACGAGGGCAATAGCAACTAGAACTCGTAAACCGCTATTTAAAGGTCGAGATTAGTTGCGATTTCCACTTGCAACGACTTTCCTGGGCTGAAAACCGTAAATTTTCAATCTTTTGTTACCCTTCAAGCGATAATAACTCAGATTATTCAATGGAAATGACAGGTAAAATCAAGTGAACTTTGAGGCTTAATTCCGTGCACACCAGGAAGTAACTCGTCGATCACAGAGTTGCCAAACATACGTTGCCTTGTTGCCAAATCTCAGTTACAGTACCAGCAGGAAGAAGACGAACCGATGTGATCCTACAGCGGTCTGGGAAGTGACCATAGCTGGTGTCTCCAAGTCGCGGCTGCTACGGCCTGGAATACGTAATGCGTCTGATTCGCTTTCTGTAACTAGGTTTAGGGACTGGAGCGTAGTTACTAATAATACTCAGAACTGACTGCAAACTGAGCATCATAAATCAGCAACTCTCATTGTTGTTTTTATATTTCTTTCGTAAGCGTACTCAAAACTAAGAAAGTCATTCACAGGCGTTTTCGTGCCTCGCCGATAGTCGAGCACAACATACAAATAAAAATAAAAAAGAATGTGTGTGTGTGTGTGTGTGTGTGTGTGTGTGAGAGAGAGAGAGAGAGAGAGAGAGAGAGAGAGAGAGAGAGAAATAAAAAGCAATGAGAGAGAGTGTAAAAAATTGTTGTAAAGAAATTGAATCATGGTATTTAAAGAAATCTTTCATTAAAATGACACGTTCCACATCATTACGAAATGTCGTATTCATGATCTATAAAAAAAGAGTTAATCTAATGTAATCTAATGTAATCTTCTCACATCATATTGATGATTAGCCATGAAGAGTCATGAATTACCGAAATTTTTGCCAATACCAGTAACCAAATCTAAACTTGACAATAAAAGACGACAATTTTTGTAATAAACCGTGACTCCTATCAAGACCCTTTCGTGCCTGTTATCTAACCACGAAAGATGTCTGATATACCTCCATTCTGAAGTAACAAAGTGTGCATGCATTTAAAGATGAAGTGCATGATGTGACGTTCTGTGACGGAGATACGAACCCAACACGTAATCCGATTGTTAACTAAGAAAAATCAAATGTTACGTATCGGTTTTTCTTACGAGCCGCTAGGTGTCTGAATCTAAAATAAGGATACAAACTTTTGTGCCTAAGCGACAATCGAACTGCACACCTACCGTGCATCCACGAATATAGCTTAAGTATCAGTTGCTTACTCATGAACAGTAAGATGTGCGCGTGTTTGACCAGAAATAACGACACCTGTTGCGATTGTTGGCAACACATGAACAGACATTGAAATTGCGCGTTAATTTTCACTAGCAGGTGGGTGTGCACTTGATAAAGCTAGAAATGAAATTATGAATATTTTTGTACTGGATCAGGTTTCAGACCCACATACTTACCTTTGGAGGAGACCTAGAGAAGATTGCAGTCTTGGGAAAAGGAACGAAATGACTGAACTACTGTTCCGAGAGAGTCAGATCCTCGAAAGAGGAGATACGAATTCGAATCACAGTCCAGCACCAAATTTTTAAACATCTCTAGTTCAATCAAGTACAAGTAAAATAACAGCCCTGTCCCTTTAAATGGCTATCGGTTCATCAAATAAAATAAAATTTTCTAATGTAAGTAAGCTTACTGGCGAGTGTATTTCTGGTTACCATGACTTCCGCTGTGTCATTTCCCAACGTAAACCGGCTCTGCCCAGTTGGTGATGAAGGAACGTGATGTTTAATGCGGATTCTGGATTATAACGTCTTTCTCTTGAGGTTACCAGAGGTAAAATAAATCTGTTTGTGCCTCTTAAAAGTAAATGCCTGAACCCACGCATTGCACCTGTGATAGTTCGTTCCACCAGACCATTGTGGCCACATTACCCAGCCCCAGGAGTGTGCTGTAACGGATGATGTGCTTAGCTTACAAAATTAGTCACCGGTGGAAAAAATGCGAGTCTATTAAATGGTCAAGTAGAAGCAAGCTTCTGACGCAGAGATTATGCTATTCTCATGTCAGCAGGATGTAAAGACTCTTCTAGGCATCATAGGCTGGATGTGAAGCCATTTTGATTTTTCACAAATTCAACAAATTTCTTAGTTCGAGAAAATCCACTGTGAAGCGTGACGTTGCCGGATACTTCGATTATTACTGTTATTATTAATATCATTTTATTCATACCGCTGCTGTAACACAAGTGCTTGAACATCATTTAATGCCTCTTGGTCACTATAGAAGTAGTTTCCCAAGAACAGGTTCTTTCCCTGTCTACGGAATCCTTTTCATGTTAATATCAAACACCAGCAATTACTCGTAGATTACAATAAAACTAAAGTAATTGACGAAGACGCTACTTGGTAACACAAACGCACTGCCTTTCTTCATTTACTTTCGCCTAAAAATGACTATCGAGTACTGACAAACCAAAAGGCAAGAGATCTTACTGCCTTCCGATATACGTTGCTGTCAGTTCTGCCACATGATTTGGTCGACATGACCTGTTTCAAGTTGTGTATAACAGACAGTGTTTTAGAAAATCTATTGTTTCCCTTTGCAATAAACAGAAGTATTTTCATTCTAAGCTGTCCAAGTACAAAATTTTCGCAATATTAGTTCAAATTTAATATTCGCTTCTATAATGTAGGAAAGTATTTCACAGTCGCAAAACTCGCATCCGAAACGTTGACCTTACACTTAGTCGCTGACCATAAATTCTAGCTCAGAGTGACGCCAGTTTAAATAACCTAATGTAGTGAAGACTGTTTGCCAGTGCTCTTTCTCCCCGGAAAATACGCAATTCACTCATTTGGCTCCATAAGTACACTGTAACAGTAATTTCTGTGTGAAATTATTCAGTATGCTTTCGCCTTCCAACCGGCAAAATACGGAAGAGTACGACCGGTAAACAATTCACAAACCACGATTTAGTGCCGATAAGACGATTTCTTTAAACATTGTCGAAGCTGAGGGAATTTAGTTTCTGCTTAAATCGTCTTAAGCAGCAACGTTCACAGATATCTCAAATAGGAAAAAGCTGAATATCCAGGTACGAAGGTTGTAAAACAAACTTCCCACAGTTTGTGTCAGGTTGATCTTTTCGTCTGATAAAACTGCTTAAGTATTTTGTCTAAGAGGTATCACAAGTAGTATCCCTGTAGCTATGGGAATCATTTGTTGAAAACGAGTTTAACACCAATGGGTACAGTGCTGCTAAATTTTCAAAATTATTATCAACCTAAGTCTGAGTTCATCCACAAACTGAGGCGTATTTGTAATATTGAAGCTAGACTGTGTATCCTTGTCTTCCTTGAGTGGTCATTGGAAGGCGTTTACACACACGTATACAATACTATGGATACTTCGAACGCTATGGTTAACGTTGCTCTCATAAAATACTTTTTTTTTAAATTCTTCTGGGTCTTCAGTGTGCAATATGTGTTGTAGATACAGTCTCAGACCAAAAAATTGACCGCCGAGTCGTTCACGTAAGGTGGGCAATACAGTCGTGCTCCTCTCAGACATCTATGTCCGGCAATATGCTCGATCTGGCAACATACAGACTGCGGCACTTCCCAGAGGAGGTCTTGACTCCGGTCTTAGTACATTACTCTTGACTACGACCGTAGTCTTGAGGTAAAACGCGAGACCAGCTAATATGATATTGTAGATTCGCTTGAATTACACTCATAACTTCAGCACCGAGAGGAAAGAGGCGATAAAAATTTTGTCGATATGTGCTTTCGGTCGCCAGACGTCATATTAGCTGGTCTCGCGTTTTACCTCAAGACTACGGTCGTGTTCCAGCGGCGGTATGAATAAAATGATATTAATAATAACAGTAATAATCGAAATATCCGGCAACGTCACGCTTCACAGTGGATTTTCTCGAACTAAGAAATTTGTTGAATTTGTGAAAAATCAAAATGGCTTCACATCCAGCCTATGATGCCTAGAAGAGTCTTTACATCCTGCTGACATGAGAATAGCATAATCTCTGCGTCAGAAGCTAGCTTCTACTTGACCATTTAATAGACTCGCATTTTTTCCACCGGTGACTAATTTTGTAAGCTAAGCACATCATCCGTTACAGCACACTCCTGGGGCTGGGTAATGTGGCCACAATGGTCTGGTGGAACGAACTATCACAGGTGCAATGCGTGGGTTCAGGCATTTACTTTTAAGAGGCACAAACAGATTTATTTTACCTCTGGTAACCTCAAGAGAAAGACGTTATAATCCAGAATCCGCATTAAACATCACGTTCCTTCATCACCAACTAGGCAGAGCCGGTTTACGTTGGGAAATGACACAGCGGAAGTCATGGTAACCAGAAATACACTCGCCAGTAAGCTTACTTACATTAGAAAATTTTATTTTATTTGATGAACCGATAGCCATTTAAAGGGACAGGGCTGTTATTTTACTTGTACTTGATTGAACTAGAGACGTTTAAAAATTTGGTGCTGGACTGTGATTCGAATTCGTATCTCCTCTTTCGAGGATCTGACTCTCTCGGAACAGTAGTTCAGTCATTTCGTTCCTTTTCCCAAGACTGCAATCTTCTCTAGGTCTCCTCCAAAGGTAAGTATGTGGGTCTGAAACCTGATCCAGTACAAAAATATTCATAATTTCATTTCTAGCTTTATCAAGTGCACACCCACCTGCTAGTGAAAATTAACGCGCAATTTCAATGTCCGTTCATGTGTTGCCAACAATCGCAACAGGTGTCGTTATTTCTGGTCAAACACGCGCACATCTTACTGTTCATGAGTACGCAACTGATACTTAAGCTATATTCGTGGATGCACGGTAGGTGTGCAGTTCGATTGTCGCTTAGGCACAAAAGTTTGTATCCTTATTTTAGATTCAGACACCTAGCGGCTCGTAAGAAAAACCGATACGTAACATTTGATTTTTCTTAGTTAACAATCGGATTACGTGTTGGGTTCGTATCTCCGTCACAGAACGTCACATCATGCACTTCATCTTTAAATGCATGCACACTTTGTTACTTCAGAATGGAGGTATATCAGACATCTTTCGTGGTTAGATAACAGGCACGAAAGGGTCTTGATAGGAGTCACGGTTTATTACAAAAATTGTCGTCTTTTATTGTCAAGTTTAGATTTGGTTACTGGTATTGGCAAAAATTTCGGTAATTCATGACTCTTCATGGCTAATCATCAATATGATGTGAGAAGATTACATTAGATTACATTAGATTAACTCTTTTTTTATAGATCATGAATACGACATTTCGTAATGATGTGGAACGTGTCATTTTAATGAAAGATTTCTTTAAATACCATGATTCAATTTCTTTACAACAATTTTTTACACTCTCTCTCATTGCTTTTTATTTCTCTCTCTCTCTCTCTCTCTCTCTCTCTCTCTCTCTCTCTCTCACACACACACACACACACACACACATTCTTTTTTATTTTTATTTGTATGTTGTGCTCGACTATCGGCGAGGCACGAAAACGCCTGTGAATGACTTTCTTAGTTTTGAGTACACTTACGAAAGAAATATAAAAACAACAATGAGAGTTGCTGATTTATGATGCTCAGTTTGCAGTCAGTTCTGAGTATTATTAGTAACTACGCTCCAGTCCCTAAACCTAGTTACAGAAAGCGAATCAGACGCATTACGTATTCCAGGCCGTAGCAGCCGCGACTTGGAGACACCAGCTATGGTCACTTCCCAGACCGCTGTAGGATCACATCGGTTCGTCTTCTTCCTGCTGGTACTGTAACTGAGATTTGGCAACAAGGCAACGTATGTTTGGCAACTCTGTGATCGACGAGTTACTTCCTGGTGTGCACGGAATTAAGCCTCAAAGTTCACTTGATTTTACCTGTCATTTCCATTGAATAATCTGAGTTATTATCGCTTGAAGGGTAACAAAAGATTGAAAATTTACGGTTTTCAGCCCAGGAAAGTCGTTGCAAGTGGAAATCGCAACTAATCTCGACCTTTAAATAGCGGTTTACGAGATCTAGTTACTATTGCCCTCGTAATAGGATGCTGAGACCCATACCTCCTCGCCAGCTCTGTGGTAATGTGCTGACCTGTGAAACAGCGTCTTTTACGGTTCGCAGTTCCAGTCTCACTGACTGGTAACGTTTTTATCCCTTCTGTGAAAGAGCTACAAGCAGTCTGATCAAACATCAATAAGGAAATCGCAAGAAAATGCTTTCAGCTCATAGTGCAATGTTGAAAAACTTACAATGCTGCACAACAGGTAACGCCTCTTTCCACTGCTGACAAGCGAATTTTGGGTTTCTAGGAATACGTAACTATATTTATGAAATGCCACATTTGCATCCCTCTTGAGTATGACACAGCATACCAATTAAACACAGACCCAATCAAAATCTAAGTGAGTAGTATTTTACTAATTCGTGTCGATAGAGGCATGCTTGTGTACAGATACTTTCGTCGTAAGGTTATCATGGTTAGTTTTATTTCATTTCTTATAATACAGTGCACAATTTTCGTAAGGTTTCCTTTAGTGTTGTTAAAACAATAGTAAACATGAGAGAGACATTAATCATCAACGATATATGCGAATTCTCTGATGTTACCTATGACAGTCTGACAATGCACATGCAGTTTATTGATTACATGCATGTAGAAAACTTGTTCTGAGTTAAAGCTGTCAAACAAAGTTTGAAGAAGAATAAAATATCACTACCACACGACGGCTAATGTAGAAAATACTTTTCTGACATATTATGGCACGATGCGCTCTCCCTGCACATCTTCGAGATGCATCTGCTGCCTGCTGTCTATTAAACCTGAATAGAACAAAATGTCACAGTAGTTAGTCCTTTTTCCACATGCGACTACTTTGGGTTGAGAAGTGAAGGGAATTATGTTCAAAGTTCCATTAGATTGATAACTTCAGCAGAGAGCAGAATTGCGTTTTAAAAAATGTAGCACTGAATGTATTCGAGCTCGCGACATCTTATCTATGCTACACGCTGACACGTAGCTACAACAGCTCCAGAGCTCGGCAACTATTCCTCCAGAACTTTTGGATTCCACAGCACTGTGAGATTATGCATATGGCCAGGTCTTTACTTCTGAGAGACAAACAGTTACAGCTTTTCTTTTGGACTGAACGACGTTTTCTAGTAACAGATAGCGCAATAGAATAGCTCAAGTGGAAAGGAACACTTCCTATTTAAACTTCTGCATCCTACACTGTTGGCAGTTGTGTGTAGGTGGCAGTTACGTGATTTTATTTCTGTGATTACAAAATAGTCGAATGTATGCACTGGGTAGGCGAGGCAGCTAGTTCATGGTGATTCGGTCAACCAAGTAAATGAATTTACTGAACATGCTGCAAATTACTACAGGGAGCCTGTGTGTCATAATTTTCATCCAGTGTGGCGCAACTGCGTTACGATAGAAAAATGACTTGCAGAGAAGAGGATTTCGTGGTCTGTTGGACGGATGGTAGGTTGTTATACCTATGGTCTGGGTTCGATTCCCACTTCTGTCAATGATTTTAGATAGGGAGAGACAGATTCCATTCTCTCCTGGCTACACCAAGTGAAGGAGATATAATGGCTGCGTGGTCTGGAAATTCACATTAAAGATGATATTCCTTCTTTACCAAGTAGACGGTAGGTTGAACCACAATAAAGTCTGGAGTGGCGACATGTAGAAACTCTATCACCAGTAACCTTTCTTATACTAGTTATTTATTTCAAGTGACGACACAAACGCTATGTATGGTCACAGGACACTTATTCCATCTTTTATTTGAGCTTCTGTATGTCGATAAAATTGGTTCTGAACTGGGAATGCAACTCAGACCGCCCTTAACGCGGAATTTGGTCCCTTCGTGGCAATACAGCTCGGCTACAATTTGTTGTTTGTTCAAAACTGCAGATTCCTCAACACCTTCACATATTACGCGTGAATGGGATCGAATCCTGGCCCGGCACTAAAGATTTAATTATGTCGTCTCGTCATTTCAGTTAAAACATCTAGCTACTGCCGCGAAATTCCGATATGTCACATTTGACTGTGCTTCGATAGCAATCCGATTAGGTGGGTTCGAATCCGTGTCCAACACACAGCTTTAACTCACGGCATTTCGAGTAAGTTACTTGTGAAGAAGCAATATTTAACATCTCTCGTAGTTCGTTAACAGGGACAATAGATATTGGGTAGGAATTCGCGTCTGTTAAAAATGTTTGCGTTATGCAATTTAAAGTTGATATTTGCTAACTGATACTGTCTAAAATCGAGGTATATCACTCTCTGTATGCCTAATCAGGAATGACTGTTAGTTTCCGTCAGTCACGAAATCTTTGCTTAGTCTGCATGAGCTGGGTTTGAATCCATATGCAGAACAAGACGGCTCGTCGTGTCATTTAATATTCATACATATTCTCAACTAGCTGCTCGTGAATAACTTAAATTTTTAATGTCATTTTGTGTTAAATAGTTCAAATGGTTCATATGGCAAGCCGGCCGGAGTGGCCGTGCGGTTCTGGGCGCTACAGTCTGGAACCGCGCGACCGCTACGGTCGCAGGTTCGAGTCCTGTCTCGGACATGGTGTGTCTGAGGTCCTTAGGCTAGTTAGGTTTAAGTAGTTCTAAGTTCTAGCGGACTGATAACCTCAGAAGTTAAGTCCCATAGTGCTCAGAGCCATTAGAACCATTTCTGAAGTATACGAGTATTTACGAACAGTACAAGCAGGATTGCAGCGAACTGATCACTTAGTGCAACATGGAGTACCTGTGTAATTAGTCATTCCAGCTGCATATCTGAGGGTAAGATTTGTTAAGCATTTCATTGCAGAATTAATGTAATATCCGCACGATAATCTCTGCAGTCATACTTTATTAGGAGCCCGCGATTGGAGTACCATGTTCGTTAAATCGGATTACTCAAGCTGAGGCCAAATAAAGACAAGCGACGACGCCACAACACTATCTTTACTTAAGTAGGTAGTCAGCGCTAAAGTATGTGCGCCACCATTAACGTTACTGTAAGCAGTTTGACAACGTAACACCACCACAACTACTGACAACCTGAACCATTATCATCACGCAGTTGTGACTCTCAGTGATTACAGGTTACTGATGTTTGTCAAGAATAGCGGTAAGCGCCTCTGAAGTTCCATTTGCATTACGACTAGCACGTGGCCGGCCGCGGTGGTCTAGCGGTTCTAGGCGCTCAGTCCGGAACCGCGCGACTGCTACGGTCGCAGGTTCGAATCCTGACTCGGGCATGGATGTGTGTGATGTCCTTAGGTTACTTAGGTTTAAGTAGTTCTAAGTTCTAGGGGACTGATGACCACAGATGTTAAGTCCCATAGTGCTCAGAGCCATTTGAACCATTTGACTAGGACGGAGAGAATGCTAAATATCAGTAATAGGTCACCCAGCGAAGAGTAGAGTCCACGTATTGTCTGAAGTTCTTGCAGTTTGATATAATGCAGTTCCCGATAGTTTCACACTAACGGGTTCTTTTGGCTATCGAAATACTCATATGGGAATCATAAAAGTGGAATTGCTAGATCACCCAACTACCTTAATAACACCTCATTCTGGATTGAATACGACTCGGAAAGCGACGTTAATTTGATGTTTTCATCCATCTCCTGACGTCTCACTGAATGAAGTCTGAAGTGCACGCACAGTTGTGTTGCCTGCCGCAAGGATTCTGTGAAGTGTTGTGGCAGCTGGCAGTCATTGCTGAATACACACATGTGCAAATAACCTCACTGCTCTAGCGGAACTCGTCTTTGTTGCATTTTTTCCATACGGTAATTAGCACAATAACATAAGGCTTGTTCTGCTGAAGAACTTGATGCCCACAAGTCCTTAAATAATAATCTCCTAGCGGGAGGAATAAATACATGAAAGGAAACAGACTGTTGGACGAAAGAATGGACAGCTCCCTGCTTTTGGCGTTTCCGATAGCGCCTACGATAAGAATCTGGTGTCATATTATGCTTCAGAACTCTAAACTGTTTATTTTTTTACTTCATACTAAAACAAAAGTTGTGATATGAGACGAGGAAATGACTTATATGCTTCTCAGGAACTTTAGTTTTTCGTGTTTATTTTCTCACTTCATATTAAAACAAGGGCGTTAATATGAGAAGAGGAAATGAAATATACGCTTCCAAGACATAATATTTCCTTGTGTGCTATTACTGCAAACATGAAAGCCCTGCAGTTAATTTTTGTATGTTGGATAAGTTTTGATATCACCTCACATTCCTCTGTGACAAGGTTCCTATTGTCTTGGGATTCAAATAGAGTGGACGTTTCATCACTGGTTAATATTCTGATGACTAATGACATGATACCCGTTGCAATTGCTCCATGGCACCTGTGAGTAGAGTCTCACGTTGGTTACTATAAGAACACGCAGGCAGTGATATCCGCTCACTGGAGTCAGAGCCAAGGTGATTTCTTTCTGTTTAGGGCGAAGCGTCTGCTGCAGTGTCCACGCTCAGCCAACATAAACAAATCGCGGCGGCATTGGACACTGTTAATCGCTGCACTTGTCGCGAGCCTCGACAACAAGACCGCACTGTCTCTGCTAACGATACTATGGAGTTAATAGATCTTACTTAACGGAATACGCAGGACGTGGGATGGGTAAAAATTCAGTTTGTAGCTTCCCATCGCATTAAAATACTTTAGTCATATTTGATGCAATATTTATTGTTGGTTGTCTCTCTAATGTTAATAGTATTGATTCACATCGTGCGTTAACACGAAAACACACACACACACACACACACACACACACACACACACACACACACACAAACAGTCATTGATTCCTGTGAGGGTGACAACTACAGTGTGTTGAACAACACATGCACCAGTCAGTTCCTCAGTTGGCGTCGAGTGGATGAGATTTTTCAATTACCTTGCACTGCAAGAATTGTAAGGAGGGGACTGAAAGTAAATGGACTTGATGTATGCTAAAGGGCTGCGACAAAGCAAAGCTTGACCGATTATCAGATAACTGTCCACATGGGCTTTGTGGACGAGTATACTTTTAGTAACCAACCCACCCACGATCATTACGTAAGATTTCTCGAGGGCGTAGGGGAATTTATTTCATTAAGTCGTCGACAGTGTAGCGTGATGGTTTACTTCCCACCATACGTTTTCTATATTCGTCCAAAGGTCGCTTGCATTTGTAGGGACACATGGCAATGACCTTGTTACCTCTGCCCACATATTCTCTATCTGGTTGATGCTCGGTGATCGTGGAACAAACGGCAACAGCTTCATCCTCTCTTGGCCCTGAAACCAATCTCGCACTGCTCTACTATGATGGATGGGTCTCTGCTCCTGTAAATACACTGTTATGTCGTTAGTTCATATATTTATATTTAAATAACGTATTTGTAATAAGCACAGTGTTTAAGAATTCATTCCCTGTCATAGATAAGTGATCTGGATTCAACAGTCCGATTAAGAATGTGGTTCACCCAGTCTATCTTATGACGAGTGTCGTAGTCGGATAGCCACATTAAGACTGACTGGCTGAATCCGATTAGGACGATCTTGTATCGAAATGAAATTACAGAAATCGGATAATTTGAACGTCTGTATTGCAACAATGCTGCGCACATAAATTCCTATGATGGGGTAACAGCTAGCAACTGTCTAAGAAAAAGTGAGAAATATGTCTACTAGCAGCAATGTAACGTAATTATAAACCATGTTTATGTGATGGAAATACTGAATCGAACAACACACATCTATTTCAGTGGAGGGAAGATACACCATATCGGATTTGCTGATGACATAATGACAATAATAATAATAATAAAAATCCCGTGTGGCCGATAGGGGAAACCCTCCCCCATATGGATGGTACCGTGGAAATCAAATACTTGTGGTGAACCAAATACTAACACAATCCCGAACGGCTACTCAATCCGTTGAACCCAAAATCCAGACACATCTGCGTGAAAATCACCGCTACTCTGGTCACCGTCTGTTAGCTCAATGAGCTTGGCTGAAAATATTTGCTTCCAAAGGCTTCAACACCCTCTGGTCCTGTCCGGTCCTGGTATCACCCAGGCCAAACCAATGAAACACAAGAAAACATGAACTATGCAAGCAAAGGTAACTTTATCCCAGGTGGTACACAACCTGGCCACCGATAGGCGGCAGTTGGATTTTCGCACTCTGGGGAGTCCAGGTTAGCACGGCAGAGAATATCGAAGATCTCTGGTAAATTTCCCTACAAGCAGAAAACATTCATTTGAAAACTAAACATCGATACATTGATCCAAACAAGAAACCTAAATAATATCACAAAAGATATCGTCCGCCAAAAAATTCTCATCCTTGCTCTTCAAGAACCACGATTAATTGACAATTAAAACTTGCATTACGGAAACCATGGCATCTTCAAAATACAACAAAAGGTAGCGAAACTCGCACCAATCCTTGGCATTGCATTTCTCGAACACAGATATATCAACAACTCTGTCGAAGAAATCACACCCATCAACAATCGAGTTATGACTATGCTCATTCAGAGCCCCTATAAAAAATATACACTCATAAATGCACATGCCCCCACCAACATCGAAAATAAGGAAAACACCGAAAATGTCGAAAAATTGTGGAACACACTCGAAAATACTATGAGCAAAATTTACCAAGATGACGTGAAAATACTAATGGGAGGCTTCAACTCTCTATTTGGGACAGAAAAAACCTGTAGAAAAATCATTGGTACAAATTCAACACACCGAAACGCTTAGAAGTGCGTTATCATGCAGTAGAACATGTGATGTAGTTGTGTTGCTCGATTTTCTTACGCTGAGACCGAAAGGTGTCTCAGTTGTTGGCAACAAATTCCAGCTGTGTTTTGGTAGAATTCGTAGCCCAAAACTCACTTTTGGAGCTATCAGATGTAAAATATTATGTTCACACTACTCTTTGCTCGAGTTTATGTCTTTTGGAGGGGCTCAGCCTTTCATTTCTTCTTAGGAAGTTAATGATAAAGGCATCATAACACGTCACCAGTTACAGTACTGCATACGAATGCTCAATGAGCGACCTGATGACGTTCAATAATAGTCACTCCGTTGATTTTTGTTGTTTCGAATTAGAGCATGTAGTACTCGTACACCAGACTTCTGAACTTTGCCTGTTGAATGCAAATGTCGCATGATGGTAAAATGGTAATCTATCACATATATCAGTAGTCGAGACTTGCTTAATGTGGAAAATCATTGATGCCAGAACGATCTTTGTTGAAACAAGAATATCTTTTTCTGGCGTATTTTTCCCAAAAGCACTCGCTCCACACACAATTCAAATCTTTCTAGCTGCCTCCTCTGCATTCACCCCTCTGTTATACCAAAAGTAAACGTTGTGTTGCAGATGTTACACCTATTTCCACTTGCGACTCAATTTTACAATGCATAACTGTAGTTCATGATTCTCAAGTATGCAAAATCCAATGCTTAACTGCAAGATGATAACTAGAACTTCAAATTCGAAAATGACAGTTGATACATACACTGACAGCGTCGCGCCGCGTTCACCTGAGCGGTGCCGGATTTCAGGCGGCGGGTGGCGCCTGGCCGGTGGCCGGTAGCCGCTGCAGCGCGAGGAAACGCTCGAGCGTAAGCTGTTATGATCGCGACGCAGCCACGAGCTGTCCTGCGGAATTGTTTCTGGAATACTTGTTATTGCTGGTGGGTAGAATGTTAAGCGAATTATCTTTGATGTTCAGTCAGACTCATCACTTTAGACCGACTGTGGGGACAAAAAAAAAAAAAAAAAAAAAAACTGTTGGACGCGAACAGGCGACTTTAAGCTTAAAACGCACAACGCTTGCCACTAGACCACGGGCTCACATAGTCCGACAACGTCTCGGAAGTAGACAATACTTCCTCCTAACACTTCCGCGTCTTACAGTGTTGCCAGATTGTGCAGATGGCCGGACTTAGAGTTGTCAGGGGCGGTCAGTTTTATTGGCCACCTTAAGTGAATGACTCGGACTTAGTCTCTGTGGCGGCCGGCCGGCGGTCAGTTTTATTGTCTAAGACTGTACATTACCATGAGGGGTGAGGTACACGTACACACGTGGTTTCCGTTTTCAATTACGGGGTGGAATAGAGTGTGTCCCGACATGTCAGGCCAATAGATGTTCAATGTGGTGGCCATCATTTGCTGCACACAATTGCAATCTCTGGCGTAATGAATGTCGTACACGCCGCAGTACATCTGGTGTAATGTCGCCGCAGACTGCCACAATACGTTGTTTCATATCCTCTGGGGTTGTAGGCACATCACGGTACACATTCTCCTTTAACGTACCCACAGAAAAAAGTCCAGAGGTGTAAGATCAGGAGAACGGGCTTGCCAATTTATGCGTCCTCCACGTCCTATGAAGGGCCCGTCGAACATCCTGTCAAGGGTCAGCCTAGTGTTAATTGCGGAATGTGCAGGTGCACCATCATGCTGATACCACATACGTCGACGCGTTTCCAGTGGGACATTTTCGAGCAACGTTGGCAGATCATTCTGTAGAAACGCGATGTATGTTGCAGCTGTTTGGGCCCCTGCAATGAAGTGAGGACCAATGAGGTGGTCGCCAATGATTCCGCACCATACATTTACAGTCCACGGTCGCTGTCGCTCTACCTGTCTGAGCCAGCGAGGATTGTCAACGGACCAGTAATGCATGTTCCGTAGATTCACTGCCCCGTGGTTTGTGAAACCCGCTTCATCGGTAAACAGGTAGAACTGCAACGCATTCTCTGTTAATGCCCATTGACAGAATTGCACTCGATGATTAAAGTCATCACCATGTAATTGCTGATGTAGCGGCACATGAAACGGGTGAATGCGGTGACGATGCAGTATGCGCATGACACTACTTTGACTCAGTCCACCGGCTCTCGCAGTGTCCCGTGTACTCATGTGTGGGTTCATGGCAACAGCAGCTAACACACCAACTGCACCCGCTTCTACTGTGACGGGCCTGTTACGGACCCGTTTGCGTGCTACGACCATACCTGTTGCATACAGTTGGCGGTAGATGTTTTGCAATGTGCGGCACGTCGGATGCTCTCTGTCCGGGTACCGTTCTGCATACACCCTGCAGGCTTCAGCTGCATTTCGTCGACACTCGCCATAGATGAGTATCATCTCCGCCTTTTCAGAGTTCGAATACACCATGGTTACAGTTCCTACAACACTACACTATCACAAACGTCTGGTAACACGGTGTACTATAGTTGGTCTGCGTGAGGAGACGAATGCAGAATAACAATAGCAGCAAGCACTACATGCGGACACTGCGACAGCTAGACCAAACCACAACAGTGCACTACAGCCACACTCGTAAACACGGTCGTAACCGTAAACATGTCCCTGCAGATGCTGCTCGCTGACTGTGGCCCGTGTTTGTTACAACACGCAACTGAACGTCGGAGGTTTCAAGCGTCAACTTTAGGTTACAATATCTCCGGATGTAATTAACATTTTACAATGCAACAAACGGCACTGATTACGTATTTGTTTATATGTTCAGATGTGCTAACAAAACTAACGTGGTTCCATTTAAAAAACTTAGGTTTGTGTTAAAAAACATACTTCCGTGCATTTTTGTATGGTTTGTATTAAACAATTACACTAGCCCCTCTCCTCACGTTCGGTCTGTGGAATCGGTTCGTCAGTATTTGATGTGGTTTACGAAATATATCCAGCGGTAACGTTAGGTGACTCACCCTGTATATGGTGTTATCCATTGGTTGGCTATATCATCAATTGCATAAAACCTTAGTTTATGAGAATTTTGTGGGTAACACAGTCAAATGCATAATTTCGCAGAAAAAGCAATAGATGCTATTTTTCACTTAAACGGTTGTACAATTTGGTGAGTGAACCTGTAAATGACATTTTCTGTTTGGGAACTCCAATGAAACGCAAAAGTGATTTACTGCGACAATGATTTTATATCAGCTGGTCTGCCTCGTGTATCGTTATATCCAAGTGATTTATGCATGTTAAGCTACATTCAGATCCGATGTTGGCACCTTTAGTGTGTTGAAACCGGTCATCTAGTAAACAGTGTTTAAGCGATCTTGGCTTCTGAATTATTTATACAACAGAGTGATCGCCCCAGAACACACTATGTGTTCACTGCAAAATAAAATATTAAAACAAACATTCAGCTGCTGACGGGCGTTGATATATATCGACGGGGACAGGTGAAATTGTGTGTCCCGACCGGAACTCGAACCCGGGATCTGCTGTTTACATAGCAGACGCTCTATCCATCTGAGCCACCGAGCGCACAGAGGATAGTGCGACTGCAGGGACTATCTCGCGCACGCCTACCGCGAGACCCACATTCTCACCTTTTATGTCCACACACTACATTCGTAGTGTCCCACCCCAACACACTCATTACTCGTGGAAGACATTCTTACCAAGTCCCGTAAGAGTTCGGGTAATAAGTCTGCATCCCCACACAAGAAGACGGTCATGGCCGTTATTGGCAGAACTATATACTTATATGGATATGGCGTCTGTTCTTTCGGACATGTCCGACACAAACCGTGTAGTGCTTACTTTTTTATTAATTATGAAAATAATATATTTGATAATACAAGCTCACCGCATAAAATGCTAGTTACTCCCTTAACAGGTCACCTTGGTCGCTTTGAAGAGCTGTAGGTGATGTAGAAGTGGTACCAGGCGGTCACGTGACCGTCCCTTACTGACTTAAGTATGGCAGTGAAGTTGTATGCACGTGCCAGACTGTTGTCTAGACTCATGGTATGACCAATCCCTGAATATTTTGTCAGTATATAGGCACGGGCTGTCCAACGTGTCTACAAGGAGCAGCCTACAAGGAATATTCTACCACTCACCGGCTGTAACACAGCATAAGTACAGCTGTCGCAAAAGGATCTTAAGCTAGACGAGTGGCGCACCTTGTCAAAGGCTGACGGATTTAAACTCAGGAGGTAACTCAGCTATCAATGGGTGCAGGTCACTCAAGCAGTTTGCGAGTGAACATTGCATGGAGACCTGTGTGAAACGAGCCATTGCTCCCGAAGGTATGTAAAGCTGCATGTCCTCAGTAGATCAAAAACACAAAAACTGGATAAGAGCTGACTGGAGGTCACGATTTGCCTCTTTTTTTCAGAAGGTGAAAGGCATCGATTTCAGTGATGGTGCAATGAGGCTTTAACCTGCAGTATGTTGTGGGTGTAGCTCAGGCCAGAGGTGGTTCTATGATGTTTTGGAGTGTTTTTCGTACCATGGGTTTGGCCCATTTGTTCAGGTTACTGTAAACTTGAACTAGGATCTTTTTTTCAACAGTATTGGTGACCAAATGTTGCCGTTTTTCTACAACTTCATGATGAGTACTCAGTGGACGCGTCCATGCTCCAAGATGATGCCACCGATGTTCACAGCGTTACACGCATGCGTTCCTGGTTTCACGAACACGGAGGCATCCTATCGTACTTTGACTGATCTGCTAAATTAGCTGACCTTCAACCCACTGAAAACATTTGTGACTGTAAGGAAAATAAAGTCAAACTTGGCAATCAACATCCTCGTGATCTGGTAGCTACGTGAGATGTATTCATCAATGAGTGGTTTCAGCTGCTTATGTTATGTTTAAAGAAACCCGTGGAGTCTCTCCCTCGTCGAATTGAGCCCATTATCAAGGCTACAGATGGTGTTACACAGTACTAGTGTGTTGTTTAATGGCGGCGACTAACTTTGTGTCCAGTGTGTCTATGTACTTTTGTCCTCACAAGGCCCTGTTCTTGGGTAGGCTTACATCAGCGCATGGCAGTGCTGTGGACATGACTATTTTCTGGTCTAAAGCTGTATGGCGATTCAAGCTGTGGTCATTCATTTGTTACTGAGGTGAAATATCAGGTGCAATGTATCTGATGCTTCTGATGCGATTAATAATAATAGCCAGAAGAAAGTAGTATCCACAGCCATTTTACCTCAGTTAGGTTTACCATGCAGATAAGAACAAACATTATCTTATTACTGCAACTGAATGTTTATTTTGTTTTTTTGAGCAAACTTTTATGAATTAGGCAGCATCAGTGGTCAATAAATATTTCGTTGTGAGAAATGTAATGTTTCCTAACAACAGAGTTATATTATCTTACTGTTTACAATTATAAAGACTGTGACTGCCACATTCTCTCAAGCTTCCAGCCGCGACAGGTGGTTTAAATTCACAAGCAATCGGGCGAGTACGGCTCGCCCATTGTCGAGTGGTCCTCTTATAGCCGCTCTGCCTTCTGTGACGTCACTGCTGCCCTCTCCGGCGCTGGAACGAGCAACAATGGCGTCACGGAAGGCGGCGCGGCTGCATAAGGACGGTAGCAGCAACCAAGAAACATCCACCTAACAATGGCGAAGCAGTACTCGGCCGAAAGCTCATGGATTTTAAACTATTTGGCGCGGTTGGAACGTCGAGAGAATTTTATCAGTACATATCGCCGCGAAACCGCGCATTCGTATATAAAGATTGTGATTTACCACTTACTTTTTTGTTTTACAGTCTTTTTATGTGTTCATAGGTTCTTGTGTAGGCACCAGATCTACATCACCATCTATACAGGGTGTTACAAAAAGGTACGGCCAAACTTTCAGGAAACATTCCTCACACACAAATAAAGAAAAGATGTTATGTGGACATGTGTCCGGAAACGCTTAATTTCCATGTTACAGTTCATTTTAGTTTCGTCAGTATGTACAGTACTTCCTCGATTCACCGCCAGTTGGCCCAATTGAAGGAAGGTAGTATTGCAATTGTGCAATCACGTCATCAACACAGATTTTCTGTGAACGTTTGGGCAAGCATTGTTCGTGATGTCTTGATTGGGCCCCATTTTCTGCCACCTACGCTCAATGGAGCACGTTATCATGATTTCGTACGGGATACTCTACCAGTGCTGCTAGAACATGTGCCTTTACAAGTACGACACAACATGTGGTTCATGCACGATGGAGCTCCTGCACATTTCAGTCGAAGTGTTCGTACGCTTCTCAACAACAGATTCGGTGACCGATGGATTGGTAGAGGCGGACCAATTCCGTGGCCTCCACGCTCTCCTGACCTCAACCCTCTTGACTTTCATTTATGGGGGCATTTGAAAGCTCTTGTCTACGCAACCCCGGTACCAAATGTAGAGACTCTTCGTGCTCGTATTGTGGACGGCTGTGATACAATACGCCATTCTCCAGGGCTGCATCAGCGCGTCAGGGATTCCATGCGACGGAGGGTGGATGCATGTATCCTCGCTAACGGAAGACATTTTGAACATTTCCTGTAACAAAGTGTTTGAAGTCACGTTGGTACGTTCTGTTGCTGTGTGTTTCCATTCCATGATTAATGTGATTTGAAGAGAAGTAATAAAATGAGCTCTAACATGGAAAGTAAGCGTTTCCGGACACATGTCCACATAACATATTTTATTTCTTTGTGTGTGAGGAATGTTTCCTGAAAGTTTGGCCGTACCTTTTTGTTACACCCTGTATAGATGCTCCACAAGGCACAACATGGTACATGGCGAAGGGTACTTTGTACTGCTGCTACCCATTTCCTTTCCTGTTGCACTTGCAAATAGAGCGAGGAACGACTGTATAGACTGTCTATATGCTCCGTACGAGTCCTAAATTTCTATTGTTTTCGTGATCCTTACGGGAAATGTACATTAGCGGCAGTCAAATCGTCAATTCGTCCTGCAGTCAGCTTCAAATGCCGGTTCTTTAAATTTTATCACTGGTGTTTCACGAAAAGAACGTCGTTTTCTCTGAAGTGATTCCCATTTGAGTTGACGAAGCGTCTCCGTCATGCTCGCATGTGGATCGAACCTTCCAGTAACAAATGAAGCAGGCAACATCTGAATTGCTTCGATGTCTTCCTTTAATCCGAAATGATGGCAATCCCAAACACATAAGCAGCACTCAAGAATGGATCGCACCAGCGTTCTACACGCGGCCCCCTTTATAAATGAACCATACTGAGCCGTGGGTGGCTCATGTTCCCACCATCATGTATTTTACACCCTGTTTTTAAAGTACTTCCACCTCACTACGTTAAATTAAATTACTACTGTCACTGAGTTGCTGCTTTGCCTGACCGTGAGAGGCGTTAGCAGCGCGTATCGATATATCCCATCTCGTAGTATCTTTGCTCGACTGCTATCTTCCCGCCCGTTGTCTCTTGTGAGTCGGTCGCAGTTCGCGTCTCCCAGTCAGTTGGAACGTGTCTGGAGAGCAGTCCGAACCTGCCAGTCGGGGAGTCGCAATGCGGCACTAGTGCAGTCGGGTTGGAGTAGCAGTGAGGTCTGCGTCGACATGGCTCGCCCGGCCATTGCCGCCGCGCATCACTTCCACTTGAGCCGGGCCACGGTCTTGGTGGATCGTCGGTCGGTCGTCCTACCGGACGACGCGTTTTGGCTCGCCGATCGTTCATGAGTCGTGTGTGTGTGTGTGTGTGTGTGTGTGTGTGTGTGTGTGTGTGTGTGTGTGTGTGTGTGTGTGTGTGTGTGTGTGTGTGTGTGTGTGTGTGGGGGGGGGGGGGCCACATCGACTCCCGATTTGTCTTCGTGCGTGCTTAGTTACTGTTGGGTATCGTTCAGGTCTTCGTGCAGTGTTTGTCAGGTTGTGTGTGTAGTTGGTGTTATTTCTACTGACGACTATTTTAGATGTCAGCATTCTGAGAGAAGTCGGTCGGTTGGTGCAGACCAGGGACTGACGTAAATTCGGGCAGTGTTCTTTGGGTGAAGTTAATTACATTACCGTGTTTCAAATTCAAGTGTACCAGCGGAATTTTCTGCCTTGTGGCCGTTAGTGTTCCGGTTACCCTCCCTGGCCACTGACGTAATTTCAGGCGGCGTCGTTTCCTCACCTGTTCTGACAGCTAATACGTACCCCATTGTGGAGTATCACGTTTGTAACATTTCCGGTTTGAGTTCTCATGTACTGATTGATGGCAAGCAAGTCGTTGTGTCGGTCGGTTCGTGGCTGTCCCCTGGTTGGGTTCCGACGGATCAAGTGTAGCTGGGCTCACCACCTGTCTCACCTAAGTGAACGAGGGCAGACCGACATTCCTGGAGGCCTTCTGAGTGCCACCGGTGTTTTGTTATCTGTCGTCAGCTATTTTAAAATTTAGGCTTATGATTATTTGTTTATTTCTTAAAATTATGCAAAATTAATTTTTAAATTTATTTTTCAAGCTTAAACACTGCGGCCTTCTGCCTTAAAGATTATGGTATTTTTTTTTTTAAATTTTGAAATTTAATTGTGGCCCTCAGCCATTGGTATTGCACCTTACATATGTTGCTTCTTTAAATTATTTTATTGCTATCTTAATTCGATTTTTATCTTGTTGATTTTAAGATTTCTTGTTGTTAAACGTGCTGGCCGGTCCTTCTGCCATTAAAGGTCTATGGTAATATATTCTGAAGTTTCGAAATTTAATTGTGTCCGTCAGCCATTTGTGTTGCATCTTGCATATGTTGCTTTTGGGGTTTTAAATTATTTTATTGCTATCTTAATTGAATTTTTGATTTCTTTAAGATTTCTTGTTGGCCTTCTGCCTTTAAAGATCTATGGTAATATATTCTACAATTCTGCAAATCAGGTGTGGCCCTCATCCATTTGTATTGCACTTCGCGTACGTTGTTTTATGAATTATTTTATTGCTATCTTAATTGGATTATATCTTGTTCAGATTTCTTGTCGGAGACCTTCAGCCGTGAAAGAGTTGCATTCCTTAAAGATTCGGCTATGTGCCGCTTTTATTGTAAAGGTTACTAAATTACAAAAAGACAATTAGAAGCAGAAACTGACCTCAACCCTTGGCCCTTTCCACAATATTATTACCTGTTCTTGCCAACAATCTCCCAATAAACCGATGTCGACCATCCGCTTTCTGTACTGTCGTCCTCACGTGCTTGTTCCATTACATATCGCTCTGCAGCGTTACGCCTATGCATTTAATCGAAGTGACTGCGTCAAGCAGCACACTAATAATGCTGTATTCGAACATCACGGTATCGTGTTTCCTAATCATCTGCATTAACTTACATTTTTCTACATTTAGAGCTAGCTGCGATTCATTACATCAACCTGTATCCTCCCACAGTCATTAAACGACGACACCACAGCGTCTTCAGCAAACAGGTACAGGCTGCTGTCCGCCCTGTCCGAAAGACCATTTATATATGTACATAATAGCAGCAGACCTGTTACACTTTACTCCCGACGATACCCGTGTCTCTGATAAATACTAACCCTCGAGGACAATGAACTGGGTGTATTGCTTAACACTTTCGCTGCGGCATCGGTGCAGGCGCGCAACTCTCCAGTGCGGCCCGGCAACGCTTGAGTCCGGCCCGCTAACACTGAAACGGCAGGTACCGCTCGGAGCCGACGCTCCTAAGACACCTGAGTTACAGGCCG
This sequence comes from Schistocerca nitens, assembly GCF_023898315.1. Lineage (NCBI taxonomy): Eukaryota > Metazoa > Arthropoda > Insecta > Orthoptera > Acrididae > Schistocerca > Schistocerca nitens. Next base: position 153,510,944 of record NC_064621.1, on the reverse strand, counting down.
ACGTCAAGACCTTGTAAGATCTGTAGGATCACGTCCTATACTAACTTAATGATGACGCCTACACTTAGAGGTTTCCATTTACAGATCCTAGATTCATCTTTTGTATTTTCGCTCAGCAATATGTTGACTGCGTTATCGTTCGTTTCGTCACCTACAAGTTGCAACAATTCATCTGTTACCAATAATCTGAAGAAATCCATAGGAGAATTGCCAGCAGGATGAATTTGCAGAACTTCTTCCTTCGTAAATGGGTGATACTGCATATTATGTGGTTCTTTATGCCAGGATTCACCTGGGTTATCTCCGTGTGGCAGGTCGGGCTCTTTTTCGTTGTCGATTTCCACACAATCGTCATGATTCGTATCGTCAGATACGGAACTGTCACGAAACACATTCGAAAGCTGTGCCTCCACGCTATCATCACTCTGCAATTCTTTTGCAGCCTCTAAATGACAATCTCCGTGGTATGCCTCGTCCTCACTACACAGAAAATGACTGTCGTCTAATACACTAACAAGGGAACCTCCCCATCGCACCCCCCCCTCAGATTTAGTTATAAGTTGGCACAGTGGATAGGCCTTGGAAAACTGAACACAGATCAATTGGGAAAACAGGAAGAAGTTGTGTGGAACTGTGAAAAAATAAGCAAAATATACAAACTGAGTAGTTCAAGGGAAGATATGCAACATTAATGACAATGGGAACGCAGGAGCGCCGTGGTCTCGTGGTAACGTGAGCAGCTGCGGAACGAAAGGTCCTTGGTTCAAATCTTCCATCCAGTGAAAATTTTAATTTTTTATTTTCAGTTTATGTAACAAACTCTTATGTTTTCATCACTTTTTTGGGAGTGATTATCACATCCACAAGAAAACCTAAATCGGGCAAGGTAGAAGAATCTTTTTACCCATTCGCCAAGTGTACAAGTTAGGTGGGTCGACAACATATTCCTAGCATGTGTGACGCACATGCCGTCACCAGTGTCGTATAGAATATATCAGATGTGTTTTCCTGTGGAGGAATCGGTTGACCTATGTCATTGCGATCAAATGTTTTCTGTTCCCATTGGAGAGGCACGTCCTTACGTCTACTAATCGCACGGTTTTGTGATGCGGTCGCAAAACACAGACACAAAACTTATTACAATGAACAGAGACGTCAATGAACGAACGGACAGGTAATAACTATGCAAAAATAAAGAAAGTAAAATTTTCAGTCAAGGGAAGACTTGAACCAAGGACCTCTCATTCAGCAGCTGCTCACGCTACCACGGGACCACGGCGCTCCTACGCTCACTTTGTCCAATATGTTGCTTATGTGACCCATGGACTACTCAGATTGTATATTTTGCTTATTTTTTCACAGTTCCACACAACTTCTTCCTGTTTTCTCAGTTGATCTGTGTTCAGTTTAACAAGGCCTATCCACTGTGCCAACTTACAGCTAAATCTGAGGGGGGTGCGATGGGGAGGTTTCCTTGTAAGTAACTGTTACTCTGTCAGTTTAACACTTTTTCTGCTCCTTTTCACATTTGAAGGTCCAGGTGTTGGTTCATTAGCCGCCATTACCAACAATATACGTTCGATAACTGACCACACAAAACAAAAGTTTACACGCTTTGATGCTAGCTTAGGCGCTGCAACCAGACTGAGTAATCCGACAGTGAGCGCGGACGCTTATAAGCGTCAGCCGCAGCGAAAGTGTTAAGAAGACTTCGACCCACCTGGGAAACAAATCCGTATGTACAGTCACCGGTGGGGCACCTCGTCCCAGCGTTCCAGAAATCTAGGAATATGGAATCTTCCTTTTGTCCTTCATCCACGGTTTGCATGTGAGGAAAGGGTAAGCAGAGTTTCGCGCAGTATAGGCCTGCAATTGATTATGTGCCACGGCTGTACACTTCGACCTTATTTGCTGCACTCTGTACATTGACTGACGGATCGTGGGAGCTGTATAGGATGGCAGTGAAATGGAGTGTTCTGGTGGGGATGTTGTGGTAGTGGGAGCTTTCTTTTTGTATGTGTTTGTGTGTGTGTTGACTTTAATTTTAATTTTTTAATTATTATTTAATAATTTTAGTTTATTTCTGGTAGTTCAAAGCTTAGGATAAAAATTACTACATCGAGACCCACCTCCCTCCATTCCCACCAAAAAAATCCATTTCACTCTACTCTCTACTGCTCCCATGAACCCTCAGTCAGACAGACAGCAGGTGAGGAAGGCAGTGCGCCAGGATAATGATCGTTCTTATCTACGAGAGGCGCTCAGTACGTAGAGAAACACATTGTTTTCTGGACCAATTTTGATCGAAAAAGTGCGGAATTTGCTATGGGACATCGTGGAACATTCCCGTTTCAGTCTTTATAGTTTCATGAGGCTCTGATTGGTTGCGGTTCTATAACTAGCTTTGAAAATGACATTTGTAATGGAGGTACGCTCCAAGCAGATAGCTGTCATTGAGCTTCTTTTGGCGGAAAACGAGGGCATCGCAGAAATTTATAGGCCCTTGCAGAATGTCTACGGAGACCTGGCAGGAAAGAAAAACACGGTGAGTCGTTGGGCGAGGTATCTGTCATCATCACAACAACATCTCGAAAATCTATACGATATCTAAATACAGATAAATGTAAATTAATGCAGATGAATAGGAAAAAGAATCCCGTAATGTTTGAATACTACATTAGTAGTGTAGCGCTTGACACAGTCACGTCGATTAAATATTTGGGCGTAACATTGCAGAGCGATATGAAGTGGGACAAGCATGTAATGGCAGTTGTAGGGAAGGCGGATAGTCGTCTTCGGTTCATCGGTAGAATTTTGGGAAGATGTGGTTTATCTGTAAAGGAGACCGCTTATAAAACACTAATACGACCTATTCTTGAGTACTGCTCGAGCGTTTGGGATCCCTATCAGGTCGGATTGAGTGAGGACATAGAAGCAGTTCAGAGGCGGGCTGCTAGATTTGTTACTGGTAGGTTTGATCATCAAATGGTTCAAATGGCTCTGAGCACTATGGGACTCAACTGCTGTGGTCATAAGTCCCCTAGAACTTAGAACTACTTAAACCTAACTAACCTAAGGACATCACACACATCCATGCCCGAGGCAGGATTCGAACCTGCAACCGTAGCGGTCTTGCGGTTCCAGACTGCAGCGCCTTAACCGCACGGCCACTTCGGCCGGCTGTTTGATCATCACGCGAGTGTTACGGAAATGCTTCAGGAAGTCGGGTGGGAGTCTCTAGAGGAAATGAGGCGTTCTTTTCGTGAATCGCTACTGAGGAAATTTAGAGAACCAGCATTTGAGGCTGACTGCAGTACAATTTCACTGCCGCCAACTTCTATTTCGCGGAAAGACCACAAAGATAAGAGAGATTAGGGCTCGTACAGAGGCATATAGGCAGTCATTTTTCCCTCGTTCTGTTTGGGAGTGGAACAGGGAGAGAAGATGCTAGTTGTGGTACGAGGTACCCTCCGCCACGCACCGTATGGTGAATTGCGGAGATGTAGATGTAGATGGCCGGTCGCATACGGCTGTGACTCCTGCAGTTTTGGGGCGTGCGGACACACTCATTCGAGTTTATCAACGGATCACAATCAAACACCTCGCTACACGAAGTCATTTCCCTGTTTGTAGTGCTGACGAAGTCGTCCGTCGACCAGTTGGGGTACTGAAGAATGTGGACTTACAGCTCGGGTCTCGCAATTTCTGAGTTCAATCTGTGTGACTCAATGAAGGAGGCAGAAGGTGGATGATAGGGACGTTATCGACGGAGCAAGACTTGGCTCTGACGTCAACGGTAAACTGACTATGCTTGCATATAGGCTGTTCCATTGAGGTGGTGTAAGTACGAAGCATTGAACGGAGATTTTGTTGAAGAATAGGGTTTTGTAGACAAGAGTGGGGAATAATATGGTGTATTGGCTTCCTGACAATACCAACTTTCTTTCAGAAAAAAAGGTGTTGCATTACTTATTGAACGCCCCTAGTACACGGTAAACAAAGTGATAGTCGTTGAAGTGGTGAATAATGGGTTGGGGTACTGACCCACGTAGTAGCCCATCTCCTTGAGCTCCTGCACCAGCTGCTGCTTCTGGTCGGAGGACATGCGCGCGAAGATGGCGCCGGCGGCCACGACCCGCGGCAGCAGGTCCTGCCTCGCGCTGCGCAGCGCCGCCCACGTGGGGCCCGTCACGGCCAGCCGGTAGGGCGACGCGCCGCCCCCGCCCCCGCCGCCGACGCACGTCTCCTCGTCTCCCGGTGACACCTCGAAAGCCGCGTTGCTCAGCCCGCCGTCGCACGGCATGCTCTGCGCAAACACCACCCACACTTGATGCTACACCATAGCTATCAACTATCACACTTGAATACATAAGGGAAAATAGCGTCACAACACAAAGAAGATACTAACGAAACAGCATTGCATGCCATGGCAGCGTTCTCCATTGACCTGTCAAAACAAACGGCTCTGAGCACTATGGGACTTAACTTCTGAGGTCAACAGTCCCCTAGACTTAGAACTACTTAAACCTAACTAACCTAATCCATGCCCGAGACAGGATTCGAACCTGCGACCGTAGCGGTAGCGCGGTTCCAGACTGTAGCGCCTAGAACCACTCCGCCACCCCGGCCGACTGACTTGTCAAGCAGACTGGACAGCTCCTGCCAGCAATACACCAGTGGACGCCTTGTATTGTCGGTCCCCATTGTGTTGCCTTTCCCACTGTGTAATGCAATGTTCTCAGTAAGCTTTTGCAGTAGGAGATTCATGCAACATTTAGTTTCGCGTGACCTAAGTTGTGCAGTTAAGGTAGTCTGCGGAGAAGCATAGGGTAGACCTATACCATAAGTGAGTCTCGTCTCTAACAGATAGAGACTTTCAATTTGATACTTGTTAGCAGTTAAATAACCAAATTTGCAAAGAACACTTTTTTTTACAAAGATTGTAAATGTCAAACACAATGCCATACGAAATCTGGGATGATCTACTTTGCACGAAAACTTCAGGAACCTATGGAAGATATTCAACGATGTGCACTCCTCTGGGAGATCACTATCTACACTACTGACCATTAAAATTGCTATGCCAAGAAGAAACGCAGATGATAAATGCGTATTCATTGGACAAATATATTATACTAGAACTCACATGTGATTACATTTTCTCGCAATTTGGGTGCATATATCCTAAGAAATCGGTACCCAGAACAACCACCTCTGGCCGTAATAACGGCCTTGATACGCCTGGGCATTGAGTCAAACAGAGCTTGGATGGCGTGTACAGGTACAGCTGCCCATGCAGCTCCAACACGATACCACAGTTCATCAAGAGTAGTGACTGGCGTTTTGTGACGAGCCAGTTGCTCGGGCACCATTGACCAGACGTTTTCAATTGGTGAGACGTCTGGAGAATGTGCTGGCCAGGGCAGCAGTCGAACATTTTCTGTATCCACAAATGCCCGTATAGGACCTTCAACATGCGGTCGTGCACTATCTTGCTGAAATGTAGGGTTTCTCAGGAATCGAATGAAGGGTAGAGCCAAGGGTTGTAACACATCTGAATTGTAACGTCCACTGTTCAAAGTGCCGTCAATGCGAACAAGAGGTGACCGAGACATGTAACCAATCAGGCCGGGTTATACGCCAGTATAGCCATGACGAATACACGCTTCCAATGTGCGTTCACCGCGATGTCGCCAAACACGGATGCGACCATCGTGACACTGTAAACAGAACCTGGATTCATCCGAAAAAATGACGTTTTGCTATTCGTGCACCCAGATTCGTCGTTGAGTACACCATCGCAGGCGCTCCTGTCTATGATGCAGCGTCTAGGGTAACCGCAGCCATGGTCTCCGAGCTGATAGTCCATGCTGCTGCAAACGTCGTCGAACTGTTCGTGCAGATGGTTTTTGTCTTGCAAACGTCCCCATCTGTTGACTCATGGATGGAGACGTGGCTGCACGATCCGTTACAGCCATGCGGATAGGATGCCTGTCATCTCGACTGCTAGTGATACGAGGCCGTTGGGATCCAGCATGGCGTTCCGTATTACCCTCCTGAACCCACAGATTCCATATTTTGCTAACAGTCATTGGATCTCGACCAACGCGACCAGCAGTGTCGCTATACGATAAACCGCAATCGCGATAGGCTACAATCCGACCTTTATCAAAGTCGGAAACGTGATGGTACGCATTTCTCCTCCTTACACGAGGCATCACAACAACGTTGCACCAGGCAACGCCGGTCAACTGCTGTTTGTGTATGAGAAATCGGTTGGAAACTTTCCTCATGTCAGCACGTTGTAGGTGTCGCCATCGTCGCCAGACGAGTGTGAATGCTCTGAAAAGCTAATCATTTGCATTTCACAGCATCTTCTTCCCGTCGGTTAAATTTCGCGTCTGTAGCACATCATTTTCGTGGTGTAGCAATTTTAATGGCCAGTAGTGTATTTCGCTAAGACTCATATAAAAGCATACCTAAAGATGTTAAAATGGCAGCAAACGGCGTCGATACCACGGTAAAACAAAAACATCAAATACCTGGGCTTCATACTAGACTCTACGACGATTTCCAGAAAAACACATCGAATACTACACGGACAGGAATATTAAAACACGTCAAAACAGATTTCTACGCACTGCTACAAATGCTTCTCCTTTCCTACCAAATACACTTACACCCAGTGACCTACAAGTCCGCAATACTGGAATTCGTTCGAGGTAAGGCCAGAACATTCTACAATTGTTTAAAAGTTTCGCCACATGCGTTAATCCAAGCTCTGGACACCTTTCCACCGGACTCGCTGTCATACAATCCCCGTTTGCTAATCCACCGTGAGTTCAACTTCTAATATCCAGTATTTAACCAACCTCGAATCAAATCAAGAACTGTACATCTACATCTACATGATTACTCTGCTATTCACAATAAAGTGCCTGGCAGAGGGTTCAATGAGCCACCTTCAAGCTGTCTCTCTACCGTTCCACTTTCGAACGGCGCGCGGGAAAAACGAGCACTTAAATTTTTCTGTGCAAGCCCTAAAAAAATACGCGTAGTGCCTCAACTCTCACTCAATAACTCCAAACATAGACACAAGGAAAGAGGCTAAGTTATGGTTGGTAGGCACCGGTAGTAGCCGACCTCAGGCAAGAGCAGTTGCAGTTGCAGGAGTTAGGAACACGCAAGGCAGCACCGATAAACGTCTTATCTCAGAAGACGGAGTTAAGAAAGGCAAACCTACGGTTACAGAATTCGTTGATTTAGAGAAAGGTTCTGAAGTTACTAACTGTAATACATACTTTTAATTTTTGCATGTACCAGGGATAAAATACAGGGAAAAATTATCTATAATTTATACAAAACGCGCACTGCAGTTGGAAGAGTCAATATATGAAAGGGAATCTGTAGTTGAGAAAGAAGTGGGACAGTGTTGTTGTCTATCCCCAAAGTTATTCAGTCTGTGTATTAAGCAAGAGGTAGAGGAAATCAAGGCGAAAGCTGGAAGGGGAATTAATGTTTAGGGAGAATGTAGAAGAACGTCGCGGCTTGCCGATGACATTGTAATTCTGTCAGAGCCGTCAAAGATAACTGTAACTGGAGTGGATGCCATGAAAGGAGGTCATGAGAAGAATGTAAAAAATGTAAAACAAGGGTAAAGGAATGCCGATCACGCGGTGCTGAGGGAATTAGTTGAGGAAAATGTGGCACTAAAAGCAGTAGACAATTTTTGTTATTTGGGCAGTAAAATAAGTGACGGTGGCCAAAGATCAGAGGGTAAAAAATGCAGAATGACTACTACACGAAAGGAATTCCTGAAAAAGAGATATTTGGTAATACCACATATAAATTTTTGTGTTAGGAAGTCTTTTCTGAAGATATTTATCTGGAGTGTAGTTTTGTACAGAAGTGAAACATGGACGATAAACAGTGCAGACGAGAAGAGAATAGAAGCTTTCGAAAAATGGTGCTACAGACGAATGCTGAAGATTAGCTGGGTAAATTTACATCTACATCTATACTTTGCAAATCATCGTGATGTGCATGGCGAGGGTACATCCCATTGCACCAGTTTTTAGGGATTCTTCCTGTTCCATTCACGCAAGGATTGTGGGAAAAATGAGTGTGCGAATATCTCTGGGAGTGAGGTAATTACTCTATTCTTATTGTCACGATTCCTATGTTAGAAATACGCAGGGGGTTGTAGTATATTCCTAGTCACCATTTAAAGCCGATTCTTCCAGAGCCTACCAGTTCAGTTCCTTTAATACAAAAAAAAAATGGTTCAAATGGCTCTGAGCAGTATGGGACTCAACTGCGTAGGTCATTAGTCCCCTAGAACTTAGAACTAGTTAAACCTAACTAACCTAAGGACATCACAAACATCCATGCCCGAGGCAGGATTCGAACCTGCGACCGTAGCGGTCTTGCGGTCCCAGACTGCAGCGCCTTTAACCGCACGGCCACTTCGGCCGGCCCTTTAATACCTCTGTGACACTCTTCCACGGATTAAAGTAACCTGTGACGGTTCATACTGTTCTGCTTCGTACACGTTCAATATTCCCTGTTAGTCCTACTTGCTACGGGTTCCAAAGACTTGAGCAATATTCTGGGATGAGTCGCGAGTGACTTGCAAGGAATCTCCTTTGTAGACTGACTGCACTTCCCCGGTATTCTACCAATATACCGATGTCTACCACCTGCTTCAGCCACGACTGAGCCCGTGTGATCATTCCAATTCATATCCCTATAGAGTGTTACATCCAGGTACTTGTATGTGTTGGGCGATTCCAACAGAGACTCATTGATTTTATAGTCATAGGATACTATGTTTTTTTTCGTTTTGTGGAGCGCATAATTTTACATTCCTGAACATTGAAAGCAAGCTGCCAATCTTTGCACCACTTTGAAATCTTATCAAGATATGACTGAATATTTATGCAGCTTCTTTGAGATAGTGCTTCATTATATATAACTGCATCACCTGCAATAAGCCTCATTGTTACTAGTAGTGTATGTAATGAGGTGGTACTGTATCGAACTGTGAAGAAAAGAGATTTGTGGCACTGAATAAAGGAAAGGTCTGGTTAACAGGACACTTACTGAGGGACCAAAGAATAATCAGTTTGTTATTTGAAGGAAGCGCTGAGGATAAAAGTTGCAGAGGAAACTACGGGCCGACTACAGTTAGCAGGTTCAAATGAATGTAAGTTGCTAGTTATGGAGAGTTGATGAGGCTTGCTTATGACAGACGCTTACGGAGCTGCGTCAAACTAATCTTTGGACTGAAGACCACAAAACAACGGTTATCCCAGGAGCATCGAAACGGCTTTGGATGTCAGATTTGGTCCAGTCCTCGTAGACTGTCTTGTATACGGTTCGACGTAATTTTAGCAGAGTAGAAGCAAAGAAAAGAAAGTAGTATTACAGAAGTGGTGGCAGGAATGACGTACCGGCGGCGCGATGGTGGACCTGGTGAAGTAGACCTGCGGCGCTGAGGTGGGCAGCTCCCGGGCAGTCACCTCCACGATGGTCTCGTGCGGCAGCACGATGCCGCTCTCGCGGGCCACGCTCGATGCCGTCTGGATGTTGTCTCCTGCAAAGCACAGTCACTCACACATCAGTCTCTCTACTATAACATTAACTTCATATAACATTAAATGCTGACTTGTAATAGTTTTGTATATGTTTTGCCATACGATAAAAAAAACTTTCAAGTTCATTTGCACCGTAGACTGCAATGGCGCATCACAGACCAGACAGTGTTCTGGGTTTGCGATGGCGGGGCAGGAGAGAGACAGTGTTAACAAGAGGCAATTTTTCGAAGAAAAAATTGCTTCTTATAGTCCGCAAACCGCGGTAGCGGCTGTGCTGGAGTAGAAGGGGGCTGGGCTGCGGCACGTGCCTGTGATCATGACGATCTTGAAGCGCGCCGCGGTCAGCTCGGCGATGACGGGTGTGGTCTGGGGCTTGAGGCGGTTCTCCAGGATGATGATGCCCAGGAAGCGCAGGTCGCGCTCCGCGTCCTCTCGCGCCAGCTTCTGCAGGTTGGTGGAGCGCGCCAGTCGCCGGTGGCCCATGGCGATCACGCGGTAGCCCTTGCTGGTGTACTCGTGCAGCGTCTCGTTCAGGCCGGTCGGCACTGGCGGCAAAATGAGCAAGCTCTTATCAAGATGCAGGGGAAATGCATCGACTCAATCCTCTGCGACAGCCCTTTATCGCCCATCCTATTCTACGTCTTCACCGATATATGCATCTACACCTATATAATCCCCATCTACATCTACATAATCTGCATCTGCTTCTACAATTATATAAATTGCATTTATATATAAATTGCATCTACATAAAAATTGCATCTGCATAGTATGAATCTGTGTGTACAAATGTAAATCTGCATCTGGGACACCTACAGCTACGTAATCTGCATCTGCACCACTAACATCTGCACTGATAACACATCTATATCTATACCATATGCATCTGCATCATCTGGATTAGCATCTGAATGAACATAATCTTCATTTGCATCTAGGACATCTACATAATCTGCATATCTCCTAGGACATCTAAACATTCAACATCTGCATCTACAGCATGTCTACATCTACAATCTACATCATTAGAACAGGCATCTATATCGTCTGCATCTAAAGCTACATTTAGATGTACGTACCCATCTGCACCTACAGTTACAACTGCATGTGCATCTGCACCAAAATCTAAACATGCATTTAAATCTGGATCTGCATCTGTATCTAGATCTGCATCTACATAACTTACAGTTTCTGCGTCCTCACCTGTAAAACTATGTTTAAATTTACATCTGCATGTACTTCAGTATTTATATCCCGCAAGCCACCTTACAGTACACTGTAGACGGTACTACTGGTGCCCCTGTCGTGTCCCACTTTCATATCTCTTTTGTAAATGGAGCGTAGGAAGAACGATTGTCGGTAAGCTACTAAATGAGATCAAGTTTCTCTGATTTTCTCGTCATGATCTTTTCGCAAGATGCATTTGGGACCAAGTAATATTGTCGCAGAAGAAGCTGAGTAGCACAGTCACCGTGGTGTACTGGTTATGATACTAGACTGTTGCATGGAAGGTACTAAATTGAAAACTCAACTGTAAAATTTTTATTTCTATATTCGGTTCGAGTACATTCTAGCAGTATCCACAAATGTCAAGAATCATTGTACTGGAATGTTCTGTATCTGTATATACACCGTATGTGTTCCGGCCGAAGGCGGTTTACTCCGCGCTCTTGTATGTGCAAGTGCTGAATAAACCTTCTTTAAGTGAAGTTAGTGTTCGTCATTCAACTAATTACACGTTCTTCTGCGTGAAAATACGTTGCCTGAGTCTTCTTGGAACTTCTGCTCTCAGAATTTAATACGAAACACGTGGCTCTTCTTCGGATCATTTCTAACTTCAGTTCTGATAATTGGAATGAAAATATCCACATGTGTATTAAGTCAAATGAACGTACTTGTAAACACTGCTAAACACAAAATAACTTTATTTGAATAACGAATTATGCCATTTCGGATCCTGTGGATGCACCGTATACTACTTCCTTTGTCACAGCGCCAACATACGAATTTTTAAACGGTTTCTTAAAGTAGGGTAGCTGCTCTATAAATCCTTCCCCCCCCCCCCCCCCCCCCTAAAAAAAATGATACACTGTAACATGGTAACATCGCAACACTTAATTGAAGAACGCTACGCAATATAAACACTACAGGTCAGTAACCAAATTTTAAAAAAGCTGTCTGTGCTGCAGTGTCTTTTCTGAAATGTGTGGAGCATACCGTTACATTTAAGAGAAACGTCGAAAATATGCAGCACAGATAAGACGACAACAGAAGGTTTTGAAATATGTTAGTATAGTACAGGGTGATTAAAAAAGAATACCACAACTTTAAAAATGTGTATTTAATGAAAGAAACATAATATAACCTTCTGTTATACATCATTACAAATAGTATTTAAAAAGGTTTTTTTTTACTCAAAAACAAGTTCAGAGATGTTCAATATGGCCCCCTCCAGACACACGAGCAATATCAACCCGATACTCCAACTCGTTCCACACTCTCTGTAGCATATCAGGCGTAACAGTTTGGATAGCTGCTGTTATTTCTCGTTTCAAATCATCAATGGTGGCTGGGAGAGGTGGCCGAAACACCATATCCTTAACATACCCCCATAAGAAAAAATCGCAGGGGGTAAGATCAGGGCTTCTTGGAGGCCAGTGATGAAGTGCTCTGTCACGGGCTGCCTGGCGGCCGATCCATCGCCTCGGGTAGTTGACGTTCAGGTAGTTACGGACAGATAAGTGCCAATGTGGTGGCGCTCCATCCTGCTGAAATATGAATTGTTGTGCTTCTTGTTCGAGCTGAGGGAACAGCCATTTCTCTAACATCTCCAGATACTGTAGTCCAGTTACAGTAGCACCTTCGAAGAAAAAGGGACCAAAAACTTTATTGGCTGAAATGGCACAGAAAACGTTCACCTTCGGCGAGTCACGTTCATACTGAGTTGTTTCTCGCGGATTCTCAGTGCCCCATATACAGACATTGTGACGGTTGACTTTCCCGTTAGTGTGGAAAGTTGCTTCATCACTAAACACAATCTTACAATCTTTGAAACGAAAGATTCATCTGTTTCCATTTGAGCATGGATAAAATCACAGAAATCGATTCTTTTAATCTTATCAGCTGCAGACAGTGCTTGAACCAATTTCAGACGATAAGGTTTCATAACTAACCTTTTTCGTAGGACTCTGCATACAGTTGATTGTGGAATTTGCAGCTCTCTGCTAGCTCTGCGAGTCGATTTTCCTGGGCTGCGAACAAATGCTTGCTGGATGCGTGCTACATTTTCATCACTCGTTCTCGACCGTCCAGATCTTTTCCCTTTGTACAAACACCCATTCTCTGTAAACTGTTTATACCAACGTTTAATACATCACCTATCAGGAGGTTTAACACCATACTTCGTTCGAAATGCACGCTGAACAACTGTCGTCGATTCACTTCTGCCGTACTCAATAACACAAAAAGCTTTCTGTTGAGCGGTCGCCATCTTAGCATCAACTGACGCTGACGCCTAGTCAACAGCGCCTCAAGCGAACAAATGTACAACTAAATGAAACTTTATAGCTCCCTTAATTCGCCGACAGATAGTGCTTAGCTCTGCCTTTTGTCGTTGCAGAGTTTTAAATTCCTAAAGTTGTGGTATTCTTTTTGAATCACCCTGTATAACGCTCATGGTTGGCTGGACTGATCAGATAACTTGTGAAGAGATATTGAACTGATTTGGGGATAAAAGAAAATTTGGACATGACACAAAAAACACCTCCTGAGGCATCAAGGAATAGTCAATTTCGTAACAGAAGGAAATGAAGGGATACATATTGCACAGGAAGATCAGGGGATGAATACTTTAACTGGGCTAAAGTGGATGTATGTTGGAATTATTATGTAGAAATGAAGACACTTGCGCAGAATAGACTGTCGTGTAGGACTGCATCAAAACAGCCTCCACACTGAAGACTAACAGTAACAGCATGAACATTATTACACTTTTTGCTTAATGATATGGTGTGTTAACTACCACATAGCAATGGCAATAGGAAACAGGCATAGCGCGCAGCATATCTGCATACGGCGGAATCACCTCACCTGTGCTGGGGTCGGATAGTGAGCTGATCATCTCTGGAGATCCCTTGCAGTACATGTCGTAGTCCTGGACTCCAGAAGTGATAGTGACGACGCTCATGCGCTGCAGTCTGGAGGAAAACTGGAACTGGTGCACGATCGAGATCTCCTTGGGGGCCTGGAAGCAAACACTGGGTCATAAACAGGCCGCTTGTACATACGCGGTTATCCGTGTTGTGCAACTAAAAAAGTTACGCGAGGCAGTTATCATTACGAGATGGTAACACAGATGATCGCTCGTGTACTGTGATCAGAATCATTTGCACCACTGCTTTCACCAAAAATTAAAGGCATCTATCTGGATTGTGTTCCGTAACGACATCAAACTACCTAATTAGACAATAAACATTAAATTTTTTTAATATATTGTGTTTTTTAATGTCGATAATATGAAAATCAATGACAGGTAGATGGAACGGTGAGGCCGTGTTATTATCTTTGTTTTTAAATATCTGAAATCTCTATAAATAAGTATAAATCAACAGTGTTAATAATTGTAAAACTAATTTAGTAATTGTAATGACCGTACATCTCGCTAGGAACTTTTATTGTGCTGAATGAGGGTCTGCAACAGTACGCCGATTAAGCTGGGCGAACTACATCGTCTTTCATCCTGATGAGTTTGTTTGGATGACCCTGGCGCACAACAAAGATTCCTGTAATAAGTTCTGATGACGGAAAGTATTTTTGACTTTGAGTGAGTCTATTTATTAAAAACTGAAGTCGTGTGAATGACGTTTTCAAATGTACAACAAAATGTGCGTTTACGTGTGACAGAATCTAAATCAAATCGTCTACAAAATAGTGTAGCAATTTACACAATAATTGTAAGTCGTATCTAAAATTTAATAGTCACAGATGCAAGGATTTTTGGACGCATTTTGTGTTCAAATAATTACAACACAATGACTTCAAGAGAAATGTCTCTGTCTGGCAGCATGGGGAACTACTATTAAACGACAGTATTTGAGACGCAAAGAAATTGTGTAACATATTCGCCACCAACAAAAACATCTGATCAGCTGCTACGAGGCAAGAACCACTCGTAATTTAATAATTAGTTGTGTATAAGGGAGAAACAGTCACTTCATTGCAACTATTCTTCGTTTGGAATTTTGAACAATATAATTACTTAAATTTTGTACTCACGTTTTACTCTTTCCTAAGAACATTTAAAATTGCTTTCCCCTTTTGTGCTATTGAAAAGAGTTAATTTATATGTAAGATATCATTTCACTAAATGTATAAATCTAAAACGACAATGTCAAACTGTCGTCATATTTTAATAAATTATTAGTGAAAATAACTGCAGCCAATTCAGATATTGGTACTGAACTTGTCGCCTTTCTTTTTAACTCGCATCGGTTAGTTTCAATAATTAAAGTAAATTTCAAAATGCTAGCCAGAATGCTATGCAGTCAAAGTACCTCATCCTGACGCTGATCATTCACTGTTGGTTTGGTGGATATCGCTAAGTATGAAAACGATACTGACGATAGGCGGT
Organism: Schistocerca nitens; assembly: GCF_023898315.1. Lineage (NCBI taxonomy): Eukaryota > Metazoa > Arthropoda > Insecta > Orthoptera > Acrididae > Schistocerca > Schistocerca nitens. The sequence continues at coordinate 153,495,719 of NC_064621.1, read as the reverse complement.
GAAGTTTTCTGACTGATCTGATGCGGCTCGCAACGAATTTCTCTCCTGTGCCAACCTCTTCGTCTCAGCGTAGCACCTGCGACCCACATCCTCAATTATGTGCTGAATGAATTCCAATTTTTTTCTCCCTATACAGTTTTTTCCTTCTACAGCTCCCACTAGCACCATGGTGGCTATTCCCTGATGTCTTATCAGATGTCCTATCATCCTGTCCCTTCTTCTCGTCGATTCTCCGGAGAACCTCCTCATTTCCTACCTTATCAGTCAGCCTAATTTTCAACATACACATCTCAAATGCTTCGAATCTCTTCTTCTCTGGTTTTCCCACAGGCCATGTTCCACTACCGTGTAACGCTGTGTTCCAAACGAACACTCTCAAAAATTTCTTCCTGCTCCACCTTACGCTTTGAAATTAAACAGACGATTGTGCAGGCTTAGACGTGGTCATGAGATTTTCCCGTAACTTGCTTGCGTAAATTTTTCGATGCATTCGGAAATCAAGGTGACGAACCAAGGTCACGCATCGAGTAGAAAGAGTATACACTAGATTTGATACAGGGAGACCCGTGGGAGATACGTTACTTAAAGTCTGACAGTATAAAGAGGTGAGGTTTATAAGTGTAGTATTGTACAGAAGCGAAAAATGGAAAATGAGCAGTTTAGACAAGATAAGAATGTAGTGCTATAGAAAAGTGCAGTAGATGGGTAGATCTAGTACCTAATTAGGAAGTTTACAAAATGAGATTTTCACTCTGCAGCGGAGTGTGCGCTGATATGAAACTTCCTGGCAGATTAAAACTGTGTGCCGGACCGAGACTCGAACTCGGGACCTTTGCCTTTCGCTGGCAAGTGCTCTACGAACTGAGCTACCCAAGCACGACTCACGCCGCGTTCTCACAGCTTTACTTCTACCTATACCTCGCCTCCTACCTTCCAAACTTTACAGAAGCTCTCCTGCGAACCTTGCAGAACTAGCACTCCTGAAAGAAAGGATATTGCGGAGACATGGCTTAGCCACAGACTGGGGGATGTTTCCAGAATGAGATTTTCACTCTGCAGTGGGGTGTGCGCTGATATGAAACTTCCTGGCAAATTAAAACTGTGTGCCGGACCGAGACTCGAACTCGGGACACAGTTTTAATTAGGAAGTACTGAATCGCATTAGGGGAACTAGAAATTTGTGATATAACTTGAGTAAAAGAAGAGACTGTTTGATAGGACGCATACTGAGGCTTCGCGAAATATTCTGTTTGGTAATCGAGGGACGTGTGTGTGCTTGTATAGGGTGACGGAGGGAGGGGGTGTTAAAAATTTTAGAGGAAGTGCAAGGAATGAATTACAGCATCCTTCCCTTGGTATCTCTCTCTCTGGTTCAAATAGATGTAGGTTGCTATAGTCATGCCGCAATGAAGAGGCATGCACAGGATAGGGTGGAGTCGAGAGGTGCACTAAACCAGTATTCGGACTGAAGATGACCAACACCATCCTAAAACACAGAAATGTTACAAGCGACGTCTGTGTCTGAGGCACTGTAGTTCAATTCTTTTATCTTGGCGGCTCGCGCATGCCCGCACAGACGCGGGAGACTCCTGCGTTGCCAGTTGCACGCGCCAAGAGAAGCAGCGCCATAGTGTAGTATAGTTCGCAAACTTACGTTTACGGGAGAGCGCGCAGTTTATGAAGTAAAGCCACCGCGGCCGCATTAAGCCTTTCGCTGCTACAGAGACGTGCTCCCCGCATTCCGCGCTGTGCGCATTTTTGCCATTACTGCACTGCTCGCCTTTGCAGACACATGGTATTCAGACTGCTTTGACACACTTATCATTCGATTTCACAGAAACTATTTGGCCCAAAAATTTGATTTTTACACATCTTCTTGACTGATACCTTCCCCCCATAAATGAATTAATTTTGTTTCGATGTTCAAAGCAGTTATTGTGCAGCATTAAATGTAGTAAACCATTGCACGAAATTTTGAAGAGTTTGCAGAGGTAAAAGTCCACAGGGTATACGTTCTGTATGGTCGATTTTAATTGCCACTAGACATTTCAAAAAATTACATTCAAACGAATAAAATTCATGAAGTAAGACACTTCGATATTGTTTTTAAATAAAGAAAATATTTAGTATCGAACAAGATTTGAACTCAGAATCTTTTACTTAGCACTCAAACACCTTAATCATTACACTAACACAGCTCGTCATTCAACTTACGTCCTGGAGGACTTTAAAGTATCAAGCAAAATACCGACAAACACTGTTGGTATGACTGTGAATTACTCACGTTTCATCGAAGTACAGTAGGAAATAAATAATTACCGCTGTTCTTTATTGCGAAAAAGCGGTTAGTGAAAATGAATTTCCTTGCTATCGCCTGAATTAGGAGGCTTATTGCTTGTTTGGTTTAATTAATTAATAGAATATGAAGCAATTGGTATAAAGAATGCTTTTTCCAAGTTTTCTTTTATAGAAAGTCTGCTATCAAGACATTACATTTGTTCAATTACTTTATTTATGACTGAACGTTTCTAAAACTGAAGACACTCGTCAGTGCTCTGCACTGCAGTCGATCTCTGGCAATGTCGTTCTCTGTTCATTGGCTGACTGTGTTTTGTGACTTCAGATGGGCAGAACGAACCTAAACTCGGCCGCCGTCGTAAATGACGGGCACTATAGTCATCATGCAGGGTGTAGTCATCATGCAGGGATGGTCTTTATATTTTCAACGACTGGACACCTTTCAAGCTGAGGGGAAGAAAACTGACTTTCAAACACTATGGGGCAATGGCATGTACTCAGCTGGGGAAAGTGTTTTGAAGAACTCCGCTGTAATACATGTGGTCCAGGAGAATGTGCAGGAACTTGCTGCACCATGTTTACTCCGGAGTGAATTGTTAGGCAGGCTTACCTGGCTCTCTCCTGGAGGCGGTCTCACGACCGTCGGCAGGTTCTCTTCGTCCTCGTCGTCCTCTTCAGATTCCCCGTCCGCCACGTCCTCTTCTTCTTCCACTAGCTCCCACTTCGTGAACTCGAACATCTGCAAGTACCAAGTGAGCCATTCCAACAAGTATGCAAGCAGGTAAGGTCAGAAGCGTAACAGCGTCCACGGCATAGTAGCGCGTGGAATGAACAGCAGAAAATGTACAGTCGCTTCCATATAAAAATACACTTCCATAGCTGTAACTTACCCAGTCGCCTCCACAGGATAGATGTCAGATACCTGCTAACTCGTTTGTGCCACATTTTTTGTGTGTGCGGTATTGTGGCCAACAAATGACTTTCTTTAGTTTCTCATGGTCGTGGTTAGTTATTGACTGCAGGAATTATTTATTTCACAATTGCAATTTCAAGTGGAACTGCTAAAGATTTTGCTTCAGCACATGTCGGACTTTAAAATCCTCCGACATGTCTGTATGTCATTGTCGAGAATAGGCCTTTTCACGATGTAAACATTCGCGTAAATCGCTGCAAAATGGTTCAAATGGCTCTGAGCACTATGGGACTCAACATCTGAGGTCATCAGTCCCCTACAACTTAGAACTCCGTAAACCTACCTAACCTAAGGACATCACACACATCCATGCCCGAGGCAGGATTAGAACCTGCGACCGTAGCGGTCGCGCGGTTCCAGACTGTAGCGACTAGAACCGCCCGGCCACACCGGCTGGCAAAACGCTGCAAATCAATGTTCTAGCACACTGTTTATATGTAAACTATGACCGTTGCCGCGAAACTGCATTTGTGCTATAAATAATTCCTACAGTAAACGGCGAATGTGAGTCCTTTAAATGATGACTTTGTGCGAGAAACTAAGAAAATTGTAACGACACTATGCTCACATCATAAAATGCGACAATTAATGGAACCATCATCGACTTTTTAAGCGATTGTAATCCGTAAATGTAATTGTGTATCTGTTCCTAAGAAGAGCTACTGTAAAATATCATGTACTGCAAGATGATAGTATCATACCTACGTTTTGTTTAACCAGATCAGGTTACAATTTCAGTTCAGAAAAAATGTGTATTTTTACAGCTCATTGCCTATTTCCCCCTTCAGTAATAAAAAAAACTGTATCTGTTGCGGCTGCCATTATGTTTTATTGTAATGCTATGTTTTTACGGCCGGCCGTTGTGGCTGAGCGGTTCTAGGCGCTTCAGTCCGGAACAGCACAGCTGCTACGGTCGCAGGTTCGAATCCTGCCTCGGGCATGGATGTGTGTGACGGCCTTAGGTTAGTTAGGTTGAAGTAGTTCTAAGTCTAGGGGACTGATGACCTCAGATGTAAAGTCCCATAATGCTCAGAGCCATTTGAACCATTTTATGGTTCAAATGGTTCAAATGGCTCTGAGCACTATGGGACTTAACATCGATGGTCATCAGTCCCCTTGAACTTAGAACTACTTAAACCTAACTAACCTAAGGACAGCACACAACACCCAGCCATCACGAGGCAGAGAAAATCCCTGACGCCGCCGGGAATCGAACCCGGGAACCCGGGCGTGGGAAGCGAGAACGCTACCGCACGACCACGAGATGCGCATTTTATGTTTTTACATCATAATGTGTTATGTTATTACGTAATTTTTTGTAGACATACGATTTATTCGCAATTTTCATTTGGAAATGATAGATGAAATTGCAATCGATGATTGCAAATAGAGCTAATTGCTACCTTTGCTCTTCAGAAACAATTATAATGGCATAATATTCTAGTTAAAAAATGGTTCAAATCTCTCTAAGCACTATGGAACTTAACATCTGAGGTCATCAGTCCCCTAGACTTAGAACTGCTTAAACCTAACTAATCTAAGGACATCACACACATCCATGCCCGAGGCAGGATTCGAACCTGCGACCGTAGCAGCCACGTGGTTCCGGACTGAAGCGGCTAGAACCGCTCGACCACTGCGGCCGGCTAATATTCTAGTTTTTAGGTGAAAAAAACACATAGATAACACGACTAATTTTAAAAACCACAAAACAGAACTATATGATACAATCTCGCAAATATAATAAGAGGTTGATTTGTGACAGTACCGGTACCTCTGGTGAAAAAAAAAAAAAAATCAGAGCTTCAGTTTTTGAAACGTGGTATGTTAAAACTTTATTTTTTACCAGTAGAAATGCATTCGAACTTTTAAAATGCGCAGAAAAGCGTTAAGATAACGTTTTAAGAAGTCTAAATTTTAAAACCGCCATCCCCTGAAGCTCACAGTACCGGAACATCTCTTTGTACAAATCAAGCTGCATGTATGCAGACTGGTTCAAAAAGAAAGAACAAATTTCTGTTGTTTTTTACAGAGAAACTATGAAAGAAACATATTGCGAATGTGTCTGGATAGATTATGGCTCAAAATTTTATGTTCGCACTGACAGTATATCATACACTCAACATGACCACCATGCGTTTCTTGAGAAACATCGAAACGGCATTCCATTTCACTCCACACACAAACCAACTGGTCCCCGTTTATTGACTCCCCATCACGATCCATGTCGACGGTCACGTCACCGAAAATTTGCGGTCCACCAGCTAGTGGAAAGGCGTGGATCTACTGTGAAAGTCGGCTTTCAACTCCTCTCTCTAATGGTTCAAATGGCTCTGAGCACTATGGGTCTTAACATCTGTGGTCATGAGTCCCCTAGAACTTAGAACTACTTAAACCTAACTAACCTAAGGACATCTCACACATCCATGCCCGAAGCAGGATTCGAACCTGCGACCGTAGCGGTCGCGCGGTTCCGGACTGAGCACCTAGAACCGCCAGACCACCGCGGCCGCCGGCCCCTCTCTTTGTCTCTTGCTGCTGTATGCTGTTGTCCACAGTGGTATGGCGTTGCCCACAAGACTTCATGTAAGGCGAGCGCAGAGCCCAAGACTCTGTCTTTCATGGACCCCTCACAAAAAGTCACAAAGTGTGAAGTCTTGTAACCTGGAAGTCCAAAAGCAGTGAACAAGATCTTGTTGTCCATCTCTTTGGAATGGTGTTAAGATAACGCCGCACCTCGAGATGAAAGTCAGGCGGGGCGCAGTCATGCATAAAAATGGAATCATTGGACTCTTCGTGAAGTTGAGGAAACAACGAAATTTTGCAGCATGCCCATGTATGAGAAACAACGAATTTTGTAGCATGTCCAGGTATTCCTGTCATTGTTTTCTCCGCAAAAAAAAAGAGGTACATGAACTTCGTGAACATGAAAATGGAAATGCCGTGTGGCTAGGGCCTCCCGTCATGTAGACCTTTCGCCTGGTGCAAGTCTTTCGAGTTGACGCCACTTCGGCGACTTGGCGTGGCAATGGGGATGAAAGGATGATGATAAGGACAACACAACACCCAGCCCCTGAGCACACTAAATCTCCGACCCAGCCGGGAATCGAAGCCGGGCCGTTAGATATGACATTCCGTCGCGCTGACCACTCAGCCACCAGGGGAGGACACTTCGTGAAGAGAAACGGCATAAAGCACATTCAATTTCGGTGAGTCTCTTTCATGTTCGACGACGACGCCAGGATTTTGTGACCTCATGTTCTTACAGTATGGCGGTTTACTTTACCAGACAGATGAAACGTCGATCTGTCCGAAAAGATGAGTCGTTCGGAAAAAGTGTTCTCTGCCATTTACTGGAAAAATGAAATGCAAAATTCGCACCTTCTGTTGCGGTCGCCGGGACTCAATTGCTGCAGTAACTGCAACTCGTAACGCTTCATATGCAGGCGTCCAGGCGTCGTTTCAGAACACGACACATCGTTTGTTCTTTGAGGAAGTTATGGATTCCTAGGACTCCGCGAGACATTTGCATCAGACGTGCGTAATCGGCCAGTGCTCTTACCTTTAACATGAGGCCAACTTCCGAGAATTTTGCATGCGAATCATAAATCTGCTTGCGCAGAGGCGGCTTCTTGCCGAATCGACGGCGGAAAGCACATTGTACTTGAACAATGCATTGACTTCGCGCAAATTCCAACACACAAAAAGATTTTCTTGTGGTGTAGTCGCCATGTTGCTACAAACAAACAACAGCGCACCTGTGTCAAAACTTTGAAGCTTCCTCTATCAGGTAACACGTACAATGTGTTTTTAACTTTTACAATTTGTCTGTAATAAATAGTTGAAATACGTTCTTTCTTTTGGTTCAATGGTTCAAATGGCTCTGAGCACTATGCGACTTAACTTCTGAGGTCATCAATCGCCTAGAACTTAGAACTAATTAAACCTAACTAACCTAAGAACATCACACACATCCATGCCCGAGGCAGGATTCGAACCTGCGACCGTAGCGGTCACGCGGTTCCAGACTGAAGCGCCTTTAACCGCACGGCCACACCGGCCGGCTCTTTCTTTTGGAATCATCTTGTGTATATAAGTGCGAGATGTGTGTAATGGAAGAGTGGAAGAGCAACAATATGTGAATTGTGAGTCCGCCTTGATGCGAAAGACTTTCTTGTTTGTTTACTTATTTATTCCCCAAACTGGTTTCAGCGACAAATATCGCCATCGTCAGTTGGTTCCTTAAATCTAAAACATGCAGAAAATAGCACAGTTATACAAACACTGTAACACAGTATTACATTTTTAATGTTCGTTTGTTGAAATATAGTTTTCTGTGGATACTTACATACTACCTTATTTGCTGTACGTTATGGCATGTTTTTAAGAATTGTTGTTGTCCCTGTTTGTGGCATATTTACTGTGCATTTTCTGTTGCCGTTTTTCTCAGCGTAGGTCATGTCATCTGTAACTGTGTGAGCGGCTGATAGTAAAGAAATACTACAAGATAAACTGATGCATATCAGCGTTATACATTTGGGGTTGCGGTAGTGTTGTGGATACAGTTTTGGTGTGTATTACGCTGTTACTTAGTTTGTCGTGTACGCACGTACATTGGACGGCGTGCAGCTAACTCTATAGACAGAAAAGCAAAACTTTCGCACTTTGTTTATGATTTTAAAAAAAGCGCTATCTTTCTGTTCACGTGTATCGCGAGTAATGTATCATGTTGCGAGAAGGCTATGAAAGCTGTAGCGGGAGTTCTGACGACTTCTGTTCCTTACTTATGTCTCTGCGCGTGATGGGGAAGTGGTTCTTTTGCGTGTGTGTGCTTTCTGCTCTGTGTCCTGGGTCAGTTCTGTCAGAGCGGTAAAGAGTGTATTGTTGCAGAGTGTTGTGTTTTAGTTTACCTCGTTTTTGCCTTCCACTATAGCCTTTCGTATGTAGTAACTTTCTTCTGTTAGTTGTTGGTACAGACGATTGCTGTGTTTCGGAAAGTGTAGATAGCTTTGGATATAAGTGGGGTTATGGTCTTGTTCCTCAGGTGTTCTGCGAAAGTTGGATGTGCGCTGTCACTCTTTAGAGCTCTCATCAGCTCTGTGTATCTCACCTCGTTCGGAAATTTCTGCCTTGTTTGCTCCATCTATTGGGCCTGAAAGGAGTCACAGGTGAGCTGATATATTCCAGCACGGCTGAATCTGTCTGAGGTTTTTTTGTTTGATCTTAATCTTTTTTGAATTGTGTTCTTTGTTCTGAATGTTATTGGGATCCCTTGCTTTTTCAGATTCAATGTGATATTTTGTTATTGTAGGTTGGAGTGTACCATCTGTCTCTTTTTCTGACGTGGTGTGATGTGCTGTGTGTTCTGCCTCTAGCTTTCAGATACTTTGGTTGTGCTCTTGAGTGGGTGGCCGAGTTTAAGATGTCTGCTTTGTAGTCGTCTTAACAGCCATTTGTTTCATTATATGGAGTTCCTATGTGTAGTTTTCTGGTTTAAGACGTGTTCTATTTATCCTAAGGAGCATGTGTATGAAACTGGCATGTTTATGCACTGTTAGGTGGCTGGATGAGCTATGAATAGCAGTGCTTGTGGACGTGTGTTTTATGTAGATGGAGAATTCATATTTTTGGTTGTTTCTTGTGATTGTAAGATCAAAGAAATATAGTTTCTTGTTTTTTACTGTTTCCATTGTGAAGTGGATTGTGGGTGTTGTGTGGTGATGTTACAGTGCAGCTCTTCTATCCTTTTGTGTGTTTCATCTACAAGACAGATTATGTCACCCACATCTCGGTACCAGTAGGTTATATTGTACCCTTCTTGTTTTACAATGTTGTTGAATATTGTGTTCTCTATGTGATTCAAGAAAATGTTGGCAAAGGTTCCACTCATGGGGTACCCCCCTGGGTAGTCCCTCTTGTTGCAAATAGAAGATGTTGTTGAAAGTGAAGTAGTTTTGTTCTGTGATTAGCCTAAGAGTGGATGAGATTTCATTTATTTGTATGTCTGGGGGTGGAAGAGATTCACATAAATGCGAAATGGTGGCTGAGAAAGCAGCAGGTGGGGCAACAGTGTGTACTGACCCGGACGTCGAGCGGGTCCCCGGCGTACTCGCCGTCGATGAGGCTGAGCGAGTGGCAGCAGGCCATGCCCCTCCTCAGGGGTCCGTCGTGCAGCTCCTGTGGGTCCCTGGCTGGGGGCTGCAGGGACCGCCCCTCGGGCTCCACCTCCACGACGCCCCACATGTCCAGGCCGTCCTCCGTCAGCGTGCCCGTCTGCAACACGCCACACTCTGCACGCCTACACACCACTATGTGCTGTCACTGTTACGTATAAGGGTCGTCCAGTAAACATGGACGTATAATTTTTTTCTCAGAATATATTAATTCTTAAGAACTAGAATTTAGCGACAATATAAGGAATAGCGCAGTAGGCAGTACAGTTGAAGAGGAATGGACATGTCTAAAAAGGGCCATCACAGAAGTTGGGAAGGAAAACATAGGTACAAAGAAGGTAGCTGCGAAGAAACCATGGGTAACAGAAGAAATACTTCAGTTGATTGATGAAAGGAGGAAGTACAAACATGTTCCGGGAAAATCAGGAATACAGAAATACAAGTCGCTGAGGAATGAAATAAATAGGAAGTGCAGGGAAGCTAAGACGAAATGGCTGCAGGAAAAATGTGAAGACATCCAAAAAGATATGATTGTCGGAAGGACAGACTCAGCATACAGGAAAGTCAAAACAACCTTTGGTGACATTAAAAGCAACGGTGGTAACATTAAGAGTGCAACGGGAATTCCACTGTTAAATGCAGAGGAGAGAGCAGATAGGTGGAAAGAATACATTGAAAGCCTCTATGAGGGTGAAGATTTGTCTGATGTGATAGAAGAAGAAACAGGTGTCGATTTAGAAGAGATAGGGGATGCAGTATTAGAATCGGAATTTAAAAGAGCTTTGGAGGACTTGCGGTCTAATAAGGCAGAAGGGATAGATAACATTGCATCAGAATTTCTAAGATCATTGGGGGAAGTGGCAACAAAACGACTATTCACGTTGGTGTGTAGAACATATGAGTCTGGCGACATACCATCTGACTTTCGGAAAAGCATCATCCACACAATTCCGAAGACGGCAAGAGCTGACAAGTGCGAGAATTATCGCACAATCAGCTTAACAGCTCATGCATCGAAGCTGCTTACAAGAATAATATACAGAAGAATGGAAAAGAAAATTGAGAATGCGCTAGGTGACGATCAGTTTGGCTTTAGGAAAAGTAAAGGGACGAGAGAGGCAATTCTGACGTTACGGCTAATAATGGAAGCAAGGCTAAAGAAAAATCAAGACACCTTCATAGGATTTGTCGACCTGATGGTGCAAGCTGTTCGAGATTCTGAAAAAAGTAGTGGTAAGCTATAGGGAGAGACGGGTCATATACAATAAGTACAACAACCAAGAGGGAATAATAAGAGTGGACGATCAAGAACGAAGTGCTCGTATTAAGAAGGGTGTAAGACAAGGCTGTAGCCTTTCGCCCCTACTCTTCAATCTGTACATCGAGGAAGCAATGATGGAAATAAAAGAAAGGTTCAGGAGTGAAAATACAAGGTGAAAGGATATCAATGATACGATTCGCTGATGACATTGCTGTCCTGAGTGAAAGTGAAGAAGAATTAAATGATCTGCTGAACGGAATGAACAGTCTAATGAGTACACAGTATGGTTTGAGAGTAAATCGGAGAAAGACGAAGGTAATGAGAAGTAGTAGAAATGAGAACAGCGAGAAACTTAACATCAGGATTGATGGTCACGAAGTCAATGAAGTTAAGGAATTCTGCTACCTAGGCAGTAAAATAATCAATGACGGACGGAGCAAGGAGGACATCAAAAGCAGACTCGCTATGGCAAAAAAGGCATTTCTGGCCAAGGGAAGTCTACTAATATCAAATACCGGCCTTAATTTGAGGAAGAAATTCCTGAGGATGTACGTCTGGAGTACAGCATTGTATGGTAGTGAAACATGGACTGTGGGAAAACCGGAACAGAAGAGAATCGAAGCATTTGAGATGTGGTGCTATAGACGAATGTTGAAAATTAGGTGGACTGATAAGGTAAGGAATGAGGAGGTTCTATGCAGAATCGGAGGGGAAAGGAATATGTGGAAAACACTGATAAGGAGAAGGGACAGGATGATAGGACATCTGCTAAGACATGAGGGAATGACTTCCATGGTACTAGAGGGAGCTGTAGAGGGCAAAACTGTAGAGGAAGACAGAGATTGAAATACGTCAAGCAAATAATTGAGGACGTAGGTTGCAAGTGCTACTCTGAGATGAAGAGGTTAGCACAGGAAAGGAATTCGTGGCGGGCTGCATCAAACCAGTCAGTAGACTGATGACCAAAAAAAAAAAAATTAGTCAACATTTCTTTTACATGCACTGTCTACACAATCTCCATCACTTTCTATGGAGTCACGCTAGCGCTGTGGAGGAGCACATATTCCCTGTTGGTAAACGGGTGATATGGTGCGCTATTGATACCACACTGCGCCAGTCTGCGTTTAGAAGCTGGCAGTAGCCCACGTGACTGCACCACCTATCTGGCCCGGCTCCGGGACACACCCTACTCGGCCAGTTCGGTCAGTGCCGCCACGGATCCTGATGGCCAGACGGTGGGTGGTCTGACCAAATATCCACCACAATATGAGTTAACTGTCCTACCACAGCGTTACCTCGATTGATCGGTTGCCCTCTGTTCGGTGCATTAGTGCGGGCGACGGGGGTTGAGATGTCCTCTAGAACGTGAGCCTCGACTCTGACGTTCCACGGCGAACATTAAGATGTGAATGTGAGCACTACTCTCAAGAGTGGCAACGGTAGGCGATAAAGTACTTTCTACGATTCATAAGGCTTTTCAAATAACATGTGAGCAGTTGTTCCTAACTAGGACAATATTTCAAAAAAGTTCAAATGGCTGTGAGCACTATGGGACTTAACATCTATGGTCATCAGTCCCCTAGAACTTAGAACTACTTAAACCTAACTAACCTAAGGAAAGAACACAACACGCAGCCATCACGAGGCAGAGAAAATCCCTGACCCCGCCGGGAATCGAACCCGGGAACCCGGGCGTGGGAAGCGAGAACGCTACCGCACGACCACGAGATGCGGGCAGGACAATATTTCATACTGCAGTCACTGCCGGACTGTAACCAAACATTCGCAATGATATATTTTTCCCTACGCCCTTTTTCAAATTAATTATGATACACCCTGTATAAAAGGTGAACCAGAACTCCACCGACAAACTTTCACATAACTTTCAGAGGTGGTAGTATCGAACAAACAGAAGAAACAAGTGTCTAGCATTTGTTCATCTTCGATATTGTGAAATACACCTCTTCCACCGCAAACTGTTTGGTTTCCACATGTCTGAATGCTGTAGTACGGACCAAAACAAGAAACAAGTGCAGTAAATATGGGTCCTAAAATGCATATCGTAAGAGCTAGGCTCACTTGTTCAGTAGAAGAGATGTGTTTCACTGTACCAAAGATCAACATGTGCTCATAACTCTTAAGGTATGCACATTACAATCCATAATACTGGACATTTTTTTCTGGTTATAGCCATGCTATCACCTCTCATAATATGGAAAGCAAAGAACTTGCACGAATAGATTTCTTTCAGAGGAGCGATGATGAACAAATCCTCATAGCTCGTAAGCTATGTATGATAGGCTTTCAATAAGTAAGGCAACGAATTTTTTTCTCGGCCAATTTCGGTTGAAGAAAAGCGGAATTTTTTGTGGGATATTGTCGAATATTCCTGCTTGAGCGCCTATAGTTTCATGAAGGTCCGATAGGTGGCAGCGATATACGTAGGCTTCAAAATGGCATCTGTAACGGAGTTCTGTTCCAAGAACAGAGTTGTTATTGAGTTTATTTTAGCGGAAAGGCAGAGCATCGGAGATATTCGTAGGCGCTTGTAGTTCAAAAATATGTTAAAATGTGTATGAAATCCTAAGGGACCAAACTGCTGAGGTCATCGGTCTCTAGACTTGCACACTACTTAAACTAACTTACGCTAAGGATAACACACACATCCACGCCCGAGGGAGGACTGGAACCTCCGGCGGGAGGGGCCGCGCAATCCGTGACATGGCGCCTCTAACAGCGCTGCAACTCCGCGCCGGCCACTCGCAGTTCTGGCTGTGGATAAAAGCACGGTAGTCATTGGACGAGGCGCGTGTCATAATTGCAACAATGTCGCCCAAACCTGTCCGATCTCCAACGTGCTGGCCGGCTAAACACAGTTGTAACTACTGCAATGTTGGAACGTGCGGACACACTCCCTGAACAACTGGACGTCTCTTTTGGTAGTGCTCACAGACTCGTAGAGTACTTGGGATACTCAACGCTGTGTGTGATCTATTTGGCCTAAAAGAAGGCCATAAAGAGCTCCGACGGCACTGATTGCGCGTTACGAGTTTGGTCGTGACAATTTTCATTCGAACATCGTCACAGGCTATAAAACGTGGGTTCATCACTTCGATCCTGAAATAAAACGGCAATCCATGGAGTAACGCCACATCACCTCTTGTCCGATGAAAAACTCCAAAGCCGCACTCCCAGGTGGTAAAATCAAGGCGGCAGCCTTCTGGAACTCTGAAGGGGCTGTTCTGTTTGACGTCCTACCTCATGATTCAGCGCTCAACTCTGAAGTGTATAATGCTATCCTCAGGGAATTGAATAAACGGATTCAGCGTGTTCGTCGTCGCAAAAGCACAAACTAGCTTCTTCGTCTCCATGACAAGGCCTCACACCAGAAAGGAGCTCACAAAACTTCTCTGGAGTGTTCTTCCTCATCCACCGTACAGCCAGGATCTCGCACCTTCCGACTGCCATCTGTTTGGAGCCGGGCGCTGTGGCCGAGCTGTTCTAGGCGCTTCAGTTCGGAACCGCACTGCTGCTACGGTCGCAGGTTCGAATCCTGCCTCGGGCATGGGTGTGTGTGATGTCCTTAGGTTAGTTAGGTTTAAGTAGTGCTAATTCTAGGGGACTGATGACCTCAGATGTCAAGTCCCATAGTGCTTAGAGCCATTTGAACCATCTGTTTGGCCTAATGAAGGATACACTCCGCGTGAAGTAACACATTGACGACGGGGGTGTTATTGATGCAGCAGGATGTTGGCTCTGGCGTCGATCAGTAGACTGGTGCTTATACGGGCATACAGGCCCTTCCGGTAAGGTGGTGTAAGGTCGTCGCATTGAACGGAAGTTATATTGAAAATAGGGTTTTGTAGCCAAAAGAATGAGGAATAATGATGTGTGTTGGAATACTGAAAAGAAAAAAAAAATCCCAACCTGCTTTCAGAAAAAACAATATGTTGCATTACTTATTGAATGACTCTTGTATTTTTGAGCCCTTGTTTGCTGGTCAATTTTTTCTTGTTTTCGCCTTCACTGCAACCTCTGAAAGTTTGTCGACGGAGATCTGGTTTGCCCTATATAAAGGGCTGGGTAAATGAAACTGTCCCAGAAAATGTTTCACGGACCTTAAAATACGCAACTCAACTTACATCATCTGCACTCGGGAAGAATTATATGAGATGGGTTGCCTAACTTAAGGTGCATGAAATAATTAGCAGAACGATTTTATTTTGCCTACCCTATACATGTGTTCAGTTCTGAAGTACATGTATGGCTTTAGCTCTCGCACTAACGTTGATGTTTTTCCACGTGATTGGCTCCTCACCTTGTCGAAACAGATGCAGTCGATGGAGCCGGAGACGTTGATGACTCTGGAGTTGATGCAGAAGATCCGCGCTTTCTCGAGTCGCTTCTGGCCGTACAACTTGCCCACGGTCATAGTGGCTGGCAGCGCCGGCGGAATCACGATCGTGAAGAGGTCCAGCGCCTTGATGGCGATGTCCGACGCCCGAATGAACCGCATCGACTGCGCAAAAAACAACCTCTTTGAGTCACACTTTGATAAGGGAGATTTACACAAAACTGGCAGGAAAGACGGAACCGGTCACAGAATGGTAAGGAAACTTTCAGTTGGGCGCCAGGCGCGGGACAATATCGGATGATTTGTTGAGGGGGAAACAATTATGTCTTAATCCCTTACATGCCTGTTCACAGATTAAGGACTGAAAAAGAAGACATGTGGTTAGGAAGAGGACTCCAGTCTTGTACTCTATACCTGCACGCAGTACGGTGTACCCAGGAATCGTCTCATGGCGGTAGTGGGACCTGAATCCTTCCGATACAGCAACACATAGTGAAAAAGAAAATCACCTAGACGTCACTGAATGTTCAGGAAGCATACAAATAATGGTCATTTTAGCAATAAAGTATAATACAAGATCCAAATGATTCCCAAACAACCCTAAATTCAATGTCACTTAGAGTAGCATGGTTGAATAAGCAGGGCCGAGGAGTTACCTCTCGAAATACCGATGATAACTCCACGTGGATCCTAGAATGCCAGTGGCAAGTAGGGTATGTCAGTGAGTGAGAGCGATCAATCTCATAGGCAGTTCTCAGCAAGATTAGTTCGCGAACAGAATGTCTTGCTTCTAAGTGACTTACTTCCACCAGCTTGACAAGGCAGCCAGCAGGCAGAGTGTGATTAGCGCTGGATATATTCAGCTATTTTCCTAATTTTGGCTAATTATTTATAACATTTATGGCATTTAGCTATTCTAAATATTTATATTTTTCAAATTTTACCTCCTATCCAGTTTCCTCTACTCAGTGCTATATGAGTGGTTTGCATGCATTTCATTTTTTCCTATGATAGTTCTGTTACTGATTCATATAATTTAATTATAGTATAATCATAATGATTTTCTTTACCATAAAATTTTGTTTCCGCTAATATTTCATATGGTGTCTTCTGAAAGAATAATAGTACTTTCATTCTCAGGGTTATTTAAATAATATTAAAGGACAGTGACTTATTTGTGGAGATTTCGGTGCCATAGCACTTGTCTCTGTGAGCCTCTGTTGTTCTGGAAGGAAATTATTTGCAATTTACTAGATAATGATTACTGAAGATATCCCTGTTAACCTATTTTTACCTTTGTTTGGTGTTCAGCGATAACTTTTTATTGATATTTGATGTACTGTATTTAATGTCATGTGTATTTACGTATTTCGTCATGTCTGTGAAAGTGATTCAGGATTTCCAATGAACTTTGCACACAAATATCGTAGAGGCTATTATCACTGCCATTATTAATTCATAATACTGGCTCTATAATTTTGTATCCAGTTTTAAATTTATTCTACAGTTAAAATCTCCTGCAGTGATAGTGTCTCTAGTTCTTCCAATATCCTCCTTCATTCCATATAATTTATTAACAAATTAGTTTAATTTATACACTGTTTCATCCGTTACGATTCTTTACACTTCAAAAATGATACATGTGTGTCCATGATATTAATATAATTTTTAATAAATTTCGATCAGTAAGTTTTCAGTCTGTGATCATTCTCCAGAGTTCGTTTATCATGGGGATCCTTATTCCAAGACTGCCTCTGAGTTATTGGTATACACAGTAAAGATTTGCGTAAGGCTTCCATTCTATGTGTCTTGTTCTTTGTTTCTGGGAGAACAATAATATCTTGGTTGCTTGTCTACAGCTCTTTAATAACTGCACCTGTTTTATTTTGCCAGCTTTATATTGTAAGTAGGCTGTTTATGTGTTTGTATGTTGGCAACGCTATGTAGCGCTCTGCATTAATAACTCTAACAGTACTGTGTGCACTCTGTAGAAGAATCTATGGCTGGTCGCACTAGCACTAGGAGGTGAACAGCCAGCAGTGATGGAAGTTGGATGCCAGTAGTTAGCATTGATGGAGGTTAGAGGTTTGAAGTGTTAGCGCGAGTGGACGATCTGGACGTGTGTCCGTCATGGAAACGTAACTTGTCGATGATTATATAATTTTTGGAACTCAGTGTTATGGACGATTATATAATTTTTTAACTGGTTGTCACATTCTTACGGTAAATACATTGTTTGCTCTGCAACAAAATCTTTCCTTTGCTAAGCACATGCGTATTAGTAGTTAGAGCCTACAGTAGTCTGACGCTTGTATTAACTATTTGATGCCATTTTGAGCAATCAGATTGCGTTGCGCTAGGATATTGTGGGTCAGTGTTGAGATAATAAAGAATATTAAAGAGACACTATAGTCAATTCCATTCAGCAATATAAGCAGAAAGCTTAAATGAAGAATTTTCAATATGTTCCATACAGCAAACAGAATACTCTGTTTCCATAACCTATTCTGTATTCTATAATATCCTTCCTTCTATAGTCTCACAGCGTTTCTGACAACCGATTTTTTTAATGAATGTTTATTTGGCCCGTTGCATTAACCTCCGACACGGGGGTCCAGATAATCTTTGTTCAAGGTTGCCTTCCTTCGGTCGTTGACACTGGTGCTCCATATCCAAAGTGATATTATAACAGACATTTGGAAATGCATGCAGCAACAGCCTTTCGACACCACCTAAACAGCACTCTACCTTCTGTTATATAAGCAGTAGCTTGCCATAGAGGCTCTGAGACTGACTGTAACTCATCGGCCGAGCACGTAACCGCTTCCTGGAGGTGGTTCCCAGAAAGTGTTCCGCTGCGCTGACGAGAATAATAGGCGGATATCGCAGGACGTGGTAAATGACCACTCAGAGATTGAGACAGATGGCGCTCTGATACTGCGCAACACGACAGCAACTGAAGTTTCCGCGGCTTAGCGTGGGATTGTTGCGGTAATACTTCGTGAATCAGATATGTGTGAAGACTCCAGTTCGAAGTGGGAGTTTTTGCAGCTCCCCACGCTAGTCTATGCTACGGCAGCCTTTTCGTTCCTGCATAGCTATGACAACCGACATCCATCTGAACCTGCTTCCTGTGTTCAAGTCTTTGCCCCTGCACTAAAATTTCTACTCACCACACTTCTCCATATTACCGAACTGACGATTTCTTGATGTCTTAGGATGTGATGTATCAAATGAAACCATCTTCTAGTCAACCTGTGAATAGACAATTGGTTCCACGTATCTCCGGAAACCGATCAAGGACTTGCCGAATCCGTTATACCCAGAATCGCTGCAGTACTGCGTTCCAATTTTGGGCCAACACGCTGTTAAGTAGGTGATGACAATGGTTTGGATCATCAGTGTATGCAAAGGGTTGCACAAAGTAGGTCTCAGAAAGTATTTGTATACTGTGTTTTAACTGTATGTATACTGTGTTTTAACTGCATGCCGTAAATGATTCTCCTTGTGATATTGTTGTATTACACCGAGGTGACAAGTCATGGGAAATCTCCAAATATCGTTTCGGACCTCCTTCTGCCCGGCATAGTGCAGTATCTGTACGTGGCGTGGACTCAACAAGTCGCTGGAAGTTCCTTGCAGAAACACTGAGCCTCTGCTGCCTCTACAGCCGCCCGTAACTGCGAAAGTTGGTTGGTTGGTGTGGGGAAGGAGACCAGACAGCGTGGTCATCGGTCTCATCGGATTAGGGAAGGATGGGGAAGGAAGTCGGCCGTGCCCTTTCAGAGGAACCATCCCGGAATTTGCCTGGAGTGATTTAGGGAAATCACGGAAAACCTAAATCAGGATGGCCGGACGTGGGATTGAACCGTCGTCCTCCCGAATGCGAGTCCAGTGTCTAACCACTGCGCCACCTCGCTCGGTCAACTGCGAAAGTGTTGGCGCAGCACGATTTTGTGCACGAACTGACCTCCCGATTATGGCTCGTATAAATGTACTGCGGGAATCGTGTAGGGCGATGTATTTCTATCGCTTGAGCCTTGTCCCGCAGCCACGCAGGGTCAGCCATCGTTAATCGGATTTGGCGTGTTAATGGTTAAGGGGTGGCCGGATGCGCTTCCTGCCGCCACTCCATACCCCCCGGGACGGAATGAGTGTACCCCAACTGTCTGCGTCGAGTGTAATCCATGGAATAGTGCGAACGTGTTCAGATGTCTGCGTGCCGTGTAACTCAGGCGGAACATGGGGACCGGCCCGGTATTCACCTAGCGGGATGTGGAAAACCGCCTAAAAACCACATCCAGGCTGGCCGGCACACCGGCCCTCGTCGTTAATCGGCCGGGCGGATTCGATCCGGGGCCGGCGCGCCAACCGAATCCAGGAAGCAGCGCGTTAGCGCTCTCGGCTACGCTGGCGGGTCGGAATCATGTAGGGCGATCTGGGTGGCCAAATCATTCGCTCGGACTGTCCAGAATGTTCTTCAAACAAGTCGCGAACAATTGTGGCCCAGTAACGTTGTTTCGGAACATGAAGTCCATGAATGGCTGTAGATTGTCTCCAGGTAGCCGAACGTAACTATTTCCAGTCAATGATATGTTGCATTTCATGAAAACACAGTCTACACCATTGTGGAGCCACAACCAGTTTTCACAGTGCCTTATTGACAACCTGGGTCCTTGGCTTCGTGGGGTTTGCGCCACACTCGAAACCTACCGTCAGCTCGTACGAATTGATGCCGGAATTAGCGCCCAACCGTTATGGCCACGAGCCCAGGATGGGTGCTGCTGGCGATGTCGCGATGTTAGCGTCGGTCGTCTGCTGCCATAGCCCATTTACGCCAGACTTCGCCGCACTGTTCTAACGGATGCTTTCGTCGTACGCCCCACACTGGTTTGAGCGGTTATTTCACGCATCGTTGCTTGCCTGTTAGTACTGACAAGTCCATGCAAACGCTGCTGCTCTCGGTCGTTAAGCGAAGGCCGTCGGCCACTGCGATATCCTTGGTGTGAGGTAATGCCTGAAATTTGGTATTCTCGGCACACTCTTGACACCGTGGGTCTGGGAATATTGAATTCCCTAATGATTCCCGGAATGGAACGTCTCATGCGTCTAGCTCCAGCTAGTATTCCACGTTCAAAGGCAGTACAGAAATGAAGTCATATTATGATGACATAATTTAAGCATCCACTGATACAGATTTCGTGTGATGTTTTCCCTACGTTTTTGTTTTTAACAGGTTGATTAATTGTTTTGAAAAGACCAGAGCCCTAACTGATTCCAGGAAGGGCCAGTCAGGACAAGTAGCCTCAGTTGTAACACTGGAGGACGTGGAACGATTGCGAACCTAATTTGATGAGGAGCCCATTGCATCAACAAGACTTGCAGCACAGCAAATCAAGATATCACAACGGTCTCTCCACAGGATAATGAAAGAGAGAATTAAGCATTTCCGTCACAAATTCAACGAAGCCAACCTTTGAAGGACAGGGATGTTGGGTATCGGTATTCTCTTCGAAATGAGATGATTGAGGCATTTGAAACTGAAACAGTGGAGAAGGAACAGATCTGGTTTAGTGATGAGGCACACTTCCGTTTCCGAGGGTGCGTTATACAACAGAACTGGCCTCACTAGGCTACTGGAAACCCGAATTCAAGCTGCTCCACATCACCAACAGAAAGTCACTGTTTGGTTCGCAATCAGTGCGCAATACATTACTGAGCCCATTCCTACTGACAGACACGTCACAGCCGACAAATACGGACATGTGCTGGAACATGAATTTGTACCGGCTACACAACGAGGCCAAATGCTTCGAAACTACTGGTTCATGCAGGATGGAGGAAGTCCACGTCACACTACGGATATCTTTCAGGAGTTACTCAAGGATTAAATGGTTGCGATGGACACGTCAGCGTTCACTGGACATGGTGTGGAATAGCCCCCTTATAGTCCTCATCTCGACCTGTGTGATTATTTATAACTGGGATATCTGAAGGATAGAGTCTGATGCAACTGCAACGCTCCAGGATGTTAGTACTGAAATTTTCAGAGAGATTGATGCAGTCCAAATTAATGTTCTTCAGAGTGTCATCTTGGAATTCAGTTCAAGACTCTACACATGCGACACTGCAGAAGAAAAGTACTTTGAAAATCTTCTGTATTAAATTTAAGGTGTTTTCCTATAGCATAAATATGATAACAGGAAGCTATAACCTCATATTATGTTGCAATAGACAAAAACTTCCCAACATTTATTTTGCGCCAACCTGTATTCACCGAAACAATTAAAATACCAATCTTACTTCTAAGAGTAAATATTTAGGGGATTTATAATATTGATGTGTAGAGTGAATCCTGGCAATGATTATTTTCTCCATATTTCTGGAGATATAGATATCATCATCATCATCATAAACATCAACAACAACAGCCATTCGAGACGCACTGCTGTATGAACACCTTCTCCAGACATCTCCATTCATTGTCTGAAACTTTATACTCGCATTTCCTCCTACATGTTCCTTGATGCCACCGACCCATCTTCCATTGAGTCGTCGAGTCAGTTTTTTCTTATCTCTTGGAGTCTAGGAAACAACTCTTTTGTCCATCTACCACCTATCGACCTGGCTGTGATCTACCAACACTATTTCAATGTACTACCTTCGTTTAATATATTATCAGTCACATTCAGACTGCCACGGGAACCTGTAAAAATGGTGTGATGTATAGTGTCTTGAGAGGACAATGTCTAAAATCTCCTCCGTCCAGAACATAAAATCGTTCTTTGCTGGTTTCATTGTTTTCTTGCGTGGATGGCATATATCGCTTTAGTTTTCATAATAATCCATAAGTCTAACCATTTTACAAAATTCCTCATCAGAGCCATCAACACGACGCGCATAAACACACAATACTCGGAGAAAAAATATTCCAGTCAAAAGAAATGTGTAGTGGCAACCGTATCAAGTTGGCAGCACTGCAAAATAGGCACCTTGAGCTGTAAACAGTTTCGCCATTTAGTAATCATGGATCAGTGGAGCGGTCTATACCGTGCTTTTACCGTATTTTACAAAATCCTTCATCAGAGCCATCAGCATGACACACACAAATACTGGACTCAATACTCGGAGAAACAATAGGAACAGAAATTAGCATTCTAGCAATATGCCCTCCATGGACGCAACAACCGTAAATATGGCAGAATATCTTGCAGGATAGATGATCACCGAAGGCTGGATTGAAAGGAGAGTAAATTTTAATTTAACTTTTTTTATGGCATGACTGCTTTCGGTGCTATTACCATTATTAAATGCGTGAGGGGTCCATCTGTACGTGGAGCCCGATTTTCTAATATATGGCATGAAAAATGACATGTAATGGTTATCACATGTAGACAAGATTGTATCATTGACACCACTGAACCAAAGATGTTGCCTGAGTAGCAGAATCGATTGTAAGTAGGGGCGCGCAGAATTTTGAAATTTTGTATATTTAGTTTTAAGTATGCAGCAACTCAATGTGGATCTTGTTAATTTTCCAGTAGTGGCCCTTGAATGTAGGAACTAAGTATTTACCAACAGATTTTATGTATAGGTTGATTAGGTACACCCGACTTGTAATATTTTGTGTGTTTTGTAATCCTGATACAGACAAGTTAAATTTTGGAATCTATTTTGTTAAACGATGTTAGACTTTTGTCATGTACCTATCCAAGTATTCCAGAATGAGATTTTCACTCTGCAGCGGAGAGTGCGCTGATATGAAACTTCCTGGCAGATTAAAACTGTGTGCCCGACCGAGACTCGAACTCCCGGTCCCGAGTTCGAGTCTCGGCCGGACACACAGTTTTAATCTGCCAGGAAGTTACATATCGAAGTATTGTTAACTACGTCATTAAGTGAGAATTGTAGAGCGGTTAAGAAGTTCACTGATTTTTGAAGTTAACGTAAAATGCTTCATATTAGATTTTGTGAATGAGAAACTTTATTTTGAGTACTATTTTGGAACTGAAGCATTCGGTCTTAGCATATCCCGTTAACAGTACCTCATGCTCTTCCATGTCGTGTTTGTTTAAATCCAATGAGTATTTTTTAAAAGACAGAGTCAGAAAGACATTAAAGTGCCAGAGTAATAATGTTTGTAACAGTTTCAATGCGGGCAGCATTGCACAGCGTTGAGCCAATATTCAAAATTATCACTGAACATTTGCAAGGTTATTCATTAATCAACTAATCTACTGGCATTTTTAGTATGAAGCCATTTTACAGCCGGCATTGCACTTCGCTGAGCCAAGATTGAATATTTTGTATGCCTACTTTGCAGAGAACAGAATACCAAGATTACATCCGTTGTGGACTCAAGAGCTAAGAAATATGTATTTCATTGTTTAATTGCATATGGAATTTTATCAGTTTATTACACAGGACCAGAGAACGCTCTGCTCACGAGACTGAGTAAATTTCAGAGGGATTGATTTCGTTATAGCCATTACATACTGATTTTTCAGATTAAGTTGTTCAATTTTTCTTTAGATTACAGTAAAACTGATTAAGCACACCATTTATTCAACAACGCATCACACAGTAAATTTGGATAACAAAACTAATATCTTTTAATGAACGTTATTCTTAGTTTTTATTTTTAAAGAACGTTACGAATGGCACGCAGCTAATGATGTAAAAAAATGTGCAAATACGAGGTATAGTCAGTAAATAATAGCTCCTGGTTTTCCCTCCTCTATTGAAATGGTAACGTTGTAATCCTGAATTCTGTATACTTCCACGAACCTTCTACAGCCCACTACAGCAACAGTGTCCTGGAGCAACAATAGACAACACTGTGTAAGTTTACAAAATGGCCGACATTGACGTGTGTAAGGCCGGTATTACACTATCAAATTTCTTTGTCAAAGATTTGATCAAAGATGTGATCCAATATTCCGTCCAATATATTTGACAAAGATCTTTGACGTAGCGCTAGAAGGGGTATTACACTGTCATCAAATTTTTCGTCAAAGTTCAAGATGGCTGACAACAACTTG
The DNA here is from genome assembly GCF_023898315.1 of Schistocerca nitens. Classification (NCBI taxonomy): domain Eukaryota; kingdom Metazoa; phylum Arthropoda; class Insecta; order Orthoptera; family Acrididae; genus Schistocerca; species Schistocerca nitens. The sequence continues at coordinate 153,471,619 of NC_064621.1, read as the reverse complement.
TTATTAACCGCAGCAGTTGTACGTACCCCAATTGCATTGTGTGCACATGCAGAAAAGAAGTGGGGGAAAAATGGAACCATACATACGAGGTTGACAGTCTTAAAAGTCCTAGGATTACAACTTGATAATAAATTCAGTTGGTAGGAGCACACCACAGAACTGCAGAAAGGCCTTAACAAATCTGTATTTGCAATTCGAGTGTTAGCAGACATAGGCAACATAAAAATGAAAAAGCTTGCATACTTTGCCTACTTTCATTCAATAACGTCATATGGGATTATATTTTGGGGTAAATCTTGAAGTCAACCAAAAGTTTTCAGAGTCCAAAAGCGTGTAATACGTATTATTTGTGGAGTAAATTCACGGACGTCCTACAGAAACCTCTTCAAAGAACTGGATATACTAACTACTGCCTGTCAGTATATTTACTTCTTAATGAAATTTGTCGTAAATAATATATCTCTTTTTCCAACAAACAACTCAGTTCATACATACAATACCAGGAACAAAAATGATCTGCACAAGAACTTAAAAGCACTTACTATAGTTCAAAAAGGGGTCAACTACTCAGGAAAAGTCATCTTCAATAATTTGCCAGGAAACATAAAAAATTTAGTTAGAAATAAAGATCAGTTTAAAAGGAGCCTGAAAAACTTACTACTGGCCAACTCCTTCTACTCCATTGGCGAAATTTTTAATAGGAACAAATGGTGTATTGTATTTATTCATACTATTAGTATTGTTATTTCAGCTTAAAAAAATCGACATGTACCACATCCACGAGGATCTCCTCAGCACGGATCTATGGAACGAAAAACTAATCTAATCTGGGTGAAGCCGTGGGTTTTACGACGACACGATAAAAGCATTCAACAAAACTTGTTACGTGAGCTTACAGTGGAAGACGTCAAGTCATACATCAATTACTTAAGAATGGATGAGCATACATTTATGTATGTGCTCAATGAAGTGTATCCTAATATCACAAAGCACAATATTCACTTAAGAACTGCTACATCTTCAGAAGACAGGCTCACTGTAACACTCCCATTCCTTGCTACAGGAGAGGGTTATGTTATGTTAGGTTAGGTTAGGTTAGGTTAGGTCAGGTCAGGTCAGGTCTCCAATCTTCTTAATCTATTTTTGTATTCAGGGTACCTCACGTTGTAAAGCGTCTCATCAGCTTCAGACATCTTTATTAATTTTGTAGTCGTCGGCACACACCAATTGTATTTACCGGCAATGGTTATAAAAACACTACAGACGACAGAACGCTGCAGCGATGCTAGCGCTCCATGTGGTAACATGTCACATTGCAGTGAACAGAAGACAAGCGGTTTCTTTGATCAAATATACAGCGAGGCCCTAGATTTGATCAAATATTGGACGACATTTGACAAAGTCCCTATTACACTATCAAATATCTTTGACAAAGATATTGGACAAAGAAATTTGATAGTGTAATACCGGCCTAAAGACAGCGTTCTGTGATTGAATTCCTTACTGCGCAAGGTGAAATGCTCAACTGTGCTCGTGAAAAGCTGTGGAATGTTTATGGAGATGATAATGTGGACGTCAGCAACGTTATGTGATGTGTTCGTCGCCGTGGGGAATCTGAAGGGCGAACACAGTTGGCCGATGCAACGCGGAACAGCTGACTAGAAAGTTGACCAAATCATCCATGCCGCGCGGAGTGGACGCGCGGTTTGACGCCCCATGCCACGGATTGCGCGGCCACTCCCACCGGAGGTTCGAGTCCTCCCTCGGGCATGGATGTATGTGTTGTTCTTAGCATAGTGTAAGTAGTGTGTAAGTCTAGGGACCGATGACCTCAGCACTTTGGTCCCTTAGGAATTCACACACATCTGAATATTTGAAATCGTCCATGACGAGCACCGGGTAACAAAAGATGAAGCACGTCATCAGTTGCCCAGCGATAAGGCAATGTGATGACGTTAATTGATAAAATGGGCTACTCCAAGGTTTGTGCACGCTGGGTACTGAAATTTTTGACCGACCAGAATAAAGAGGCCTTGCACCATCAGGGTTCAGTCTGTTCTGGTCACTCAAAGAGCTCAACGTGGGCATCACCTTAAAGAGAGGAAGACGAGCAGTTCTGTGTGCCAGTGGCTGACGAAGCAGGACCATGATTTTTACTGCACATGTATTTGTGCTCTTGTTTGAAGGTGAAAGAAACATTGTGGACAAAGCTGGTGATTATACTGAAAATTGACAACGTAATCGTGAATGCTGTAGCAGTTATCCTATGTGTATGGTACTTAATTTTATTGTAAAATAAAAATAAAAAATGTAGGGGGTTTTCCTTCCTAACTGAAACTCGTATTAAATGCAAAGTGTCAAAAGAAATGCATGCAGTTGGCAGCACTGCGAAACAGATAGCATGGGCTGTAAACAGTTTCGCCATTTAGCAATTAAGGATCAGAGGTTTGGTCGATAGCGTGCTTTTGCCATGAAAATGCTTTACAAAAACAATGAAAGAAGCTGCAAATCGTGCAACAACTTAAAAAGAACGATTACTAGTTGCGGTTAGAATTATGTCAGCAGCTTACGGCAAACATAAATGAGGATAGTGGATTTCTGAACAAGCTTTGACCCATTTTTATCTCAGAGGTTACGTGAAAAAGCAGAACAGCAGTTACTGGGCAGATGGCAAACGTAGTAAAGTTCATGAGCGCCCTCTACATGTCAGCGAGGTCACAGTATGGCGCGCAGTTCCCTTATACGCTGTAACTGACTCTAGTCTTTCGAATGATTCAATATTTTGTTGCACCTGCGTTGAACAATATTCCACAACTTCATGAAACCTGGTTTCAACAGGATGGTGCGGCATCCCGCACTGCAACGCAATCAGTGGCAGCTGTGGGAGAATTGCTTGGTAACAGCGTCATTTCAAGATCCGATTACATTCTCTGGCCCTGAAGATCAATGGATTTGTCCGTTTGTGGATTTTTCTTATGGGGCTAATTTAAGAGTCGGGTCTACACGACTCGGGTAAGAACACCAGATGAATCGAAACACAGAGTTGAAGACGAAATTCGTGCTATCCCAGCTAAGATGTTGCACCAATCAATGAGGAACCTCAGGAGCAGATAGAAAGAATGCATATGCACAGGAGGACGTAATTTCCAAACATTGATAACTTTGAATGCGGTCTTTTAGAGGCAAGTTGTAGTGGTTCAACTGCTATCAATAAAATTTTTATTGGATTTCTTGCTATTTTTGTTGGGCATTTAAAAAGTTCCCTTTTTTGTGTCACCCTTTAGTATAGGCCACTGACGAAGTACAGCACGAATAGGCGAAACATGTTTGGTAGAAACAAATAACACTTCCATTTGTAAAATACGGAATTTTTTTCTGATCTGTTTGATAAAGCATAGGATATAGCGGTGCTATTCCGCTCTTTTCAACTGTAAGCTCTGTATAATATGACATGAAACTTTTTAAAAAAGCTGTCATGTGATACAATTTTGGTATTTTAAATGTGAATAAATTGCAATATATAGAAGATCGAGATTCCTTTACGGAAACAAAGTATTAAACAAACACCAGAAGGAGGCAGCAATCACAGCATATCAACATGATGGGGCTATTCAACCCAGTCAAGAGTCTATTATGCCCATTGTATTTCAGTGTCAAAAACACAAGCATTTACAACAAGTTAGCAATTTTCGTTCTATGAAACTTCCTGGCGGATTAAAACTGTGCTGGACCGAGACTCGAAGTCGGGACCTTTGCCTTTCGCGGGCAAGTGCTCTACCAAGTTGCTTTTTTCCATTTTGTTCGGTATTGTTCGTTGCGTTTGGTCTGGGGGGACGTCACATGACATCCGTTCAAGCTGACCGTTGATTCGTTTACTCAGCTTTTTTTTATTTTTATTTATTTATTTTTTTTTTATTATTACAGAGCGCTAGCGCCTCTCGGACCGAACACGCTGAACTACCTGCCGACAGCAACAGAGCTACCCAAGCACGACGCACGACCCGTCCTCACTGCTTTACTTCAGCCAGTACCCCGTCTCCTACCTTCCAAGCTGTGAGGAGGGATCGTGAGTTGCGCTCATGTAGTTCAGTTGGTACGGTCAGAGGGTTAGCTACCCTCTGTAATTAAAAAAAAAACTGAGTTGACGGATCAAGCGATGAACTTTAAGAAGTGTCATAGGACGTCCGTCCCGAGCAAATATAACAATCAGTTACGAACAAAATGAGATCAACAACAAAAACAGTTGGTGGAGCACTTGCCCGCGAATGGCAAAGGTCCCGAGTTCGAGTCTAGGTCCGGCACACAGTTTTCATCCCCACACTCTGCTGCAGAGTGAAAATTTCATTCTGGATTTTTCGTCCTTTTGCACCGACACATACTTCGTGTAACCGTGTAGCACATTACTGGCACATTATTCAGAGGAGATGCCTGTTACACTTGTTACTGTTTGTTTCATATCTTCGTCGAGGAACGAAGCACTTGGCTTTTTCATATGGTACGTGCGGACCATCAGAAGAGAAACCAAGAAAACGTGTTCTCTAGAATTTCGCAGTAAGACGTCAATTAAACTGAGACATCCCCTTGAAAAATTATGAATGAATGTGCTGGTAAACTCCTACGTTATTTGATAGAAAGACAACTGAGTAAAACTCAAAGTACTCAAACAGTTTTCTCTTTACTTATTCTGATCATCACTAAACTGACACACAATATTGTTAGCGCAACGTAATCTGACTTTCAGCAATCCTTACAAAAGAATGGCCCTGACTAACAATAACCTATACCGTTCATGAATGACTTAACACACAAAAATCTTCGTTACTCGAACTACTGCAATACAGCGAGCGCCAATACTGCCAGCTAAATAAAAGATTATAACTACTGAAGGCACTAACTATTGATAGGCATAGTTAGCAAATGAAAAATTTTGATAGAGAACAAACAATGTATTTACCTTAATAATGTTCAGAAGTCATCATATATATCCATCAATTCATGACAACCATCTTCAGAAATTTCCTTTTTCTGGCGGACACACGTCCAGATCGTCCGCTTATAGTAACCTCTCAAAACTCTGGCGTCTCTCTCTCCACATCCACCACTGCTGGCGGCTCACCTCCAACTGCCCAACGCTACGTGCTGTTCACATCCAACTGCCCAACACTACACAAGCGGATATTCCAACAATGAGTCCAACCAGCCACAGACTGGACACAGCACAGTCAGTGATTTTCATACAGAGCGCTACGTGGCGTTACCAACATAAAAACCTGAAGAGCCTACTCACAAAACTTATGAGGGAGCGGTAATAGCCCCACGTCTACGGGCAAAATAGCCCTATGTGCACGACATTTCGAAAGACGCGGCAAATCAGACCTTTGTGGAAAAGCCAGCTATATTTGTTGGTACACACACTGCATGACGTGTGTTTATATGCAAATAAGAGTAACAGTTTCACGTTATTGAGCGCTCCTTAATTTTTTAGGTTGTATTATTTAACTACGGCAGTAGCCTATGACAATTCGATTAGTTCTAGAGTTTGTTCTCTTGTCCTGTCAATAGATTTAATAGAAAACGTTCTTACTACACCACATGCGGCTATACAGGGATACTGCCAGAGACAGGAGGCTAAACGATCTTGACTGTGGGGAACTTAGAGCACTGTTGCAACATTTATTATTTCAGGCGGATTAGCCCCGTGAGCGGAATAGCCCGCTGGGCCCTAATTGGAGTAGCGACTGAGAGAAATAGCTGCAAACGTTAACAGCCAGTGCAGACTTTAATTTTTTTTCAGTAATTAGTGTAGACATAGGAGCGAGAGCGGCTCACCTTTGAGACGATGGTGTAGATTAGACCGCAGGTGGAGATGATGCCCAGCACGATGATGAAGCGGCCCACGTCTCGGTCGAAGCGGAAGTCGGCTGGCGGCGGGTACAGGATGGACCGCACCAGCTCGCCCTTGGCCGTCAGGTAGCCCGTCCGCAGGACCAGCGCCCTGGCAGAGCCGCCCTTCTGCCCTCGCGACTGCATCACCTGCCGCCAAACATCCCCGTCCGTCACAGCTCGTCCGGCTCAACAAGATTACAGTTACTTTCATTATGGACTCCATTGTGAGAACAGCACCTGTTAACTAAAATAAAAAATACATATAATTCTGCGTCTGCCACAAAAACGTTACTTCATTCGCTACGCGTTTCGGCTGTTAAACTATCATCATCAGATAGAAGGCGTTTTTAACGTAGCTGTTCTTACAAGGGAAGTGCGTCACCTCGAACGCTCGATCTTTCTGAGACTATTAACCTTGAGTGCAATACAGATATTAGCTACTACCTCTCACCCCTCCTCCCGCCCCCCTCTCTACCACCTTCATCAATTTTAACGTCTACCTAAACTTTACAATGAGAAAGAATTTTGTTTGAACACGTATTTTTAAAATGACGAGAGATAAACAATATTTAGATCTTTTAGGTGTTTTAATAAACCATGAACTAATGAATCAGTCGGTTATTTGTAACAATCTTTTTCAAAAAAATGGTTCAAATGGCTCTGAGCACTACGGGACTTAACATCTGTGGTCATCAGTCCCCTAGAACTGAGAACTACTTAAACCTAACTAACCTAAGGACATCACACACATCCATGCCCGAGGCAGGATTCGAATCTGCGACCGTAACAGTCGCGCGGTTCCGGACTGAGCGCCTAGAACCGCTAGACCATCGCGGCCGGCTAATCTTTTTCTATAGAATCATGAAGCAATTCTCAGTGTATCGCAATTGCTATGCATCTCCGCATGCCAGGCATACACGGTAGACTACTACCTCTCCTGGGTGATATGAATCGACTTCATTTACTTCCGGTGCGATGGACGTGAAAGAATTATGGGCAAATTTTAAACACATTGTAAATCACGCACTGGACAAGTATGTGCCGAAAAAATGGGTTACGGACGGAAAAGACTCACCGTGGTTTAACAGCGCAATTCGGAGAATGCTCAGGAAGCAAAGACGGTTGCACTCGTGGTACAAGAAAGATCGGGAGAATGAGGACAGGCAAAAGTTAGTAGAGAATGGTGCTGCTGTAGAAAGAGGTATTCAACCACTACCACCGTCGCACCTTAGCAAAAGATCTTGCTGCAAACCCAAGGAAATTCTGGTCTTACGTAAAATCGGTAAGCGGGTCGAAGGCTTCCATCCAGTCACTCGCTGATCAGTCTGGCCTGGCAACGGAAGACAGCAAAACAAAAGCTGAAATTTTAAATTTAGAATTTGAGAAATCTTTCACGTAGGAGGATCGTACAAACATACCGCCGTTTGAGTCTCGTACAGATTCCCGTATGGAGGACATAGTGACAGCTGAATGGGTTGAAAATAAATAAATCGCCAGGTCCTGATGGGATTCCAATTCGGTTTTACAGAGAGTACTCTACTGCATTGGCTCCTTACTTAGCTTGCATTTATCGCGAATCTCTTGCACAACGTAAAGTCCCGAGCTACTAGAAAAAAGCGACGGTGACGCCTGTATATAACAAGGGTAGAAGGACGTATCCTCAAAATTACAGACCAATATCCTTAACATCGGTTTGTTGCAGGATTCTCGAACATATTGTCAGTTCGAATATAATGAATTTCCTTGAGACAGAGAAGTTGCTGTCCATGCATCAGCACGGCTTTAGAAAGCATCGCTCCTGCGAAACGCAACTCGCCCTTTTTTCACATGATATCTTGCGAACCATGGATGAAGGGTATCAGACGGATGCCATATTCCTTGACTTCCGGAAAGCGTTTGACTCGGTGCCCGACTGCAGACTCCTAACTAAGGTACGAGCATATGGGATTGGTTCCCAAGTATGTGAGTGGCTCGAAGACTTCTTAAGTAATAGAACCCAGTACGTTGTCGTCGATGGTGAGTGTTCATCGGGGGTGAGGGTATCATCTGGAGTGCCCCACGGAAGTGTGGTAGGTCCGCTGTTGTTTTCTATCTACATAAATGATCTTATGGATAGGGTGGATAGCAATGTGCCGCTGTTTGCTGATGATGCTGTGGTGTACGGGAAGGTGTCATCGTTGAGTGACTGTAGGAGGATACAAGATGACTTGGACAGGATTTGTGATTGGTGTAAAAAATGGCAGCTAACTCTAAATATAGATGAATAGGAAAAAGAATCCTGTAATGTTTGAATTCTCCATTAGTAGTGTAGCGCTTGACACAGTCACGTCGATTAAATATTTGGGCGTAACATTGCAGAGCGATATGAAGTGGGACAAGCATGTAATGGCAGTTGTGGGGAAGGCGGATAGTCGTCTTCGGTTCATTGGTAGAATTTTGGGAAGATGTGGTTCATCTGTAAAGGAGACCGCTTATAAAACACTAATACGATCTATCTTGAGTACTACTCGAGCGTTTGGGATCCCAATCAGGTCGGATTGAGGGAGGACATAGAAGCAATTCAGAGGCGGGCTGCTAGATTTGTTACTGGTAGGTTTGATCATCACGCGAATGTTACGGAAATGCTTCAGGAACTCGGGTGGGAGTCTCTAGAGGAAAGGAGGCGTTCTTTTCGTGAATCGCTACTGAGGAAACTTAGAGAACCAGCATTTGAGGATGACTGCAGTACAATTTACTGCCGCCAACTTACATTTCGCGGAAAGACCACAAAGATAAGATAAGAGAGATTAGGGCTCGTACAGAGGCATATAGGCAGTCATTTTTCCCTCGTTCTGTTTGGGAGTGGAACAGGAAGAGAAGATGCTAGTTGTGGTACGAGGTACCCTCCGCCACGCACCGTATGGTGGACTGCGGAGTGTGGATGTAGATGTAGATACACGTTAAGAGCTCTCGCCATATAACTCAGGAAGCTGTCTACAAGTCTAGTCCCGCACGGCTCGGGCTGTTTCCCTCGTGGCTTCACTTAGCTTCCACGGCGTTCGGCGGCGCCAACCTCGCCGATAGGCAGCTTGCCTATCGTGGCAGAGAGCTCTGTAGTCTGGGCGCCACTTTCTTGGGCCATGGCACATGCTCACTCAGCACCACACTTCTTCTAAGGGCCGGCCGAAGTGGCCGTGCGGTTAAAGGCGCTGCAGTCTGGAACCGCAAGACCGCTACGGTCGCAGGTTCGAATCCTGCCTCGGACATGGATGTTTGTGATGTCCTTAGGTTAGTTAGGTTTAACTAGTTCTAAGTTCTAGGAGACTAATGACCTCAGCAGTTGAGTCCCATAGTGCTCAGAGCCATTTGAACCATTTCTTCTAAGGGAAGCTACCGGAGTACACTGCGGCCATCCCCACCAGCCCATCTCCTTCAGTATGCTGATGACACAGCTCTTCTCGTCTTTTTCCCTACAGTCCACAAATCTCAAAGATTCCACCAAATCCACCTCAGTCAGTTTTCCTCCTAGGGTAATCAAGGGCTGCTCAATATCAACCCCTCAAATACCCAGACAATAATTGAAGAATGAATCATCTGCACTTTCCACCTGCATGACTTCTACATGACATTTTCTGACATCCTATACAGTTAACTAACACACTAAAATATCTTAGACCAACCCTCGACCGGTAACTAATGTGGAAACCTCACCTACCAACCGTCCAACAGAAATCCCACAATAGACTAAAAGTACTAAAGCTACCAACACACCGAAATTGGGGATTAAACCCCTCCACTATTCTCCACACCTACAAACCTGATCTTCTGCTGTGTGAATGTTGCATGGGTCTCCACCCCACCAAAGTTCTGTAAGTATCTCCAAATCGTCCAACGCCATGTAACCTGTCTTGCTTTCTGAATTCATTTACCTTCCCCTACATGAATCCCTTACAACGTTATCAAATTCCCACCCCTCCTCACCCACATAGAACTCCTCCGCATCTCCTATACCATCTGCAAACTAGATTCCAATAACTCCATTGTCTCCTCTCACATCACAAACCGTGGTATGCTGCTGCACGCTGACAAACACATTCTTCCATACCTACAACTACACATACCCCAAATCCCGTTTCAACTCAGCTTCAAATAATCCTGTCTCCCAGACAACGAAATCGGCCCCGGTGTTTACTCCTCCTACCAAATTTAACTATTCCCCACCTGTCCCACTCCACATCAGGGCCCCTCTCTCCTTTCCTCTCTCCATCCATCCCTACCTCTTTCCTCCACACACACCACACTACTCCTCATTCTAACTGTTTCCCATTGACTGTATCACACCTATCCACCTCACCTCCGAACTATCCTATCCATAGTTTCCCTACCTAATAACCCCTACCTCTTTACCCACATCCGTCAACCCTATGGGACATATTCTCTCCTCCCACGACACTTATCTCCTAATGCATCCTTCAGATTCTAAGTGAAAGTGCAGTGCTTCAGTGTTTTTTATCGGAAAAATTTCACATATCTGTGGTGTGTTTTCAAAATGAATATATTTTCGTTTTTAGTTCTGTCTTTGAGTTTTAATTTAAGGTAGAAAAACAACCACAATTTTTGCACTCTTTATATATTTTCTAATTCGCTCGGCTGAAGAGCCGAATATTGTATTTCTGACAGCCCATTCCCCCCCCCCCCCCCATATGGGGCGACAGCGATGAAATAACATTAAAGGAAATAAATACACTGTGGACAGGACGGAGGCTGATGCCGTAACTGCCGGTACGTTGACTCGCATCATTCGCAGCAAGACGTCGCCTCAACCATGGCAACGTGTTCTCATTTTTGCTGTTCTGAAACCAGGAAAAAATATAGCCAATCCTAAGGACAGTCGCTCTATTAGCCTACTCCCTTTCTGATCAATGTGGAAATGTCGTGTGGCTAGGGCCTCCCGTCGGGTAGACCGTTCGCCTGGTGCAGGTCTTTCGATTTGACGCCACTTCGGCGACCTGCGCGTCGATGGGGATGAAATGATGATGCTTAGGACAACACAACACCCAGTCCCTGAGCGGAGAAAATTTTCGAACCCGGGCCCTTAGAATTGACAGTCTGTCACGCTGACCACTCAGCTACCGGGGCGGACTCTGATCAATGTATCTGAACGAATCCTCCTGCTACAGATCTCTCAGAAAATTACAGAAGATGGTTTTCTTCCTCCGGAACAGCTTGGATTCAGAGAAGGACACTGAAACGCCCCCCAACTCCTTCGAGAGGCTGAAGTAAATACTGGGTGCCCTCTTTCTGGATGTAAAGCGAGCGTTTCACAGCGTTTGGCTCTCAGGCCTACTATAAAAACTTTTCGCCTTTGGCTTTCACGGTCACTACCTTCAGCTGATGGAAAGTTATCTCCGGGATTGGGAGTTCATAGTCCAGACGGATTAGGCCACTTGTACCATCCGACCTAACGGAGAAGGGGTCCCGCAAGGATCTGTCCTTGGGCCTGTCCTCTATTCGCTCTACACCTTTGACCTACCCAGAATGCTTCAAGTTACTTGGGCGGCTTACACAACGACACCATGCTCCTCACGAGAAGTCGCTGACCACCACTCATACACTGACACTTGCAGGTCGCGTGTTCAGACCTAGAGGACTGGGCAGCGTAATGGAGGACAGGCAACAATAGGAGTAACAGCCAAGACGTCGTTGAGTGATACCGCAACTGCAGCTCTTTGGCGAACTTATACAATAGTCTGATGACGCAAAGTACCTCACCTGGCAGAACCACGTGCGCGATGTTAAACGGAAGGCGCAGCAATGACTCGGAGCAGTCTTCCCACTCCTGCATGAAGGACCCACTTTGTCGGTCGACTGTGGCCTCATACTCTTCCGGGCTGGTGTCCGGCCCTCCAGCGGACGTCGTGCTACGGAGGCTATATGGTGTACCTCGGTGGTTTCCAGCACAATCTCTTCACGACGCACTACAAGAAACAGAGGTCCTTCCTCGCTTCCAACATTACGCCCGCAAGACGTATGAAAAGACAGGGGAATCCCTTATTCATCCGCCAACTTGACCGACAAAATGACGACAGGGACCGCTTTCGGAGACTCGTGGCCTTCCTAATGATAGACAGTAAGGCCACCTCTCTGTGACCGAGATAGGTGGCGCAGTGGTTAGCAAACTGGACTCGCATTCGGGAGGACGACGGTTCAATCCCGCGTCCGGCCATCCGTTAGGTTTTCCGTGATTTCCCTAAATCGCTCCAGGCAAATGCCGGGATGGTTCCTTTGAAAGAGCAGGGCCGACTTCCTTCCCTAATCCCATGAGACCGATGACCTCGCTGTTTGGTCTCTTCCCCCAAACAACCCTAACCCCTCTCTGTGAGCCTGCAGTCCCTGTCACTATCACTCACGAAACGACACATCAATACACTGAAGCAAAAAATGAATAATACGCACTGCTGTCGCAGTAAATGCGCAAGGGTAAACACTGCCTTACGTCCTACACGCCCAGGAAGGAAAGACAGTGACAACGCGTGCGCTGCGGGCAGTTACGTCTCCGGGGTTCACGCCTATCGCATCAGCAGCTCACCAAACGGAGTCATCACCCTCACCGGAAACACCTGTCGTTGACGCCACGCAGCACCGCCGTCCACCGCTTCCAGGTGCCACGCCACGCCCCAGATCGTCCCACCGGTAGCCATCGTAGTCGTGCTACGCCGCCGACACCCGTAGACACCCGATGTCCCGGAAGTACCGTCATCCTCAACTTCACACTCCGAGTTCCAGGTTGGTTACTACCGTCAATCATCCTCAGCTCTGGCTTTGACATCTACCACGACTCATGGACTTCATCGTGTAGGAGCTTCCCGAGCAACGCCTAGCAGAGACATTTCTGTTTATACTTCAGTTGTGTGGACGCTCATCTTCGGACACCGTATTTGAGTTCTGTTCTTATATCGATAATGCAGTCCGCCCCAGGTAGCTGAGTGAGCCGGCACGGTAGCTCAGCGTGTTCGGTCGGAGGGCTAGCTGCCCTCTGTAATTAAAAAACTGAGTTAATGGATCAACAACAAACTGAAACGGGTGTCTTTCGACGTCCGCCCAGAGCAGATACAACGAACGAAAACGAACAAAATGAGATTTTTTAAAAAAAGTGGTCAGCGCGACAGAATGTCAATCCTAAGGGCCCGGGTTCGATTCCCGGCTGGGTCGGAGATTTTCTCCGCTCAGGAACTGGGTGTTGTCCTAATCATCATCATTTCATCCTCATCGACGCGCAAGTCGCCGAAGTGGCGTCAAATCGAAAGACTGTCACCCGGCGAACGGTCTACCCGATGGGAGTCCCTAGTCACACGATTTTTTTAAATCGATAATGCACATTTTTACTGCAAAGAACGTATCTCACTTCTTCCAATTACATATACCGGCTATAAGCAATTGTTCCACAAGGTACTTGCTCTGCACCATACGTGTCCCTAGCGACACTTAATTCACCCAAACCTTGCAGCCTCCATTTAAAATCAGTCAAATTAAAATAGGTGCGCAATACGCATTGTTTGTAAATCACTTGATTGCTAGACTCTTGCTTCTGACCTGGCAGAAGCTAGAAGATATCAGCCCGTCAATGCTATGTGTCTGACCACCATCACTATCACCACTACCACTGCTACTACTACAAATAATAATAATAATAATAATAATACAGCATTGTAGTAGAATTACTATTGTCTTGTGCTGTCAATTAGATCGTTCATCTCTTCAAATGGCTCTGAGCACTATGCGACTTAACTTCTGAGGTCATCAGTCACCTAGAACTTAGAACTAATTAAACCTAACTAACCTAAGGACATCCCACACATCCATGCCAGAGGCAGGATTCGAACCTGTGACCGTAGCGGTCGCTCGGTTCCAGACTGTAGCGCCTAGAACCGCGCGTCCACTCCGGCCGGCTTCATCTCTTCCGATGTGAATAATGAAGCAGTTACTGGTCCAATGCAGAAACTACCTACAACTCTTTGAAGACATTTTCATGAGATATTTAAGTATATGTAATGTACACTGAGGTGTCAAAAGTCATGGGGTAGAGATATGATGTACAGATGACAGTAGTATCGTGTACATGGGGTATAAAAGAAAGTACATTGGCGTGTTCAAATGGTTCAAATGGCTCTGAGCACTATGGGACTCAACTTCTGAGGTCATTAGTCCCCTAGAACTTAGAACTACTTAAACCTAACTAACCTAAGGACATCACACACATCCATGCCCGAGGCAGGATTCGAACCTGCGACCGTAGCGGTCCCGCGGTTCCAGACTGCAGCGCCTAGAACCGCACGGCCACTTCGGCCGGCTACATTGGCGGGGTTTTCATTTGTACTCAGACAATTCATGTGAAAGGTTCCGACGTGACTGTGGCCGCATGACCGTAATTAATTGACTTTTGATTACGGAATAATACTTGAAGCCAGACGCCTGGGACATTACATTTCGAAAATCGTTAGGAAATTCAATATTCCAAGATCCACAGTGTCAAGAGTGTGTCGAGAATACGAAATTTCAGGCATTACCTCTCGCCGCAGACAATGCAGTGGCCGACGGCCTTTATTTAACGACCGAGTGCAGTGGCTTTTGGGTAGAGTTGTCAGTGTTAATTGACAAGCAACACTGTATGGTATAACCGTAGAAATCATTATGGGACGTAGACGAACTTATCCATTAGACAATGGACTGAAATTTGTCCTTAATGGGCTATGGCAGCAGACGACCGACTCTAGTGCCTTTGCCGGCCGCGGTGGTCTCGCGGTTCTAGGCGCGCAGTCAGGAACCGTGCGACTGCTACGGTCGCAGGTTCGAATCCTGCCTCGGGCATGGATGTGTGTGATGTCCTTAGGTTAGTTAGGTTTAAGTAGTTCTAAGTTCTAGGGGACTGATGACCACTGCAGTTGAGTCCCATAGTGCTCAGAGCCATTTGAACCATTTTTTTCTAGTGCCTTTGCTAACGGCACGACATCGGCTGCAGCGCCTCTCTTGGGTTGATGACCATATCGATCGGGCCGGAGACTACCTGGAAATCGTGGCCTAGTCAGAAGAGTCCCAATTTCAGTTGGTAAGAAATGATGAAATGGTTCTAGTGTGGCGAAAACCCCACGAAGCCAAGGACTCAAGTTGTCAACAAGGCTCTGTGCAAGCTGGTTGAGGCTCCATAATGATTTGGGCTGTGTTTACACGGAATGGACTGGGTCGTCTGGTCCCACTGAACCGATCATTGACTGATAATAGCCACGTTCGGCTACTTGGAGAACATTTACAGCCATTCATGGACTTCATGTACGCAAACAACGTTGGAATTTCTATGGATGACAATGTGCCACCTCACCGACGCACAGTTGTTCGCAGCTGGTTCGATGAACATTTTGGACGATTCGAGCGAATGATTTGGTCACCCAGATCGCCCGACATGAATGCTATCGACCATTTATGGGACATAATCGAGAGGTCAGCTCGTGCGCAAAATCCTTCACCGGCAACACTTTTGCGATTACGGATGACGGTAGAGGCAGCATGCCTCAGTGTTTCTGCAAGGGAATTCCATCGACTTGTAGAGTCCATGCCACGTCGAACAGCTCCACTATGCCGGACGAAATGAGGTCCGGCACGGTGTTAGGAGGTATCCAATGACTTTTGTCAGCTCACTGTGTTAATCGTGTGAAAGGTTCGTCTCCGTAGCTGCTCGGTGACTGGGTGCTGTGATGTCCTCATCATCATTTCATCATCGGCGTGCAAGTCGTCGAGAAGTGGCGTCAAATAAAAAGTCTTACACTAGGCGGCGAACAACCGCAGATGCCGTCTCGCAGCCAACTGTACAGGATGGCGGGTATGGGCAGGCGGTGGGCGTTATGGAATAACAGAGTAATTTTTAAAGAAAGGTCATTTATTGGCTAAAGCATGTTGAAAGGGGATACATAGGCCTAGGGAGGTGAGGGTGAGCCAGAGCTTACAATTTGGCGAACATTGTTCGCGAAGCTACCGAAAGTGGTTGTCTGCCAAAACTAAGTCCACAGTGCCGCAGCACCGGGAGAAGCGGGAGATGTTCAATGCTACAGGGCCACATCCGACTCGCGGGTGAGCAAGAATACAAGAGAGCGGGCCCGGCGACGGGCGGCCGGGTATATTCGACGCACCACGCGACTTCCTCCACCCTGATTGGTCAGGACCGAGCAAACCGTGCGGGCGGCATGGAACTTTCCAGAGCGTTGCCTGCTAAGCGACGCCTGGGGCGGCGTTACCTCGTAAGCACATGAGAGAAGCGCGTGATCAAGGTGCCCTTCCTCGGTGCTGACTTCCTGTTACTAGACCGTGGGACGAAAGAATTTACAGGCAGCTAACACTGCCAGCGGTGGCTTGGCCGCAATGGAAAAATGAAGTTACCGTTTAGGTGCTCATATAATAAAGTAAAATCCCCTATTGTCTGGCTCATCCTTTACACAACAACGCCATACGATCATTTCATCTTGGGAAATACACAGAAACGGAACGTAGCAGTATTATATGAATCGCAGCATCGACTCTTTAGTGTTCATCGCGGACTTTGCAAGCACGTAGCATCAGCTATTTAATGTTCAACATAGGCTTGGTCTGCGGTACATTGCGATGGAAATATGCTCAAATGCGAAGTTCGAAGATACCTATTTGCTGCGTTGATTGGCAGGTGGTAATGACCATGGCGTTGAACATCTGTATCGAAAGAGATTTACAGAAGTGCGGTGTCCCTGCAGCAAGACGTTTATTCCAATTTATGGTCGTCTAAACGAGAATGGGACGTTTAAACCTACCACTCGCGACTAGGGGGTGCGTAGAAAATCGGGGACAGCTCAACTGGAGGAGAAACTTCTTCGTGCAATTGTCGACAAACCTACCATCAGCGTAGGACAAGTAGCTGCAACAAGTAATGTTGACCACATGACTGTCTTGAGAGTGCTACATGAGAAGGTGCTACACCTGTACCTTGTACAGCGTGTGCAGGCACTATAAGCAGCTGATTTTTGTGCACAAGTACACTTCTGCGAATGTTTCATTCAACAATGCGTCAGCCCTCACTTTACTGCAAATGTGTTGTTTGCAGATGAGGCTACGTTTCAGCGTGATCAGATTGTAAATTGTCACAGTCAGCATGTATTAGCTATCGAGAATCCTCACGAGATTATCGAATCACGTCATCAACAAATTTTTTCTGTCAACGTACGGGCCTGGATTGTTGGTGACTCTCCCTTCCTTATATTGTTCCACTCATGCTCAGCCCCTTCCTTATATTCTTCCACTCATGCTCAGCGGAGGAACTTACGATGCCTTTAAGAGAACACTCTACCTGTTCTGCTAGAGTATGTGCCTTTAAGTGTACGATAAAGCATGTACTTCATGCACGATGGAGCTCCTCCTTGTTCCAGTGTTAATGTTAGTAGGTTTCTAAACAACAAATTCCGTGATGGATAGATAGGTAGAGGTGGACGAATTCTTTGCCTTCCACGCTCTCCGAACCAAGACACACTAGACTTTGATTTATGGGGACTTTTGAAACGCCTTGTGTACGAACCCCGGTAAGTGATGTACAGAGTTTCCGTGCCCGTGTTGTGGAAATCCATGAAATAATACGCAGTTCTTCAGGAACACATCAGCGCATCAGGGATTCAATGCGACTGCGGGTTGATGCATGTATCCTTGCTAACGGAGCGTATTTGGAACATTTAATGTAGGAAAGTGTTTCATACTATGCTGACTCGTTCTTTTCGTGTGAGTTTCCAGATATTAATGTGTTGAATAATTGTATGGTGGCATGGTCTCCTGACCTTCATTTGTACATACTCCGTCCTCACATTCAAGACGCCTCATTCGAACCAAAACTCGATAAGGTAGAGTCAGTTTTGTATGACTATAATATTTTTCGTTCGTTTAATGTTTTTCTTACACTAACTAGCAATACTTCAATACCCAAGTATTCCACTAGTTACGTAAGAATATAGAATATTTTTGTGTCTTTTCCTTACAGGGGATGACGCCAGAAGATATTTGTTGCTGAATGTTTTCCAAGCAGTTCTTGTTGGTACATTAGGAGCGTCTGCCTGACTTCTGTAGTAGTATGAGGTGGAAATTGTTTCTTGCAGGAGCCAAAGGGTACTTGTTGGATCAATCCACTGCGCAACTTCACAAAATAAAACCCACACACTCAAAGAGTTGTGGAAACTGAGCTCTAACATGGAAATGGAATAATGTCCAAATAGAATATTTTATTCCTCTGTGAGGGAGGAATGTTTCCTGATAGCTTGGTCATACCTTTTTGTTACACCCTGTGTGTTTAAGGCATAAATTTATTTTTACTTTTTATTTTCTATTATTATTGTACTACATTTCTATGCTTATTCGACAGTGTCTCTCCCTCACGCAAGGAACAGTCCGTCCCCGTAACTGAGTGGTCAGAGCGACGAAATGTCAATCCTAGGGGCACAGGTTAGATTCCCCGCTGGGTCGGAGATTTTCTTTGCTCAGGAACTGGGTGTTATGTTGTCCTAATCATCCTCGTTTCATCCCCATCGACGCGCAAGTCGCCGAAGTGGCGTCAAATCGACAGACTTGCACACGGCGAACGGTGTACCCGACTGGAGGCCGTAGCCACACGACATTTCCATCTACGCAAAGAACGTGAAAAGGTCTACGTATGTTACAACGCCTCTCAGTTTCAACTCATAGCTGGGTGACATGGTTCCAGTCTCTAGCGGTTGTATCCTGTGCCCGTTATTGTAGAGTTTCACTGAACTGTGACGCGATCAAAGAGAACGTCATCTGGCACAGATCCAGCAATCTTCCGTCTCCACTTGCAGCAGTAAGCTCCATTGCCAGCTTGCCCTAAAACGAGGAAAATATCGCAGAGATTGTCGCTTTCGTTGGGGTATGAAGTGGAATATGGTGACAACATAAATCGCGCGTGCGTGACGTGAGCGACTGGCGTGTAGTGTAGTTACCTCTGTCCCGCAGAAGAGCGTGTGGTTGCTGTCCTCTCGGGCGTTGTAGTAGCCGCCGGCGGTCTTGGGCAGCGGCGTCTTCGTCACGGGAACGCTCTCACCTGGAAAAAAAATAGTGTTTCGTGTTCATGTCTCATCTCAAGTCTGTCGACAGTCAGTATGTAAACAATGTCTGTCTGCGTAAACACATTGAAGGAAAAAAATAGTACACCCTTTTAGAGGTTTCGAATTCACTCAAGATTTATCGTTAGAGCAGTGCGTATGGGTTACATGAAATGATTATGTTTACAGCCCAATAGCACAAGTGGTTCTGAGATAGCCGGCGACCCATGCTGAAACTCGCATAATACACTCCTGGAAATTGAAATAAGAACACCGTGAATTCATTGTCCCAGGAAGGGGAAACTTTATTGACACATTCCTGGGGTCAGATACATCACATGATCACACTGACAGAACCACAGGCACATAGACACAGGCAACAGAGCATGCACAATGTCGGCACTAGTACAGTGTATATCCACCTTTCGCAGCAATGCAGGCTGCTATTCTCCCATGGAGACGATCGTAGAGATGCTGGATGTAGTCCTGTGGAACGGTTTGCCATGCCATTTCCACCTGGCGCCTCAGTTGGATCAGCGTTCGTGCTGGACGTGCAGACCGCGTGAGACGACGCTTCATCCAGTCCCAAACATGCTCAATGGGGGACAGATCCGGAGATCTTGCTGGCCAGGGTAGTTGACACGTTGGGTGGCACGGGATACATGCGGACGTGCATTGCCCTGTTGGAACAGCAAGTTCCCTTGCCGGTCTAGGAATGGTAGAACGATGGGTTCGATGACGGTTTGGATGTACCGTGCACTATTCAGTGTCCCCTCGACGATCACCAGTGGTGTACGGCCAGTGTAGGAGATCGCTCCCCACACCATGATGCCGGGTGTTGGCCCTGTGTGCCTCGGTCGTATGCAGTCCTGATTGTGGCGCTCACCTGCACGGCGCCAAACACGCATACGACCATCATTGGCACCAAGGCAGAAGCGACTCTCATCGCTGAAGACGACACGTCTCCATTCGTCCCTCCATTCACGCCTGTCGCGACACCACTGGAGGCGGGCTGCACGATGTTGGGGCATGAGCGGAAGACGGCCTAACGGTGTGCGGGACCGTAGCCCAGCTTCATGGAGACGGTTGCGAATGGTCCTCGCCGATACCCCAGGAGCAACAGTGTCCCTAATTTGCTGGGAAGTGGCGGTGCGGTCCCCTACGGCACTGCGTAGGATCCTACGGTCTTGGCGTGCATCCGTGCGTCGCTGCGGTCCGGTCCCAGGTCGACGGGCACGTGCACCTTCCGCCGACCACTGGCGACAACATCGATGTACTGTGGAGACCTCACGCCCCACGTGTTGAGCAATTCGGCGGTACGTCCACCCGGCCTCCCGCATGCCCACTATACGCCCTCGCTCAAAGTCCGTCAACTGCACATACGGTTCACGTCCACGCTGTCGCGGCATGCTACCAGTGTTAAAGACTGCGATGGAGCTCCGTATGCCACGGCAAACTGGCTGACACTGACGGCGGCGGTGCACAAATGCTGCGCAGCTAGCGCCATTCGACGGCCAACACCGCGGGTGCTGGTGTGTCCGCTGTGCCGTGCGTGTGATCACTGCTTGTACAGCCCTCTCGCAGTGTCCGGAGCAAGTATGGTCGGTCTGACACACCGGTGTCAATGTGTTCTTTTTTCCATTTCCAGGAGTGTAGTACGTGGCATACCCTTCACAGGCGGCACCCAGTCGATCGTACAGATGGCGAATACTGTCCTGGGATACGTTATGCCAGGCCTGCTCGACCTGTTCAGGCAGTTCCGTAAGAGTTGTTGGTTGACGAGTTGCACGAGTGACTTCCTAGTCCCACCATATCCCGCACGCGCTGGGCTGGCGAGAAGTATGGGTGTCCTGCCGGCCAGGGAAGTTGCTGCACTTCTTGAAGAGCAAGTTGAGTTGCATTGGTGACGTGTGGGTGAGCATTATTCTGTTGGAACAGCACATCACTTTCCTCTTGCAAGAACGCCAAAAGAACGGGTCTAACAATTTCTTCACGTACAGAGCGCTGGTTAACGATCCCTCCAGAAACACCAAAAGTGAACGACAGTTGCAGCTTATCGCACCCAAGACCATAAATCCTGGAGTGGGTTCAAAATGGCTCTGAGCACTATGGGACTTAACAGCTGAGGTTATCAGTTCCCTAGAACTTAGAACTACTTAAACCTAACTAACCTAAGGATATCACACACATCGATGCCCGAGGCAGGATTCGAACCTGCGACCGTAGCGGTCGCGCGGTTCCAAACTGAAGCGCTTAGAACCGCTCGGCCACCAGCGGCCGGCTCCTGGAGTGGGGCCATTGCGTTTATGCCGTACACACAAACGACCATCACTTGCGTGCAAGCAGAGTCTGCTTTCATCGCTGAAGACCACGTTGCGCCATTACGTCTTCCAAATGATCCTCTGGCGGCACCTGTCGAGTCGTGCACGTCGATGCTGTGGCGTCAGTGGAAGACGGGGCAGAGGCGTGTGTGCCGATAGTCATATTGCTACTTGATACGCCCTGCTTATCCCGCAGGACAGGACAGATAGAATAAATTGTGGAAAGGGGCCAAAATAAGGGATTGTCAGTTACACTCGAACATACAACTTTACTATTTGATCAAACATTACAAGAGCCCAAAAAAATTCTTTTACAGACAACTGTAATCTTTGGGACTTAATTACCAGCTGAATGCCACTTTAATTTAAAAAGGGCTGAAGGCTTATAACTTAAAACGCAAGCATAATCAGAAATTTAAAAGGCAAGCCTTATCTTAAAACAGTTCTTTAGTTAGGCTGAAGTAGGCAAGTTAAATCCAAATCGGCTGAAGGCCGAACATTTAAAACTCCAAAACATTAATTTTTTTAAAGTACCAAAGACCTTACGTGAAAAAGTTCTTTAATTTAGGCTTGAGACTTTAAGGACAAACAACTGAAACTGGCTGAATGCCGAAGACTTAAAAATTCAAAATTTTTTTAAATGCCAAAGGGCTTAGGTGAAACATTACCTTAAACTAGGCTGAAGGCCTTAAGAGCAAAACAACTCTCATTTAAAACACAAGACTGGCTAGAAGTCATACAAGTACCAACAACAAGAAAAAATTGAAAAAAATAAGGCAATCCACACAAGGGCGCCCAGATGTTCGAGGGTCGGCCTGTAATTCAAACACTAAAGCTCGCTTAGGTGAGACAGGCAGTCGGGCCAACCATTCACGATCCGACGACAACCCAACCGACCGACAGTCAGCGGATCCACCAACAAGGTAACTTCCACTTCACCCGACCAGGGCACAACAGGGAGTTCAACGGAACAACGTAGACACACAGATGGTGCTATGGTAGCTATGCCACTACGCTATCTGTTGTCTGACGACTGTGAAACCATTATCACTACATCTACTACCCCTCATGTGGCATATGCAGTCATCAGATCAAAATCGAATTCGTCTTTCAGGTGTACTAATTTCTTTCCAGCAGTGTACATCGTCACTGTTCGCTAGAGGATGACGTAAAGTCAAAGTAGTCCAATATTCAGGGAATGACAGTAGGACAGCAGATGATGCAGGAATCCTGCATCGTCGCCTAGTGGAGGTGGTTTGCCGTTGCCTTCTTCCGACCTGTCGCGAAGTTTCATTAGGTTGTCTCTGTCTGCTTGTACAGTGAAGTGCAGTGTTGTTATGAATGAAAGCAATGGAGAGGGTGATATCATGTGCCGGCACAGAGCATCCTTCTCTGCACTAGCATCAGTGGGGTCGCCAAGCATAACGTAACCATCCGATGGACGGATCAGAGTCAACAGTGTCTCATGCCGTCACTTCAGGAGACAGTGTCGAAAGGTCTGGAAAGTGATCCAGGATACTGGCGTAAAGGCCGTTGATCAGGAACCTTACGTCACCACGTCTCCTCTCCTCCCAAATGCTAGCAGTGAAACGTTTCCCCTTCCTCGGGCATGGGTGTGTGTGTTTGTCCTTAGGATAATTTAGCTTAAGTAGTGTGTAAGCTTAGGGACTGATGACCTTAGCAGTTAAGTCCCATATGATTTCACACACATTTGAACATTTTGAAAAGTTTCCATCACCAGTATTCATAAAGGCTTACCCCAGACTCGAACGCCACAGTGAAGTATATGTTTCTATATCTACATCCATATCTACATCAATACTCCACAAGCCATCTCTTTAATCTTGTCCTCATGGTCTCTTCGTGAAATATGTGTAGGAGAAAGCGATATATTCTTTGACTCTCTCGGATTTTTTTTTAAATTTGTGGTAGGGTCTTATGGGACCAAACTGCTGACGTCATCGATCCCTAATGTAGTGATTAATAAAAAAAAAAGAAAAATATTAGAGAAGAAAAGAAAAAGTTTGAAAATGTGGGAAGAAATGGTGAATAAAAAAAAGGGGTTTTATAATCCTAAATGACCGTGAAAAAGGGAAAGAATGAAAAGCAAATCGGACTTCGTATTACAGAAAAGCTATAGTTGGGGTGGTCCTTGTGGCGTTTTTGAGCAAAAGTTAAACCAATTTCCACTACAAAACTTACTGAAAAGAAACAGAGAATAACAAAATTTAATTGACATGGGTAAGTGGTGTAGATAAATCATCCATTACCAGGTTAACATGTCTTCTTTCGTGCGGCGTCCAGGTCTTCAAAAATCTCCTTCAATTCTGCGTGAAAAATCTGCTCCGAAATCTTGCAATAGTCCAGGAATCACTAATTTATACCAATTAAAATCATCTTGATACTGTATGCAATTTAATTCACTTTGCTACTTCCATCCACCGAATTTCTTAACAACTTCCACAATGTCTACACATTACAATCAGATCAAGATTAGCCATTAAGTTTTTACGTCAGCATCAGATCACGCCTGCCTTAAGCTTCGGCTATCGAGAGACAAATAAAAAACGGATAGAAAACAAAAAAAGTGTTGCCATTTTAGTTTTTTCTCTGCCGTCGAGCGCTCATACCGCTGCGACGGGATATTTTTTATCTGAGGGAACGAGTGTAGCGCGGCGAAATTCAAAGCCCCGCTACACTACGCTTACACACTGCTGAATCTAAGTTGAACTAACTTACGCTAAGAACGACACACACACCCATGCCCGAGCGAAGACTCGAACCTCCGACGGGGGGAGCCCCGTGGACCGTGACAAGGCGCCTAGACCGCGCGGCTAACCCACGGGGCTCTCTCGGAACTACGAGGGTAATCCCAAAAGTAAGGTCTCCTATTTTTTTTATAAGTACATAGACCTGTTTATTTCTACAATGGTTTACGTCAGTTTACAGCTTGAACGTTTAGCTATTTTTCGACATAATCACCATTTCTGTCGATGCATTTTTGTAGAAGCTGTGGCAGTTTTTGTATGCACATGTCATACCAGCTCGCCGCCATGCTGTTCAGAAAGTTATGAACTGGAGTGATTGTTGCTTCGTCTCAGGTGTAAAGTGGCATGCCCAGATTTCGTCATCAGTGACAATTGAGACCAGAAAGTTGGCCTGTTCGGCTGCCAGGCGGTGAAGAAATGCGCGGCAAGCATCAACTCGTTGCCGCAAGTGGTCCTCAGTCAGCATGCGTGGCACCCATCTTGCGCACAACTTCCGGTAGTTCAATGCTTCCGTTAGAATTCTGTGAGCGCTGCTTCTCGAAACCTCAGGAACCAACGTGCAGAGATCATCTAGGGTGATCCACCGATCTTCACGCATGCTTTGCTCAACCTTCAACACTGTCTCCTGAGAAATTGACGGTCTCTCGCTCCTTTGTTCGTCGTAAATTTCGGTCCGACCAGCTGAAAACTTTCCTCGCCACTTACGAACATTTTTTGATGATGATGATTGGTTTGTGGGGCGCTCAACTGCGCGGCTATCAGTGCCCGTACAAATTCCAACCTTTGCTCAGTCCAATTTCGCCACTTTCATGAATGATGATGAAATGATGAGGACAACACAAAATCTCGCCGGGAATCGAACCAGGGACACCTACGAACATTTTTGACATCCATGCACGACTCACCATACACTTCCGACAATTGGCGATGGATTTCAATCGGCGCAGGGCCCCTTGCGTTCAAAAACCGAATAACTGCGTGCAATTAGCACTTGTCGGTAACATCCAACGGGAGCTTCGTTCTCAACTTCTGCCAAGCCAAGTCTGAGCGCCTCAGCGCGGCGTGCACATGTTTACACACAGCGCGTGAAGCACTCTTCATAACAGTGTGAATAACTGCCACACAAACATATTTCTGTACTTATAAAAAAAATAGGAGACCTTACTTTTGGGATTACCCTCGTATAACAATAAATCACACCGTGATGGAGAACGCCTCTGCTGCGGAGGCAAGTGATAAGACACTAGCGGAAAGTGAAAAGTACACATTTACAAAGATGTACGGTAGAAGCAACTTTTCATGCATCTTGTTTGCCAGTTAAGTACAAGGAAGCACGGGTACAATTATATAACCGTTCTTCCTCAGTTTATTTCCGTTATTTTACTAAGAAGGGACGGCATGAAAAGAGGGCGATGATTTTTATACGACGGTCCCGTGCCGGCCGCGGTGGTCTCGCGGTTCTAGGCGCGCAGTCCGGAACCGTGCGACTGCTACGGTCGCAGGTTCGAATCCTGCCTCGGGCATGGATGTGTGTGATGTCCTTAGGTTAGTTAGGTTTAAGTAGTTCTAAGTTGTAGGGGACTGATGACCACAGCAGTTGAGTCCCATAGTGCTCATAGCCATTTGAACCATTTTTTTTTTCGACGATCCCGTGAAAGAGATTAGTGGTTGGATATTGAATTTCGGAATTAGTGATTGCAATAAAATGTAGCTTAAATGGGATCAGTTGTAAAGAAGCATGTCACTTACGCAACGGCGTATGTGCGTGGGGTTTGGTGGAATACCTGTAGTCTTATTGAGAAAATAATGGGCCATTGCCTGTTTAAAAAGGGGATGCGTTACCGCGTTATTTGAAACTGAAATAATGGCAGAATAATTTGAAGGCATCGGACTTAGAAATCCCCGAACTAAACTTTCGAGAAGATGAGGTTCTTAGATATTTTGGCTGTGCAATCTGCACTAATACCATTGACATTTTCTGCTGGCCAAATACATGTCTTTGTTTCTTTGTTGTCAGCGTATGGCGACTGTCCCACAGACAATGTAAAGCTGTAACAAGAAACATGGATAATTATTGAATTATTGGTGATCAATGTTAATTAAATTGTTAGAACAACTGACTGAATTAACTCAAATACAGTTTTTTATATTTATGTAAATAATACACATTACAAAACGGTTCCAGCACTTGTAATGGAAAAGGTGCCTAGTCGTAGCTTGGGGTAAAACAAAAGCGTGTCTCCTTTGCGGCAGCGAGGAAGACGTAAAAAATATCATTCATTTATTTAAACAAAATACATCACAGAGAGTACCTAAAGGTTCTTAAACGCAGCTCATCGCTGCTCCATCGTTGTGGGTGTGTTGGAACAATACAATTTACTGAGGTCAAAAAAATGTCAAAATAATGTAAAGCAGAACATCGATTTGCACAATACTGATCAACCGAAAAGTCGACTAACCGAAAGCGTTTCAGTTGGCAAATTGAAATCTGTGTCAAGTAGAATTCCACCAGTGTTGGGGCTGGGCAGTTCCGTCTTTTCCCTTTTCCTGCCAACCGTCGATGTTGCTATTAGGTGTCCGCAGCTCGTGGTCGTGCGGTAGCGTTCTCGCTTCCCGCGCCCGGGTTCCCGGGTTCGATTCCCGGCGAGGTCAGGGATTTTCTCTGCCTCGTGATGACTGGGTGTTGTGTGATGTCCTTAGGATAGTTAGGTTTAAGTAGTTCTAAGTTCTAGGCGACTGATGACCATAGCTGTTAAGTCCCGTAGTGCTCAGAGCCATTTGAACCATTTTTGTTGCTATTAGGTAAACGCTTGGTTGTTAGTGTTTATGATGAACTGCATACGTTTTTTTGATTCCCGAATAAAATATTAATTTCAAATGTAAGATTGATGAATTTCTTAGCTGTTGATGAGCAGTGGAAGAAGGACGACATGTGGGAAAAATTCTTCTTTTAATAACTTTGAAAAAATTATTTCATGTAATCCGCAAAGAACGTCTGAGACACCACCCAGATTCGTTTTCCGGGGAATACAGTAAGAGGGGAACTGCCGTGAATGCTCTGAAAGCGCGGAGAAATGACCTAAGAGGCAGTGCGTACAGAACCAACCTTTGTCGCGCTGAAAGGAAGACTGTTTGAATATACAGGGTGTCCGAAAAGACTTTCCCTGATTGCATAAATTGATAACTCAGGCTAGAAGTAAGATACAATTATGAAACTTGTGTCGAATTGTTTGCGACTATCAAAGTTTTTTTCAGTTTTAGGTTCGCAGTACGTAAGTAGTGGATGAGGTGCAGTGCCCAAGAATCCATGTTAACGAGTAAGGAGAAGGCACAGTGTGTCCTGTGGTGCCATGAGACACGATCACCAACCACAGTGCAGAGACACTTCCAGACAACATTTGGAAGGAATCCACCTGATGTCAAGAGCGTTAAAGCCTGGTATGAGAAGTTCAAGAACACAGGATCGGTTGCTGACCTTCCGAGGTCTGGTCGACCAAGAACCTCAGCAGACAGGGTGGAAGCTGTAAGGCAGTCTTTTCTGCGAAGTCCGAAGAAGTCGGTGCGCAGTGCCTCACGTGAATTACAGATGCCAAAAAGCTCTTTCCATGACATTTTACACAAATGTTTATTGTTTCGTGCATGCAAAGTGCAAATCGTTCAGGCCTTGTTGCCCAATGACAGTACACGTCGATATGACTTTGCGGTCGAAATGCTATCACGTATTGAGGACGATGATGGTTATCTCAGACGAATTGCCTTTTCCGACGAAGAGACCTTTTTTGTCAGTGGGGTAGTGAATTGCCATAATGTTGCCATTTGGGGTTCACAACCCCCTGGCGAGGCCATGGAGTGCACCAGAAGCAGTCCAAAAGTGAATATTTGGTGCGCGCTATTGCACGATCGAATTATCGGGCCATTCTTCTTCGGTGAGGCTACAATCACATCTGCAGTGTATCTGGACATGTTGCAACTGTATGATGTTCCTCAGCTGCTTCAGTATCACCCCGATGTCTTGTTTCAGCAAGACGGTGCACCGCCTCGTTGAGGTTTGGACGTCCGTGCCTATCGCGGTGTGACCTTTCCTGGGCGAAGGATTGGTCGTGATGGGCCAACGGTTTGGCCTCCACGCTCTCCTGACATAACCCCATTAGACTTCTTTTTATGGGGTTATGTCACGGACATTGTCTACCGAACACGTGTACCAGATCTTTAAACCCTGCGGCAAAGGATAACCACAGTCGTTGAATCGATCCCTCCAGTGATCCCTCCCTGTAGTGGAAATGGAAATGAGCGTTTGGCGTCAATGGCCGGGAGGCCCCTTACGGGGCAGGTCTGGCTGCCTTAGTGCAGGTCTTATTACATTCGACGCCACATTGGGCGACCTACGCCCTGGATGGGGATGAAATGATGATGAAGACAACACACACCCAGTCCCTTAGCGGAGAAAATCCCCAACCCAGCCGGGAATCGAACCCGGGCCCGTAGGACGGCAATCCGTCACGCTGACCACTCAGCTATCGGGGCGGACTTTTAACATAGTAATAGCTAGTCAATATATCGTATTCGTACTGGACTAACAGGTATAGAGGGTGATTCGACGATGATGTTACAAACTTTCAGGGATGACAGAAAAAGTTAAATGTATCTGTGGTGTCACCGCTAGACACCACACTTGCTAGGTGGTAACTTAAATCGGCCGCGGTCCTGTAGTACATGTCGGACCCGCGTGTCGCCACTGTGTAATCGCAAACCTAGCGCCACCACATGGCAGGTCACAAGACACGGACATGACCTCGCCCCAGTTGTACGGACGACATAGCTTGCGACTAGACCTACCAAGTATTCCTCTCATTTGCCGAGAGACAGATTAAATAGCCTTCAGCTAGTCCATCGCTACTACCTAGCAAGGCGCCATGTGTATCATTGCTAATTGCTTACTACTATGCAAGAGATGTATTTCAACAAGAACAAGACTACATTAAAGTTAAGTATATTAAAATCTCTCTTCTTTTCTTTATAGTTTTCATCCAGTCTCCTGTTTCAGAATTTACGCCCGTCTGCGTTAGTTTCGCGTGCACCTAGCCACTCATTGTGTCGAGACCTTAGGGAATCGACACAACAATATTTTGGCGACGAGGATGGGATGCCGCGCCCACGTTGCAGTCTTTGTGTTATACTTGCTCTAATTTGCTTGTGTCATGGCTTCGCCGCATTCTCCAGATGTACTGTCCGAATTTTTTCGCTTGCAGAATCAGCAGACGCAGGCGTTATTGGAAGCCCTTGGACAGCTCGTCCAGGGTCAACGTGCGCTGCAAACCGATGCGGCGGCAGCCGCTTCTTCGCTACCGCAGCCACACAACGCTGTCGCACCGCCATTTAGGCCCTTTGAGGCCACAACCGAAAGCTGGACGGAGTGGGCCGATCAGTTCCGGTTCCACCTCACAGCTTATGGAATTCAAGGTAAAGAGCGGCAGCCGTTTTTGCTTTCTTGTGTCGGTGTGTCTACCTACCGTGTGATAGTGAAATTGTTTCCCCGACGCGACGTAGCAACACTGTCCTACGAGGAAATTTTGTCGGCTTTAGATGCCTATTTCAAAGAAACAGTAAATGTAGTTGCCAAACGGTATACGTTTTTTCGTACAAAACGTACGGCCGGTCAGACTAACAGGGAGTGGGTAGCAACTTTGCAAGGACTTACTAGAGACTGTGCGTTTGCCTGTGAATGTGGCCTCCCATATTCAGATACTATGGTGCGTGATGCAATTGCACAGAACGTTTCTGATGTTCGCATAAGGGAACAGATTTTGAAGCTAGTTAATCCCTCCCTGCAACAAGTGATAGACATATTGGACAGGCAAGACACACTTGACTTTGCTCAGGAATCATTTGAAACTTCGCCAGCAGTGTGTCACATTAATCGGCCCGCCGGGCCCGCTGCACGGGACGCTAAGCGGCCCTCGCGCCCGACTTCGCTGCGGCCGCCTAGCTTGCAACCACGTGCGCCGCGTAAGCAAGCAAATGCAGTGAAATCTTGCCCGCGGTGTGCCACTAGACATTCGCGTGAACATTGCCCGTCACGCCAAGCTATTTGCTTTTACTGTCACAAGAAAGGACATGTACAAAGTGTTTGCCAGAAAAAGCTTAGGTCAGACAATCACACAAATTCCAGGCCCTTTGCTTCGCGCCGGAATCGAACCCAGGACAATCAGGCTCGTGGACCTTCACCCATGGACATCCATGTAGTACATTCCCACCCGTCCAGTGACACTTTAGCTAACAGTGACTGTGTTCGTCCCACCCAAAGTGTGCGTCGGCGTCGCCGGAAATCCCGTAAAGTTGCAAGTGCTTCTGGACCTGTATCAGTTCAAATTGCACGAGACAGTCGCTCTTGTCGTCAACAAGACAATAAACTTTTTGTGGACTTCGACTTTGCAGGACAAGTGATACCATTCCAGCTCGATACCGGAGCTGCAGTTTCATTGCTCAATCACGACACGTACAAACAACTGGGCGCCCCGCCATTGCGTGCCGCAAATGTTACGTTAACTAGTTACTCAGGACAGCATATACCTGTGTTAGGACAGTGCAGCCTTATTGCAACATACAAGGGACAGACAAAACTTGTGTCATTTTATGTTCTTCGTTCCTCTAGTGCAGTGAACTTGTTTGGTTTAGATTTGTTTCAATTATTTAATATGTCTATTGTAAATCAGGTCCTATCGTGAATCAGACTGTGCCTTCCGCCAGTGTTTCTAGTCTTTGTGAAGAATTTGCAGACATTTTTGCACCGGGCCTTGGTTGCGCTAAGAACTATGAAGCGCATTTGGAACTGAAAGACAACGCGCAACCGAAATTTTTCAGAGCGCGCAATGTTCCCCACGCATTGCGTGATGAGGTCGCACGAACATTAGCCGAATTAGAATCTCAAGGTGTCATTGAACGAGTGCAGGCTTCTCTCTGGGCTTCACCCTTAGTAATTTTGCCCAAACCTTCCGGAAAATTGAGACTTTGCGTGGACTTCAAGGCAACTGTGAATCCACAACTTGTGACTGCTACTTTTCCTTTGCCCCGCCCGGAAGATCTTTTTGACAAACTGTGCCCGGGAAAATATTTTTCAAAATTGGACCTAGCAGATGCGTACTTGCAAATACCTGTGGACGAAGAATCCCAGCGCGTCTTAGTGGTTAACACGCATCTTGGCTTGTATCGCTTCAAAAGACTGCCATTCGGGTGTGCATCCGCCCCTGCTTTATTTCAGCAATATTTACAAACTATTTGTGCGTCGGTCCCTACTGCTGCGAACTATCTGGACGATATTGTAATCTCAGGAAAGACAGAAGCCGAACATTTGCAGAATCTCCGGACCTTATTTCAGGTCTTGCGTCAGAATGGTCTTCGCTTGAGGAAGGACAAATGTGTGTTTTTTGCTCGTGACTTACCGTACCTGGGCCATGTCCTTAACGCCCAAGGTATACATCCGAGTCCAGAGCACCTTCGTGCCATTCAGGACTTGCCGTCACCGCAGAACTTAAAACAGCTACAGAGTGTGCTGGGTAAGGTAAATTATTATCATCGGTTTGTGCGCAATGCTTCTTCTATTTCAGCTCCGCTTCATCGCTTACGCCGTACAGGTGTTCCGTTCGTCTGGACGACGGAATGCGAACGCGCCTTTCGCCAGTTGAAATCGGCGTTACTTTCAAATACTTGCCTTACGCCATTCGATCCCCGAAAACCCCTTTTGTTGATGGTCGATGCATCGGATTTCGGGATCGGTGCTGTGCTCGCGCACAAAGATGGTTCGCATGATCGCCCTATTGCCTTTGCGTCAAAATTGCTCTCATCTGCGCAAAGAAATTATTCCCAAATAGAGAAGGAAGCTTTGGCTCTTGTGTTTGGTGTAACAAAGTTTCACGATTTCTTGTATGGTCGTCACTTTACAATCATCACGGACCACAACCCTTTGACATCACTTTTTCATCCGAACAAGCCTGTACCTCCACGTACAGCGCAGAAATTCATTCGCTGGTCTCTTTTTCTCTCGCAGTACCGCTACGATATCTTGTATCGGTCCACTGCTAAGCACGGAAACGCTGATGCGTTGTCCCGTTTGCCTGTTGCTGAGGATAAAGCATTCGATTCTTCCGAACTTGCTTGCATGTTCATTGATTCGGAAGCCGATGACGTGGTCGCATCGTTTCCGATTGATTTTCGTCGTGTAGCTACTGCCACAGCTGCTGACCCTGTCCTTGCTTCCGTTTGCGTTTTGTTGCTACGCAATGGCCCTTGTCAAAGTCACGGATCGAGGATCCTTTGGTTCGCCGTTTTTTTGCTCACAAGGAGAGACTTTTTGTCCGACGTGGTGTTTTGTTGTTGCGTTCCGATAATGATCAGTCCCGAGTCGTGGTCCCACGTTCGTTACAGTCCTCTGTCTTACGGCTTCTTCACCAAGGACATTGGGGTATAGTGCGAACGAAACAACTTGCTCGTCAGCACTGTACTTGGTTCGGAATCGATGCTGCGATTACGCAGATGTGCTCCTCTTGCGTGGCGTGTGCCGAACAACAATCCGCACCGCCGCGGAAATTCTTTGCATGGCCGAAAGCCACTTCCCCTTGGCAACGCTTGCACATCGATTTTGCTGGTCCATTCTGGAATGCTCGATGGTTGGTTGTGGTCGATGCTTTCAGTAATTTTCCTTTTGTTGTCCGGATGTCTTCCACGACATCTTCTGCCACAATCCAAGCCTTATCCGCTATCTTTTGCATTGAAGGTCTTCCGCAGACTATTGTTTCCGACAATGGCCCACAATTCATGTCCGCAGAATTTCAGTCGTTCTGCAGGGCCAATGGTATTCAACATCTGACATCCGCGCCGTTTTCGCCTCAGTCAAACGGTGCCGCGGAACGATTGGTCCGGACTTTCAAGTCACAGATGTTGAAGTTGAAAGAGTC
Source organism: Schistocerca nitens (assembly GCF_023898315.1). Lineage (NCBI taxonomy): Eukaryota > Metazoa > Arthropoda > Insecta > Orthoptera > Acrididae > Schistocerca > Schistocerca nitens. Next base: position 153,438,599 of record NC_064621.1, on the reverse strand, counting down.
GCATTCTCGGGAGGACGCTTTGTTGCTCTTTTTGTCTTCATATCGCTCTCAGCCTCGCGATGGTCGCTCGCCGGCTGAGTTGCTCCACGGTCGTCCTCATCGCAACCTGATGTCTTTGCTGCATCCGCCACATCCGGTTCCTGTGCAGCGGCAGTCTCCTGCTTTTGCTCCTGGCGACGTTGTCTATTATCGCAACTATCGCGGTTCACAGCGTTGGCTCGCAGGGCGCATTCTTCGCTGCCTCGGCCGCGCGATGTATTTGGTTTTGGGGGCCTCTGGTGAGGTGCGTCGGCATCTCAATCAGCTGCGCCTCTGTCGTCGCCTGGGTTCTGCCGCTCCCCGTCTGCTTTCAGCGACGGAGCCGTCGGGTCAGCGCCCTGGGGACCCATCTACTGGCTCGCCTCATCCCCAGGTGTTACCGACGATGCCTTCCATTTTGCCTCATGGCGTCGCGCCGCCGCAGCCGCCGCCGGCGCCGCCAGCAGCGGACGCTTCGCTGCAGCCGCCTCGCGCCTCCCTGGGTCACGCGCCGCCGCTTGCTTCCCGTGACCAGCCGTCCTCCGCCATGGACCTCTTGCCCGCTCCGGACCAGATGTCGTCTTCGCCCGTCGGGTGCTCCGACCACATGGAGGTCGACCCTTCTGTCTCATTACGTGCGCATACACCTCATGTTGACGTGCACCCTGGACTAGGTTTGCAGGCGTTTCCTAGCTCCCCTCGGACCGAATGGCCGGGTGCGGGTGGCACAGCCTCGCCTGTTGTTAGGCTCCCCACCTCATCGCATACGTCAACATGGGGTCCTCCCCACGGCGGGCGGAAGCCTTATCTCACGACCGTTCGCCGATTTGCGGGGGAGGAATGTGGTGTCACCGCTAGACACCACACTTGCTAGGTGGTAACTTAAATCGGCCGCGGTCCTGTAGTACATGTCGGACCCGCGTGTCGCCACTGTGTAATCGCAAACCTAGCGCCACCACATGGCAGGTCACAAGACACGGACATGACCTCGCCCCAGTTGTACGGACGACATAGCTTGCGACTAGACCTACCAAGTATTCCTCTCATTTGCCGAGAGACAGATTAAATAGCCTTCAGCTAGTCCATCGCTACTACCTAGCAAGGCGCCATGTGTATCATTGCTAATTGCTTACTACTATGCAAGAGATGTATTTCAACAAGAACAAGACTACATTAAAGTTAAGTATATTAAAATCTCTCTTCTTTTCTTTATAGTTTTCATCCAGTCTCCTGTTTCAGAATTTACGCCCGTCTGCGTTAGTTTCGCGTGCACCTAGCCACTCATTGTGTCGAGACCTTAGGGAATCGACACAACAGTATCAATTTAACGTCAAGTAGCCTAGTGCAGGAACGATCGAATCGATAGGCGAAAACCTTTTAAAGTGGAATACATGTGCCGGTATGTTGTTGTTAAGATCTTAGACAATTTTCGGAAGTGGTAGCACAGACCAAGATAGAAAGAAGTGTCAGGTAAACATGGGCTCTGCAATGAATACCTTAAGAGCTACGATCACCTGTTCATCTTCGCAACTGTGAAACACGTCTCTTCTACTGAATAAGCGCCCATAGATCTTAAGGTATACATTTTAGAGCCCATGTTTACCAAACTTTTTTTTTTGTTTTGCTCCATAGTAACACTTCTGAAAGTTGTCTACTATACAGTCTTAGCAACAACAGTACCGGTAAATGTATTCCACTATCAGAGATATCAGAAACATTTTCATTTATAACTTTCGACCCGGCTGATCCCGGAACAGGATCCCGTACCTCAAATTAATACATTTACCCCATTTATTAGTTATTTATTCGTGTCAGAAGCATTTATGATGTATAAAATAATGTGCAATATTTACATGTCGTGTGCATATACATTTACAAGACAATTATTTACAAAGGAAATGATTCAGATGGCTCTGAGCACTGTGAGATTTAACTCCTGAGGTCATCAGTCCCCTAGAACTTAGAACTACTTAAACCTAATTAACCTAAGGACATCACACACATTAATGCCGGAGGCAGGATTCGAACCTGCGACCGTAGCGGTCGCGCGGTTCCAGACTGTAGCGCCTAGAACCGCTCGGCTACCCCGGCCGGCAATTATTTACACTTTTGCCGCCCAGAAGTTAACGACCTCTATTCCTTTTGGCGTTGCATGTAGCAGGTCTTCTGTTGTGCATGTTGCTGGACATTGGGTACTCTGGAGCAGGTGGAAGGTCTTCTGCGTTGCTCCAAACTCACAGAGTGGCGGCTCCTCTAGGGAACCCCATTTAGTCAGATTGCTCTTACAGTTCGTGACAAACGAGCGTAGTCTGTTGAGGGATCTCCATGTACTCCAATTCTCTGTGTAGCCGGTTTGTAGTCTTTCCTTTGGTGTAATCCATCCCACAGTACTGGTAAGCCTTGCACGCCATAGTTCGATTCGGCATTGCTGTGGTGCCCCAACTAGAGCCTCGGTAGATCTGAGGAAGCTCTTTCTGGATTTTAGTCGTGGGTTTGCTGGTTGATAGCCATATAGGGGGTGAGCTTCAGAAGTTTCTGATTTTTTCTTCTCACTTTTTGCTGCTACGTCTCGGCGGATGTCATAAGTGCTTCTGGAATGCTGATGGTTCAAATGGCTCTGAGCACTATGGGACTTAACATCTATGGTCATCAGTCCCCTAGAACTTAGAACTACTTAAACCTAACTAACCTAAGGACAGCACACAACACCCAGCCATCACGAGGCAGAGAAAATCCCTGACCCCGCCGGGAATCGAACCCGGGAACCCGGGCGTGGGAAACGAGAACGGTACCGCACGACCACGAGATGCGGGCGAATGCTGATGTTTACCCTTCTATATCGTGTTTTGAAGTTCACGGAATCACCTTGTCTAACTGCGTCAAGCTATTGTAATTAACACTGCTATTTTTCAAGGACTGTTAGGCAATTATTTCTATGAGCTGCACTGCTTGTAATATTACATTCTGAGACCAAGAAACTACGCACCAGGAAGGAATTATCCGAATGGAACGGAAATTGGTAGATGTAATGTACAGGTACAGGGAAACAAATGATTACAGTTTCAGAAAAACTGGATAAGAGAAAGGGCTTCACAAATTGAGGAAGTCAATAACGCGTTGGTCCACCTTTGGCGCTTATGCAAGCAGTTATTCGGCTTCGCATTCATTGACAAAGTTGGACGTCCTCCTGAGGGATATCGTGTCCAATCCAATTGGAGCGTTAGATCACCAAAATCGCGATATGGTTGGAGGACCCTCCCGTAATACTCCAAATATTCTCAATTGGGGATAGATCCGGCGACCTTGCTGGTTAAGGTGGGATAGATCCGGCGACCTTGCTGGCAAAGGTTCTGTTTGGAAAGCACGGCGACAAGCAGTAGAAACTCTCGTCGTGTGAGGGAGGGTATTATCTTGCTGGAATGTAAACGACACATCTGAGTCGTATCCAGCGGGTGAGATATGTGGTCTTGTGCTCAGCTCTGACCCGTTCCCAGGTGTTGTGGGTGATGTTTGAGCGCTCAAAGACCAAGACGGATTCACTACGTTCAGATTCAGTGCTACGAAATAATGGCAGCCGTCATCAGGACGAATGGAATTCCACAACAGTGTGCACGGGGAAAGCGTACCATAAGGTTTATAACAACACTTTCGATTCACGTCCCAGAGCAATCACATCAGTTGGTTGCGCCAAAGTCCAAGTTCAAAAGTTGGGCCGATTTGCGCATTACTGACAATCAATGTTACGTCGTGTATAAAATATCACAATGTCTCAGGACTAGAACGAAAACTCAGAAAAGGGGCGAAATTACATTCGTATAAATCTTTGTGTTTATTTTCGTGTGCGCTATTCTGTGTCAAGTGTCCAAGATACAGGTTCCTTTTTTTTTGCGCGTGTCTCACATTCCTACAGGAGACAGATTGATCGAAACGAGAAGAAACTTAAATAGTCTTCACGGGTTTGCCGCCGGATCACGTTGTGCAAATTCCAAAATATTTCATCGAAGTAACTGTCCGACATCTTCAGGTGATTCAACCTTGCTCGTGGCTAGGTAAGACTGACGGTACCCGCACAGTAACGTCTCGTTTTTAAAACACGCGCGCGAAGAATGCGCAGCCGCGGAAATCGCGCATGCGCAGTAATTTGCCATATTCAAACTCCCTCTGCCGAAAGTCGCAGAGCTGCTGTCCCGCGCGTGCGTTGTACGCTGCGTTTGTCAACAGTGCGGCCAGACGTTACTCACCATCGGTCGTACTAGGCCAGTGTTATAAAAAAAATGTCGTGTGACTAGGGCCTCCCGTCGGGTAGACCGTCCGCCGAGTGCAAGTCTTTCGATTCGACGCCACTTCGGCGACATGCGCGTCTATTGGGATGAAATGATGATGATTAGTACAACACAACACCCAGTCCCTGAGTGGAAAAAAATCTCCGACCCCGCCGGAATCAAACCCCGGCCCTTAAGATTGACATTCTGTCGCGCTGACCACTCAGCTACCGGGGGTGGACGGCCAGTGTTATGACGGGGCTGTTATCGAAGAATCTCGATTTCCGCGACCTGATTTAATAGCAGCCAATGCAGGGATCCAGGCTGTGCTCAGTTGAAATCCCGCATCCCTGTTGATGAGATTATCGGCTGTACGGATATGTATTGCTTCCTTAACGACGCAGTCCCAGAAAGATGATGCCGGGGATAAAACTTACGTCTTTTCATAAATCATACGATGTCCTGTATTCAGGCAGTGTTCCGCAATTGCCGACTTTTCCTGTTGACGAAGGCGTCTATGACGCTGATGTTCGTCGCAGCGTTCTTGTACTGTGCGGCATGTCTGGCCTATATACGCTGCCTCACATTGACAAGGAATCTTGTACACACCACATTTCCTCAGTCCAAGATCATCCTTAACCGAACCGAACAGGTTTCACAGTTTTGCAGATGGTTGAAAAACACACTTAATTCTGTGTCTTCCGAGGACTTACGATTCTTGACGACATGGCACCAAAATACGGCAAAAAGGCCAAAGTGGTGGGTGTCTTCATATCATCATTCTGCTCCATATATTAAACTCGCCTGGGCCTGAATACATTACGTATATGTCTCTCAGAATAACCGTTTTGTCGGAACACTGTCTTCAAATGTCTTATATCACTCGACAGGCTCTGAGGATCAGACACAATACGTGCTCTACGAACTGATGTACGTAATGCACTACCGCATTGTGCAGGTTGATGTCAGCTTGTGGCCTGCAGATACAGCTCTGTATGCGTTGGCTTGCGGTAGACGTTGTGTCCCAAGGTTCCATCTGCTTTCGTTCGTACCAAGACATCAAGAAAAGGTAAAGTACCATCTTTTTCCACTTCCATTGTGAAGTTTATATTCGGATGGAGCGAATCCAGATGCTGGAGAAACGTAGGTAGAGTAATCAAGTCCATGTGGCCACAACGTGATCCGGCGGCAAACCCGTGAAGACTATTTACAACACATCCGCCGGGAAACGTTGAAGAGTCACAAGGAGAAACGTTCCTACAGTGGTATGTCCGGAAACCACTACCTGTTGAGACATGAGCCAATCTTCGTCTCATTCCCATCTGTCGGTTACGTAAAAGTAGGCACTATAGGCAGTGCTGCATGTGAAAACCACGCATCCTCTAGGTCCTAGAGCCCTTCTTTGCAGTGGACCACACACTCTTTCAGCTACACCTCACTGCATTAGGACTGTGTCATATTCAATGGCCACATGCCCCTGTAGCGCCTGTACATTGACGATGAGTTGCGCATACACAGTGCCCCTAAATGTTCTCACAGCCAGAAATCCAACGGATTCAGGTCCAGTGAACGGGAAGGCCAATCTACCGGACCTCCTCAACCAATCCATCGCCCATGAAACACTGTGGTGAGGTACTGTCGTAAGATTCGTAGAAAATTGGTTGGTTCTCCGTCGTGCATAAAGTGCAGTCGTCGTCTTTCTGCAAGGGTAACGTTCTTCAGGAGCTGTCCGCAGCTCGTGGTCTTACGGTAGCGTTCTCGCTTCCCGCGCACGGGATCTCGGGTTCGATTCCCGGCGGGGTCAGGGATTTTCCATGCCTCGAGATGACTGGGTGTTGTGTCGTCTTCATCATCATCATTCACTCCATTACTGTCGGAGGAAGGCAGTGGCAAACCACCTGCGCTAGGACCTTGCCTAGTCAGCGGTGCGGGTCTCCCGCATCGTCCCCTACGCTTCCTCGGAGTATGGGACCTCATCATCGTCTTCAGTAGCTCTGGTTATTCATCGCATAGAAATCTGTGATACACAGCACCCAATAATCTGCTTGATGAAGTGCATGGCCCTGCGAGTTCGTCACCGTAAATTTCTGCTCATACGTTGACGCTGAAGCGATCCTGATGCCTCACCTGCACGATTTCTCGAGAATTTTCATGTATCCATACGTGCGTATAGTCGTAATTTACTATGGCATCGCCGGCTGGGGTGGCCGAGCGGTTCTAGGCGCTAGAGTCTGGAACCGCCCGACCGCTACGGTCGCAGGTTCCAATCCTGCCTCGGGCATGGATGTGTATGATGTCCTTAGGTTAGTTACGTTTAAGTAGTTCTAAGTTCTAGGAGACTGATGACCTCAGAAGTTACGTCCCTTAGTGCTCAGAGCCATTTGAACCATTTTTACTATGGCATCTCTCGTGACGGTCTAAACCTCCGGAAACAACACGTTACTCGTCGAAAGAAAAACGGTCTATATCTTAACAAATATTCGCTTTAGGACATATAATTACAGGAACTTTTCTTCTTGTTTTGACCGATACTAGCTCCTATGAGAAAACTACCCCCTTTCAAGGATCACTTTGCATTAAACGAACATAGCAACACTTTCGTAACTGCACAATTAGTCTTTTATTTCTGACTCTTCCGGGAACTAACCTGTGTTCCACGTGATGTAGTGCTTGCGCAATGCGCAGTGCTCTGCCTACCCGTCCTGAGGAGCAGCTCCCGTTTCTTAGGGACTTCCCAGCTGCGAGCGGGTTTTACACGCCGCGGTCTTTCTCGGAAGCAACTCGCCTCACGTCTCCAACTAATCGCAGAACAGCTGCCACAGAGCGCACGCGAGCAGCTATTCTAAACAAAATAAACACGCATAATTACCTCGTCTGCGAATTGGTTGCCACTGGAGAATATCCTGTTCGTGCCAGCCTCCAGCATCTCCAAAACGTCTACAACCACATGAAGTTCGGTCGTGTGCCTACGTAGCTAGTTGTTAAGTTCAGGCAGAAAAATTCGAGCCACTATCGTCATCTGGTTGAGCTATTGTTGGTTTCGCTGAAGCTAATTTTATATTCTACGAACAGAACTGGAATTCTTATAACTCAGTAATTTGTTCGCTTGTAATGTCAGTTAACATAGGGTTTCACATTCTTTGCAAAGTTAGATTCCCTTCCGCTTCCGCCCCCCCCCCTCCCACACGTAGTTTTAGCACGCAAGATGTGGCGATAGCACATATCTATAGGTGGAGCATCTAGAGAATGCACTACCCAAATGACTTGCTTAGTTTTTTTATTTATTTTTTATTTTTATTTTTTTATTATTTTTGTCGGGCAGGATACTCCAGCCTATTCCATCGTTGACATACGAAGTGTGTGTGGAAAGGAATGAGACAGTTTTTTTATCTGCTACAGTTTTTATTTTTTCAACTAATATTGTCTACGTGCCAGACCGAGACTCGAAATCGGGACCTTACGCGGGCAAGTGCTCTACCAATTCAGCGACCCAAGCACAACTCAAGACCCGTCCTCACAACTTTACTTTCGCCAGTGCCTCGTTTCCCACCTTCCGAACTTCACAGAAGCTCTCCTACGAGAGTTCCAAAACGACTTTCTTTTAAGACTTTTTCAATTTTGGTGAAAGAAAAAAGTCACAAGGACTCATATTAGATGAATAGGGGATTGTGAAACAACTGGAATTTCTAAAGTTCAGTTATGGAAGTGGCCATGTGACAAGGAACATTGATATGATGCAGCATCCACTTGTCTCTAATGTCCGGTCTTACTCGATACAGCCTTTTCCTGAGCCTTTGAACGACGTTTTCATAAAAAGTTTGGTTGGCAGTTTGTCAATCACAGTTTAATATAGGAGCGAATTAAGCCATTGAAAATATTAACTCGCAGAATGTTAATAAGCGCCAGAATTTAAATACAAACATGTAAACGTGCATGCATTGGGTTGTACAAGTGCAGGATGTCAGTTTATGGGATAGAGTTCCATGCCTGTTGCACTTGGTCGGTCAATACAGGGACCATTAATCCTGTTTGTGAATGACGCTGGAGCGTCGTCCCATGATGCTCGACTGGAGACAGCTCTGATGACCGAGCAGACCCAGGCAACATGTCGCGCATGTAGAGCATGTTGAGTTACAGCAGCGGTATTTAGGCGAGCGTTACCTTTTTGGAAAACACCCGTTGGAACGCAGCGCAACAGGTCGAATCACCAGCCTGACGTACAGTTTTGTAGCCAGGGTGCGTAGGATAACTACGAGAGTGCTCCACCTGTCGTACGAAATCGCACTGCAGACCATAACTCCAGGTGTATGAGTCCAGAGTGTCTAGCACACGCATACATGTTGGTCGCACGCCCTCAACTGGCCTCCTCATGACCAATACACGGCCATCACTGGTACCGAAGCAGGACCACCAACTTTCTTCAGAAAATACAACAGGTCTCCATCCCGGTCTTCAACGAACTGTCGCTTTGTGGGGCGGCGGATGGAAATATGTTGTTGTTGTATAAATGTTTGTAGAATGTAGAAGCACTGCATTTCCCGGCCAATGCACCATATGTGGGGCGGCGGGTGGAATTTATTGTTAAATGATGTTTGTAGAATGTAGAAACACTGCATTTCCCGGCCGATTAACCATATGTGCGGCGGCGGGTGCAAATATTGTTGTTAAAGATGTTCCTATTATTTAGAATGTTATTTATGCTGTCTTTCGCCGTTCTCAACACTGGCTCTCTAACTACAATATTGGCTACCAGAAAGTGATTAGCAAAACGTGAAGCCTGTAATTAGAATTCCTAGTGCCCACTTCATCTGAGAATACACTTATAGTTACAGCTTAGAGCTCTGAGGAATTAGGAGATTGTCCGGGATTTATAATCAAAAACGGTCGTGAAAAAAAAAAAGTTCTGTATTCTGAAAGTCACAGATGAAAACAAAAGAATCCACACAATCTAACTAACAGAGCAGTTCAGAGTCTAATGCGCTGATGCCACTATACTGTCCAAATTAAATATTTAAATGAATGCTCGCCATAATTTGATGATAAGGTTCATCAAACGCCACGCTAAATAATTGGTAGAATGTCTGTCCCGCGGCGGCACGTGAAAATACGACAATACGCAAACTGAAGATCGATAATTAAAGTCATCCCAGAATTAACACTTCAATCGAAAATGATTTCATGGTTACGCGTATCTCGAGTAACTTAATACGGCATCCGAGGCTGTTTGTAGCAATGATACCGACGCGACGCGACTCCCGACACAGATGGCGTGCTATTCAGCGTCTGGAGAGAACTGGGGCCTTGCTTCCTCGCGCAGCGTTCTTATATATAAAGCCGCGGTGCGGACGGCTAAGGGAACGCCTGATCAAATCGGCTCTCCCGACTAGCCGCTGGGCTAGTAATGCACCACATTAGGTTACCGAATAAATCATAGCTTCTTTTGCTGATGGCCGATGAAGCTCTTAATTTAAATGTGCATTCAGCACGCAGGTAAGTATTGATAGTAAAATTTTGACGTGGCTAAGTTAAATATTTTGGGCGAGAGAATTACTTTAATTACTCTGCACGCAGTAGACGAGCTCTGAACTGGCCCTTTGGAGATACGCTATCGCTATAGTTTTATAGGTATTCAAATGAAACTTTTCACATCTTCATAGTTATAGCGGATCTCCAACCTACTTAAATATAAACATCCTAGCCTTATTTATTAGCCTACTTAATCTATCTTGCTTCCTTAAGTTTTAAGACAAAAACCAGAAAATATTGAATTTCAACTAAAATCTTAAATTGTGAGATCCAGAAGACTGTTTCTATTAAATATTTATGAAAAAGGAATCTAATTATACGTTTTGCAGTCTCTAGCTCTTTTCTGTTGCGCCAATGAATTTTACAGAAAAACGTCCATATTTCGAAAATGGCTAAAGTTAACGAACTGATATTCAACAAATATTAATTTAGTATTACTCCTGACATGCTAGAAACATTTTAGGTTATTTGCTTGATTTTTAATGTATTGCGCAACATTTATGGCGTCAGAGCTAGTTACAGCAGACTGGCTGGCACACAATGGAAAGATTGATGTGAATTTACTATGGCGTGAGTAGGCTGCTTCCCTACAGCTTGACACCACTGAATTCGCAAGTGGTCGTCTTTTGGGATAGTGTAGTGTACGCTACAGGGCCACTGGTTCAGAGCTATCCTTGGAGTAACTGATTGAGCCGTGGCCAGCTCACATTGATGCCGTTTGTTCTTTGGAATTTTGTCACAATCGAGTGGCGTCTTATTTCTCCCTGAGTTACTACCGTAACGAGTTGCTGACTTGCCTCCGTCAGTGGGAGCAGCAGCACTTATCGATACTAGTACAGTTGTACCATCTTTGGTGTGACAGCTATATTTCGGTGTGGTGGTGTGTGTGGCAGTCAGTCGGTTGGGACAGAGCAGCGAGGAAGCGTCCGTGGCGCGAGGTCAGGCCGGGACTGCTGGCTGCATGCACACGCGGTCGGATTGTGAGGCGCTAGCTGCGAGAGCTACAAAGTCCGTTGCCCAGCGAACCTGGACACTGAAGCTGCGTGATCAGTTAACCTGTTATGAAACCTCAACTGCCGTGACATCTCTTCACTCATTGCTGGTTGTTGCTTCCTGGGCTGTTCTCGCTAGCAGCAACGTATGGTGTGTTGGAGTCAGCAAAATTTTGCAGCCGTCTTCCTGTATGGTCTTTAACTATTAAATTGATTGTTATTTATCACTGGAGTGCACCAGCAGTATTTTCTGTCTTGTGGCCGTTAACGCTGCAGTTACTTGTCCTGGTCGTTAGCGTAGTTTTCCAGCAGAGTGTTTTTCCCTCGCCGCATTGATGCTGTCCGGCATGGCGTGCAGTTCGACAGCCTTTTAGTTGTTTGTTCCTTTTTTTTTTTTAGAGTGGTTATTGCTCCTTGGCTGTTTTTAGACGCCAATTTTGAAAATGTAGTGCTGCTGGTATCTTCGTCCTGGGCTGATACTGTTGTCGTGCCATTGGTCAGGCAGAACGGAATTGATTAGGTTGTTGGTCAGTCCTTCAGCCATCTCTGGGTCGGGTTGCCATCCGATTATTTAAAGTTACTCTGCCTGCCTCACCTCACCTTACCTTAGAGCTACCCCCTCAGGCTGACCTTTAGTACACTTCTGAGCACTACCGAGCGAGGTGGCGCAGTGGTTAGCACACTGGACTCGCATTCGGGAGGACGACGGTTCAATCCCGTCTCCAACCATCCTGATTTAGGTTTTCCGTGATTTCCCTAAATCGTTTCAGGCAAATGCCGGGATGGTTCCTTTGAAAGGGCACGGCCGATTTCCTTCCCCATCCTTCCCTAACCCGAGCTTGCGCTCCGTCTCTAATGACCTCGTTGTCGACGGGACGTTAAACAACACTAACCTAACCTAACTTCTGAGCACTACTGTTCTGTTGGTTTTAGATTGTGATTTTCATTTTTTCTGGAGTACTGTGTGAGGCCTTCAGCCATCTATTAATTTAGTTTGTTTTAATTTTAAAATAAGACCTTCAGCCAACTTAAATTAAAATGTGAACATTGATTTGTTTAAAAACTAAATTTCGGAAGTTTGTCGTATCTGAAATTCTTGTTATCCAGGTCTTAAGCCCTGAGTTGTTCAATGTCCAGTGTGTGGCCTTCAGCTGAGCTTTTACGTGAAATATTTTTAAGATAAGGCCTTCAACCGACTTAAATTAAAATTCGAAGATTCATTTGTCTAAAACATTTTTTTTTTAAATTGCTCTATCTGAAAGTCTTGTTATCCAGGCCCTAAGCCCTGAGTTGTTCAATGTCTTGTATGTGGCCTTCAGCCGAGTTTTTACGTGAAATACATTTTTAGGTAAGAGCTTCAGCCACTTGTATTCTTTAAAGCAATTTTTTTATAACTTGTGTTCAGGCCTTCAGCTCTTCTTGTTTTTGGTGTGGTTTTGGGCCTTCAGACCAGGAGGTATTTCAAGTTTTCTTAACTAGGCCTTCAGCCATATTGTTTTATTTTGATACTTTTAAAACAATGTGCAATTAAGTGGTTCTTAGGAAAATAAAAGTATGTGTGTTTTGTGCAACTGACAGTAACTGATCGCGGCCCCCTCCACAACCATAACCTGATCCGCTCTGTCCTGCGAAACCAGATCTCACCGACATGTAACAGTTCGTTGTGTCACTGTGGTGCCAACCGCTGCTCAGATTACTGCTCCAGATGCAGTAGGATATGCTGGAGCCATGCGCCAAATGCGATAGTCTTCCCAGTCGATAGTGCCAAATGGTTGCTCCAGAGCCCAGCCTTCCTACGACAATACATTCTCGTGACTACCGCTGCCAGCAATCATACACAGTAGCCACTTTCCTGCTAAGTCTTTCTGCGGTATCAAGGAAGGAACATCCATCTCCTCGTAGCCCTGTTATACGACCTTCTTCAAACTCAGTGAGCTGCTGATAATAGCATCTTGTAGCCTTAAAGGCATTCTTGACTAATATCAACTCACCACGTCCAATCTCAAAGGTGACTATCACTCAACAACCGTTACAGCTTGTATTTAAAGCATACCTGATTTGCATACTCATAGAGGCACCACTAACGCTACTCTTACGCGACTGGCGCGAAATCTGAATAGATACCGTCTTTCAGATGTATAAACACGCCTAACAGCTTTAGTTTATGTTGCACAACTCCTCGGTGCAGCGATTCTTTCCGCTAGTGTCTTTGCTTTCCCGCTTGCCCCTTCAGGCAAAAATTTAAAGTCACTGCAAATAATCACAGGTCCCTGATTATGAAGCATTTTGCTGCGTTTATGCTGCGCGAAGACTACCCGCCAGGGTACCTGAGAGCGCTAATGCGCTGCTTCCTGGGCTCGGGTGGGCGCGCCGGCCCCGGATCGAATCCGCCCGGCGGATTAACGACGAGGACCGGTGTGCCGGCCAGCCTGGATGTGGTTTTTAGGCGGTTTTCCACATCCCACTAGGTGAATCCCGGACTGGTCCCCACGTCCCGCCTCAGTTACACCACTTGCAGACATTTGAAACACATTCACATTATTTCACGATTTACATTAGACGCACACAGCTGGGGTACGCTAATTCCGTTCCGGGCGGCATGGGGTGGCGGCAAGAAGGGCATCCGGCCACCGCTTAAAATTAACCGTGGAAAATCCGTACTTAACCCTGGTGACCCTGCGCACGACGCGGGATAAAGGTAGTAGCAAAAGAAGAAGGAGATGCTGCGCGGAGACTGTGGTATCTTGCTGTGTAGTAAAAATAGATCTCTCGAAGTGTGTAGGTAGACAAGTGGCAGCCAATTGAGGCAGGCGCTTCTACAGAACTACGGGGTTGCAATAAGACGACACTCAAGACTTTTCTGCGCCGGTGCCACGTTATTTTGCGAGTGTCAAGATTAGTTAGACTACTTCCATGCTTAGAGCGTCCAATGGTCGTGCTAATATTTCTGTTCTGCCATGTGGCGATGGCTTCCGTACTGGACAGTACAATGGCCGGATGGCGTGGCTGATGACTTGTTGCTGTCGTGCAACGCTGGATTGGTGGGTAGCCTGCAGCACCGTGGGTCGCGTCTTCGTTGTTATAATCGCCGACCGCCGAGGGCAACCGATGTCATCCACACGTGCTGACCACAGCAGATGAGTCATGTGGCTCTGGTTTTCCCTGACTTGCGGCAACCGTGCTACAATTTCACCTCGGTGGCACGTGCGGACCACCGTTTTTGCAACACCTCGGAGACGGTGTGTCGGGTGATCTGATCGCAAACAAATGTAGTGATACAGCGCCTCTTTCACGTACGGGATAAGTATCTGTGGACTGGGCACAACCTACTGTGCAAATCGCCAACCTCAAACCTAAATCGTTCCCTGCGCCCGATAGAACGCTGTTTACTTTTTCCACTAAAAGAGGAACATAAGTATTACATATATTTGCCCTGTTTTATACATTTATTTGGGATTAAAGGGAATGATAACTACGAGAAATTCTCGCTGATACGGCAGCAAATCGCAATATGTCAAAAGTGTAACAGTACAAGTGTGGTCAGAAAGTTCCTTTCCACCTGAACTAAAAGCGTGCAACAGTGTAGGATGGTAAGATATTTAGGAGTTGAAACTCATATTCTGATGATTAATATGACAAAATACTCTTCACGAGAATTATAACACGACAGCAGCGTAACTGTCACGTAACTGCCACGTGACAGACTTGGGAGGAGAATACAACGAGATGGCAAAAGTCATGTCCAACCTTCTCTTGCCTTAATGCAGCAACTCAACATGGCATGGACTCAACAACTCGTTGGAAGTTCCTAGCAAAAATACTCAGCCATGCTGCCTCTATAGCCGTCCATAACTGCGAAAGTGTAGCCAGTGCAGGATTTTGTGCACAATCTGACCTCTAGATTATGCCCCATAAATATTCTGTGGAATTAATGTCGGACGATATGGGTGGCGAAATCATTCGCTCGAATTGTCCAGAATGTTCTTCAAACCAATTGCTGACAATGGTGGACCGGTAACATGGGGCACTGCCATCCATAAGAATTTCATCTTTGTTTGCCAACATGATGTCCATGAATGGATGCAAATGGTCTCCAAGTAGCCGAACATAACCATTTCGTCTTAACGATCTCTTCAGTTCGACCAGAGGACCCACTTCCATTCCATTATTATGAAGACACCACCAGCTTGCACCGTACCTAGCTGACAAGTTGGGTGCATGGCTCTGTGGGGTCTGCGCCACACTAGAACCCTACCATCAGCTCTTACTAACTGAAATCGGGACTCATCTGATCAGGCGCACTACTGTCTCTGATGAGCACTTGCCATCGAGGACAACATACTGGGTTCTATTATCTAAGAAGTCTTCGAGCTACTCACGTATTTACGAACTTACGTATTTCATACGCTCGTACCTTCGTTAACACTCTGCAGTGGAGCACCGTGTCAGGGGCTTTCGGGAAATCTAGAAATATGGAATGTGCCTGTTGCTCTTCATCCATAGTTCGCAGTATATCAGGTCAGAAAAGGGGAAGCTGAGGTTCTCACGAGCGATGCTTTCTAAAACCATGCTGATTCGTGGACATAATCTTCTGAGCCTCAAGAAAGTTTATTGTATTCGAACTGAGAATATATTAAAGTATTCTGTAACAAATAGAAGTTAGGGATATTGGTCTGTAATTTTGGGGGGCCGTCCTTTTACCCTTATGATATAGTGGAGTCACCTGCTCTTTTGTCCAGTCGCTTGGGACTTTTTGCTGGGCGAGAGATACGCGATAAATGCAGGCTAGGCAAGGGGCTATGCCGTAGAGTACTCTTTGTAAAATAGAACTGGGATTCCATCCGGACCTGGTGATTTATTTGCTTTCAAATCTTTCAGCTGTTTCTCTATGCCAGGTATGGTTCAAATGGATCTGAGCACTATTGGACTTAACATCTGAGGTCATCAGTCCCCTAGAACTTAGAACTACTTAAACCTAACTAACCTAAGGACATCACACACATCGATGCCCGAGGCAGGATTCGAAACTGCGACCGTAGCGGTCACGTGGTTCCAGACTGTAGCGCCTAGAACCGCTCGGCTATGCCAGGTATGCTTATTACTCTGTCGTTCATACGGGAGTCTGTCCGACGGTCAAATGACAGTACGTTTGTACGGTTCTTCTCTGTGAACGATTTATTGAACATGAAATTTAAAACTTCTGCTTTCGTTTTGCTGTCTTCAACTACCACACCAGATTGGTCAAAAAGATATTGAATGGATGCCTTAGACTCCACTTAGCGATTCCACGTAAGACCAGAATTTACTCGGATTCTCTGCCAGATCTTTTGCTAAGGTGTGACAGTGGCAGTTGTTGTGTGCTTCGCGCACAGATCTTTTCGCAGACGCACGGATATCTACCAACCATCGCTTGTCGTCATTTGTGAGTTCCCTTTTGAACCGAGAGTGCAATAGCCTCTGCTTCCTCAACATCCGCCGAATTTTGTTACTAATCTGTGGTGGGTCTTTTCCATCCTTTATCCTCTTACTAGGCACATAACTCTCCAGACCACGAATTACAATCTCCTTAAAATTTACCCATAATTCCTATACATCCATCTTATTGGACCTCAGCAGCTCCAATTCACTCTCTCCATGTGAGATGCTAACAACTGATTATCTGATTAACTTCTCATGGCTGGGATTCACAGTCACATAATATTTCTTGAAAGACATCATAGTCGCCGTTGACTGTATAAAATATTTATTGTTACTATTGCAATTTCGGCCTTATGGCCATTTTCAAGTAAACTGCAAAAGTTACATTCTGTCAGATAGTTTTATATTATGACAGAATGTAACTTTTGCAGTTTACTTGAAAATGGCCATAAGGCAGAAATGGCAATAGTAACAATAAATATTTTTTACAGTCAACGGCGACTATGATGTATTTTAAGAAACTGATTGTCTGCTCTATCTAGCAGAAATACTCTCCTACCATTCTTGTTTCGTAAATATAGTTGCTATAATGACATCACGATCGCTAATCTCCGTTTCTATATTGAAATTGTCTCTAAGGTCCGACCTATTTGTAGCTACAACGTCTACAATATTTCCACTGCGTGTGGGCTGCCGAGCTAGTTGTTCAAGACAATTTTCAGAAAAATCCTTACACCTGTCATCTAGTCTTTCCTGCTTAGCCATTTTTTTCTTCCTGTCAGTATCATTTTAGACGTTTGTATTCCCTTTAGCCTGTTTTATTTGCTGCATTTTTGTATTTTCTCCTTTAATCAGTTAAATTCAGCCGGCCTCTGTGACCGAGCGGTTCCAGGCGCTTCAGTCCGGAACCGCGATGCTGCTATGGTCGCAAGTTCGAATCCTGCCTCGGGCATGGATGTGTGTGATGGCCTTAGGTTAGTTAGGTTGAAGTAGTTTCTAGGGGACAGATGACCTCAGGTGTTAAGTCTCATAGTGCTTAGAGCCATTTGAACCATTTTGAGTTAATTCAAGGATTTCTATTGGGACTTGTCTTTTGAACTTATATGATCGTTTTCTGCCTTCACTATTTCATCTCTCAAAGCTACCCATTCATCTCCTACTGTATTCTTTGCCTCGTTCTAGTCGATCGTTGCCCAATGCTCACTCTGAAACTCTCAACAAGCTCTGTTTCTTTCAACCTATCAAGGACCCATCTACCTCATTTGCTTCCGAAATCTCTGTCTTACCCTTATGTAATCTCCAGGTCTCTTCCATGTATGCAACCTTCTTTCACGGTTGTTAAACCAACTGTTGACTATGATTGAATTATGCTCTGTGCAAAATTCTACCAGCCGGCTTCCTCTTTCATTCATTTCCCCAGTTCATATTCACCTACAATTTTTTCTTCTCTTCCTTTTCCTACTATCGAATTCCAATCCCTCATCACTATTAAATTTTCGGCTCCCTTAACTATCTGAATAATTTCTTTTATCTCATCATACATTTCTTCAGTCTCTTCTTCAACTGCGGAGCTAGTTGCCATATAAAATTGCACTATTGTGGCGTGCGTAGTCTTCGTGCCTATCTTGGGTACAATAATGCGCTCAATACGTTGTTCATAGTACCTTACCCACATTCCTATTTCCTTATTCATTATTAAACCTAATCCTGCAGTACCCATATTTGATCTTGTATTTATAACCCTGTATTCACCTGACCAGACGTTTGTTCCTCCTGCCACCGAACTTCACTAATTCCCACTGTATCTAACTTTAACCTATCCATTTCCCTTTACAGGGTTTCTAACCTACCTGCCCGATTAAGGGATCTAACATTAGACGCTCCGACCCGTAGAATGCCAGTTTTGTTTCTCCTTATGAAGACATCCTCCTGAGTAGTCCTCGCCCGGAGATCCGAATGGGGAATTATTTTACTTGCGAAATATTTTATCCATGGGGGTGTCATCATCCACGCCCGGGTTCCCGGGTTCGATTCCCGGCGGGGTCAGGGATTTTCTCTGCCTCGTGATGACTGGGTGTTGTGTGCTGTCCTTAGGTTAGTTAGGTTTAAGTAGTTCTAAGTTCTAGGGGACTGATGACCATAGATGTTAAGTCCCATAGTGCTCAGAGCCATTTGAACCATTTTTTGGGTGTCATCATCATTTAACCATACTGAGCTATGGTCTCTGGAAAAATTACCGCTGTAGTTTCACCTTGCTTTCAACCGTTCGTAGTATCAGCACAGCACGGCCCTTTTGGTTGATATTACAAGGCCAGATCAGTGAAACATCCAGACTGTTACCTCCGCAACTACTGAAAAGGCTGCTGCCCTTCTTCAGGAACCACACGTTTGTCTGGCCTCTCAACAGACACCCCTCCTGCGGTATAGCTACCTCTATCGCTAAGGCACGCAAGCCACCCCACCAACGGCAAGGTCCGTGGTTCATGGAGGGTGGTAATAGTACCTTTTCGATTAATAATTAAGTTGTAATATATTTCTATGGAGAGCACGGCGGCCATGCCATTCTCTTCATCTCAGAGTAGCACTTGGACCCTGCGTCCTCAATTATTTGTTGGGTGTATTCCAATCTCTGTCTTCCCCCTACAGTTTTTCCCATCTACAGCTCATTCTAGCTCCATGAAAGTTGTTCCCTGAAGCTTTAACATATTTTCTATCATCCTGCCCTTTCTTTCTATCAGCGGTATCCACATGTTTCTTTCTTCGCCCTTTCTGCGGAGAACCTTCTCATTCCGTACCTTATCAGTCTACCTAATTTTCAACATTCGTCTGTAGCACCACATGTCAAACGCTGCGATTCTCTAGTTTTCCTGTTTTTCCACAGTCCGTGCTTCACTTCCGTTCAACGCTGTGCTCCAAACGTACATTCTCAGAAATTTCTTCCTCAAATTAAGGCCGATGATTGATATCAGCCGACGTATCTTGGACAGAAATGCCCTCTCTTCCTGTGTTTTTTGTGTCTTCCCTGTTTCGTCCGTCATGTTTTACTCTAAGATAGCAGAATGCCTTCGTCGACCCAAAATTTGATGTTAATCGAGAAAGTAGAAACGGAAGAATCTTAACCTAAGAATATTTTAGTGTGTGATAAGTCTCTGTCTGGCTGCCTGTCATAGCTCCTACTTCTAAGCATTCGGAAAAAGTTTAACTGGCTCATTGGGAAGCCATTTCTCTATGTCGGCGCAGCGTAATTTATTAAAAGAGGTACTTCAATACGTTATAACGCAGTACGAAACCTGTAAGAGCCAGCCGGAGTGGTCGAGCGGTTCTAGGCGCTACAGTATGGAACCGCGCGACCGCTACGGTCGCAGGTTCGAATCCTGCATCGGACTTGGATGTGTGTGATGTCCTTAGGTTAGTTAGGTTTAAGTAGTTCTAAGTTCTAGGGGACTGATGACCTCAGCAGTTAAGTCTCATAGTGCTCAGAGCCATTTGAACCATTTTTTGAAACCTGTAAGAAAAGAGGTAGCGACGTCTGAGCTGCGGCCCTTGTCACAAACAAGCGAAATACTCTTTTCCAAGCTTGAAGCCAGATTCATTTCAGACATCGAATGCAAATTGATAAGACGCCTCTGAAATATGGTCCGCCTTCATAGCTCCTCAGACAGCGCGCCTGGCTGCTACGCGGAGGTCCTAGGTTCAATTCTCGGTACTATCAGGGATTTTTCCTTGTTCGAAGCGACTGATACGGAATGCAATGAACCTATTGACGCCAACTGAGAAGTTACTTGATTGAGAAGTAGCGGCTCGAAGATCAAGAAAGCCGACAGCAACCGGGAGAGCGGCGGTCTGACCCCATGCCCAACGTACCGCACCCACATCACGCAGTTGGCTGAGGATGGCACGGCGGTCTGCTGGTCGCAATTGACCTGCCTGGGCCGCAACGTAGAGCTTTCCATTGGATTTCCTCTGGAACTCGTGTACATAATTCATCGTACTTTTTGACGCGATCTGTCTCGTACTAGAGATGTTATGCCGTTCAACATCTGCGGGGCCCTTACGGTAAATCTTATGGCGTATCATAGTCAACTGACTTTCGAGGCAATGTACACTGGTGACAAAAATTCTGTTCTGCGCTTCTGAATACCTATTCCGTAGATATTCCAGTTCCACGGTCTTTCCCATCCTGCTCTCAACTGTTGCACCAACAGCCTGTCCGGAGCCTTCGACTGCAGAATCGCGTGGTACGCAAAGTAAAAGAAGGGAAAAATGAAACTGGCCCGGAAAATACTCCGCCGAAAAAATTTAGTATACCTTGAAGGACGACGTCGGTTTAGATCAGATGACGGCATACGCTAACAGGGGGATAGTAGATGTATTGTATTGTATGTTAACCGGGTACCTAGAAACTACGGAGAGGCTCCGTCCCCGCCGCAGTCGCAATGGTCCACAACCCCACGACGCCCCACACCGAAACCAGGGCTATTGTGCGGTTCGGCCCCCGGTGGACCCCCCACCAGGGAAAGTCTCACACTAGACGAGTGTAACCCCTATGTTTGCGTGGTAGAGCAAAGGTGGTGTACACGTTTGCGCAGCAATCGCCGACGTAGTGTAGCTGAGGCGGCATAAGAGGAACCAGCCCTCATTCGCCGAGACAGATGGAAAACCGTCTAAAAACCATCCACAGACTGGCCGTCTCACCGGACCTCGACACAAGTCCGCCGGGCGGATTAGTGCCGGAGACCAGGCGCTCCTTCCCACTCCGGAAAGCCGTGCGTTAGACCGCTCGGCTAACTGAGCGGGCGATAGTACATGTACTGATAATGGTTTCAACGTCGTCCGCCAACAGATAGCGTAGTGGCATAGCTACCAGGGCACCATCTGTGTCTACCCATTAATAGGGAGGGTCCACAGCCAGAAAGCTCGGTGTGGTTGCAAACATTTGAAGGAAGCAGGCAACCATGCCACAGAGACGCACTCATGCTTCCCGAAGCCAACTGAGCGAGTTTGAAAGGATTCAATTTATGGCCATCTGAATGTCGGAACAGTCCTTTCGGAAAATTGCCACACAAGGTGGACGTGCTGCTTCAGCTGTGCAGTGATGTTAGTGTCAATAGTCACGTGAACATTATTACACCCATAGACGAGGTTAGGCACGTCCACGCAGCACAGATGCCTACCAGGATCGTCGTGTTAAAATGGTTCAAATGGCTCTAAGCACTAAGGGACTTACCGTCTGAGATCATCAGTCCCCTACGCTTAGAACTACTTAAACCTATCTAACCTAAGGACATTACACACATCTATGCCTGAGGCAGGATTCGAACCTGCGACCATAGCAGCAGCGCGGTTCGGGACTGAAGCGCCTAGAACCGCTCGGCCACAGCGGCCGGCTGATAGTCGTGTTATAAGGGCAGTAGTGGCACATCGTACAGCTATAACACAGCACAAATAAGAGGGCTTGTGAACCCAGACGTATCAGCACGAGCTATTGCTAACTGGTTATTAGCAGTGGGACTACGGGCACGCACACCTCTAGCCCATTTTCCACTCACGCCAACAGCATCGACGTACACGGCTCGACTGGTGCCATTAGAGGACCACTTGGAAGATGGAATGGTGCGCAGTGGTCTTCAGCGTTGAATGTAATTCTGCCTGCACCCAAGTGACGGTCATTTGTGTGTACGGCGTAGACCAGACGAGCACTGTCTCGTAGAATGCATTTGTCCAAGATACTATGGCCCCATCCAGGCCTAATGGTCTAGGGCGCGATAAGGTACAACTCATGTTCGCTGACCAGCACTTGGCACGTGCAGGATGATGCTAGACCCGTTCTTTTGCCATTGTCGCGCCAGGAAGGTGATGTGTTGTTCCAGTGCCCACGTCTGTCCGTGAAACTCAACTTGCTCTGCAAGATGTGCAGCAACTTCCCTGGCCAGCACGATCTCCGAACTGGTCTCTAATCCAGCAGACGTGGGATATGACGGGACGAGAAGTGACGCGTGGGACTTGTCAGCCAACAACTCTTACAGAACTATGTGAAGAGGTAGAGCAGTTGTGGCGTAATGTATCTTAGGACAGTATTCGCCATCTGTACGATCTACTGGATACCAGAGTTAGAGCCTGCACTGCCGCCCATGGAGGCTATATCATGCAATAATGTTGGTGTTTCCACATGTATTTGATGTTAATGATTGGGTGGGACGGGGGGGGGGGGGGCATCAGTCTTCTGACTGGACTGATGAGGCCCTCCACGAATTCCTCTCCTGTGCTAACCTCCTCATCTCAGAGTAGCTCTTGCAGCCTACGTGTCAATTATTAGCTGGATGTATTCCAATCTCTGTCTTCCTCTACAGTTTTTGCCTTCTACAGCTCCCTCTAGTACCTTGGAAGTCATTCCCTCATGTCTTACCAGATGCCCTATCATCCTGTCCCTCTCCTTATCAGCGTTTTCCACATATTCCTTTCCTCTCCGATTCTGTACAGAACCTCCTCATTCCTTATCTTATCAGTCGACCTAATTTTCAACATTCGTCTGTAACACCGCATCTCAAATGCTTTGAGTCTCTTCTGCTCCGGTTTTCCCACAGTCCATGTTTCACTACCATAGAATGCTGTACTCCAGACGTACATTCTCAGAAATTTCTTCCTCAATTTAAGGCCGATATTTGATATTAATATACTTCTCTTGGCCAGGAATGCTCTTTTTGCCATTGCTAGTCTGCTTTTAATGTCCCCCTTGCTCCGTCCGTCACTCGTTATTTTACTGCAGATCCTATGTTATGTAAACGAATGTATAGATTGTGATCCAGCTCAGTAAATATGAGTGCTATGTCCTTCCGAAGGCACGGGACGCAGCCCACATAGGAGAATGCCGAGCTGTCTACAGTTCAGGCGCAACATAGTTTAGGTTAAGCTCCGAAGGACTGCATTATGCATCCACCTTACAACACAGCAAAAGTTCCCAAGTGGACATCCGTCTGCTACACGTGAATGTAAGCAGACATTCAGCTCCACGTAGCAGTTGGCACTACAAGTCAGTGAGTACCTCTAGTCAGTCAATATCTCGGGTCATTGCCTCAGCGAGTGTCCCAAAACTCATCCAAAGTCGCCGCCGAGGAGAACTCAAACTGCACATTATACAAGCGATGTTAATCGTCGTTCACTGGATCTAGGACTATATCAAGATTTAAGACAGTTCAGTGCAAGAGAACATTCATTTATATTGGGCCGGCTGCGGTGGCCGAGCGGTTCCAGGCGCTTCAGTCCGGAGCCATGCGACTGCTACGGTCGCAGATTCGAATCCTGCCTCGGGCGTGGATATTTGTGATGTCCTTAGGTTAGTTAGGTTTAAGTAGTTCTAAGTTCTAGGGGACTGATGACCTCAGATGTCCCATAGTCCTCAGAGCCATTTGAGCCATCTATATTGGCGTACACAATCTTCCTACTCCATTAAAGTATTGTAAAACTTCGCATGAATAAATCATTCTAAACTGTTGCTAATTTATGTTTCCTTCTATTTTGCCATACCTGTTGCCTAACTCTGTTTGGCCATGTGACGAAACTGTATATTTTCTGCATGCAAGAAAGGCATCTAGCAACAGCAACTACTTCGGTGGTGGGGGGTTCTCTTCCTGCCAGACTTAGATGTTTGACATCAACGTATTCGGTGAATACAACAGTGAATAAAATTGTTTACTACTTCGTTTGGAGACAAACCAGCTGTAGGCTACAAAAGTGTGTTAGGGAAATGATTTTCTTACAGGTATATCAGTTCAGCTATAGAGATTGGATAACGCAGCAATCACTAACCCTGAAGTAAACTTAGCAGTTAGTGACCATTACTTTAAGCGTGAGTGAGTCTACTTAAGTTCAGGAAGTGAGTTAATTTGTGTTTTTGGGGAATAATAAATTCAGCTATTAATTATTGTTGTCATAAGAACGGTAACAGATCTATGAACTGTATAAATGGGAATTCATTCACTATACGGCAGATAGTCAGAAAAACAGGCAGGTGACAAGTGCTTTCTCCTGTTAGCACCATCTTTCCTGTACGTCGAATCACGGAAGTCGAACCAAGTCACTTACTAATGATACTTCAAATCCATCATTGCAATTATTAAAAAATACCTATTTATTTTACCACACGACTTTCGTTCTATTCATTTAAAACGCCATCAATTCTCAGGAATAATACGTATTTGAAATTGCGGTGCACTTTAAAACAAACCGGTTTAAAAGGTACTGAAGTATGATTTTGGATTAAATATTTCCGCTTACGTCCGAAATTGTCATCTGCACACACATTCTCCAGGCAATCCATCGTGTGGCCTATCCGAAAAGATCAGTGCCCAAACGGAATAATACCTCGAGAATGTGCATACAGACCCAGACCACAAGACACAAATGTAAGCATAAATCTGACAAAAATGCTGTAACTCAAAATAACATTTCAGTATCTTTTGAAACGCAAAACGGAAATCAGACAAAAAAAATCTGTATCTAAGAATCACTATTCACTATTATTTTAAAAGAATTTTTTTACATCTTTAAGCAAACCAAACTATTGTATTTATGGATTCATCCATCACTTGTAAGCAGAACGACTCCGTATTCTAGTTCGAGCAACAAGCAAAGTGCTTTTGGTTCTACTAAAATTGGTTTATTTCGAATCAGTTTTCGACTTATTGTGTCATCGTCATGAAAGAACTGACTAGCACCCACAATAGGCACTAGTGTGCAGGAAACCAAACCTTAAAAACAAAGACAATATCAACAGACGCAGGATCTTTGGTCATGACATTAAATGAGAAATGTAAAATCAACAGCTAACAGTTTGTGTTATGCAACAAACATGTTAAATTGCAGTGTTAAATTGCAATCTAGAAGACTGATAGTTTAGAATACAGCGAACGTAACGAAAACACACAATATTTAAACATACAATCTGTGTGAATGTAAAATTAACTGTTGTAAGAAATAACAAAGTAAGGTATGATGACAATTCCATCATAACATATGGTTGTGGAGATTGATGTGGCCATTGGGACGGAGGTCAGGGTTTGTGTGACTGGTTGAGTGGACCATGTGAAACTGGAGAGTGGGATGTAATCAGGTGTAATTGATCGTTCAGAACCAGGTATGTCTCGTGTGCTAAATTGTTATACACGTTAAGTGCTTCTAAGAGAATACTTTTTTTTTCCTTTTTTTGGGTATATGTAACATTTTTGTGTTGTATTTGTACCTATGAAATTCCCTCAGCGCATGTGAGGCAAACATGGAGTCTCACTTATGTAATTTTTAGCTACGTCCAGTCTAAATCAGTCTAGCTCAGTGGTAGTCAATCTGGTTCCTACCAAGCACTAATGGGCGTTCCAGCTTTCATGGTGACCACTCATTAAAAAAATTGACATTAACTATTTGGTAAGTAGTTGTTATTGTATGTTTTAACTTGCAGTAACTCTGATTTACAAATCCTGTAAAGTAAAGTGACTTCCCTTATTTATAAATCACCATTCAGGAGGAACAAGTGGGTAGTCAGAAAATTTTACTGCTAAGAAATGGGCGGTACTCCTGCTGCAGCCTTACCTGTTCGACCCTATATAATTTGCTACTACAGTGCAAATGAATTTACAAACAGCAGTATTACTTAACAAATCTGTTTTAGTCTTGCTGTTGAATAACGAATGGGCTTTGGCGTCTCTTAGATAAAATGAATTTTATATATATAGCATTCCGTCTTCAGGCCACAAGTGGCCCATCGGGACTATCCGACCGCCGTGTCATCCTCAGCTGGGGATGCGGAGAGGATGGGCGTGTGGTCAGCACGCCGCTATCCCGGTCGTTATGATGGTTTTATTTGACCGGAGCCGCTACTATTTGGTCGAGTAGCTGCTCAATTGGTATCACGAGGCTGAGTGCACCCCGAAAAATGGCAACAGTGCATGGCAGCTCGGATGGTCACCCATCCAAGTACCGGCCACGCCCGAGAGTGCTTAACTTCGGTGATCTGACGGGAACCGGTGTACCCACTGCGGCAAGGCCGTTGCCTAAAATGAATTTTAGTAGTTTTATATTTTTTATTCCAGTTACGGAGCACAATTTTTTATTAATATATCGGGTTACTAATTTCGGTCAGTAATAAACATTTTCAGAGCAGAATGCACACAATTTGCTTATCATACCGATTCGACGTGTGTAAAAGTAGTACAGTCACTATAATATAAAATTTAAGTTCCACATGCACAGTTGTGACTGACATACCGAATATATGAAGAATCTTCGTAGCATAATAAGTTTCTTCATAGAGCCAGCATGCGTTTTACGACTGTGCATATGGTACATAAATTTATATCTATACGTCGAAGCTTATTGTGACTGTATTATTTTAACACATCCCGACTGGATATGATAAGCAAACAGTATGTACTCGGCTCTGGAGATGGCCATTACCGACTGAAATTAGTAACCTGATACATTTTTAAAAAATTGTGGTCCTTAACTGGAATAAAAAATATATAAAAAAATTCCTGGATCACTGGGAAAATTTTGATGCAGCTATGTTTGCAACTCCGAAAGTTCAGTAGTGCAAGATTTGAGACTATTGGCTAATTTGTTGAATGGCTTCCCTAATTACGGTACAGTATGCAAGTTTTTAGTTCTGGATTTTACTGCAGAGTGTGATAAAGATAGAATTAAATCTTTCTTATTTATTTCTTCTGTAGAATGTCGTCAACTAGCTCAGGATTATACCCATTGTTCTCTACAATACATTTTATTGTTCCATTTGGATATCCCGTTTCGACGTTCGCACGGATGTGACACGACACGCATGGAATGGAAGGTAGCTTGTTTGTGTGTTACTGGATGTTGTGAAGAAGAAGGTATTACACTATGTGTTGTAGTCGGTTTTCTGTGAATTTAGAAACCATATGTGACCGTTTTAAGCCTGGCTTAAAACCCAAGAAATTTATAGACTTTTTAGAAAAGAATTAAAATTATGTTTAACTGTAGACAACGCGGAGCATGTTTTGAGCATCCGTTCTCCTGTATGACGGTATACCTGGACACGACCATGGACTTGGTGTAACAACAGACACTGATTCATCGGAACAGGCAACACGTTTTCACTGATGCACGGTCTAGTCTCGATCGTTCAGTGCCCACCGCTGTCGTAATTGACGATGTCATTTGGTCAACATGTGAGCACACAGTGGCTGTCTGCTCTGCCAAGTCCCACGTTCAACAATCTCCGTTAAGCGGTGTGCTCCGAAACACATGTGACTACACCAGCGTTGCACTCCGTCGTCGAATCTGCCACAGATGGCCGCCTGTCCTGCTTAACAGAGCGGGCAAGTCTCCGAAAGTCACGCACTGTGACGAGACGTAGACTACCAGCGCCTTGTCGCCTTCGCCTGGCTTCACAGTCGTTTCAAAGATGCTAACGACAGTAGCACGCGAACATTCTCGCTCGTTTCCAGGCGCGGGGCCATAAAACTCCGCCCCTTTGTCAAAGTCTCATATGTTACTGGGTTTCCCCGTTCGCGGCGAGTATCGTCGCTAAGCGATTCCCCATTTGCCGCTGCTCCACCTACACACTTTCTTTACTGCGTCACGTTCTCGCAACGCCTTCAAGCGGCGTTCAGTCTCGCGTTGGGCAGTAGTTATAATTCGATGGCACTGCAAACGTCATAATGTCTTTAGTGTGCGACCACGTGATGTTGGTTCCTTGATGGCTTTGACAATCGTCATGGCACTTTATGCGGTTTAAGAGTGCTTCTTTTCTCACTAGGAAACATTTTTTTTAAGGGCACCATGGAGATTATGATTTTCAAATGATTTTTTCGGTGACGGATTAAATATTGTTTTTTGAACCTTTGGCAGCGTATTGGAATTCATTCCTTGCGGTACGCCGGCCGCTGTGGATGAGCTGTTCTAGCCGCTTCAGTCGGTAACCGCGCTGCTGCTACGGTTAAGGTTCGAATCCTGGCTCGTGCATGGATGTGTGTGATGTCCTTAGGTTAGTTAGGTTTAAGTAGTTCTAAGTCTAGAGGACTGATGACCTCAGATGTTAAGTCCCATAGTGCTTTGAACCATTTGAATCTTGCGGTACTCGGTTCTTGCTCTTGCTTTATTGTGGCGGCCACCCTTAACGTAAGGATTTACGAGATTATCGGTGATCTTCCCGCCATTATTTTCTCATACAATAGCTGTTTCTTCGGGAATTATTTCATTTGCATCGATATGTGATGATGGACGTGCATGTGACTCGGGATCTGTTGTTGTTTGTCATTCTTGTAACTGGTTCAAATGGCTCTGAGCACTATGGGACTTATCTTCTGAGGTCATCAGTCCCCTAGATCTTAGAACCACTTAAACCTAACTAACCTAAGGACATCACACACATCCATGCCCGAGGCAGGATTCGAACCTGCGACCGCAGCAGCAGCGCGGTTACCGACTTTAGTGCCTAGAACCGCTAGGCCACCCAGGCCGTCCATTCTTGTAATTACGCACCTCACATGATGCATCGCCCATAACTGTTGAAGTTTTTGTTTTCGTCGAATATGTGGGCAAAATTAAACATATTACACATACATTTATGTCAAGTATTGGTATAGGTTTATTATATACCAGCTTAGCGCTTGCTGCTTCGGTCGCGTTTATGTAGTCATTAAATAAAAAATAATTTTATAAATATGTATTATACCTACTGAAAAACTAATATATTAAAGATCCTTCTCTTTTACTATGCAATTGTGACAAAGTCGATTTGCTGTCGCGACTATTAAATAGCTAATTAAGGACACAGAAGCATAGTGTTGTCCGAATATACTTCCGACCGAAAAGCAATCCTACTGTCTGGAGTCGAGGTTCTTTTTTACCCCTGCCTTTTGAGTTCTTGTGATATTTCCATAGAAACTTTCAGCTGCTAATACATTGTTCTTCATTTCTAACCGAGAAGTCAAACACCAGTTTCCAAAAGGTTTAGCGTTAAAAATTGTTTAATAAACGAAATACTTTCATACACATTTTCATCCCATATTTCACCTCCTTAGGAACTGAATTTCCAAAAACACTGAAACTTATTTCTTTATTTCAGACCAAATACACTCCTGGAAATTGAAATAAGAACACCGTGAATTCATTGTCCCAGGAAGGGGAAACTTTATTGACACATTCCTGGGGTCAGATACATCACATGATCACACTGACAGAACCACAGGCACATAGACACAGGCAACAGAGCATGCACAATGTCGGCACTAGTACGGTGTATATCCACCTTTCGCAGCAATGCAGGCTGCTATTCTCCCATGGAGACGATCGTAGAGATGCTGGATGTAGTCCTGTGGAACGGCTTGCCATGCCATTTCCACCTGGCGCCTCAGTTGGACCAGCGTTCGTGCTGGACGTGCAGACCGCGTGAGACGACGCTTCATCCAGTCCCAAACATGCTCAATGGGGGACAGATCCGGAGATCTTGCTGGCCAGGGTAGTTGACTTACACCTTCTAGAGCACGTTGGGTGGCACGGGATACATGCGGACGTGCATTGTCCTGTTGGAACAGCAAGTTCCCTTGCCGGTCTAGGAATGGTAGAACGATGGGTTCGATGACGGTTTGGATGTACCGTGCACTATTCAGTGTCCCCTCGACGATCACCAGTGGAGTACGGCCAGTGTAGGAGATCGCTCCCCACACCATGATGCCGGGTGTTGGCCCTGTGTGCCTCGGTCGTATGCAGTCCTGATTGTGGCGCTCACCTGCACGGCGCCAAACACGCATACGACCATCATTGGCACCAAGGCAGAAGCGACTCTCATCGCTGAAGACGACACGTCTCCATTCGTCCCTCCATTCACGCCTGTCGCGACACCACTGGAGGCGGGCTGCACGATGTTGGGGCGTGAGCGGAAGACGGCCTAACGGTGTGCGGGACCGTAGCCCAGCTTCATGGAGACGGTTGCGAATGGTCCTCGCCGATACCCCAGGAGCAACAGTGTCCCTAATTTGCTGGGAAGTGGCGGTGCGGTCCCCTACGGCACTGCGTAGGATCCTACGGTCTTGGCATGCATCCGTGCGTCGCTGCGGTCCGGTCCCAGGTCGACGGGCACGTGCACCTTCCGCCGACCACTGGCGACAACATCGATGTACTGTGGAGACCTCACGCTCTACGTGTTGAGCAATTTGGCGGTACGTCCACCCGGCCTCCCGGATGCCCACTATACGCCCTCGCTCAAAGTCCGTCAACTGCACATACGGTTCACGTCCACGCTGTCGCGGCATGCTACCAGTGTTAAAGACTGCGATGGAGCTCCGTATGCCACGGCAAACTGGCTGACACTGACGGCGGCGGTGCACAAATGCTGCGCAGCTAGCGCCATTTGACGGCCAACACCGCGGTTCCTGGTGTGTCCGCTGTGCCGTGCGTGTGATCATTGCTTGTACAGCCCTCTCGCAGTGTCCGGAGCAAGTATGGTGGGTCTGACACACCGGTGTCAATGTGTTCTTTTTTCCATTTCCAGGAGTGTACAAATTTTCATGGATTGAGCTTAAAAAAGGATTTCATAATGAAACGTTACCGCAAAAACTTTCATACTCTATTTCACCTCTTTTGGGGTTGAACTTCCAAAGTTTCTGAAACACGTATTTATTTATTTTTTACTGAGAAAACAAATACCAATTTTCGTAGTTCCAGCTTTAAAATTGTCTTAGTAGCGACATACTTTCAAAAAATCTTTCATCGCCTATTTCATCCCCTTAGGAGTTAAATTTCGAAAAGTCCTTTATAAAGATTGCTTACAGTATAAGATCATCACCCTCTCCAAATTTCAACTTTCTATCCTATCCTTAGCGGTTTGGGCTGGCGATGATGTGTCAGTAAATCAGTCACGACATGTAAAGATAAATTTCGCAAGAATGTCAGACTTTGGAAAACACCCACAGCCGTGTCGCATTGTTTATCAACGTTGTCAGTACCGCTTAACGACATTTCTGTTATTACGGTTATTATTGTTTCTTATGCGACCCCTGCTCCCCCTCTAAGATATGACATAAAGAATTTCTTTCCTCTCCCGGCCTTAAAATAAAGTTCCATTTTCTTTTGTGTATGGAACACCGATAGTTATGGTTTATGTTAATAATGCATTCATGTCCTTCTACTGCACAGGTATTAATTGTGTTTTAAATTTAGCATCATGCAATTCAATTTTCGTATTTCTGACGCACAATAACGTTCACTGTAAAGTAATAACGTGTTTTATAATGTAATATGTATAGCTTGCAATTATAATAATTATGGTTGGAATACCTGTTTCACATTAAAATAATAAATGAAATCATATTCCATACATGCCGTTCACTTCAGCCATCTGGTGGCCGAACATGTTTACCTTGTAATACAACGCGCGGTGAGAGCCAGTTTGGCATTTGATGTTGAGGAAGAGATAACTTTCACTAGGTATTACGTATCCACAAGGGATGTTATTCTACTCATGCGTCACCACAATTACTCCAAACACTGTTATTTTATAAAATGTCTGTTCCATGCATTTTAACATTAGTTGTTTGTATTACACCTCTATCTGATGACGCAGTTAAAGCGAAACGCATCATAAGGATTGTAACAAAAGGATTTAGTGGCCAAGGCAAGAGTGTATTATTAACCCAAACATGGGCGCACACTCACTGAAATGCTTTAAATCCAAAGTAATTAAAGAGATTATAATGGTTTGGCTCAGTGTTCTTCTGCTGACTGACAAGGAACCCCTTGAGTGCGAGGTCGTAATAGGTCAATGACGTTTACGGCAACCAACACCCCACATATTGTCTACCACGCAACCACAAAATCGGCTGATATTGGCAACACGAGGCGGGACTGGAGGTACGTAATACTGAACGCGGCATGAGACTGTTCAAATGGCTCTGAGCACTATGGGAATTAACATCTGTGGTGATCAGTCCCCTAGAACTTAGAACTACTTAAACCTAACTAACCTAAGGACATCACACACATCCATGCCCGAGGCAGGATTCGAACCTGCGACCGTAGCAATGGCGCGGTTGCGGACTGAGCGCCTAGAACCGCTAGACCACCGCGGCCGGCATGAGACTGTGGAGCATAGCTGAATCGCTTAGTCGACAAGTAACGCACAACAGTGCTGCAATGCCAGTGATGTTGATACAAAGCAAAGCAATGGCAACGATAAACAAAGCAAACATTGCATTATATCTACAACAGTTGCCGAAGTTGATATTTTGTCGGAAAGGAACCCAAGGAATTTCGCAGAGTGAAAAAGAAGTGGCAGATGAAATATTAGTGTTTCTGCAAGTTGAGTCAGTGGAATGTATGGTGTCGTATACGCTCGACTTCAAATGGTTCGCCGCGCGGGATTAGCCGAGCGGTCTCAGGCGGTACGGCTGGTCCCGGCGGAGGTTCGAGTCCTCCCTCGGGCATGGGTGTGTGTCTTTGTCCTTGGGATAATTTAGGTTAAGTAGTGTGTAAGCTTAGGGACTGATGACCGTAGAAGTTAAGTCCCATAAGATTTCACACACATTTGAACATTTTTTTTGTTCAAATGGTTCAAATGGCTCTGAGCACTATGGGACTTAACATCTGAGGTCATCAGTCCCCTAGAACTTAGAACTACTTAAACCTAAATAACGTAAGGACATCACACACATCCATGTCTGAGGCAGGATTCGAACCTGCGACCGTAGCAGTCGCGCGGTTCCGGACTGAAGCGCCAAGAACCGCTCGGTCACAGCTATACAGGAGGATTACAATGATGACGATACATAATTAACAAGTGAAAGTGATACTGAAACAAATGTCGAGCTATACAGTTCTTGTCGGACAAGGAGTCACAAATCCCGTCTCCAGTTAAACTTAATGGAGGACAGTCGTTGTCCAGGGAGCGAGTACTAAACATAATTACGAACGTGGAGGATCATCCGCAGCATAGCTAAAAAAAAATAATTATGAACAGATTTCGAATAAGACCGCAGCGATATGACCGTGTAGTGCATACGAAAAAAAAGGATATGTAAAGAAGGACAAGGCGCACTTGTTACAAAAAATTGTGTTTGCGCGTTTCAGTGATGTTCGATACAATCTACAGGATGCGGGTGATAATGACGTACTACTTTATGGAGATGAAATTGCGCGCGGTATACACTACTGGCCATTAAAATTGCTGCACCACGAATATGACGTGCTACAGGTGCGAATTGTAACCGACAGGAAGAAGATGCTGTTATATGCAAATGATTAGCTTTTCAGAGCATTCACACAAGGTTGACGCCGGTGGCGACACCTACAACGTGCTGACATGAGGAAAGTTTCCAACCGATTTCTCATACACAAACAGCAGTTGACCGGCGTTGCCTGGTGAAACGTTGTTGAGATGCCTCGTGTAAAGAGGAGAAATGCGTACCATCACGTTTCCGACTTTGATAAAGGTCGGATTGTAGCCTATCGCGATTGCGGTTTATCGTATCGCGACATTACTGCTCGCGTTGGTCGAGATCCAATGACTGTTAGCAGAATATGGAATTGGTGGGTTCAGGTGGGTAATACGGAACGCCGTGCTGGATACCAACGGCCTCGTATCACTACCAGTCGATATGACAGGCATCTTATCCGCACAGCTGTAACGGATCGTGCAGCCACGTCTCGATCCCTGAGTCAACAGCTGGGGACGTTTGCAGGACAACAACCATCTACACGAACAGTTCGACGACGTTTGCAGCAGCATGGACTATCAGCTCGGAGACCATGGCTGCGGTTACCCTTGACGCTGCATCACAGACAGGGGCGCCTGCGATGGTGTACTCAATGACGAATCTGGGTGCACGAATGGCAAAACGTCATTTTTTCGGATGAATCCAGGTTCTGTTTACAGCATATTGATGGTCGCATTGGTATTTGGCGACATCGCGGTGAACGAACATTGGAAGTGTGTATTCACCATCGCCATACTGGCGTATCACCCGGCGTGATGGTATGGGGTGCCTTTGGTTACACGTCTCGGTCACCTCTTGTTCACATTGACGGCACTTTGAACAGTGGACGTTACATTTCAGATGTGTTACGACCCGTGGCTCTACCCTTCATTCGATCCCTGCGAAACCCTACATTCCAGCAGTATAATGTACGACCGCATGTTGCAGGTCCTGTACAGGCCTTTCTGGATACAGAAAATGTTCGAATGCTGCCCCGGCCAGCACATTCCCCAGATCTCCCACCAACTGAAAACGTCTGGTCAATGGTGTCCGAGCAGCTGGCTTGTCACAATACCCCAGTCACTACGCTTGATGAACTGTGGTAACGTGTTGAAACTCATGGGCAGCTGTACCTGTACACGCCATCCAAGCTCTGTTTGACTCAGTGCCCAGGCGTATCAAGGCCGTTATTACGGCTAGGAGTGGTTCTGGGTACTAATTTCTCAGGATCTATGCACCAAAATTGCGTGAAAATGTAATCACATGTCAGTTCTAGTATAACAAATTTGTCGAATGAATACCCGTTTACCATCTGCATTTCTTCTTAGTGTAGCAATTTTAATGGCCAGTAGTGTAGATTACAGTGATTTCAAGGGAAGGAGGGGATGGTTGCGTAACTTCAAGCAGTGTTAGAGAACTGGAAGTCTTAAGATAACGAAATATCCAACAAAGCGTCAAATTGACGATGCGCAGCAAACTGCGGAAACTGTGTGAAAATTTATAGAAGCGGTAAAAAAACTCATCCTCTTGCTCAGTAAGGAAAGTGTTTTCAACTCCGACGAATCGGAATTCGGAGAGAAAATGCAAATGAAATGAACCCTGATAATTAGAGGTACCAAGAGAGTTGTATCAAGATCAACTAACATCAAAATCTTAACGCATTCGTATACAGTTATGCTGACCGTTGATCTGGATAGCAAATTGACTGGACAGTTATATATTGTGCTGCGACAAGCTAGAGGTGCCCTGCCCCCCACGATTCTTCCTCGGGTGCGTGATCTTGCAAGGGCCGCGGAGAATATTTACGTCACAGCAAGGAAGAGTGTGAAAATGGGCGTAAGACAACTACGGTATGAGCACTGCTTTTGGCCAAAAGCTGGTCTAAATAACACGTCTTCGCTTAATTCCTGGTCTGCGTATAACAATCATACTCCTACAGAGCAAACTATCACTCCTGAAAAGTGTGTGACATCGCAGTTCGCA
This sequence comes from Schistocerca nitens, assembly GCF_023898315.1. Classification (NCBI taxonomy): domain Eukaryota; kingdom Metazoa; phylum Arthropoda; class Insecta; order Orthoptera; family Acrididae; genus Schistocerca; species Schistocerca nitens. Next base: position 153,403,181 of record NC_064621.1, on the reverse strand, counting down.
CCGCCTGGAACCACTGGACAAATTCAGTCTCTGCGTGTTTGTTTTTTCGGCGCCCGTAATACATATTATTTCACTATCTACAGCTACACTTTAAAGGATTGACAGTTTCACGATAAGCTCCACTAGAGACTGTTCGGCATTCGAGTGCATGCCATCACATTTCATCAGTTCTCATCACCCCGTTTGACCAATACGTTTAATATGCATTCTGTAAGAGTGGACATCTAGCTGGACGTCCTGCACAGTTTGTAACTCCAGAGGGGTTCGTCTTCGATCTTGATGGTGCGAACTTTTGTGATCACTGTGACACGCCATTTATCATTCGGTGTTCATGGCGCAAGTTAAGGGTCTATTTTGAACATTTCCTCAGTTTCGACGATGTCCATTTTGTAAAGTGCAATACATACATCCCTCATTATGATTTGTACCTCCTTGTATAGGCCGTGTTTGCAGTTAAAATTGTTGGATGTGAGGTCCGCCAGTTATGGAAAACTCCGTTTTTTTCTCAGTACTCAAACATGTTTCGGCACCACTGTGCTATCATCAGTGGGTTTTCGTTTTTATTGATTCTGCAATGTGAACATTTTTGTTAAATGATTATAAAATTATGTGCATTTTTAGTTCAAACAACAGATCTTTTCTTTTTGTGGCCGAGCGGTTCTAGGCGCTTCAATCTGGAAGCGTACGACAGCTACGGTAGTAGGTTCGAATCCTGCCTCGGGCATGGATGTGTGTGATGTCCTTAGTTAGGTTTAAGTAGTTCTAAGTTCTAGGAGACTGATGACCTCAGATGTTAAGTCCCATGGTGCCCAAAGCCATTTGAACCATTTTTCTTTTTGTAAATACCTTTACATTTGGTGTGCACGAATTTTCTGAATCACTTGTGTTAATTACTACAGGTAGCTTGTCATCTGCAATCAAACGATGTTCATGAGAATTTTTTTTTGCTGGGAGTTAACCTATCTTCTAGGTTGTAATTCATCTTTTCGCGATGTTTTCGCGCCTACATTCGTTTTTACTTACATTTTCGTGTGGCAAGTACTTCCATTCTCCGCATAATGCTGAGGTGTTGTGTTGCACACGTAACTATAACAAGTATTTTTCACAAATAACGTAGTAAAACACTTTTCACTTCACCAGAATACGGTGTGATTGTGGCTTGTTATGTGTCCCAGCCCAGTCAGTGTTCATTTTTTCACCAGAGAGTTCGGCGCCAAATTTTAATTTTGTTTGCATTTTATTTGTGTGTGTGTGTGTTTTCTGTGCGCTTCTTGGCTGTGTGCGTTGACTTTTATATGGTATTACTTTTGTGTGTAAGTGGCGCGTTTTTGCAGATTTTAGTTTATCTATTGTTCGTGTATGTGTGTGTGTGTGTGTGTGTGTGTGTGTGTGTGTGTGTGTGTGTGTGTGTGCGTGTGTGCGTGCGTGTGTGTGTGTGTGTGTGTGTGTGTGTGTGTGTGTGTGGACTTTATCCGTTTGTGCTGTTTTTATTTGTAAAATTCCTTTAATGTGTTAAATAGTGTGCCCTTGCAGAGTGTAGTGTATTCGTTTAAGACCTGTTTTCCTTCTGCTATTGCCTTGTGTATATGGAAGTTTTCCTCAATGGTCAGTTTGCTTTATAGGCTGTGGTTGTCTTTTAGTATTCTTAGGTCTGTTTCTATTGTGGTTGGGTGGTGACTGTTGGCTACAAGGTGGTCAGCAAACGTGCTATGGGAGCTGTTACCTTTTAAAGCTCTGAGATGTTCTGAATATCTTGTTTTGAAGTTTCTGCACGTTTGTCCTATGTACACTGACTGGCAAGTGTTGCATGTGAGTTCATATATTCCTGATCTGTTAAATTGCCACGCGAAAACGTAAGTATAAACGAACATAGGCGCGAAAACATCGCGAAAAGCTGAATTACATCATAGAAGGTAAGTTAACTCCCAGCAAAAAAATTTCTCATCAACATCGTTTGGTTGCAGATGACAAGCTACCTGTAGTAATTAACACAAAAGTGATCCAGAAAATTCATGCACACTATATGTAAAAGGTATTTACAAAAAGAAACGATCTGTGGTTTGAACTAAAAATGCACATAATTTTATAATCATTTAACAGAAAAGTTCACATTGCAGAATAAATAAAAATTAAAACCCACTGATGATGGCACAGTGGTGCCGAAACATGTTTGGGTACTGAGACACACTGATAAACAAAGTAAGAGCCTACGGAATATCAGACCAGCTGTGTGGCTGGATTGAAGAGTTTTTAGCAAACAGAACACAGCATGTTGTTATCAATGGAGAGACGTCTACAGGCGTTAAAGTAACCTCTGGCGTGCCACAGGGGAGTGTTATGGGACCATTGCTTTTCACAATATATATAAATGACCTAGTAGATAGTGTCGGAAGTTCCATGCGGCTTTTCGCGGATGATGCTGTAGTATACAGAGAAGTTGCACCATTAGAAAATTGTAGCGAAATGCAGGAAGATCTGCAGCGGATAGGCACTTGGTGCAGGGAGTGGCAACTGTCCCTTAACATAGACAAATGTAATGTATTGCGAATACATAGAAAGAAGGATCCTTTATTGTATGATTATATGATAGCGGAACAAACACTGGTAGCAGTTACTTCTGTAAAATGTCTGGGAGTATGCGTGCGGAACGATTTGAAGTGGAATGATCATATAAAATTAATTGTTGGTAAGGCGGGTACCAGGTTGAGATTCATTGGGAGAGTCCTTAGAAAATGTAGTCCATCAACAAAGGAGGTGGCTTACAAAACACTCGTTCGATCTATACTTGAGTATTGCTCATCAGTGTGGGATCTGTACCACATAGGGTTGACGGAGGAGATAGAGAAGATCCAAAGAAGAGCGGCGCGTTTCGTCACAGGGTTATTTGGTAACCGCGATAGCGTTACCGAGATGTTTAGCAAACTCAAGTGGCAGACTCGGCAAGAGAGGCGCTCTGCATCGCGGTATAGCTTGCTCGCCAGGTTTCGAGAGGGTGCGTTTCTGGATGAGGTATCGAATATATTGCTTCCCCCTACTTATACCTCCCGAGGAGAACACGAATGTAAAATTAGAGAGATTAGAGCGCGCACGGAGGCTTTCAGACAGTCGTTCTTCCCGCGAACCATACGCGACTGGAACAGGAAAGGGAGGTAATGACAGTGGCACGTAAAGTGCCCTCCGCCACACACCGTTGGGTGGCTTGCGGAGAATAAATGTAGATGTAGATGAAAAACGTCGTTTTGCATAACTGGCGGACCTCACACCAACAATACATACATCCAAAAATCAAATGGCTCTGAGCACTACGGGACTTAACTTCTGAGGTCATCAGTCCACTAGAACTTAGGACTAGTTAAACCTAACTAACCTAAGGACATCACACACATCCATGCCCGAGGCAGGATTCGAACCTGCGACCGTAGCGATCGCGCGGTTCCAGACCGAGGCGCCTAGAACCGTTCGGCCTCTCCGGCCGGCAATACATACAACCCTTTGACGTCCCGGACACTTATCTGCTGTCACCCTCCTGATGCATATGGTGAGTCATTAGCAGGTAATATTTTTCCTGTCATAATTGTTAACACAACACTTCAGACGAGCCTTACCAGAGGTTGGTCCGCAGCTCGTGGTCGTGCGGTACCGTTCTCGCTTCCCACGCCCGGGATTTTCTCTGCCTCGTGATGACTGGCTGTTGTGTGCTGTCCTTAGGTTAGTTAGGTTTAAGTAGTTCTAAGTTCTAGTGGACTGATGACCATAGATGTTAAGTCCCATAGTGCTCAGAGCCATTCGAACCATTTTTGAACCAGAGGTTGAAATCACTTATCCTCAATCTCGAGATCCCAGGGAGAAAGAAACGATGAGAGGATAGCAGTAGCCTACTGTGAGTACTGGAGTGAGGAGACTGACCTGTGAGCATGCTCTCGTTGACGATGCAGGAGCCAGAGAGGAGGACGGCGTCGCAGTACATGTCGCAGCCGTTGGGTGGGATGACTATGACGTCACCGGGCACCAGCTGCGTCGTCTCCACCTGGAGGGTGCCTCCTGCGGAGGCGCCGCGGTCCACCGTCACCACGTCAGTCTTGTGCACCGTGTCGTGTAGGCTGCGCTGGTTCTGCACCCATCACACAGGCTCGGTCAGTGCAGGCAGTGACTTGTACACTTTTAAAGCACCTGCAGGTGCTACATCAGTGATAATGTCTTTACAACTAGTTTCAGTCACAAATCTTTAATGGGTCGATACAGTACACTGTGCTTAAAAAAGAATCATTCAATTAAAAAAAATCATTTCTATTACACTAATGGCCGTTAAAATTCCTACACCAAGAAGAAATGCAGATGATAAACGGGTATTCATTGGACAAATATATTATACTAGAACTGACATGTGATTACATTTTCACGCAATTTGGGTGCATAGATCCTGAGAAATCAGTACACAGAATAACCACCTCTGGCCAAAATAACGGACTTGATACGCCTGGGCATTGAGTCAAACAGAGCTTGGATAGCGTGTACTGGTACAGATGCCCATGCAGCTTCAGCACGATACCACAGTTCATCAAGAGTAGTGACTGGCGTATTCTGACGAGCCAGTTGCTCGGCCACCATTGACCAGACGTTTTCAGTTGGTGAGAGATCTGGAGAATGTGCTGTACAAGCAGCAGTCGAACATTTTCTGTATCCAGAAAGGCCCATTCAGCACCTGCAACATGCGGTCGTGCATTATCCTGCTGAAATGTAGGATTTCGCAGGGATCGAATGAAGGGTAGAGCCACGGGTCGTAACATATCTGAAATGTAACGTCCACTGTTCAAAGTGCCGTCAATGAGAACAAGAGGTGACCGAGACGTGTAACCAATGGCACCCCAAACCATCACGGCGGGTGATGCGCCAGTATGGCGATGACGAATACGCGCTTCCAATGTGCGTTCACCGCGATGTCGCCAAACATGGATGCGACTATCGTGATGCTGTAAACAGAACCTGGATTCATCCGAAAAAATGACGTTTTGCCATTCGTGCACCCACGTTTGTCGTTGAGTACACCATCGCAGGCGCTTCTGTCTGTGATGCAGCATCAAGGGTAGCCGCAGCCATGGTCTCCGAGCTGATAGTCCATGCTGCTGCAAACGTCGTCGAACTGTCCGTGCAGATGGTTGTTGTCAGTCACTGGATCTCGACCAACGCGAGCAGCAATGTCGCAATACGATAAACCGCAATCGCGATAGGCTACAATCCGACCTTTATCAAAGTTGGTACGCATTTCTTCTCCTTACACGAGGCATCACAACAAAGTTTTACCTGGCAACGCCGGTCAGCTGCTGTTTGAGTATGAGAAATCGGTTGAAAACTTTCCTCATGTCAGCATGTTGTAGGTGTCGCCTTGTGTGAATGCTCTGAAAAGCTAATCATTTGCATATCACAGCATCTTCTTCCTGTCATTAAATTTCGCATCTGTAGCACGTCATCTTCGGGTTGTAGCAATTTTAATGGCGAGTAGTGTATGTTATTTCAGATACGTGCGTGAACAATGTACTGTTGCAAAGAGCAGACTCGAGTTTTACATGGTTCCCGCTAGATAGCAGCAGTGTGCGCCCACTTCAATTCAAGTTCGTTCGTTCGTTGGTTTTGGGGAAGGAGACCAGACAGCGTGGTCATCGGTCTCATCTGATTAGGGAAGGATGGGGAAGGAAGTCGGCCGTGCCCTTTCAGAGGAACCATCCCGGCATTTGCCTGGAGTGATTTAGGGAAATCACGGAAAACCTAAATCAGGATGGCCGGACGCGGGATTGAACCGTCGTCCTCCCGAATGCGAGTCCAGTGTCTAACCACTGCGCCACCTGGCTCGGTCAATTCAAGTAAAATTGGTGTCGGGACAACAGAAAGCGTTTTGTGTTCTACGTTTGGCGCAGTGAGGGTCAGTAATAACTGTTCAGCGTGACTTCCGCACTAGGTACGGTGTGGATCCACATACAGCACAGAGCATTAGATGATGACATGAAATACTCTGAGAAAGAGGTTGTTTATGTAAAGGAAAAACGCCGGGACGACCTCGAGTGTCTGACACAGACGTCGAATGCATCCGCCATAGTTTCACGAGGAGTCCGCAGATATCCGTTTGCCGTGCAGCTCGATAGCTCAACATGCCCCCCCTATGTCCGTCTGGCGTGTGCTGCTTCGACGTTTACACATGAAACCATACAAAATCGAGCTACTGCAAGCTCTTCGTGCAGGAGAGAAACAACAACGTGTGCAACTTCCTGGCAGATTAAAACTGTGTGCCAGACCGAGACTCGAACACGGGACCTTTGCCTTTAGCGGGCAAGTGCTCTACCATCTGAGCTACCCAAGCACGACTCACGCCCCGTCCTCACAGCTGTACGTCTGCCAGTACCTCGTCTCCTTCCTTCCAAACTGTACAGAAGCTCTCCTGCGAACCTGCAGAGCCGGCCGAAGTGGCCGCGCGGTTCTGGCGCTGCAGTCTGGAACCGCGAGACCGCTACGGTCGCAGGTTCGAATCCTGCCTCGGGCATGGATGTGTGTGATGTTCTTAGGTTAGTTAGGTTTAACTAGTTCTAAGTTCTAGGGGACTAATGACCTCAGCAGTTGAGTCCCATAGTGCTCAGAGCCATTTGAACCATTTTTTTGAACCTGCAGAACTAGCACTCCTGACAGAAAGGATATTGCGGAGACATGGCTTAGCCACAGCCTGGGGGATGTTTCCAGAACAGTTAAAGTTTGGAAGGTAGGAGACGAGGTACTGGCAGAAGTAAAGCTGTGAGGACGGGGCTTGAATCGTGCTTGGGTAGCTCAGTTCGTAGAGCACTTGCCCACGGAAGGCAAAGGTCCCGAGTTCGAGTCTCGGTCTAAGCTCGTCGATACTAACAAAGAGCAGCAGCGCTATTGCTGATCACACAGTTGCATAACCTCAAGAGGCAGTTGTAAATGCTGTGCACCAAGAAATGCATATGGAATGTCAGGTGCAGTAATCTGTCACTCGGGCAGACAGGAAACCAAATGTAAGAGCGCCAAAGCGGCTTGTAACGCGCGCCGTGGCCGATAGAGGGCACCTTGGACTAGCACAATGCCGTGTGGCGAAACCGCCAGTATCATAAGGGCGTTTGCCGCAATTTTGAGTTTATATTTTAATAGGCTGTAATTCTCATAGTGTAATAGTTACTGTCATATCTTGCACGAGCTTTACTTTTGTCTTGTTAGTAATCTTGAGATACAACTGTAGTGGACTGTTAAGGCAGCCAGTCCACAGTGAAGTAGCCGAAAGGGCATGCGTCAACTCACGCCGTCTGGCGTTAAGTCTGGAACAGGATTCGTAATGAATGTGATAAAGAAAAGAACGTAGCTACTAGAACACTTAACTTTTATATTGTCCTTTGGTATACAGCATTCTGGATGATACAAGTGAGACTCTATCTTGAGGTACATGCAACGTTACAAATGGTTAATGGCGCCTTGCTAGGTCGTAGCCATTAACTTAGCTGAAGGCTATTCTAACTGTCTCTCGGCAAATGAGAGAAAGGCTTCGTCAGTGTAGTCGCTAGCAACGTCGTCGTACAACTGGGCGAGTGCTAGTAAGTCTCTCGAGACCTGCCTTGTGGTGGCGCTCGGTCTGCGATCCTGACAGTGGCGACACGCGGGTCCGACATGTACTAATGGACCGCGGCCGATTTAAAGCTACCACCTAGCAAGTGTGGTGTCTGGCGGTGACACCACAACAACTTTTATTAAATTTCCTTATGATACTAGCGGTTCCTGGACTCTACTGGCCACGGCGCACCTTGCCTGTCGCTCTTGCGCTGGTATATTTGGTTTCCGCCTGTGTGAGTGAAAGGTCATTGCACCCGATGCATTCTACGCATTTCTTGATGTACGGCATTTACAACTGCCTCTTGAGCTTTTGCAACTGTGTGTACAGCAATAGCGCTGCTGCTCTTTGTTAGTATCGACGTGTTAGAGGGATTCGGAGAGGTCTTCTTTCCACACAAGGGTTGGAGAACATGATTCGGAACTTCGAATTAACTGGCGATTTGGGAATTGCTCCTGGAAGAGGCCGACGGCCAGTTGCGCCACAAATTGTTGGAGAAGTTACTGTTGCCATGACTGGGAGGGGTGGACGCACTGGGCAATCTTCAGGCGGTGCACGAGCTGTGTCACGACAGCTGAACATTCCATGGTCCATTTTTCGAAAAGTGCTGCGAACGATTGTGAAATGGTATCTCTAGTGCAGTTCCAGGCTGTCGCGGATGCAGATGTTCGTCACAATGAGCAACTTTTGTAACCTGGCACGTAAACAGGGTGCGCAATTAACAAAATGTTACCCTCCCATGCAGAAATTAAAATGAGTTTCCTTCAATGGTTTATTCGCGTCCTTACAAATGTTTCCGCAAAGTTTCATTGTCCTGCGATCACTCGTTTCTCATGGGGCTCCCCTCAAGTAGCGGAATTTTTATTGTGGCCACCCTGTACAGGAGGGTAATACGGAACGCCGTGCTGGATCCCAACGGCCTCGTGTCACTAGCAGTCGAGATGACAGGCATCTTATCCGCATGGCTGTAACGGATGGTGCAGCCACGTCTCGACCCCCGTCAACAGATGGGGACGTTTGCAGGACAACAACGATCTGCACGAACAGTTCGACGTTTGCAGCAGCATGGACTATCAGCTCGGAGACCATGGCTGCGGTTACCCATGACGCTGCACCACAGACAGGGGCGCCAGCCGTGCAATTTATATTGATTTGGGAGATACGAGTGTAGTTATATAAGAGAACGACGAACTTACGTCGGATTATTTTCATTTCGTAAACTATATGAATCACAAATTGAATGGTGAAAACTCTACCGAATAATAGTGGCGCAAGTACTGCAAACTCTGATGTTCATTTGATAAGCTGAATGCAGCAATCAAAAGTATATTCCTATTTAGCCTAAAGGAAAAGAACTTGCTGCAGCTTGTGGCGAGAATGATGATTATGATGATGATAATGATGACGCTGAAGAAATAATGTAATATGTTCTTGACTTCTTGGGCGTTAGTCCCTGTGGAAAGTGAATTAACAGTTCACAGTACCGGAATATACACTACCGGCCATTAAAATTGCTACACCACGAAGATGAGGTGCTACAGACGCGAAATTTAACCGACAGGAAGAAGATGCTATGACACGCAAATGATTAGCTTTTTCAGAGCATTCGCACAAAGTTGGCGCCGGTGGTAACAACTACAACGTGCTGATATGAGAAAAGTTTCCAACCGATTTCTCATACACAAACAGCAGTTGACCGGCGTTGCCTGGTGAAACGTTGTTGTGATGCCTCGTGTAAGGAGGAGATTGCGTACCATCACGTTTCCGACTTTGATAATGGTGGGATTGTAACCTATCGCGATTGCGGTTTATCGTATCGCGACATTGCTGCTCGCGTTGGTCGAGATCCAATGACTGTTAGCAGAATATGGAATCGGCGGGTTCAGGAGGGTAATACGGAACGCCGTGCTGGATCCCAACGGCCTCGTATCACTAGCAGTCGAGATGACAGGCATCTTATCCGCATGGCTGTAACGGATCGTGCAGCCACGTCTCGGTCTATGAGTCAACAGATGGGGACGTTTGCAGGACAACAACCATCTGCACGAACAGTTCGACGACGTTTGCAGCAGCATGAACTATCAGCTCGGAGATCATGGCTGCGGTTACCCATGACGCTGCACCACAGACAGGGGCACCAGCGATGGTGTACTCAACGACGAACCTGGATGCATGAATGGCAAAACGTCATTTTTTCGGATGAATCCAGGTTCTATTTACAGCATCATGATGGTCGCATCCGTGTTTGGCGACATCGCGGTGAAAGCAGATTGGAAGCGTGTATTCGTCGTCGCCATACTGGCATATCACCCAGCGTGATGGTATGGTGTGCTAGTGGTTACACGTCTTGGTCACCTCTTGTTCGCATTGACTGCACTTTGAACAGTGGACGTTACATTACAGGTGTGTTACGATCGGTGGCTCTTCCCTTCATTCGACCCCTGCGAAACCCTACATTTCAGCAGGATAATGCACGACCGCATGTTGCAGGTCCTGTACGGGCCTTTATGGATACAGAAGCTGCCCTGGTCAGCACATTCTCCAGATCTCTCACCAATTGAAAAGTCTGGTCAATGGTGGCCCAGCAACTGGCTCGTCACAATACGCCAGTCACTACTATTGATTAACTGTGGTATCGTGTTGAAGCTGCATGGGCAGCTGTACCTGTACACGCCATCCAAGCTCTGTTTGACTCAATGACCAGGCGTATCTACATCTACATTTATACTCCGCAAGCCACCCAACGGTGTGTGGCGGAGGGCACCTTATGTGCCACTGTCATTACCTCCCTTTTCTGTTCCAGTCGCGTATGGTTCGCGGGAAGAACGACTGTCTGAAAGCCTCCGTGCGCGCTCTAATCTCTCTAATTTTACATTCGTGTTCTCCTCGGGAGGTATAAGTAGGGGGAAGCAATATATTCGATACCTCATCCAGAAACGCACCCTCTCGAAACCTGGCGAGCAAGCTATACCGCGATGCAGAGCGCCTCTCTTGCCGAGTCTGCCACTTGAGTTTGCTAAACATCTCGGTAACGCTATCGCGGTTACCAAATAACCCTGTGACGAAACGCGCCGCTCTTCTTTGGATCTTCTCTATCTCCTCCGTCAACCCTATGTGGTACAGATCCCACACTGATGAGCAATACTCAAGTATAGGTCGAACGAGTGTTTTGTAAGCCACCTCCTTTGTTGATGGACTACATTTTCTAAGGACTCTCCCAATGAATCTCAACCTGGTACCCGCCTTACCAACAATTAATTTTATATGATCATTCCACTTCAGATCGTTCCGCACGCATACTCCCAGATATTTTACAGAAGAAACTTCTACCAGTGTTTGTTCCGCTGTCATATAATCATACAATAAAGGCTCCTTCCTTCCATGTATTCGCAATACATTACATTTGTCTATGTTAAGGGTCAGTTGCCACTCCCTGCACCAAGTACCTATCTGCTGCAGATCTTCCTGCATTTCGCTACAATTTTCTAATGCTGCAACTTCTCTGTATACTACAGCATCATCCGCGAAAAGCCGCATGGAACTTCCGACACTATCTACTAGGTCAATTATATATATTGTGAAAAGCAATGGTCCCATAACACTCCCCCGTGGCACGCCAGAGGTTACTTTAACGTCTGTAGACGTCTCTCCATTGATAACATCATGCTGTGTTCTGTTTGCTAAAAACTCTTCAATCCAGCCACACAGCTGGTCTGATATTCCGTAGGCTCTTACTTTGTTTATCAGGCGACAGTCAAGGAAAATAGCATCTACCTGGGAGCCTGTATCTAATATTTTCTGGGTCTCATGAACAAATAAAGCGAGTTGTGTCTCACTCGGTCGCTGTTTGCGGAATCCATGTTGATTCCTACAGAGTAGATTCTGGGTTTCCAAAAACGACATGATACTCGAGCAAAAAACATGTTCTAAAATTCTACAACAGATCGACGTCAGAGATATAGGTCTATAGTTTTGCGCATCTGCTCGACGACCCTTCTTGATGACTGGGACTACCTGTGCTCTTTTCCAATCATTTGGAACCCTCCGTTCCTCTAGAGACTTGCGGTACACGGCTGTTAGAAGGAGGGCAATTTCTTTCGCGTACTCTGTGTAGAATCGAATTGGTATCCCGTCAGGTCCAGTGGACTTTCCTCTGTTGAGTGATTCCAGTTGCTTTTCTATTCCTTGGATACTTATTTAGATGTCAGCCATTTTTTCGTTTGTCGGTGGATTTAGAGAAGGAACTGCAGTGCGGTCTTCCTCTGTGAAACAGCTTTGGAAAAAGGTGTTTAGTATTTCAGCTTTACGCGTGTCATCCTCTGTTTCAAAGCCATCATCATCCCGGAGTGTCTGGAAATGTTGTTTCGAGCCACTTACTGATTTAACGTAAGACCAGAACTTCCTAGGATTTTCTGTCAAGTCGGTACATAGAATTTTACTTTCGAATTCACTGAACGCTTCACGTATAGTCCTCCTTACGATAACTTTGACATCGTTTAGCTTCTGTTTGTCTGAGAGGTTTTGGCTGCGTTTAAACTTGTAGTGAAGCTCTCTATTAACTTCCCATATTCAGGGATGCTGCAAAGGCCTTATTATCACTGATTCCCTGTTCTGTACTTACAGAGTCGAAAAGTTCGGGTCTGTTTGTTACCAGTAGGTCCAAGATGTTATCTCCACGAGTCGGTTCTCTGTTTAATTGCTCGATGTAATTTTCGGATAGTGCACTCAGTATAATGTCACTCGATGCTCTGTCCCTACCACCCGTCCTAAACATCTGAGTGTCCCAGTCTATATCTGGTAAATTGAAATCTCCACCTAAGACTATAACAAATTTATGTGAAATGTATTCCAAATTTTCTCTCAGTTGTTCTGCCACTAATGCTGCTGAGTCGGAAGGTCGGTAAAAGGAGCCAATTATTAACCTAGCTCGGTTGTTGAGTGTAACCTCCACCCATAATAATTCACAGGCAGTTATTACGGCCCGAGGTGGTTGTTCTGGGTACTGATTTCGCAGGATCTGTGCACCCCAATAGCGTGAAAATGTAATCACATGTCAGTTCTAGTATAATATATTTGTCCAATGTATACCCGTTTATCATCTGCATTTCTTCTTGGTGTAGCAATTTTAATGGACAGTAGTGTAACACGTGGTGATATGGCAATCTATATCGCTCGAATTAAAAATTGGTGAGTTTCCTGGACGATGCTGTGAAATATCATGAAATCAAAGAAATGTGTAAGAGGAAATATATACGTTGACGATGTTACAATGAGTGTTACCAAGATGAAATGAATTTAGCAGAAGAGAAGTTGTGAAGTCGGGTCATGAGTCGTGTCTGGGTAATTTACTCAGTAAAAATATTGCTCGTGTAAGACAGAGTTCCAGGTTCTTTGTGTTTGACACGTAGTTGTAATCTACCACGAAGTCTCAACTGTAATAGAGATTAGTGTGGCACATAGCCAAAGGAAGGTCAAACGCATTTTTTGCTCAAACGATACGACCAGTACCTAGAGGATGACGGATAAATGAGGTTAAAGAATAGGCTGGACATGCTTGGAAGCTCCGCCGATCTGGTCTTGAAGGGCCATTCGGGACCGACTGACCGCCGTGTCATCCTCTGCCAAAAGAGTAAATTGTATTTGCTACGGTGTGGCTTGGGGAGGAAGAGGGTTAGCACACCGCTCTCCTGGTCGTCGTTGGCTTTGTAGGCCTCGAAACTAGCATTTCTGACTCATGTAGTTCATCAGTTGGTATCATGAGGCTGTGTGCACCCCACTCCAGTCCTGCCGCCAAGGAAAAATCACTGGCAGGCCCGGGAATGGAGCTCGGATACCCCGTCGATTAGCCAGACACTCTCATCACTCAGCTACGAAGCTAGACACATTGGAAGGTTGTAAGACGTGTATAATTCTATTGTCTATTGTCAAACCACAATTTATGAAAGATGTTTATATTTTATTAAGAGGATTAAGTAGGAATAATTAATATTTGTCATGTTGGAAAAAATTGTGGTAGCAGGGAATGTCTGCACCAAAGTGTTGTTGGCAAGAGAGACCGCACATTGATATAATTTTAAAAAGGACGGGAGAGACCGCGTATGGATACATTTTAAGAAAAGATCGGGAAAGACCGCGCACTGATACATTTTGTAATGGTAGCAGGGATTGTCTGCACCAGAAAGCATTGTTGGCAGGAGACACCACACTTTAGAGTTCGTAGGGGGGGTTGTTTGGGGAAGGAGACCAGACAGCGAGGTCATCGGTCTCATCGAATTAGGGAAGGACGGGGAAGGAATCGGCCGTGCCCTTTGAAAGGAACCATCCCGGCATTTGCCTGGAGCGATTTAGGGAAAGCACGGAAATCCTAAATCAGGATGGCCGGACGCGGGATTGAACCGTCGTCCTCCCGAATGCGAGTCCAGTGTCTAACCACTGCGCCACCTCGCTCGGTGCGTTCGTAGGAAGTCAGTAGTAAGCGAGATGTGAAGCGAGTCTGTAGCAGGTCTGAAGCGAGAGGTTGAGAGGAGCGGTGTGTCTGCCAGCCACCAGCTATGATTTACAAGAGATTATAAACAGATGTAGAGAGACATCAGCTATTATCATAAGAGGAACTAATATTATTGAATTATTTTTTCGAGAAACTCAAGACTACTGAAGGTATGTTTGCTCAATGATAGTTGTCAGATTATTGTAAAAATTAAGTCCCATTTGAACGTTTATAAAATCATTTCATTGAGAATATAATTAATTTTTTCCAGCAATATTGCGTTACTGATTATAATCTATCCCAAAAACCATCAACGTAAAAAATTTGCAAAATTTTATTGTTCTCAAAAACAAGTTTAACTATGAATTACGTAACGTCAGTCAAATTAATTAAGGAATAACGTCATCTTTCGTAATAAATACACCCACTTATTATGACAACCCACCAGCAGCAAATAAAGTATAGTAAAACAGAGTAAGTATATTCGTGTCGCAGTTCGATGTAGCAGTCAGATGGCGATCCAGTAACAGTAAAAAAGGTAAGGAACAGTTTTGGGTTATTGCAGATAACGACTGAGGGGCACGACGACGACACGTTCTATGTTTCGTCGAAATAATCAGAAAATCACTTTTAATAAGCAGCAATAAAATTTGTATGCGAAGATTGACAAAGAGAATTAATTTCAAAGGGAAGATTTCATTTGTTATTATTAAGAAAGAGATAGAAATCAAAAGGGAAGGTGAGATTCTTGAGTTTCTCCCGGCGTATTTGATAATCAAAATATCCACGGGTGTACTGCCGGTCTACAGTGTCCAACGGGCACAATATTTCGGCGATCATACATGTCGCCGTCATCAGGTGAACTGACGGACTGAGCTCCTGTTCACACTTAGCGATAAGAAATAATGTCCCTCTCATTGTAGGCTTCCAATCCTTCAAGTGCTTTCTCAGTACCTCTCAGAACAGCAATTGTTAACCATGAATTGCCACTAACTACTTCTGTTGTGGTACTTGTAGTTGGACTTAGAATATTTCGCTGGCTGTGCGCCTCCGGCACCGCTATATATATTTACTTAGCTCGTGTTGCTGGAAAATCAAACATCTGATAAGGATTGCTGTGTGTATTGCAGTTGTGTTTCTGTGTGTGGCGCGTGACCTTGAGTGGGACTTAGCCGCTGAGCGAGGCAGCGAGTGTGCGAGAGAGAGCGCTGTGGAGTGTGTGAGAGAGAGCGCAACACGGGCCCTAGTATTACTAGGCCCGTGTTGCTGGAAAATCAAACTGACGGTTGCGCAATCGGGACTGATAAGGCGCGCTGGCGCTGCGCGCACGGGTGGGGGGCAGGAAGTACATCCTGTTCTGAGGCAGCTGCAGGCTCATTCGACTCGAGGCAGCCGCACGAAGCACACAGCCATGCCTTACTACAGGAGCTCGGTCCGTCAGTTCACCTGATGATGGCGACATGTATGATCGCCGAAATATTGTGCCCGTTGGACACTGTAGACCGGCAGTACACCCGTGGATATTTTGATTAAAAGGGAAGGTTTCATAGGTTATTGTAAAAGGGACGGTTGCGCAACAAAAGAGATATGGAGAAGACGGGAGGGTTTCAAGGTATAGCTTGAATATCGTTATATGTAGAGATCTCCGGAACGACTCTTCCTGAACGAGCAGATTAAAAAGCAATGGTGATGATGAAGATGATCGTGATAATGATTATGATGACATTGAGGTGGAGGAGGAGGAGAAAGAGGAGGAGGAGGAGGAGGAAGAGGATGAGGATGAGGATGAAGGAGATGAGGATGAGGATGTGGAACTGTAACTTACGATGAAAAAACTGTTTAATAATTGATACGAATAAGCAGCTCCTGCAGTCTTGCGAGACCGAGCATAGTGCGCTGCTGTTGGATGAAGATCATACCTCTTTCTCTCGTACTCTTGCATCTTGATATTGGAAAGAAGACATTAGTACTTACTTTCCGTGTCTGCGAGATGCTGGACGTGACACCGAAGGCGGACATGAGAACGATGACCATGGTGTAGTAGTAGTAGCCCTCGAGGAACCATACGATCAAGCTGAAGACTTGGAAGATGTAGAGCGGGTTGACCACCTCCAGCAGGAACAGGGTCAGGATGCTCTGCATCGGCACGTCTATGTCGTTCAGTCCGTAAACAGCTTGCCTGTCGAGGAGCAGAAATAGAAGATAAATGAGTGACGGGAGTATTCTAATCTCAGGTTCAACAGCGGAACAGCTGACCTTGCAGCAACTGTTTCTGAAACATGAACTGTTATACATGCAACATGAAAAAGTTGCATGCTCTAACATTCTGCGTGGTGTCTGTCTGTTCTATATCGTGTCTCCCTGCCACTTTCGCGCAACGACGCTCTGAGCGTGTTTTTTAGGGAATTGACTAGTTTGAACCTGGGACCTGTTGCCGGTAAGGAGACGCCAGACCACATATGACATGTAGAGTTCAGAAGAGTTCGGTGAGACTAGCGATGATATAACCAAATACTTAATGATTTCAGCGTCAGCTCCACTACACTCCCTGTAAAAGAATCTTAATACTAACTAAATTTAGTGGAAAGGGTTCAAGGCTTTCCTATTTTTAGTTAGCTGGTAAAGTGACGTCGAAAAAGCAGTTAAGTTTACCATTGGAAATTTTATTCTACTCACAATACATTGTTTATAAATTGCACTATTGATAAAAGGAAATGTTTTAATACAGGATGGTAAAAACTAACTGCGTTCAACAAAAATGTGAACGAATATTCCCTGAATGGGTTTCCAAGTTCTACAATGGATCGAAGGATGACCTATGCCATATCACATCTATAATCTAGGTTTAAATTAAGTTTTACAAAAGAGAAAACTATCAAAATGGTCTACAGTGACCCTCAATTATCTTTAATTACTTATCTAACTTGTCGTAAATTACAGTGGCTGATGTGGCTTCTCAATAACTATATAACAGAAAAATCATCGCGTTTCAGATTTTTACTTCAAGTGGCAAATGTGAACACCATGAGCTTTAATTGACGATCGAAACTAGTATTACGCAAAAAGGGGGTGTAACAGATGAGACTTCTGCAGTTCTGAGTGAAGCTTTATGCGCTGTTATGCGGCATCGCGTGCGTTCATTACCTTGTCATTGTTCGTCAGGGGGCGGCGGGCAGCACAGCTCCGCCCACCTCGCTGTCTCGGAAGGAACTCTGTTCCTAACTTCTCCTTACTACAATTTACCGAAGTTGGTTTAAAAAAACTATCTGACTGTGTTTTCATCTGACCAATCATGGTCTCAATGTTAACCTTAAGCTCCGCCTACAAAAATTCTGTCTATCCAATGAGAAACGTTATACTTTTCGTGGTGGGGCAATGTTTTTGAAGTTTGCAACGTAACAGAGACGCGAAAAAGTCTCACGCTAAAACTTGCGGGTGGTATGGTCCTAGCGGTTAGCTGGCGACGTGGGTGTCCATCCGTCCCTTATCGTAGGGCCTTCCAGCTTAACACGGTTCTGCTCTCGGCTTCTGTTCTCGTTTCTCCCCTCGGAACTGCGTCTGTCCCCCGGTGGGAAGGTATGACATGCATTTAGGCATTCTTGTGTTAGTCTGTGGTATTCCATTTGCTCACTCGTTACTCGTATTACTTTGGTTAATTTAATGTCACGATTTATTCGGAGCTATGTGACTTACTACTGGATTTGCTTATCATGTCAGGGTTTTCATGGAAGGTGTTGGGTTTGCCTGACACCTTACAATGCAGTAAGGCGATTCTTTTCAATCACATTCAGAACAGCCTTTTATTCCGCAATAAAGTTCCGCCGTATGCACTTAAGAGCGTATTTCCTCAGTCAGCTCTTCCACTGTCACATACCACGTAACAAACGAAATGACTGCCGACACTATATAGTGCTACAGCGCCAGGTCTTGCCAGTCAGACAAATGTCTTCGTCCAGTGAACAGCTGCCACTAAAAAGGCGAGACCACGATGTTCGGTTCACGAATTTACTTCAAATTTCGAACACCTTCACTAAGCCATTAAAACAACATAATGTGCAAGTAGAAAGGTGCACTAGTATGGCACTCACGAGAAAATCGCAAGAGAAGTCTTACGCGTCTATTATGTAAGTGATGTAACCGTGCGAAGATGCTCATCGAAGAAATCATTGTGGCGAAGTGAGGCGGCACGGTAGCTCAGCGTGTTCGGTCAGAGAGCTGGTTGGCCTCTGTAATAAAAAAACTGAGTGGAAGGATCAACAAACGAACTTGAACGGATGTCCTGTGACGTCCGCAACGACCAAACACAACGATTAAAAAAAGGAGAGGTACCTGCCTTCTGTAATAAAAAAACTGAGTGAGTGGATCAACGATAAATTCGAACAGACGTCATTGAGTGTCCGCCCCGAACAAATGCAACGAACGATAACGAAGAAAACGAGATTCTTAAAAAAAAAAAAAATGTAACCGTAAGCGCGTTATAAAAGGTTCGTGGACGAGGCAATAGTTCGAATCTCGAAAACACTAATTTTTTAATTTTATTTTTTTCGATCACTGGTCACATTATTTAAATGGCTCTGAGCACTATGGGACTTAACATCTATGGTCATCAGTCCCATAGAGCTTAGAACTACTTAAACCGAACTAACCAAGGACATCACACAACACCCAGCCATCACGAGGCAGAGAAAATCCCTGACTCCGCCGGAAATCGAAACCGGGAACCCGGGCTTCGGAAGCGAGAACGCTACCGCACGACCACGAGCTGCGGACGGTCACATTATTTAATTTATTTTTGTAGTGCAATGTAAATTCTGTGATATTCAAAAAAAGTGCAGTTACACTATTCGTGATTGGTACATTAGCAACGTTTCACCGCTATATTTCACAAATCCCGACAGGCATACATTTTCAGGAAAGCTCTACGCGTTTCTTCGCTTACTTGTCGATAGTTATAAATATGTTTGTTCTAATAATGAAATGTCACCAAAAATAGTAAGTAGTCGAATAACATGAAATTCGCTAAAACTTCATGCAAATACAGGTGTTTTTTAAATTATATTACCTCTCAAATGTCATATCAATTAAATGATATGACTAGTGATGAAAAAAAAATAGATTACTAAGTAATTTTGAGCGGGAGTCGAACTGTCGCCTCATTCACGGCGGGGAACTCGAACGCTAACACTTGACCACCATGTGCTCTTACATCCGGTATCTTCGCACAAATTCATACACATATAATACACGCATAAATCTTCTCTTGCGATTTTCTCGAAACTACCAGAGTAGTACACGTTGCTACTTGCACACTGCGTTGTTTTAATGGCCCTCGAAAGGTGTACAAATTTTGAAGTAAGTGTGGGATCCCAACACGTGGTCTCCTGTTGTTGAGAAAAGCGGCGACGTTTTGAATGCAGGACGTCCTGGTTACCTTCTCTGCCGCTAGATGGCAAGAGTATGCATTCTCCCGGCTGCAACGGGTGAGCAAAGGCAGATATTCCACAATAGGCGCCAACCCCACTGTATATATTTTGTTTTCGCTAATTAACACATATATCATCAACTACACAAATTTAAATAAGCTCTTTGGAGTGTGCTGTTTATGACATCTCTGACGAAAGTGAAACTGTCGCTGTTGTTATTTTGAGCTTATACCGTCCCCAGTGAAATACTAAAAAAGACTTAAAAACAGTATTTATAAAGAAGAGATTTTTAAAAATTGTAATAATTTCTCTGTGTAAGGCTTGAGGACAAAGAAATATACAGAACACTCGAAACAAAATGATCGAAAGAGACGACAAGATATGCTCTTTTGTTAATTTTTTAGTCGTCTTCACTTCTCCTCTTGTCTTGGTTGCGTGTAAACGGACATCTTGCGAGTGCTGACAAATGTAAGCATATTTGTATTAATTAAGCAGATAATGTAGTGATTTAATATTATTGTTCACTTTTAATTTGTAAGAAGTGATCCCGATTTCATGTCCGACTTCCTTGAATTAACCTGCATTCGAGTAATTTACAGTGCAACCTTTTTTACGTGGCGATATTAACTTACAAAAATTAACAGAAGCGAAAAACTCGCCCGGTATTAATATAAGCTACATTTTTCCCCACAGCCGCCCGAAGTTGCAGAAAGTACGTAGCTTTAACATTCTTATTTTCAGTACGACAGCCGAGAGCCAGAGCCAAGACTCCGACTACAATGCAATGGTTAACGGAGGTAAGAAAACATACTCTCACGCGTGCGTGGGCCGCAGTTGTAATTGATAACTTAAGATTTTTGCTTTAAAGTGAACCGACTAGCCAAGGAAATTAATATGAAAAGTTTATTTCATTGTTCAACTTATATGTTCATGTTTTAAGATTCAGCGAGCCTTACAGTCATTAACGTAACAAATAATTTCCACTGGAGATTAATAATGTTAAAAAAGAGACTATTTCACAAACGCATTTAACTGTAAATCAAAATTGAACGAAATATCATTTTGATTAAGGCCCACTATGTAAGTCGGCAACAATCACCATTACCAACCAATTTGTGTAGTAAATAATAAATTAAATTACGACGGCCGACGGACGCGAGAAGCTTTACTGTTCATGTAAATACGGTATGAGCACTCACTTAAATATTGATCACGCGTAGTATGCTGGCGGTGCTGGGACGGTGAAATAATTATTCAGCGATGTCCACAGCTCGTGGTCTTACGGTAGCGTTCTCGCTTCCTGCCCACGGGGTCGCGGGTTCGATTCCCGGCGGGGTCAGGGATTTTCTCTGCCTCGTGATGACTGGGTCTTTGTGTATCTTTCATCATCATTGGCTCGCAAGTCGCCGAAGTGGCGTCAGCTAAAAAGGACTTGCAATACGGCGGCCGAACTTCCCCGCATGGGGCCTCCCGGCCAAAAAAATGCAGGGCACGATGCTGAGAAAGACTTGGTTAGTTAAACTGAATAACTGTCACTAGACAGTCCTCGCTACAGACTTAGATGACAAGTGTCGGGACACTTGAGCGTCTTCTGCAATATGCGATATGTCCAAGCCTAACGCAATGGTCGAACAAAACTTATGGAAACACAAATGGCTCTGAGCACTATGGGACTCAACTTATGAGGTCATTAGTCCCCTAGAACTTAGAACTAGTTAAACCTAACTAACCTAAGGACATCACAAACATCCATGTCCGAGGCAGGATTCGAACCTGCAACCGTAGCGGTCTTGCGGTTCCAGACTGCAGCGCCTTTAACCGCACGGCCACTTCGGCCGGCTATGGAAACACAGCGAGAAATGCACGCTTGAACATAAAAGCTGATGCTAGCCAAGCCTGTTGGGTGTGATGACGTATTTGACAACGAAAGGGACGTGTGCAATTTCCTCAATGAGTCGCAAGTGTCAGTCACACACAGGATAGTGTTCAGTGACGTTGTGAGTGCATTATGTCGGAGCTAAGTGAATCCGAACGTCGGGAAACTGTTGGTTCTCGTTAGGTGGGTGTTTCCATAACCAAGATAACAGAAGTCTTTGGCATTTCTAGAGGTGCCGCATCGAAGATGCACACATCAAAAAAAGTTTTGCATCACCTTGGTTCAGAGAGTTCCGGAACCTGTACAGAAAATCGGAATAGAGAATAACATAAACATCATTTCTGCCCTTTTTATTGCTCATGAAAACCACACATTGCATGTTGTACCACCATACAGCGAGATCTTCAGAGGTGGCGGTCCAGATTGCTGTATACACTGGTACCTCTAATGCCCAGTAGCACGTCCTCTTGCATTGATGCATGCCTGCATTCGTCGTGGCACACTACTCACAAGTTCATCAAGGCACTGTTGGTCTAGATTGTCCCAATCCTCAATGGCGATTCGGCGTAGATTCCTCAGAGTGGTTGGTGGAGCACGTCGTCCATAAACAGCCCTTTTCAATCTATCCCAGGCATGCTCCATAGCGTTCATGTCTGGAGAACATGCGGGCCACTCTTGTCGAGCGATGTCGTTATCCTGAAGGAAGTAATTCACAAGATGTGTGCGATTTTGGCGCGAATTGTCGTCCATGAAGACGAATACTTCGCCAATATGCTGCCGATATGGTTGCACTATCGGTCGGAGGATGGCATTCACGTATCGTACAGCCGTTGCGGCGCCTTCCGTGACCACCAGCGGCGTACGTCAGCCCCACATAATGCCACCCCAAAACAGCAGGGAACCTCCACCTTGCTGCACTCGCTGGACAGTGTGTCTAAGGCGTTCAGCCTGACCGGGTTGCCTCCAAACACGTCTCCGACGATTGTCTAGTTGAAGGCATATGCGACACTCATCGGTGAAGAGCACGTGGCGTCAATCCTGAGCGATCCATTCGGCACGTTGTTGGGCCCATCTGTACCGCGCTGCATGGTATCGTGGTTGCAAAGATGGACCTCGCCATGGACGTCGGGAGTAAAGTTGTGCATCATGCAACCTATTGCGCACAGTTTTAGCCGTAACACGACGTCCTGTGGCTGCACGAAAAGCATTATTCAACATGGTGGCGTTGCTGTCAGGATTCCTCCGAGCCATAATCCGTTGGTAGCGGTTATCCACTGCAGTAGTAGCCCTTGGGCGGCCTGAGCGAGGCATGTCATCGACAGTTCCTGTCTCTCTGTATTTCCTCCATGTCCGAACAACATCGCTTTGGTTCACTCCGAGGCGCCTGGACACTTCCATTGTTGAGAGCCCTTCCTGGCACAAAGTAACAATGCGGATGCGATCGAACAGGGGTATTGACCGTCTAGGCATGGTTAAACTACGGACAACATGAGCTATGTACCTCTTTCCTGGTGGAATGACTGGAACTGATCGGCTGCAGTACCCCATCCGTCTTATAGGCGCTGCCCATGCATGCTTGTTTACATCTCTCGGCGGGTTTAGTTCAAATGCCTCTGAGCACTATGGGACTTAACAGCTATGGTCATCAGTCCCCTAGAACTTAGAACTACTTAAACCTAACTAACCTAAGGACATCACACAACACCCAGTCATTACGAGGCAGAGAAAATCCCTGACCCCGCCGGGAATCGAACCCGGGAACCCGGGCGCGGGAAGCGAGAACGCTACCGCACGACCACGAGCTGCGGACGGCGGGTTTAGTGATATCTCTGAACAGTCAAAGGGACTGTGTCTGTGACACAATATCCACAGTCAACATCTATCTTCAGGAGTTCTGGGAACCAGGGTGGTGCAATACTTTTTTTGATGTGTGTATATACCACATATAGAGAAAGCGCATAAACATGGTCAGCTAAGTTATACCGCAAAGGAAAATGTGTGTTGACTGATCATGACAGACGGTCGTTCAAGAGGACTGTAACGAAAAGTAAGAGGACGACAGCTGAAAAAGTCACTGTAGAACTGAATGTCGCAGTCGCGAATCCTTTCAGGACCAAAACAACACGAAGGGAACTCCACTAGCAGGGAATTGCTACAGCGAGTTGTAATTCCAAAACCATCCAAAGTTTGTCAAAAAATTTTTTCTTGGTAATCTGTTTTCTGGTGTCATCATAAAGTGACCAAAAAAAAAGAGAGATCCCTTTCTGCCGTATAGTATCGGTAAAGGGTTCCAGTTCGCTGTACACAACTTCATTTGGTACTATTCGCCATTGTCCATGTTTCTGGTATTTTTTATTAATGCAAGTTCTAGCTGTTCTGATCTCCTTTCAGAATTTCGTCGAATCTGTTTCTTTGGGTGACTTTGAAAAGAATTTCACTTCCGTATGTCGTCTCTTGTTAAACCACTGTCTTGTAATGTTTTAATTTAATTTTGACTGAGGGAAATTTTTTATTCTATGTAGACCACGTCACGTTTTGAGCTTCTATCATTTTATTAGTTCTTTCCTGCCATGCAGTTTCTTGTGCCAGTTATATCTTACAAATTCTCCTAGGTATCTAAAGTGTTTCATTACTTTTACTTCTCCAATATTTACTGTTATGTGGTTGATTTCTAGTGGATCTGCTGCCATTACCTCAGTGTTTTCGAATGATATCTGGAGTCCTATTTTTGTGCTTTATTTTGTAGACTTGTTATTGGATATACGGCTTCTTGAATCTTATTAAGTAGTAACGGTAAGTCATTGTGAATCCCTCATCTGCGAATTCCAAGCAATAAAAGTTTAATTGGTCTTGTTTGGTTCCATTTCTTATGTTTTTAGGATTTTGTACCATTCCCTTATCACGCACACCAGTGCACAGTTGAAAAATAATGACGATAAAACATGTGTCTGTCTTAAACCTGCCGGCCAGGGTGGCCGAGCGGTTCTAGGCGCTACAGTCTGGAACCGCGCGACCGCTACGGTCGCAGGTTCGAATCCTGCCTCGGGCATGGACGTGTGTGATGTCCTTGGGTTAGTTAAGTGTAAGTAGTTCTAAGTTCTAGGGGACTGATGACCTCAGAAGTTAAGTCCCATAGTGCTCAGAGCCATTTGAGCCATTTGTCTTAACCCTGTTTTAATCGTTAATGTTTATCGTAGATGGCTCGTATATGTCTCCTCTGTACTTTAGCGCCGATGTTTGTCAGAGTTAATTTTTATCGTTTATTAATTTTATAATTTCCTATATACATAGATCAATTTTTTTCTTTATTAGTTACAGATACTTTTTGTTGTTATATGTTTGATTCGTCTCAACATTTTGTTTTTAAATTTCCAAGTTTGTTCTACAGGCATTTTTTCCTTTCAAATGTCGTTTGTTTTGTGAAATGTTAAGGGCTTCTTTTGTTTATCTTAGTTGCCATGGTACTAATAATTATGCACTGAAGCGCCAAAGAAGCTATTACAGACATGCATATTCAAATACATAGATACGTAAACAGGCAGAATGCGGCGCTGCGGACGGCAACGTCGACAAGTGTCTGGCGCAGTTGTTAGATCCGTTACTGCAGCTACAATGCCAAGTTATCAAGATTTAAGTGAGTTTGAACGTGGTGTTATAGTCGGCGCACGAGCGATGGGGCACAGCATCTTCAAGGTAGCAATGAAGTGGGGATTTTCCCGTTCGACTATTTTCGAGTGTACCGTGAATATCAGGAATATCAGGAATCCGGTAAAACATCAAATCTCCGACATCGCTGCGGCCGGGAAAACATTCTTCTACAACGGGACGTGTACGGGTATGGAGATAACCTTATGAATCCATCGATCCTGATGTCAGCAAGGGACTGTTCAAGCTGGTGGAGACCCTGTAATGGTGCGGGGTGTGTGCAATTGGAGTGATGTGGGAACCCTGATACGTCTAGACACGACGCTAACAAACACTTACGTAAGAATCCTGTCTGATCACCTGCGTCCACTCATGTCCACTGCGCATTCCGACGGACTTGGGCTATTCCAGCAGGACAATGCGACACCCCACACGTCCAGAATTGCTACAGAGTGGCTCCAGGAACACGTTTCTGAGTTTACTTTTGCTGGCCAGCAAACTCCCCAGACACGAGCATTATTGAGCATATCTGGGATTCCTTGCAGCGTGCTGTTCAGAAGAGATCTCCACCCCCTCGTACTCTTATGGATTTGTGGACAGCCCTGCAGTATTCATGGTGTCATTTCCCTCCAGCACTACTTTAGACATTAGTCAAGGACATGCCACGTCGTGCTGCGGCACTTCTGCCTGCTCGCGGGGACCCTACACGATATCAGGCACATATAGCAGTTTCTTTGGCTCTTGATTGTATTACTAGAGCCGAAGAGCAAGCGTGATAGTCAACAATGGAAGCACATGGATTCACCCCACCACAAATATCTCCGGGAAAGTCATGGAGACTTTCTTTGACGCCCTAGCGAATTTTTAGAACACGGCGCCACGGTTAATGCAGAACTGTATGTGGACAGTTTGCAAAAATTGAAGCGAGGCATCAGTCTAAAGGACGAGTAAAGTTGACGGACGGCATTATTGTGGTGTAGGGTAATGTCCACGCAGCTGCTGCCAAGCTAGTTTCGACTACATTGTAGTAGTTTACCTGGGAAGCCCTTACACATACCCCATACAGTCCCAATGTCATCCATGCAGATTTACAAATTGTTGGGCACTGAAGAAAGGCATTCGCGGCCGCCGATACGCTTCGGTTGAAGATCTGTACGCGTGGGTACGATCATAGTTCCGTAGCCAGCCGAAAATATTTTGCCACGAAGAGAATGACAGTCTTGTTGTACAGTGGGATAAATGTATTAACAGTTATGGTGATTACTTTTGAAATAACAGACAGTTTACCTACTTTTTTCCATCCATATTATTTTCATTTCATTGCCCCTTATACACTACTGGCCATTAAAATTGCTACACCAAGAAGAAATACAGATGATAAACGGGTATTCATTGGACAAATATATTATACTAGAATCGACATGTGATTACATTTCACGCAATTTGGGTGCATAGATCCTGAGAAATCAGTACCCAGAACAACCACCTCTGGCCGTTATAACGGCCTTGGTACGCCTGGGCATTGGGTCAAACAGAGCTTGGATGGTGTGTACAGGTACAGCTGCCCATGAAGCTTCAACACGATACCACAGTTCATCAGGAGTAGTGACTGGCGTATTGTGACGAGCCAGTTGCTCGGCCACCATTGACCAGGCGTTTTCAATTGGTGAGAGATCTGGAGAATTTGCTGGCCAGTACAGCAGTAGAATATTTTCTGTATCCAGAAAGGCCCTTACAGGACCTGCAACGTGCGGTCGTGCATTATCCTGCTGAAATATAGTGTTTATCAGGGATCGAATGAAGGGTAGCGCCACGGGCCGCAACACATCTGAAATGTAACGTCCACTGTTCAAAGTGCCGTCAATGCGAACAAGAGGTGACCGAGACGTGTAACCAATGGCACCCCATACCATCACGCCGGGTGATACGCCAGTATGGCGACGACGAATACACGCTTCCAATGTGCGTTCACTGCGATGTCGCCAAACACGGATGCGACCATCATGATGCTGTAAACAGAACCTGGATTCATCCGAAAAAATTACGTTTTGCCATTCGTGCACCCAGGTTCGTCGTTGAGTACACCATCGTAGGCGCTCTTGTCTGTGATGCAGCGTCAAGGGTAACTGCAGCCATGGTCTCCGAGCTGATAGTCCACGCTACTGCAAAACGTCGTCGAACTGTTGGTGCAGATGGTTGTTGTCTTGCAAACGTCTCCATCTGTTGACTCAGGGATCGAGACGGGGTTGCACGATCCGTTACAGCCATGCGGATAAGATGCCAGTCATCTCCACTGCTAGTGATACGAGGCCGTTGGTATCCAGCACGGCGTTGCGTATTACCCTCCTGAACCCACCGATTCCATATTCTGTTAACAGCCAACGCGAGCAGCAATGTCGCGATACGATAAACCGCAATCGCGATAGGCTAGAATCCGACCTTTATCAAATTCGGAAACGTGATGGTACGCATTTCTCCTCCTTACACGAGGCATCACAACAACGTTTCACCAGGCAACGCCGGTCAACTGCTGTTTATGTATGAGAAATCGGTTGGAAACTTTCCTCATGTCAGCACACCGTATGTGTTGCCACCGGCGCCAACCTTGTGTTAATGCTCTGAAAAGCTAATCTTTGCATATCATAGCATCTTCTTCCTGTCGGTTAAATTTCTCGTCTATAGTACGTCATCTTCGTGGTGTAGAAATTTTAATGGCGAGAAATGTATTACAATGGAGCATAAGTTCGTAGCGTTTTTAGTTTGCACGTTGGTGTTCCTGTTGCTATGGGTTTATTTATCGATAGTCAGTTTTTATTTTCAGGTCACTGTTCCTATTTTGTCAACTGGAATAGTGAATGAAGCTGTGGACGCTAGAAAATGGAGTGCCAAGTGGATAAATCTGAACATTTGCGAAATGTTCTTCTGTTTGAATTCAATAGATGGGTGACGAGAGTGGGGGCAGCCAGAGACATTAGCGCCGTGTATGGGTATAATACCACTGGAAAGAGCACGGCAGGGAAATGTTTTTCTCGTTTTAAAGAGAATCGTTTCGACATTAGTCTCTCTCCAAGTTCGGGAAGACTTTCGGGGTTTGATGAAGCTCGTTTGAACGGATGAATGGATCACCGTCATTGTAATCGAGAACTGGCAAATTTGATGAACTGTGACCACTCCACCATTGAGCGACATGCTGTGGGGACGGTTGAGAAAGCGGTTGTGTGCGTACCGCATGCTCTAAGTCAAAATCACAAAACTCAGCGGGTGACCATATGTGAATCTCTGCTTGCTCGTCATCTGTCGGCTCGTAAATAACTCCGACCATTCCTGTCCTGTATCGTTACTGGTGATGAGAAATGGTGTCTTCAAGCTAAAATAAGGGAAAGAAAGGAATATTTGAGCCCAAAAAAGGCAGCAGCTCCCCGTACAAAGACTTGCGCGTATCCACGGAAGATAATGTTATGCATCTGGTGGAAAAGCGATGGTGACGTGTATTACGAGTTGCTTCCCCGTGGTGTATCCATCACCGCTGACATTTACTGTCAACAACTGAGGTGTCTTGTAGACGCAGTCCAAGAACAAAGACCAGGAAGACGCTGCAACACGATAACGCCCGCCCATATTCTGCTGTACTGACAAAAGACGCTGTACTGGAGTTGCCTTGAGAAGTCTTCCAGACCCACATTATTCACCTGATCTTGCTGCCTCAGACGTTCATCTTTTCTGCTTTCTATCGAGCAACCTTCAAGGAACTTCCTTTCTGGTTGAAAATGCTCTCGGATCATGGCTCAACGAGTTCTTCGCCGCAAAACCACGTGATTTCTACAATCGCGGAGACGAAAAGTTACACCAGCGTTGGAAGCCTGTTGTTTACAGTGAAGCAGAATATACGAGGGTGAGTCAAATGAAAACCTTAAATATTTTTTAAAATATTATTTATTGTGCAGGAGTGGTACAAAGCTGTATCACTTTTCAACATACTCCCCCCCCCCCCCCCCCCCCCCCCGCTCAATGCAAGTCCTCCAGCGCTTACAAAGTGCATAAATTCCTTTAGAAAAAAATTCTTTTCTTTTGGTAGTCTGCACAACCATTCATGCATCGCGTGGCGTACCTCTTCATCAGAACGGAACTTCTTTCCTCTCATTGCGTCTTTGAGTGGTCCAAACATATGGAAATCACTTGGGGCAAGGTCTGGTGAGTATGGTGGATGAGGAAGACACTCAAAATGCAGGTCTTTGATTGTTGCAACTGTTGTACGGGCAGTGTGGGGCCTTGCATTGTCATGCAGCAAAAGGATACCAGCTGACAACAATCCACGTCACTTTGATTTGATTGCAGGCCGCAGATGATTTTGTAGGAGATCTGTGTATGATGCACTGGTGACAGTGGTCTCTCTAGGCATGTAATGCTTCAAAATGAGGCCTTTTTTGTCCCAAAACAGAGTCAGCATATCGTTCCCTGCTGATGGTTCTGTTCGAAACTTTTTTGGTTTTAGTGATGAGGAATTGCGCCATACCTTGCCAGCTCTTCAAAAATATTCAAATGTGTGTGAAATCTTATGGGACTTAACTGCTAAGGTCATCAGTCCCTAAGCTTACACACTAATTAACCTAAGTTATCCTAAGGACAAACACACACACTTATCCCCGAGGGAGGACTCGAACCACCGCCGGGACCAGCCGCACAGTCCATGACTGCAGCGCCAAGACCGCTCGGCTAATCCCGCGCGGCTTTTCCCGCTCTCTTAGTTTCCGGTTGCTGGAAGTGAACCTAGGTTTCGTCCCCAGTAACGATTCTTACAAGGAAGCCATAACCTTCTCGTTCAAAGTGCCGAAGAAGTTCTTCACAAGCATCAACACGTCGTTCTCTCATTTCAGGAGTCAGCTGCCGTGGCACCCATCTCGCAGACACTTCGTGAAACTGGAGCACATCATGCACAGTATGGCGTGCTGACCCATGACTAATCTGTAAACATGCTGCAATGTCATTCAGTGTCACTCAGCGGTTTTCCTTCACTATGGTTTCAACTGCTGCTATGTTCTGTGGAATCACAACTCGTTGTGCCTGACCACGACGAGGATCATTTTCCACTGAAGTCACACCGTTTGCGAACTTCCTACTCGATTCCTAGACTTGCTGCTGTGACAAAACGTGCATCACCGTACTGAACCGTCATTCGTCGATGAAATTCAATAGGTTTCACACCTTCATTACGCAAAAAACCGAATAACAGAACGCTGTTCTTCCCTGGTGCAAGTCGCAAGTGTGGCGGCCATCTTTATACTGATACTGCGATGGTATGTGTGCATCTATAGAGAGCCTGTATAGGGAGAGAGTGGCCATAGGTGAAGTTGCCCGTGACTGGTTGATTAGCTTTGGCGCCATTTTTCTGCCAAACGTCTCTCGCGCTTTCTATGTTCGCCGTGCTTTTGAGTTGAATTGAAGTTCAGAAGACTTTTGGAAACGATTAAAAGGTGTTTGAATTATTGAGAGACTTGTTATGCGTTGTGCATGCATGTTCGATTTAGTTGTATATCGTTTTTAATACGTAATTAGCGTTTGCAATCTTAAATACGAGTGGAAATAATGAAGCGTTTTGTGATGAAGCCGGTAGGTCTACATGTTAGTAGTAAACACGTTAGTAATTGTACAATATTGTTTTTGGCATCTGTAATTCGTTCTGCAGACGTTCGTAAACGATACCAGGTTGTGCTGCATTTGGTTGTTCCAATAGAGGCGAAGGTGGATTTCGCGTGTTAGCATTTCCACGCAATGAAGAAAGACGAAAGCAGTGGGCAGTCGCAGTCAACAGGGCTGACATAAATCAAACAGGAGCCTTGTGGAAACCAACCAAGTACTCTTATCAATGCGAAGTAAGTCGTTTTTGCTTTTTACTACATGTAAAACACCTTGCAATATACATAGGCAAATTTGAAAACAGACCTGTAAATTGGCTGTGTGAAAATTATTATAACACATTATTCTTATAAACAAAGGCATTTTACGAATGAATTCGCCATGTTGTCTTGTGCTTTTGATTCAGTGAGTGTGTACTCCACTACTCCACTACTGGCCATTCAAAAGTCCCGCCCACAGTTTGGCATAAAAATGGCCGCCGTATCGCCCGGTTGGCCACTCTCTCCCTATACAGGCTCTCTATGCATCTGCACTATATGCTGCCACCTACAGGCCATTCTACACGCCGTTTGTAGCACGATTTCCAACTTACAGGATAACGGCGAGTATTATTGATGACTATTGTGTTTATTTTAAACTTATGGAAGAACGCTACGAACTTATGCACGAATCCAGTATAACCAAGTTCTCTGCCAATTCATGCATCGTTGGGAGAAATGTGAAACACAGAGGGCGAATATCACCAACTTTCATGGCCACTGCGAGATGATAATTCAAACTTTATGACTACCCCTTACAAAAATTCCTGTAATACGTAGGTAGCAGCGGAGGCGCCAGGACGGTGCTACTGACTAGGTTAACTGGGTTGACGTACCTGGAGCAGCGCAGGGAGTCTGATATGCCGGAGTGGGCGTGCATGTCCGCGTAGCCCGCGGCCGCTTCCAGACCGCTGAGCCGCACCAGGCGCTGCTCCGCCTCGTCCCACACGTAGCGGAGCTTCTTCACCGACACCATGCGCAGCTCCTCCAAGTCTGCACATACCACACACCACGCACCACATCAGTTTCACTTCGTCTGTTTGTTTCAACAACAGAATCACAACAGCATTTCACCGCTCACATTATTAGTAATGCAGAACCCTGTCCTCGCGGGGATGAAGCTCAAGGCTCCCAAAAATGTTTCTGGATGTTTTCTGTCTTCAGTAACCATTTTTTTTCCTTTTCTTACACAGATATGGTTCGCTGAAATTACAGCACTCTCGGTGCGTTTTTCGTCTGCTTTCTCCGAGGGGCGTTCAATAAGTAATGCAACACATTTTTTTTTTTACTGAGAACAGGTTGGTTTTATTAAGAATTCTAATACACCATACATTTCCCACTCTTTCGGCTGGAAAACTACACTACTGGCCATTAAAATTGCTACACCACGAAGATGACGTGCTACAGACGCGAAATTTAACCGACAGGAAGAAGATGCTGTGATATGCAAATGATTAGCTTTTCAGAGCATTCACACAAGGTTGGCGCCGGTGGTGACACCTACAATGTGCTGACATGAGGAAAGTTTCCAACCGATTTCTCATACACAAACAGCAGTTCACCGGCGTTGCCTGGTGAAACGTTGTTGTGATGCCTCGTGTAATGAGGAGAAATGCGTACCATCACGTTTCCGACTTTGATAAAGGTCGGATTCTAGCCTATCGCGATTGCGGTTTATCGTATATCGCGACATTGCTTCTCGCGTTGGTCGAGATCCAATGACTGTTAGCAGAATATGGAATCGGTGGGTTCAGGAGGGTAATACGGAACGCAATGCTGGATCCCAACGGCCTCGTATCACTAACAGTCGATATGGCAGGCATTTTCCGCATGGTTGTAACGGGTCGTGCAGCCACGAGACGTGAGTCAACAGATGGGGACGTTTGCAAGATAACCATCTGCACGAACAGTTCGACGACGTTTGCAGCAGCATGGACTATCAGCTCGGAGACCATGTCTGCAGTTGCCCTAGACGCTGCTTCACAGACAGGAGCACCTGATATAGTGTATTCAACGACGAACCTGGGTGCACGAATGGCAAAACGTAATTTTTTCGGATGAATCCAGGTTCTGTTTACAGCATCATGATGGTCGCATCCGTGTTTGTCGACATCGCGGTGTACGCTCATTGGAAGCGTGTATTCGTCATCGCCATACTGGCGTATCATCCGGCGTGAATGTTATGGGGTGCCATTGGTTACACGTCTCGATCACCTCTTGTTCGCATTGACGGCACTTCTAACAGTGGACGTTACATTTAAGATGTGTTACGACCCGTGGCTCCACCCTTCATTCGATCCCTGCGAAACCCTACATTTCACCAGGATAATTCACGACCGCATGTTGCAGGTCCTGTACTGGCCTTTCTGGATACAGAAAATGTTCGACTGCTGCCCTGGCCAGCACATTCTCCAGATCTCTCACCAATTGAAAACGTCTGGTCAATGGTGGCCGAGCAACTGGCTCGTCACAATACGCCAGTCACTACCCTTGATGAACTGTGGTATCGTGTTGAAGCTGCATGGGCAGCTGTACCTGTACACGCCATCCAATCTCTGTTTGACTCAATGCCCAGGCGTATCAAGGCCGTTATTACGGCCAGAGGTGGTTGTTCTGGGTACTGATTTCTTAGGATCTATGCACCCAAATTGCGTGAAAATGTAATCACATTTCAGTTCTAGTACAATATACTTGTCCAATGAATACCCGTTTATCATCTGCATTTCTTCTTGGTGTTGCAATTTTAATAGCCAGTAGTGTATTTTTCATTGTGACGGCTTTACGCCCCCTTACTGGGAGTGCCTTTATACCCGCAGGGTACCAATCTACTGGTCGACGTCGCAGCCAACGTCTCGCTGCATCAATAACCTCCCATCCTCTCGCGTAGTGCGTCCTTCATTGGGCCAAACGGATAGAAGTCGGATGGTGAGTACACACCTTTTGTGTACCCCAACTGGTGAACGAGTGTGTCAGCACTACCAACGGAGACGCCTAGTTGAGCAGCGAGGTGTCTGACTGTGATCTGTCGATCACCTCGAATGAGTGTCCGCACGTTCCAACACAGCAGGAATCACAGCTGTGTGGAGCAGGCCAGCACGCGTGGGATCGGACAGGTTTTGCGCGTCCTTGTTCCGATGATGATACTCGCCTCGCCCAACGACTCACTTTGCTTTTGTTCAGTGCCAGGTCTCCGTCGACATTCTGCGAGCGCCTCTCCCTATCTGCGATGCTCTGGTTTTTCGCTAAAACAAACTCAGTGAAAGCTCTCTGCCTGGATCGCACCTCTGCTACATATGCCCTTTTGAAAGGCTACATACAGCGCGACCACCAATCGGAACTTCGTGAAACTATAGGAGCTCAAGTAGAAAGATTCAACGACGGCCCACAAAACATTAAGCATTTTTTCAACCAAAATTGGCCGAGAAAAAAATTGTTGCATTACTTATTGAACAACCCTCACATCAAACAACAGCAAAAATTGCTTTTTACTGCTTGTAAATACACAGTTTCAGTTTTTAGTAAAGTATTCACAAACTGTAAACAGAACATTTTTCAGTGTTTCTCGTCGTATTCCACTGATGAATTCTTCTCGGGTTATCAGCCGAGAGGTGGCGTCGTCTTGCTGCAACGTTTCAATGAGCTTCGTACCCATCATCTTCGCCAGAAGATGATTGGTACGATACTTATCAAAACATTGCGACAAGTCGACGCCACCACTCGGCTGATAACCTGAGAAGAACTCATGAGAATATGTTTCGCGTACCTTGTTAACACTTGCTGTGGTTTCCGTAGCTTCCTGTGCTTTGCAGTAAAACTGTTATTCTTTTACAGTTTCACGTCCGCAACCATAGAGAACTTAATACAGGAAACAAATTTCCTTCGAAAATTATGCCTGGAATTTTAGATTCTTATGGCTTACAGTGTTTTACTCTATGCGAACGATTGTGCGTCTGTATTTCCTATGTGTCTGCACTTACTTTTACAGTTTTGCACATTGTCTTCGCTGTGAAGCTGCACTTGTTACTTGCACTATCTCAATGTTTACGTAAAAGATACGAAAGCAAGATGACGAACGGTCAAATATGTTCTCCGCGGGAGTTTTAAATCATGTTTTGTCAGTAGGCTTTCGGCGATGTAGATTTGTGTGTGTGTGTGTGTGTGTGTGTGTGTGTGTGTGTTTGTGGCCGTAACTTTCAACGTACTTCTTCTACGTACGGGTAATGCCTTTGAGATACGTCGTTTATTTTGCGTTAGACTGTATATTGTGACAATAAATTTTTAAATTTTATTCTTTATGAGAAAACATTTTCAATAACAGGTATTACGAGGAAGATAATTCTTGAAAAGGTTTATTTTATATAAAGTCATAGGTCGTTCATTGCACAACGTTGGTAATTTGTTTTAATCCAACAGAGTATTACAGACTTTGGAAGCAACTTGTAGAGCGAGACACACACAGCACTGGCGTGAACGTGTATTATTAAGATGTGTCAATAAAAAAACCGAGTAAGACTGGTGTTAAAGATGTAAGCCCTGAGCTATATATTGTGTTTTGGCTGAAGGGTGATTGGTTTCATGAAGATGGCCTGACCACATCTCAGTATTGTTATCACAAGAACTCAGATAATTAATTTCAGATTTGTCAGTGGAAGCAGATATTGATATGGCATGCGTGTAACATAACCGTAAGTTTGAAAGTTGCCAGTCGAGCACCAGTTATAAACAGTGACATCAACTATAAGTTTTGGTCACACTTCAGCTCTCTCAAAACTTTCTTTAAGAAATGGTAATAAATTCTATTTATAGAAAGAAAACCTCGTATTATTCTTAGGTTGTTTCTAATGCATTACTGTTTTAGTATAACAAGGGAAAAGTTATTCTGTATTTTCTTTGGTACAAAGTTAGAATTTTTTCACTATACTTCTGAAAACTAATGCTGTTTTCTACGGTAATGTAAAAGGAAGAACGACGAACTATAACTGAAAGAGAACGTGCTTGAAATAAGAAGTACTTTTTTTCTTACAAATCATAATTATTTTGAATCCTCTCAGACAACTCTTATATGTGGATATAGTTCGTATTCTCAGAATTTAAGTGAAATTAAGCAGTAATATCCGCTAGTTTGATTGAGCAGAAAATTTCTGCTTTCAGTTTCCAAGACAGAGCTGCATAAGATGTGACACACGAAGTTCAGTGATTTACAATGTGTTCCACTTGCTGCTAAGACATATATTTTTAATTCAGTGATAGAATATATGCTCGAGGCAAAACAATGGTTAGCTGTTCAATTAATTGTCTCATGTGACTTATGCATCAGACTATTATGCTTCTAGTGGTTCTCGTATTGTGTTGTACTGAGCTAGAATTGTTTTTGTAAGAGCTGTTCATTGCTATTGGGAAATCTATAAGCTATTCATTATTCTTTTGACTCTGTGGTCACACATGGTTGTGATAATACTGCTGAAACCTGCTTTCTGTTAAAGATACTTTTACATTAATTATCTTGGTTATGTGAGTACTCATGAGGTGCTGTAAACACTACACACTACATTTAACTGGTTATACTAGTGGCTATTCCTAAACTAAATTTTTTAAATCGTTAACTTAGTGTGTGAATGAATAATACGACTCCAGTTATTGTCCAAAGCCTTAGATTTTACATAGCTCCATGCTTATCATTTGAATTATTTTAAAAGTGGGAGGACAACGTTTCATGGTTTCCATTTTTTCTTTTATGTTTATTTTGGAACAGAACAAATACTGGGTTCTACTGCAACCTAAACATTTGTCAGCGTCCTCGTTGCTATTTCTAGACTGACTAGTAATATTCATATATCTTAAAGTATTGCACCAAGGTAAAGCACAATAAGTTTGTTACTTTAACGAATTTCACCCAGAGCTACTGCAGTGCAGTTGTAAATCTGTATATTCACCTGCATCAGTAACTCAGTCTTACATAATACTTACGTAAATCAAGCTAGTACAGACAAGCAATGAGGTTTACGGGAAGGGGACTCCAGCTTGAAATCAGTTTCCTACGGAATCTAAGTCGAGCTCGCTTTTGATTTGTGCATAGAATTTCTAGAAGTACACGTTATCATTTCAGTCCTCTCAAAAGTCAGGCTTTGTAGTTGTCAGCGGCTAATATAGTTCTCAATATAACTGCTCTTGTAGATACGGTTCTGAGTATTGCTGAATAAGTTTCCAGCGTAGCCCAGATTAAATAACAAAAACTAAGGAAATATCACTGTCAAATGTATGAAGGTAGATGACGCATTAACATCTCACCTTTTACTTTTCCGTTGCTTAAGTACGCCCGCAGCGTCTTGGACTCCGGAGACATTTCTTCAGCGCATTGCGAGCTGTAGAACACAAAAAAATGTACTGTTTAGTTGTGTACAGCTAAACCAACTCCTGGTGCAAGTAAACTATTAGAAATCGAATGTAAACTAGATGTCAGGTCAACATCTAGATGTCAAGTCGACAACTAATCAAAAGTAAAAGCTCTGTAGTACCCTAAATATCGACTAACACGAAACATTATTATAATTGCGGCAAAATACTATGTTAATTGAGCCTGTGTTTTCATTCAACACGTAAAGATTTTGCTTCAAGGACGAGCAAATCTATCTGCTTATTGCAACCGCGAAGTTACACAGATCAGTGGCTAAATTCTTTTCGTTAGGCTAAACAAATGAAACCACGGTCGGTACTGTTATGTTTCCACTTGTTTCCGAGTACTGCCGCTGCAATCACTTCAGTCAGTTTTCTAATTCTATGGTGGGTATAGTTTTCTAATTCAGTGATGTGTCTGTCGAAATCGGTGAATCATGTGATGAAATCAGTGAATTCTGTCTCAAAATCGTTTCGTGTCTTTTGTTTTGAAATACCAGTGCTGTAATTTTATTATTTTACGCACAATGGCAGGGAGAAATCGGGACGAAAACAAAGCAATATTTTGATTAAATTAAAGATGGAGCTGCGTAAGGCAGCTGACGCAAAACGAAGGCGGAAAACGGAATTCTGTAAAGAGCTTGACATTTCCAAATCTGCACCGATGACCACAGTTACATTGACATCAACATTATAGTTTTGCCCTCCCTACGTTAGAAATGCAAAACATCATGAAAGTCTGGACAGAAATTTAGAAACCCTAAACGAATAAAACAGTGGACGGCAGCTAACAGTTTGTCGATAATTTGATGTTGCTAAAAACACTCCAAATAACGTAACAGATATTTTCCACAAAAAAAAACGCTGTTGATAGGCTTTCAAACTACGGTACGTACCTACAAGAGCAAATATTAGCAGAAAATCGAAATTCTGGCCCGTAATAAAATTTGACACGATTCAAAATAAAGTTTTGATTTTTTTCGCCTGCATCGTTTAACACCAAAATCTCTTAACAGGAAAAACTATTTCAGTCACTTTAGTGCCGTGTTGAACGTTGTATCCATCTAAAGCGCTTAGGAGTCCGTAGTTTCCCTGCTACTCGGATGATGATCAAAATGATTAATAGCGTCCAATGAAGAAAGCTAGATCATAAACATAACTTTCAGGTGTTTTCAGTTTCCAATTATGAGACTGTATCCATTTTGAGAAAATGGACACTGCAGGCTAGAGAAGCGTCCCAAACGAAATTTCAGTAAGCACTCTCATTCAGAACAGACACTCAGTGCAGTGCCAGACATATTTTAGAAGTGTTTAATAGTTCTTTCTTCTCAACAAAGATCTATAAAAAAATAAAAAACTAATATCCTTCTGTTACACAGTTTCATCCCAAAGCATGAGCCCGGAAAAAAATACCTAAAATCGGTTTGATGTATATTCCAAGGTGCATCTCAATATGACACTGGCAGTCCCGAAACCTACCATGCATTAAAGAAATTAAAAACTGTCCTTGCAGGCAGAAGCTGATTTATTTATAACTGCAAATAATCAAGATCTGTATACCCCTTCAGGCTTTCAAATGTGAATTCCTTAGTTACTATGCAATAACAGCACTACAAAATGAAGCGTTAGCTAACATAACAAATACATTAACTCTAAATCAAACTTTAATGTGAGTCACTTTGACCGAAGTTATTATTTCCCATTTCAAAATCAAAATAATTTCCAAGCAAAAGTTAACTTACTGATGAAGATAGAACAACGCAAACAAAATAAACAACCACATAAAAATGTATCGCACGTCTTTACGTACCTCACAGCCTCAGCAGAAATAGTTTTGAAGGTCCTTATATGATACATTTTGTACTTTCCTTGGTAATTTTCCTGAAATAGAAAGAGGAAGCTATAAATTACTGTGTTCTACATTCACGTTGATAAAGGTTGTAACAGAAATAGGCTTCAGGATACAAATAGACAGCAGTAATACTGTAGGAAACATGCTACACACACATGCTTTTCACAAACCGTTGTATTACTTTTGTCATAGACCAACACACAAGAAATATAGTTTCAGAACGTCACACCACTTCTACTGAATTTCCCCGTCGGCGCAACAGGCACAGGTAGCTATAATTTACTGAACTTTTTTCTGGCGCCACTTACAGGCATATATACAGTATATACTTGGAAAAACACGTGACACAAGGCTGTCTGCTAATACTTTCATTACGAGCGATTTCAGTTCTAAGATGCTACTCCAGGCGGGAGTAAAATGAATGTGCTCAACGGAGAATAATAAACGCTAAAATGAAGATCTGGCCCTGTCTGACTACCCCCTGAAGCAGATCCTATTAATTCTACAAATTACAATCTAAACATAAATGAATGATGAAGGCAACTAATCCTACTAAATGATAAACATTGTTCCTGCTTACATATTTATTGTAGATTTTTAAAAAAAACCTTTATATTACAAAGTTTACGTTTCCTAAGTAAAATTACTAATCAATTGGAAACTCTGCCCGTCATTATGACTGTGCGGTTTAATATCAATAACACGAAATGACTGACATGAGCTACGTACCAAACACTAGGAGACACTACTTTCAAAGATCTATGGTGGCGTGGAGCCTCAGTGGAAATAAACAAACGTGATCACAGCTGTTTAGCTTTTATAGCCCTAATAAGCCGAAGCAATTGGCAATATCACCGTATGTACTGCGTCCGGTGGATC
Organism: Schistocerca nitens; assembly: GCF_023898315.1. NCBI lineage: Eukaryota > Metazoa > Arthropoda > Insecta > Orthoptera > Acrididae > Schistocerca > Schistocerca nitens. The sequence goes on along the minus strand of NC_064621.1, from coordinate 153,363,351 downwards.
GAAGTAATGGTTCTCGTACTCGTCTGCGACGATGGAAGAACTCCAGCCACAAATAAACTCTTTCAAACACAAGGACGGCAGAAGGCGGTCCTCTGACTAATATACTCCAATACTGTCTTCTCCTCTCTGTGTTCTACAGACGAGAAACGCGAACTCCCAGCCACAGACAAGGAGTTCAGATAACGTCTCAACGTAAGTATAGGCAGAGGAAGTGCTCTCAATTACTGAACGCTGCGTACTCAACGACGGCTTCCAACCCGGGGGTGAAGTCCAGAATCGTATAGGTTCGCAACAGTACAGTGCCTGACTGTTGTAACTATAAACTTTCCTGAGAGCAAAGACAGCAAGTCCGTCTGTACCAACAAAGCTGATATCGAGTGACCGTCACACATGGGCACTCACAACGGAAGACCTCGTCTCTCCACCGCTGGCTTCCCAGCTTGGCTCAGCTCCCAACCATGGTAATTCCGAAAACTAATCATATTCCCGAAACCACGGAATATTCTCCCTCTCTACAAATTCTTCCGAACGGCGACCAACCATATTTTAGTCTTTTGTCGTCCGGCGCGGAAAGTTTGCGAGGAAAAACCTACGAGGTGTGGCTAGAAAAAAACCGGACTAGTACTGGTGAAACAATAAAACGAATGCAATAAGGCTGAAAGTCGCGTGGCCTGTCACGTGACTCTCGCTCCGCCTACTGCTCGAGTTTCATCTGCCTCCTGCACTCAGTCTGCCCGTGGCGTCTGTTTTAAGTAGTTGATGTTTTGTCTGTGCGTCGGAAAATGTTGAGTGTACAGAAAGAACAGCGTGTTAACATCAAATTTTGTTTCAAACTAGGAAAATCTGCAAGTGAAACGTTTGTAATGTTACAACAAGCGTACGGCGATGATGGTTTATCGCGAACACAAGTGTTTGAGTGGTTTAAACGATTTAAAGATGGCCGCGAAGACACCAGTGATGACACTCGCACTGGCAGACCATTGTCAGCAAAAACTGATGCAAACATTGAAAAAATCGGTAAACTTGTTCGACAAGATCGCCGTTTAACAATCAGAGCAGTGTCTGAGTTAACAGGAGTTGACAGGGAAAGTGTTAGGCAGATTCTTCATGAAAGTTTCAACATGAACAAAGTGTGTTCAAAAATGGTTCCAAAGTGTCTCACAATTGAACAGAAGGAACGCCGAAGAATGATTTGTTCTGACATCCTGGAAAACATTGAAGGTGATCCCACCTTCTTACAAAATGTTATTACTTGCGATGAATCGTGGTTTTTTACTTACGATCCCGAAACTAAACGCCAATCGATGCATTGGAAAACTCCTGGTTCTCCACGACAAAAAAAAGCACGAATGTCAAAATCGAAATTCAAGGCAATGATGATTGTTTTTTTTTTTTTGACATCAAAGGGATTGTGCACATTGATTGGGTACCAGAGGGACAAACAGTGAATCAGCATTACTACATTAGCGTCCTGGCTACCCTACGTGAGCGAGTACGGAGAAAACGGAACGATTTGTGGAGAAAAAAGTCATGGATCCTTCACCAAGACAATGCCACAGTTCACAGTGCGTTGTAAGTGAAGACGTTTTTGGCAAAACACAACATTCCCATCTTAGATCATCCACCCTACTCACCTGATTTGGCCCCCTGTGACTTTTTTCTTTTCCCTAAAGTCAAGTCAGCTTTGAAAGGAACTAGATTTGAGACTGTTGAAGCAGTAAAAGAAAAAGCGACGGAAGTAATGTATGGACTTACCGAAAATGATCTGCAGCATTGCTATGAACAGTAGAAAATTCGTATGGAGCGGTGTAGAGACCGAGGAGGAGAGTACATTGAAGGAGATAACATGAAATTGTAAATAATTGTAAATAAATGTTTTTTCCAGCATCAGTCCGGTTTTTTTCTAGCCGCACCTCGTATACTCGTACAATGGTACGCTTCCGAGTAAAAATCCTTGGAAATAACCCATCCTGCGTGGTTTCCAAGGTGCCGCTTCTTCATTCATCTCATCTGCGTCCAAGATTTGCAAAGTTGGGACGTATTATCCGGTTATCCTTCCCGTCCGGCTACAATAGCGGCCAGCCGTCACCCTATTGTGCTCCAGAGTCAGGTGCCACGACGTCTGTCTAGCTACTTCCTGTGTTAAAGCAGGACCAACATCTGTGCGGGCCTTCCACCCAGAGCTTGAGTTCTGCCTGCCGCTTCCTTTCCACTGTCGTTCCAACCTCTGCTAGTATGATAATAAACACACTCCGTCACCTTTCATTCAATAAGCGTGAACAATTATTTACAAGGCGTACGTAACAATGTCAGTCTCCTTTATATATTCATATATACGATGTACAACCTATCACATGATACCTAATTGTGTTTGTAGATCACGGCAAAGTATGTGGATGGGTTCTTGTAAGGTGTGAAATTATAGGTACTTTACACAGTGATTGCCCACTCTCACGGTAAGAAATATTAGAATCACATCACATGTAATACGTATATTTACATGTGAAGAATAACTTGAACAAAGTCAAAATGTGCAAAACAATGATTATAAATTTTCAGTACCTATACAATGCGGCTCGACAGACTGGCGTATCGTTCGCCACAGATCGAGACACATCACGTTAATACGGGAAACTTACGATCGGGTGAGAAAAGCCATGGAATACCTACTAATATCGTGTCGGACATACTTTTGCCCGGTGTAGTGCAGCAACTCGACGTGGCATGGACTCAAGAAGGTATTGGAGGTCCCCTGCAGAAATACTGACTCATTTTGCCTCTATAGCCGTCCATAATTGCGAAAGTGTTACCGCTGCAGTATTTTGTGCGCTAAATGAACTCGCAGTTATGTACCATACATATTCGATGGAATTCATGTTGAGAGATCTGGGTGGCCGGATCATTCGCTCGAATTGTCCAGAATGTTCTCCAAACCAACAGCGAAGAATTGGAGTCCAGTGACATGGCGCACTCTCATCCATAAAAATTCCGTGGTTGTTTGGGAATATAAAGCCCGTAAATGGCTGAAAATGGTCTCCAAGCATCCGAGCATAACTATTTCCAGTCAATGATCGGTTCAGTTGGACGAGAGCACCCAGTCCATTCCATGTAAACACAGCCCACACTACGATAGAGTCACCACCAGCTTGCGTAGTGACAGTTGACAGCCTGGGTCCATGGCTTCGTGCGGTTTGCACCACTCGCGGACCCTACCATCAGCTCTTGCTGAAACAGGGATTCACCTGACCAGGCCACGGTTTTCCGGTAGTCTACGGTCCGCCCACGAGAGGCGCTGCAGGCGACGTCGCGGTGTCAGCAAAGGCCTTTGCTTCGGCCATCTGCTGCCGTAACCCATTGTCGCCAAATTTCGCCTCTCTGTCCTAACGGATACGTTCGCCGTATGTCCCACATAGGTTTCTGTGGCTATTTAACGTTGTGTGTTAGCATTGACAACCCTATGCTAACGCCACTACTCTCGGTCATTATGTGAAGGCTGTCGGCCACTGCGTCGTCCATGGTGAGAGATAACGCCTGAAATTTGGTATTCTCGGTACGCTCTTGTCACTGTGGGTGTTGGAACACTGAATTCTGTAACGGTTTCCGAAATGGAATGTCCCATGTGATTAGCTTTACCATTCCGCTTTGGAAGCCGGTTAATTCCCGTCGCCCGGCCATAATAACATCGGACGCCTTTCTACACGAATCACCTGAGTACAAACGACAGCTCCGCCAATACACTGCCCTTTTATACCTTGTGTACGCGATCCTACCGCCATCTGTATACGTGCATATCGCTATCCCATGACTTTTGTCACCTAAGTGTATGTTCATGTTATTCTTCATACGAGGTGTGGCTAGAAAAAAACCGGACTAGTACTGGTGAAACAATAAAACGAATGCAATAAGGCTGAAAGTCGCGTGGCCTGTCACGTGACTCTCGCTCCGCCTACTGCTCGAGTTTCATCTGCCTCCTGCACTCAGTCTGCCCGTGGCGTCTGTTTAAGTAGTTGACGTTTTGTCTGTGCGTCGCAAATTGTTGAGTGTACAGAAAGAACAGCGTGTTAACATCAAATTTTGTTTCAAACTAGGAAAATCTGCAAGTGAAACGTTTGTAATGTTACAACAAGTGTACGGCGATGATTGTTTATCGCGAACACAAGTGTTTGAGTGGTTTAAACGATTTAAAGATGGCCGCGAAGACACCAGTGATGACACTCGCACTGGCAGACCATTGTCAGCAAAAACTGATGCAAACATTGAAAAAATCGGTAAACTTGTTCGACACTTTCCTTGTCAACTCCTGTTAACTCAGACACTGCTCTGATTGTTAAACGGCGATCTTGTCGATATCTTCTGTGATATAATCACTGCACCTGTAACGGCATCTTCTACAGTAGTCGATAGGGATGCGCGCTGATTTCTTCACTTACGGTTTTTTTACAGCTTGGCTCTTGCTATGAGCTGACTCCTAATATCTCCCATACAGAATATGCAAGTTAGTGCTGCTCGATACACCAACATCGCTCGCGAGTGTGTACGCACATTTTACGTGCACTGTTTCCTCTACGTAAGTGGGCCTTTCCGTGTGGACTCAAATGGTAAATGAGGCACTTTCTGCTGTCAGCACGGGGTAGATAAAGGCACGTGCAGCCAGGCGATATGCGAGAAGCGGTGACCTTCCTGTAAGCTATGATAGGAAGCCACGAAGACTATTGCGTGACGGCCCGGCACCTCCTGTCACGCAGCAATGTGACATTTTTGCTGTATTCGTGCAGCTAGTATTCGAAAAAGTATCTCACGACCATACCGCGCTGTAACAGACGCTACAGGGAAATACGGTAAGTAACTGAAATGACTTCGCTCAGCCGGCCGAAGTGGCCGTGCGGTTCTAGGCGCTACAGTCTGGAGCGGAGCGACCGCTACGGTCGCAGGTTCGAATCCTGCCTCGGGCGTGGATGTGTGTGATGTCCTTAGGTTAGTTAGGTTTAATTAGTTCTAAGTTCTAGACGACTGATGACCTCAGAAGTTAAGTCGCATAATGCTCAGAGCCATTTGAACCATTTGACTTCGCTCAATTACTTATAATTGTAGAATCTGCACACCGGCAAAAATGACCACCAGACAAACTGGACAGGTGTCCTACACACGAGAATATATTCATGGATTCTCTTTCAAACAACGACCAGCCTCATCGCTTCGAACACGTGAAAACTTCCCATTGGTCTAAGCGGACTCCTAAATATCTACATCTACATTTATACTCCGCAAGCCACCCAACGGTGTGTGGCGGAGGGCACTTTACGTGCCACTGTCATTACCTCTGTTTCCTGTTCCAGTCGCGTATGGTTCACTTGAAGAATGACTGCCGGAAAGCCTCCGTGTGCGCTCGTATCTCTCTAATTTAACATTCGTGATATCCTCGGGAGGTATAAGCAGGGGGAAGAAATATATTCGATACCTCATCCAGAAAAGCACCCGTAGAAACCTGGACAGCAAGCTACACCGCGATGCAGAGCGCCTCTCTTGCAGAGTCTGCCACTTGAGTTTGCTAAACATCTCCGTAACGCTATCACGCTTACCAAATAACCCTGTGACGAAACGCGCCGCTCTTCTTTGGATCTTCTCTATCACCTCCGTCAACCCGACCTGGTACGGATCCCACACTGATGAGCAATACTCAAGTATAGGTCGAACGAGTGAAATCGCTACAGCAAACGTGCGAAGTGTTCGCTCACAGCGCTTATATTGATTAATCAGTACTGATCATAATAGATGCGCGTTAAATGTTGGAAGGATAAATGCCGCGATCCGCTAAAAACAAAATGTAATGTGAAGAAATGAAAGTGCGGAATGAATAGGCAGCTTTCAAGTCGCAAACACTGACTTACTGCAGCTCTCTATGCTAGCCTACAGTGTGCAAGTCTCTCCACGTCTGGGTAATTACGGCAGCTAACATCCATTTAATCATGCTTACCACACTTCTATTCATTAAAATTGTAACGAGAGAAAGGACGGCGAATAACTAAGTTTTAGTTATTATTCCTAACAGGACCAAACTTTCCGCGCCGGACGACAAAAGACTAAAATATGGTTGGTCGCCGTTCGGAAGAATTTGTAGAGAGGGAGAATATTCCGTGGTTTCGGGAATATGATTAGTTTTCGGAATTACCATGGTGATCTCTAGAAGGTGCTAACCGTCGAGGTAGGTCAGCAAAGCACAGGCGACAGGCCGTTTGGGTTATTTAGTTGAAAGAAAATGCCACGGAGGCCTCGAAAACAGGCCACAGTTACGGCCTTAACACCTCAGAAATGTAGTAACTGCCAACCAAATTACCGACTGAGCGCAGTGGTTGAGTGGTTAGCACACTGGACTCACATTCGGGAGGACGACAGCGCAAGCACGCTTCCGTTCATCCTGATTTAGGTTTTCATGATTTCCATAAATCGTTTCAGGTAAATGCTGGGATGGTTCCTTTGAAAGGGGACAGCCGATGTCGCCGGCCGCGGTGGTCTAGCGGTTCTGGCGCTGCAGTCCGGAACCGCGGGACTGCTACGGTCGCAGGTTCGAATCCTGCCTCGGGCATGGATGGGTGTGATGTCCTTAGGTTAGTTAGGTTTAAGTAGTTCTAAGTTCTAGGGGATTTATGACCTAAGATGTTGAGTCCCATAGTGCTCAGAGCCATTTGAACCATTTTTGACAGCCGATGTCCTTCCTCATCCTTCCCGAATTACCGTCTGTGCGCACCGGAAATGATCGAGTTCTCTTCCTAATGGCTCTAGACAGCATCTCCCCAGGTTATGTATCAGTGTGCCGACGATGAATGCAATCCATTTCCGCTATCCTCGGAGCCTCCCTACATGGCTACGACCATCGTGGTGCTGTATGGAGAACCAGCAGTCTTCTGAAAACGCGACTCTTGCGTCCAGTACTGCCTTGCTGCAAACAAGTCTTCTTCGTGATTCATGGGAGTCACATGGCTGAATGGTCCAGCATGGCCATGCAAACAATGTGGGGCGCTAGTCACGTGGTTCCATTGAGATCCTGCAGGACGATGAGTATGATCGTCCTCAACTCATCGATTGCATATTCACATGGTCGTTGTGGCGCCTTGATCAGTGCGAGAAGTAACATCGCGGCACCATAACCAACAGTCTCGAAGGGCCATGCCCAGCCGTTGTGGAAATCCAACAGGTGCTGGTAGACGTTCCTCTTCCTTAAATAATGTATAAAAGAATCTTCTTACCTCCAACGAACAACTAAATGCTATTTCTGTATAAAAAGCTTCTTTCATTATCTTTACTTATGAATAGACTACACAGAGTGTCCTAGGAGGAATGGTCAGTATACAGGGATTTGACAGGAACGATTTGAAACTTCATATAGACAAATGCCCAGTTGCGATTGGGTCCAGAGAAAACTTTGAATATATATTGTTATTTATATTTAAAAAACCACGCACGACCAAGGAATTAACCGGATGGGACGGAGAACTCCAGATGTGATGTAGAAGTACAGACAAAGAAATGACTACAATTTCGGAAAAATGATTGATCTATTCAAGAGAAAGAGCTTCATAAACTGAACCAGTAAATAACGAGTTGGTCGACCTCTTGCCCTTATGCAAGCAATTATTCAGCTTGGCAGATATCGTGCCAAATTCCATCCAAATGGGTGGTAGATTGTCAAAAATCACGATCCGCATTGAGGGCCCTGTCCATAATGCTCTAAATGTTCTCGGTTGGGGAGAGATCCGGCGAACTCGCTGTCCAAGGTAGGATTTGGCAAGCCAGAAAACAAGTAGTAGAAATGGTCGCCGTATGGAGGCGGGAATTAGGTTGCTGAAATGTAAGTCGAGGATGGCCTGTCATGAAGGGCAACAAACCGGAAGCGCAGAACATCGTCGATGTACCGTTGTGCTGTAAGGGTGCAGCGGATAAAAAACTAAAAGCGTCCTGCTATGAAAAAAAAGTGGCCCTTCTCACCATCATTTCTACACTCATGCTCATAAATTAAGGATAATTGAAAATGTGGTGCCACACAACGTGGCACTATACAAAACTGGCGCTAGTAGCATAGGCACATAGGGAACACACACGACCTAGTTCTGTAACTCCACGGTATTGGTGATAAGTTGAGAAAACCGTCCTGAAACACATGTGCTACAAAACGCCACCGTTTCCTGTGCATGTACTCCTACTTCAATATGGGATATGAACACGTTGGCATAATCTGGATCAGGTGGTCGAGCAGCTGCTGGGGTATAGCCTCCCATTCATGCACCAGTGTCTGTCGGAGCTCCTGAAGTGTCGTAGGGGTTTGAAGACGTGCAGCGATACGTCGACCGAGAGCATCCCAGACATGATCGATGGGGTTTAGGTCTGGAGAACAAGCAGGCCACTAAATTTGCCGTGCGTTATCATCCATCAGGAGGAAGGTAGGACCCACTGCACCCCTGAACAGGCGGACATACTGGTGCAAAATGACGTCCCGATACACCTGACCTGTTATAGTTCCTCTGTCAAAGATCTACAGGGGTGCACGTGCACCAATCATAATCCCACCCCACACTATCAAACCACGACCTCCATACAGGTCCCTTTCAAGGACTTTAAGGGGTTGGTATCTGGTTCCTGCTTCACGCCAGATGAAAACCCGGCGAGAATCACTGTTAACACTATACCTGGACTCGTCCGTGAACATAACCTGGGTTCAAAAATGGTTCAAATGGTTCTGAGCACTATGGGACTTAACAACTGTGGTCATCAGTCCCCTAGAACTTAGAACTACTTAAACCTAACTAACCTAAGGACATCACACACATCCATGCCCGAAGCAGGATTCGAACCTGCGACCGTAGCAGTCGCGCGGTTCCGGACTGCGCGCCTAGAACCGCTAGACCACCGCGGCCGGCGAACATAACCTGGGACCACTGTTCCAATGTCCATGTACTGTGTTCTTGACACCAGGCTTTACGGGCTCTCCTGTGACCAGGGTTCAGTGGAATGCAACTTGCAGGTCCCCGCGCGAATAAACCATGTCTGTTCAATCATCTGTAGACTGAGTGTCTGGAGACAACTGTTCCAGTGCCTGGGTTAAGGTCCCGAGCAAGGCTACCTGCAGTACTCCGTGGCCGTCTGCGGGCACTGATGGTGAGATATCGGTCTTCTTGTGGTGTTGTACTGTAGCGCCTGGACATGTTTCCTGTCTGCTGAAATCGTTGCCATAATCTCTAGATCACACTTTGTGGCACACAGAGGGCCCATGCTACGACCAGCTGTGTTTGACCAGCCTCCAGTCGCCCTAGTATTCTACCCCTCATAACGTCATCAATATGTGTTCTCTGAGCCATTTTCAACACACAATCACCATTAGCACGTCTGAAAATGTCTGCACACTTACTCGCTGCACTGTACTCTGGCATGCACCAACACACCTCTGTGTATGTGGACTGCTGCCAGTGCCACCGCGCGACGACCGCAGGTCACATGCACCGCATGGTCATACCTCGAGGTGATTTGAGCATACAAACCGCCCACCAGAGCGTTGTTGCACCATGTATCAGCATTATCCATAATTTATGAGCATGAGTGTAGTTGCAGGACCGTATGGCAGACGACAGTCAGGATAGTATTCTGGTATTCCATCGCTGTCCAGGACGCCTCCAGAGAAGTCTTAGCTGATCAGCGAGGCTCAGTTCGAAGCTTCTCTACGAAAATTCTACTGCAGACAACGAGCTTCCAGGCCGAAGATGTGTCTGGAAAAGCGCCAGACAGCGAGGGGATGCCAACCTGACCATCGCCCAGTCAGGTTTACACATGTACAACAGTTATTAAACATTACAGCATGCGTTTTATCAAGCATCAATTAAAAAACATGCCTTCATGGTGCTGCAATTTCAATAGACAGCGGGGTAGAAAATGTAACCTTGTGAGATGGGATGAATGTTTTTGAAGCACCCTGTATGACTTCTTTCAGATTCTCAAAACCCTTTATCGTAATTCACATAAAACAACAGAGGGGACGGCTGAGTGCTCGGTACTCACCACGCAGAGCAGTTTCTGCGCGTCGCGCAGGCTGCAGGGGCAGTGGGTGAGGTAGAGCAGCATCCGCGGGAACCAGTGGCACACGAGCCGCAGCAGGCCCGCCGTTGCTAGGAAGCCCAGCCAAGCCAGGCACTGGCGACCCGCGCTCACCCGGTACCCGTACACCTCCTGCAACAACACAACAGGAAAATGGTGAAACGGCTCTGACCACTATGGGGCTTTACATCTGAGGTCATCAGTCCCCTAGACTTACAACTTCTTAAACCTAACTAACCTAAGGACATCACACACACCCATGTCCGAGGCAGGATTCGAATCTGCGACCGTAGCAGCAGCGCGGTTCCGGACTGAAGCGCCTAGTACCGCTCGGCCACAACGGTCAGCAACACAACACATCACGAACGTCACACCACCGTGTCACAAGTGGCATAAAAAAGTAAACTCTTCTGTGATACGTTCGAAGCGTTTTCAAGGAAAACTGGGCACTGTTAAAATACCCAAGAATGACTTACTGGTGAGCTTCCATGTCAAATCTTTATTTACTAACATATAATAATAATGTCGTGTGACGAGGCCCTCCCGTCGGGGAGACCGCTCGCCTGGTGCAAGTCTTTCGATTTGACACCACTTCGGTGACTTGCGCGTCGCTGGGGATGAAATGATGATGATTAGGACAACACAACACCCAGTACCTGAGCGGAGAAAATCTCCGACCCAGCCGGGAATCGAACCCGGGCTCTTAGGATTGGCATTCTGTCGCGCACGTTAGTGAATTCAATATTTCAAAATCCACAGTGTCAGCAGTGAGCCGACAATACCAAATTTCAGCCATTACTTCTCACCACGGGCAATGCAGTGGCCGACGCCCTTTACGTAACGACCGAGATGAGGGGCGTCGACGTGTTGTCAGTGCTAACAGACAAGCTACACCGCGTGAAATAACCGCAGAAATCAATCTGCGATGCACGAAGAACTTATCCGTTAGGACAGTGGGGCGAAATTTGGCGTTGTGCAGGGGACTTCCAATGACTTCTTGAGTTCATGCCACGTCGCTTTACTGCATACATAGGAAAAAAGTACGTCCGCCTCGATATTAGGAGGTATCCCATGACTTTTGTCATTTCAGTGTATAACAAACGTCAACCTGACTTCATGTAAACCACTTACTTAAATATGCAAATGATTATCATTTCAGTCCTACTTCACAAAGTAGGAAGGATTACCGTAATTTGCAGTGTGTCCTAGATGGAATGTTCAGTATCCATTTTATGCAAAAAAAAGTCCATTTGATGCAAAACACTTCAAATGGACGTATGCATTATTCCGAATGGATTCTGAGATAGAACACAGAAATGTACATTTGTTTTTGCGCTACTAGAGCGCATGTGTGTGTATGTCTTAGCCACAGAACCCCTCTGACATTTTATTCTAGCCCAACCTACCACATTGCTCTCAACCTCTTTCCTCGGGATATCTTTCTGCCATTGAAATAGCCTCTAACATGCTAGCAGCACATGTTATAGAGATCATTGGGGGTAAAATTGCTCCAGATGTATGTGACTTGGTCGAATTATGCTTGTGGTCAAATTATTTTATACTGGGAAACCCAGCAATGCTTCGCATATGCTGTATGTATATTGGAATGGATAAATGACCTAACTTCTTTCTCTCCTCTGTCCTCCTCTCTTCACCTCCTCCTCCCGCACTATCTATCCATCCCATCCTCCCCCATCTCTCATTCCAACTCCTCCTCCCCCTTTCTCCGTCCATCTGCACCTTTTCCCCCTCCCTCATTCCATCTCCTTCTCCTTGAACGCGCAGTTGTCCATGGTATTTTGTGAGTAAGGTAGTGCGTGGAATTGAAAGTGCATCAGAGAGAGGCATCCGTTAAGTGTGATTGTGCACGCTATGAGGACAATGCGAACAACCACTGTTGAAAGTGCCGTCAATGCGAACAAGAGGTGACCGAGACGTGTAACCATTGGTACAGGACCTGCAACATGTGGTCGTGCATTATCCTGCTGAAATGTGCGGTTTTGCAGGGATCGAATGAAGGGTAGAGCCACGGGTCGTATCTGAAATGTAACGTCCACTGTTCAAAATGCCGTCAATGCGAACAAGCGGTGACCGAGACGTGTAACCAATGCCACCCAATACCATCACGCCGGGTGATACGCCACTATGGCGATGACGAAAACACGCTTCCAATGTGCGTTCACCGCGATGTCGCCCAACACGGATGCGACCACCATACTGCTGTAAACACAACCTGGATTCATCCGAAAAAATGACGTCTTGCCATTCGTGTACCCAGGTACGTCGTTGAGTACACCATCACAGGCACTCCTGTCGGTGAGGCAGCGTCAAGGGTAACCGCAGCCATGGTCTCCGAGCTGATAGTTCATGCTGCTGCTGGAAGAATACCTGTTTCGCACAGTGGGCAGAAACCTCTGGTAAACATTCTGCGGTTAGGAATTCGTGTCGGAAGTTACTTGAACACCAGCAGGAGGCATCAACATATAGTACATCTGCATAGTTTTCATTGATTGCAGATGAGTGGCTGTCGTCGAACTGTCCGTGTAGATGGCTGGTGTCTTGCAAACGTGCCCATCTGTTGACTCAGGGCTCGAGACGTGGCTGCACGATCCGTTACAGCTATGCTGGAAAGATGCCTGTCATCTCGACTGCTAGTGATGCGAGGCCGTTGGGATCCAGCAGTGCGTTCCGTATTACCCTCCTGAACCCACCGATTCTCATATTCTGCTAACAGTCATTGGATCTCGACCAATGCGAGCAGCAATGTCGCGATACGATAAACCGCTGTCGCGATAGGCTACAATCCGACCTTTATCAAAGTCGGAAACGTGATGGTACGCATTTCTCCTCTTTACACGAGGCATCTCAACAACGTTTCGCCAGGCAACGCCGGCCAACTGCTGTTTGTGTATGAGAAATTGGTTGGAAACTTTCCTCATGTCAGCACGTTGTAGGTGTCGCCACCGGCGCCAACCTTGTGTGAATGTTCTGAAAAGCTAATCATTTGCATATCACAGCATCCTCTTCCTGTCGGTTAAATTTCGCGTCTGTAGCACGTCATCTTCGTGGTGTAGCAATTTTAATGGCCAGTAGTGTAGTTTTCCAGCCGAAAGAGTGGGAAATGTATGGTGTATTAGAATTCTTAATAAAACCAACCTGTTCTCAGTAAAAAAAAAAAATGTGTTGCATTACTTATTGAACGCCCCTCGGAGAAAGCAGACGAAAAACGCACCGAGAGTGCTGTAATTTCAGCGAACCATATCTGTGTAAGAAAAGGAAAAAAAAATGGTTACTGAAGACAGAAAACATCCAGAAACATTTTTGGGAGCCTTGAGCTTCATCCCCGCGAGGACAGGGTCTGCATTACTAATAATGTGAGCGGTGAAATGCTGTTGTGATTCTGTTGTTGAAACAAACACACGAAGTGAAACTGATGTGGTGCGTGGTGTGTGGTATGTGCAGACTTGGAGGAGCTGCGCATGGTGTCGGTGAAGAAGCTCCGCTACGTGTGGGACGAGGCGGAACAGCGCCTGGTGCGGCTCAGCGGTCTGGAAGCGGCCGCGGGCCACGTGGACATGCACGCCCACTCCGGCATATCAGACTCCCTGCGCTACTCCAGGTACGTCAACCCAGGGTAGTGCACTGCTGGAGCTGTCATTTGTACTCAGGTGATTCGTGTGAAAAGGTTTCCGACGTGATTATGCGAAATGCACGCGAAGACAAAAGCTTTCAGAGCAGCTTACTTCTTGGCTGAGTGGTGGCATGGTGACAAGCGGCGTCTATACTATACTTTGACTGCAGAATGGTAGTTGGAGCTAGATCCATGGGACATTGACACTATGAGTATGTCATCGACAATGTCCACTGCCGGTAGCTGAGTGGTGCTGCCATAACCTCAGAGGTGTTGCCGGTGGACAATTTTGTCCCCAAACTGACCTCTCGATTGTGTCCCATCAATGTTCGATGGGATTAATGTCGGGCGATCTGGGTGGCCAAATCATTCGCTCGAACTGTCCAGAATGTTCATGAAACAAATCGTGAACAATGGTTGCCCAGTGACATGCCGTATCGTTGTTTTGGAACGCAAAGTCCTTAAATGGCTGCAAACGGTCGCCTATGATCCAACCGACATGGTCCCGAGCCCAGGAGAGGCGCTGCAGGCGATGCCGTGCTGTTAGCACCTGCTGCCAAAGTCCATTAACGCCAATATACCGGGAATCGAGCCCGGGCCCTTAGGATTGACAGTCTGATCACTTTTTTTTTTTTTAAGTCTCATTTTGTTCGTTTTCGTTCGTTGTATCTGCTCGGTGCGGACGTCGCAAGACACCCGTTTCAGTTCGTCGTTGATCCATTGACTCAGTTTTTTTATTACAGAGGGCAGCTAACCCTCTGACCGAACACGCTGAGCTACCGTGCCGGCTTCCACTCAGCTACCGGCGGCGGACGTTTACTAACATGCTCCTTCTCCTCTCTCTGTCTGTCTCCTCGTGCCCTCCCTCCCTCCCTCCTCTCTCTGTGTCCATTTCATTTCTCCCCCATCTCCTCTTCACCCCTTTCTCTGATCTCGAACCTTGTTTACTGGCACTGCAAACAAAGCATTGATTGGGAATTGAAGTCCCTTAAAGTGAGTGCGTAGGCAACGGCCTTGCCGCAGTGGATACACCAGTTCCCGTGAGATCACCGAAGTTCAGCGCTGTCGGGCGTGGTCAGCACTTGGATGGTTGACCATCCAGCCGCCATGCGCTGTTGCCATTTTTCGGGGTGCACTCAGCCTCGTGATGCCAATTGAGGAGCCACTCGACCGAATAGTAGCGGCTTCGATCAAGAATACCACCATAACGACAGGGAGAGCAGTGAGCTGACCCCACGCCCCTCCTATCCGCATCCTCCACTGAGGATGACACGGCGGTTGGATGGTCCCGGTAGACCACTCGTGGCCTGCAGACGGAGTGCTATTTTTCTTCTTTTTTTTAAAAGTGAGTGCGTAAATTCGCTGGGATCTTTTATATATGGGGTATGAGGGACACCTGTCCAACTGCTGGATCTGTGAGGATAGTAGCTTCAATGACAGTATTTTGCACAGTATTAATCTGCGAACGCGTAAGATTACAAGGTGTGCTGGCGTACGCCTTCGCCAGCACAGCGGCCGGCACTAGGATAGCAGGCGCTGAACTAGGTGCGCCTATGACAAGAGAAGACCAAGACACGCCCACAGGCTACGCGTCGATAACGCCCTATAGGCAGCGTGTATACAGTATAGGCCGCCGCCGCCGACCGAGCTGTCTCAATCCCTCAAATTCAGTACGTCAGTACATCGCATTTGGACTCAGTTCACATTTCACCTCAATACGTCGCACTGTGCATCTTCCACTGTGGTAGTCGTCGCATCGTAACCTAGCTAGCTGTGAGGAAACGTTACTCATTGTATGCAGCTGTGATATGGATACCGACAAGATTCAAGAATTAGTACATCATGTCACCTGATTGCTGTTAAGCACAGAACTTCAGACTGGACAATCTTGAAATTAAGTACTCAATTCGTTCCTGTAATAATGTGTATTTTTAACGGTCCGCCCAGGTAGCTGAGTGGTCAGCGTGACGGACTGTCAATCCTAAGGGCATCGGTTCGATTCCCGGCTGGGTCGGAAATTTTCTCCGCTCAGGGACTGGGTGTTGTGTTGTCCTAATCATCATCATTTCATCCCCATCGACGCGCAGGTCGCCGAAGGAGCGTTAAATCGAAAGACCTGCACCATGCGAACGGTCTACCCGATGGGAGGCCCTAGCCACACATTTCCATTTTTACCTCGAGTGCATTTTGTGTTGTAGTGAGAGGTAACCGGCCTCCCACCAATCATACCACCCTCTCCTCATCAAGCCAAGATCCACAAAACATTACAAGAGGGCACAGCCACAACACAAGGTTTCGAAAGATTCAGCTTCCGTAGTAGTACTCCAATTACAAGGCGATGAGCAATAAATACAACATTCCTGCTTCCTGATAATACCGACTGCAACGAAGAAAACGAAACAGCACATTGTTGTTTACACTCTTTTTTTCTAAAATTATATATAAAGAGAAAGAAGATATATGGGAGAAACAGTCTGTGTAATAAGCTGATTGCCCTGTTATCATAGTTAAAACTCACTGCGAGGAAGAAAGCGAAACGGCATATTTTCACAGCACAGCACACTATTTCCTTTCTCGCAGTTGGTTTCAACAGAAAATCATTACTTTACTGCCAGATTTTTCATTTGTATCGCTACTTCCCGTTTATTAACGTGTAGCTAATATATACGAATTTGTACTGCGTGTTCATCTGCATGTGTGCTATATACCGCTGCCTATAAAAATTGCTACGCCTCGAAGATGGCGTGCTACAGACGCGTAATTTAATCGACAGGAAGAAGATACTGCGATACGCTACGCCTCGAAGATGGCGTGCTACAGACGCGAAATTTAATCGACAGGAAGAAAAACTGCGATACGCAAATGATTAGCTTTTCAGAGCATTCACACAAGGTTGGCACCGGTGGCAACACCTACAACGTGCTGACATGAGGAAAGTTTCCAACCGATTTCTCATAGATAAAATAGCAGTTGACCGGCGTTGCCTGGTGAAATATTGTTCTGATGCCTCATGTGAGGAGGAGAAATGCGTACCATCACGTTTCCGACTATGATAAAGGTCGGATTGTAGCCTATCGCGATTGCGGTTTATCGTATCGCGACATTGCTGCTCGCGTTGGTCGAGATCCAATGACTGTTAGCAGAATATGGAATCAGTGGGTTCAGGAAGATAATACGGAACGCCGTTCTGGATCCCAACGACCTAGTATCACTAGCAGTCGAGATGACAGGCATCTTATCCGCATGGCTGTAACGGATCGTGCAAGCACGTCCCGATCCCTGAGCCAACAGATGGTGACGTTTGCAAGACAACAACCATCTTCGCGAACAGTTCGACGACGTTTGCAGCAGCATGGACTATCAGCTCGGAGACCATGGCTGCAGTTACCCTTGACGCTACATCACATACAGGAGCGCCTGCGATGGTGTACTCAACGACGAACCTGGGTGCACGAATGGCAAAACGTCATTTTTTCGGATGAATCCAGGTTCTGTTTACAGGATCATGATGGTCGCATCCTTGTTTGGCGAAATCGCGGTGACCGCACATTGGAAGCGTGTATTCGTCATCGCCATACTGGCGTATCACCCGGCGTGATGGTATGGGGTGCCATTGGTTACACGTCTCTGTCACCCCTTGTTCGCATAGACGGAACTTTGAACGGTGGACGTTACATATCAGATGTGTTACGACCCGTGGGTCTACCGTTCATTCGATCCCTGCGAAACCCTACATTTCAGCAGGATAATGCACGACCTCATGTTGCAGGTCCTGAACGGGCCTTTCTGGATACAGAAAATGTTCGACTGCTGCCCTGGCCAGCACATTCTCCAGATGTCTCACCAACTGACCGAGCGAGGTGGCGCAGTGGTTAGACACTGGACTCGCATTCGGGTGGACGACGGTTCAATCCCGCGTCCGGCCATCCTGATATAGGTTTTCCGTGATTTCCCTAAATCACTCCAGGCAAATGCCGGGATGGTTCATCTGAAAGGGCACGGCCGACTTCCTTCCCCATCCTTCCCTAATCCGATGAGACCGATGACCACGCTGTCTGGTCTCCTTCCCGACAACAACCAACCAACCAATCTCACCAACTGAAAACGTCTGGTCAATGGTGGCCGAGCAACTGGCTCGTCACAATACGACAGTCACTACTCTTGATGAACTGTGGTATCGTGTTGAAGCTGCATGGGCAGCTGTAGCTGTACACGCCATCCAAGCTCTGTTTGACTCAATGCCCAGGCGTATCAAGGGCGTTATTATGGCGAGATGTGGTTGTTCTTGGTACTGATTTCTCAGGACCTATGCACCCAAATTGCGTGAACATGTAATCACATGTCAGTTCTAGTAAAATATATTTGTTCAATGAATACCCGTTTATCATCTGCATTTCTTCTTGGTGTAGCAATTTTAATTGCCAGTAGTGTAGTATCGGGGAAATAGTAGAAGTACGTAGGTTATTAAGATTTGTAACTTACTTCCGTCCGAATGTTTATTGCAGCTTAGCATAATAATTGAAAATATGTCGATCAACAGCTTTTCGTGCGTTTTGCTTCAGGTTTCCTATTATACAATATGTTTATGTATTATATAGGAATATATTCAAAATATATGTAGCCTATGTCCGTTTGAATGTTTATCAGAGCTTTGTGTAAAAATGTGATGTAAATCGGTCAGGAACTTTTTGAGATATTTGGTAACAATGTCAAACAGTGTCTTGTCTTTGTATAATGGTATGGATATAAGGGGGGACTTCCATGGACAATGTGACGAGGTTGCTATGACCTCATCTTTGTCGCCCGTAGCAGCTGACATTTTTATTGAGCATTTCGAATAAAAGGCATTAAGTAATGTACAACTAAAACCATTTCTCTGGCTCCGCTATGTGTAGTGTTCCGCTATTTTCTGAATAACTTTCATTCAAAACTCTTCTTTATCCTGGAGGCGGGGTGTGCTGCTGGCCCCAGATGTGTTTAGTCTACAGAACACCTGATAATACTCTCGTGCACAGAGTTTATAGCAAAGCTCCCAACACAAAAATGTGTCTAGACGCCGATTCTCACCAGCCCACAACTCAGCCCAGAAGCAAGTTGCTCTGAAAACTCTTGTCATCGCGTGCATTTCCCATCGGTGACAAGATGAGCTTGCGATCAGAGCTAGATTTCCGTAGAGGAACACTGATGGCCAACGCCTATGATGATCCTTCCATAAACAGAGCCGCCAGACTGAGCGGTAATAATGATAATGTAAACAAGACTAACAAAGAAACTCTCTCACACTGTTAGGTTCCCGTTTGTGGCCAGAGTAACTGACCGGATAGGCAGTATCCATCGGGAGAATGGTTTAAGACTACGTTTTGCTTTCAACGTAAAACAAAACATTTTTTCTGATCTGCAACGTACGAGCCTGGCTAGCTCCACACTGCTGGAGCGTAGTTGTCGGAAAGCGTATACTGGAGAAGCTGGAAGGACAATAAATAGGGAGTTAAAGAGCACGAACGCCACACACGGTTAAGACATAAGGTGAAATCAGTGGTAGCATAGCTTCAACAAGAATGTGACCAAGTTATGGATTTTAAGAATATACGCGTGCTAGCTACAGAAAGTATAGAAGGAAAGTCCGTAAAGCAGCCGAAATATCGAAGAGTGATTACAGTTTCAATACACGTAACGGCTACAGACTTCCGTCTTCGTGGTTACCCATATGGTGTGTACTGAAGCAGTACATCAGCTCAGCTAACAGTAATAAATAGATCACTACTTGTTGCCAACTGCTGAGTTGATGTACTGCCATTGTACGCACCATAGGCAATAAGAAGCGTCGGTTTAGCGGACACCGACGTTTTGGACCATCTACAGAAGGTATATATATGATTCCCTTTATCAAAGTGATCACCCAAAGTCTCAGAGCGGCTGGAAGATTGTCTGCTGTAACACCAAAACAGGTTACGTATGAATAAAACCAGTGAATATAGCCGTCGTAACCAGTGATAATAATATGAGACAGTCTGTCAGAGAAATATCGCAAGAAGGAAACAGAGCCTCTTGTGCAAACTTAAAGGTATTCACCAATTCTCTAATTAGAAGAAAGGCCACGTTAACAGGATATTATTCCCTTTCACGACTAGTTGTTAGATATGGGTTTGAAATGTAGAGAATACGCTGGTTGGGACATGTGGGGAGGATAACACATGACAGGATGCCCAAAAGAATAATGAAAAGCAGATTTTATTCCACCGGGAGGAAACTATGGGCAGGAGCTAGATTGATGGACAATGTGTGGGCTGACCTTACCAAGACCGACATCCAAGGATGGCTGTCAACAAAGGAATGAGCGTATGAAATATGTTCACAGACACGTGAGTGGCTGGAAGACTTCTTAAGTAATAGAACCCAGTATATTTTCGTCGACGGCGATGTTCAAAATGGTTCAAATGGTTCTGAGCACTATGGGACTCAACTGCTGAGGTCATAAGTCCCCCAGAACTTAGAACTACTTAAACCTAACTAACCTAAGGACAACACAAACATCCATGCCCGAGGCAGGATTCGAACCTGCGACCGTAGCGGTCGCGCGGTTCCAGACTGTAGCGCCAGAACCGCTCGGCCACCAGCGGCCGGCAACGGCGATGTCCATCAGAGACAAGGCTATTGTCATCAGTTCCGTAGAACTTAGAACTACTTAAACCTAACTAACCAAAAGACATCACACACATCCATGCCCAAGGCAGGATTCGAACCTGCGACTGTAGCGGTCGCCCGGTTCCAGACTGGAGCGCCCACAACCGCTCGGCCACACCGACCGGCTATAGTCAGGAGTGCCCCAGGGAAGTGTGATAGGACCGCTGTTGTTTTGTAGATAAATGATTTGGTGGACACGTGTGTAAATAGGCTGTTTATGTTTTCTTATTGGCAACGTTACGTAGCGCTCTGTATGAAAATCACTGGTTGTGCTGTGTGCAGTCTGTGGCTATTTTGCATTGTTGTCTGCCATTGTAGTGTTGGGCAGCTGGATGTGAACAGCGCGTAGCGTTGCGTAGTTGGAGGTGAGCCGCCAGCAGTGGTGGATGTGGGGAGAGAGATGGCGGAGTTTTGAAATTTGTAATACTGGATCTCATGAAGTGCTATATATATTATGACTATTAAGGTAAATACATTGTTTGTTCTCTATCAAAATCTTTCATTTGCTAACTATGCCTATCAGTAGTTAGTGCCTTCAGTAGTTTGAATCTCTTATTTAGCTGGCAGTAGTGGCGCTCGCTGTATTGCAGTAGTTCGAGTAACGAAGATTTTTGGTGAGGTAAGTGATTTGTGAAAGGTATAGGTTAATGTTAGTCAGGGCCATTCTTTTGTAGGGATTTTTGAAAGTCAGATTGCGTTGCGCTAAAAATATTGTGTGTCAGTTTAAGCGCAATCTTGTATAATTGTTCAAAGGGGACGTTTCACGTGGGCACAATCTGTGGTTGTCTGCTGATGATTCTTTAGTGTACGGAAAGCCGTGGAAGTTGAGTAATTGTAGGAAGATACAAGACAACTTAGACAAAATTTCTAGTTGGTGTGATGAATGGCAACTAGCTCTAAATGTGGGAAAATGTAAGTTAATGCAGATGAGTAGGAAGAAGAAACCTGTAATGTTCGGATACAGTATTCGTAGTGTCCTACTTGACGCAGTCAAGTCGTTTAAATATCTGGGCGTAACGTCACAGAGCGATATGAGATGGAACGAGGAAGTGAGAAGTATGGTAGGGATGACAAATGGTCGACTTCGGTTAATTGGGAGAATTTTAAGAAAGTGGTTCATCTGTAAAGGAGACAACATTTAGGACGCTGGCGCGACCTGTTCTTGAGTACTGCTCGAGTGTTTGGGATCCGTGTCACCAGCCGGTGTGGCCGAGCGGTTGTAGGCGCTACAGACTGGAACCGCGCGACCGCTACGGTCGCAGGTTCGAATCCTGCCTCGGGCATGGATGTGTGTGATGTTCTTAGGTTAGTTAGGTTTAAGTAGTTCCAAGTTCTAGGGGACTGATGACCTTAGAAGTTAAGTCCCATAGTGCTCAGAGCTATTTGAATTTGATCCGTGTCAGGTCGGATTGAAGGAAGACATCGAAGCAATTCAGAGGCGGGCTGCTACTCGTAGATTTGTAATGAGTAGGTTCGAACAAGTCTTAAGTGCTACGGAAATCTTCGGGAACTCAAATGGGAATCTCTGGAGGGAAAGCGACTCTTTTTTCGAGAAACGCTATTGAGAAAATTTAGAGAACCGGTATTTGAAGCGACTGCCGAACGATTCTGCTGTCGCCAACATATATTGCTCGTAAAGACCACGAACATAAGATACGAGGAATTAGGGCTCATACGAAGGCATATTGACAGTCGTTCTTCTCTCGCTCTATTTGTGAATGGAACAGGAAGAGACTAGTAGAGATACAGAGTACCCTCCGTCACGCACCATACGGTGGTTTGCGAAGTGTCTATGTAGATGTAGATGAAGAGAAAAGGAAAGAACAGAGGTGAGTGGAGGCAGACTGTTGAGGAGGTCAAGGCCCATAAAGAGCTGTAGAACAGAACAGGGAGAGGAAGAAGATGAAGAAGAAAAAGACGAAGAAGAAGAAGAAGAATAAACACAGCTGATAGTGTCATCCTTACTACGTTTACGGTAAATGCCAGAGATAACGTCAGTTTCTCTGTTTTAGCTATTCCCGTAATCCAGGAAAATGTGATTCTCATACTTTTGTGAAACTTCGTCTCTGCTTAAATAGTAACTTCGTCTCTGCTTAAATAGTTCTTCATGTAGGATATGTGCCACACTTTTCACAAGACGACGCATTCGAGGGCAGTTGTATGGTAGACACGGGCTTATGCACACTATGTAAGTATTAGCTATAAGATTACTTTGCTTACGACGACTGAGAGAGTTTTTTTGTCTCGTCCTCTACACTTCTATATGTGTTTATTTCTTAGTGTTCCCACATTTACGTAATTTTTTTTGTACCTGATTGCAGTTGCCGCTAGGTAATGGTATATCTACCTAAAGTGTCCTGTTGTGGAAAATAAAATTTTTAAGAGTTGCGGCGAAATGTATGCCTTCAAGTCACTTTCGACAGTTTCTTATTTAGGATTCTACTACCTGAACTATTTTGACGTTTAAGGTTTTCTCTTCTAAATATTTTATTTCAGTCGAATGCTCAATTTAAGGTTTGCAGTGTTAATTTGCTCTCTTTATGGATCAGATAACTAATTCGGAAAGCCAGTCATTTAATCTTCCACTAATAATGTACTTTCAGCTTAATTTCTGATGACTTTCTACCATGGCAGTAGGTTTCAGTTCGGTTTCTCGTGCTGAACAATAACGAGGATAGTGCGTAAAGGGAGTTTACGTAGAATGAAAAAGTTCCAGTTGGTATTTTAACGACTTACGCTCGACAGTCGGCTTATCAGAGGTACCGTTACGGTACTCGGTGGCCTTAAGGAGCAGCAGAAACGCTCGCTTGAACGGCACGTGTCCTTCAACGCAGCCGGTAAGAACCAACGCCGAGAATTCTCCGCTTGAGACCTGCAGTCGTGGCCTTGGCGCCGCACGACGTTCGTTCTGCAAGGGCCCTCGGAACCAGGCACATCCCGGGGACTCCGTGTTCTGAACACGCTAACACAGCGTCGCAAGTGCACTGCGGGACGGATGAGGTTGGCGAGCAATAACGACAACGCGAGCGATTGAGAGAAAGCCCTCAGATCGTGCGATACAACCTTCAGCGATACGAATCTAAGTTGCTCATAATGCGTTTCAACAGGTCGCCGCCACGAGAATTTTCTTATCTCTTGCAACCAGTAAAAGAATTTACTATTGTCAAACATCATCCATTCTCTTGGATACATGTCACTATCATCTCCATTCCTTTTCCATGCCTATCATCATTACGCCTGCCACCCCAGTTTCTTCTTCAGTCCATCAGTTACTTTTGTGATGGCCTTGTAGTTGATAGCATGCATCTCTCCCAACTCCCAGTTTTTGAATTCTTTTAACATTAAGTCTGCAAGTGCCATATGTGATAAATAGTAACAGACAGTGACTGTAAATTTTCCGTTCCTGCCAAACAAAAAAAAAAAAAAGGTTCAAATGGCTCTAAGCACTCTGGGACTTGACATCTGAAGTCATCAGTCCCCTAGACTTAGAACTACTTAAACCTAAGGACATCACACCCATCCATGCCCGAGGCAGGATTCGAACCTGCGACCGTAGCAGCAGCGCGTTTCCGGACTGAAGGGCTAGAACCGCTCGGCCACAGCGGCCGGCTCCGTTTCTGACACATTGGTAATTTGCACGGATGAACCAAACGTGGTAACCATTTCACGAATAGTGTGCTGGACCACCTTTTGAACGCATGACAGCTGCTATGCAGCGTCGCATGGTTTCGGCAGAATCGTTCTTAAGTTTTCGAAGGTACGTGCCACAAAATGTCTCCGCACGGACCCTACAATTTCCATAAATTATCGGCTGGTGGTTTGTGGTCGTTGAGTTGGCGCCTGATGTGTTCCGTCGGATTCAAATCAGTCGCCTTTGTTAGCCAAGACATCAACGTGAGTTATGGCAGTGTTCACCAAACCAATGTAGCACAAATCTGTACTTGTGACACGGACAGTTAGCCAGCTGAAAGATACCACTGCCGCTGGGGAAGACATGAAGCATGAAGGGATGCAGGTGGTTCACAATAGTTTTCACGTAGGCCACGACTGTCAGGGTGCCTTCGATTACTATCGTATGTCCTATTGAAGCCTAGGCGGATGTCCCGCGCAGCATACGCTTAAGGGGCTCCGGAAAGGCTCAAAATCATGAAAAGTTCAATATTTACTTTTTTGCGTTTTCTGAATCTGCAGACTATTACCTTTTAATAGATATATAATTTATTCAATTCCGAAGACTATAACTATTTTTAAATTTTTTTTGAAATGTGTTCTACATGGGCGTAACCTACTGTGGCGCTGTTAAACTGCTGTCAAATGGTGTTATTATTAACGTCCGTGTTCATCAGGTACATTTTAGTGATGTGAGATAAAGCATGTGTTGTGGCTAACCTGTGATGGTTCAATATATATCGCTGGTGTGATTGTCGATTGTTTCATGTTTATTTACTCTGTCGTTATCTCGAAAATATTCGTAATTAATTCTGTTTCTTGAGTCTCTGTTTTGTTGAAGTATAATAATGAGTAAAACTAAAGTTATTAGAAATCCTCTGAAGGCTTTTAAGAAAAGGAGAAATGTTGGAAACCAAAGGTATGTGTTATTACTGTAAACAATAAAGACGATGAAAATCCCCAACATAGCTTGTGTCTCAAAGAAGAAGACAGTTGGTGTAAATATAACAAAGGATTGCTAACTGGTGAAGTGTACACTCATAAGCATAGTCTGCCTCATGCAATAATGGAGGTGATAAAACCTATTTTCAGAGACTTAGCAGCACCTGAACTGTTGAAAAAGTGTATTCACGGAAAAACTCAAAACCCCAATGAAAGTGTAAATAGTGTTATATGGTCGAGAATCCCCAAGACTGTATTTGTTGGAATAGAAACACTTCACTTTGGTGTGTATGATGCTGTTGCGACTTTCAATGATGGCAACATTGTAAGGTGCAAGGTATTTAGAAATATGGGAATGAAGATAGGTTCTAACATGGTACGAGCGATGCTTGCTTTAGACAAGGAACGCCTTCGAGCTGCAGACAGGGCTGTAAAGAGTCTAGAAATACAAGCAAGAGAAAACAGGAGGAGGAACAAGAGGAAGCTGGAGGAGGAGTTTGCAGAGGATGAAGATAATCCATCCTATGGACCTGGAATGCACTAAAAAGTTAATCCAATCTTTGTCGCTCGATTCCCAAAACTTTTACTTTCTCATACTAATTACATGTTTTCTAAGGATCTTTCGAACATATTTCTTTCAAACTTTCAGTAAATGTTACACAGTACTTTCTGCATAATTTAAAACAGCCTTTTTCCAAAAAACTGTAAATTTTTGAATATATAAATAAAAAATTGCAAAAAAATGTTGTGAATTTTCATTACAATTGAAAAAAAATCATCTTTAATAACTGAACAAAATTTTTGTAAAATCCCTGTGTTAAGTTGTAGCCCATATTCCATTAAATAATCTGTAAGAAGTTCAACTTTCTACCTCAAATACTTTGTGAGGAAAGATGTAATTTATAAGCGTTATTTTAACATTGCAAGTATAGGGCGTTCCGGAGCCCTTAACGCCAAAGAAACTGGTATAGAATGCGTATTCAACTGCAGGGGTATGTAAACACGAATACGGCGCTGCTGTCGCCAACGCCTGTATAAGACAAGTGTCTGGCATAGTTGCTACATCGGTTACTGCTGCTACAACGGCAGGTTATAATGATTTAAGTGAGTTTGAACGTGGTGTTATAGTCGGCGCAAGAGCGATGAGACACAGCATCTCCGAGGTAGCGATGAAGAGGGGATTTTCCCGTACGACAATTTCACGAGAGTACCGTGAATATCAGGAATCCGGTGAAACATCAGATCTCCGACACTGCTGCGGCCGGAAAAAGATCCTGCAAGAACGGGACCAACGGGGATTGAAGAGAATCGTTCAACGTGACAGAAGTGCAACTCTTCCGCAAATTGCTGCAGATTTCAGTGCTGAGCCACCAACAAGCGTGTGCGTGCGGACCATTCAACGAAACGTCATCGATATGGTCCTTTCGGACGCGAAGGCCACTCGTGTACCGTCGATGACTGCACGACACGAAGCTTTACCCCTCGCCTGGGCCCGTCAACACCAGCACTGGACTGTTGATGACTGGAATTATGTTGACTGGTAAGAAGAGTGTCGTTTCCAGTAGTATCGAGCGGATGGACATGTACGGGTATGCAGAAAACCTCATGAATCCATTGACCCTGCATGTCAGGCAGGGGACTGTTCAAGCTGCAGGAGGCTCTGCAGTGGCGTGGCGCGTGTGCAGTTGGAGTGATATGGGACCCCTGATACGCCTAGATACGACTCTGACAGGTGACACGTACGTAAGCATCCTGTCCGACCACCTGCGACCCTTCATGTCCATCGTGCATTCCGACGGACATGGGCAATTCCAGCAGGACAATCCGACACTCCACACGTCCAGAATTGCTGCAGAGTGGCTCCAGAAACACTCTTCTGAGTTTAAACACTTGCGCTAGCCACCAAATTCCCCAGACATGAACATTATTCCTTCTGGGATGCCTTGCAACGTGCTGTTCAGAAGAGACCTCCACCCCCTTGTACTCTTACGGATTTATGGACAGCCCTGCAGGATTCATGGTCAGTTCCCTCCAGCACTACTTCAGACATTAGTTGAGTCCATGCCATGTCGTGTTGCGGCACTTCTGCGTGCTTACGGTGACCCTACACGATATTAGGCAGGTGTACCAGTTTCTTTGGCTCTTCAGTGTATAATACTGCCACCACCGACCAGCGTCCATGCCGCAGTGTACGTTTCTAGTCGTTCGCCTGTATCACGGCATATCCGGTCACGACAGTCGACCTGGTCTAACAAGAACGTGATTCATCGGACCAGAGGACATGTTTTCATCCATTCACGGACCTGTTTTAATGATATAGTACCCATAGCACAGTTGGCGATGTTGTTGGGCCAACATGGGAACACCTAATGGTCGTCTGGTGTGGAGTACGATGTACAACAATGTACGCTGAAGGGTGTACTCAGAAATAATTCTGGCTGCACCAGCATCGTATTCTGTCGTCTGTTCTGCTACAGATCGCTGTCTTTAACAAAGCGGACAAGGCTTCACCGCCAAGTTGTGTGATGAGGCGTGGACGTCTAACACTTCGTCGCCTGCTCGTGGTTTCGCCGTTTTTCATCCACTTTTCATATGTGAACTTGAACAGTCTATGAGCTTAGCCGTTTCAGAGATGCTTCATCCCTGGCGCCGACGCATAACAACCTGCCTTTTGTGAAAGCCGCTTATGTGAGACGAGTTTCCCATTTGCCTCTGTATGTCTATCGTTTCAGAGACGGTTGCGGGACTCGGATGTTCGATACAGGATGACATATGAAACATCTTTCAGTCTAGTTTCCAAACTTATTTTATTTGGCTACCAGTTTCGGCGATTTACTACGAAATCTTCAGGTCCCTGACCGATGTGTAGGAAGATTCCACGACGGTTCTGGTCAAAACAGAGGCCAGCAGTACTGGTATTAGTAGATTTCTGCTTGCTATAGCAATCACTTCAACCATCATCTTCCCACAGGTAGGTCAGGCACATGAAGATGGCGTAGTAAATCGCCGAAACTTGTAGCGAAATAAAATAAATTTTGCAATTAGACGGCTGAAATGTGTTTCATTTGACATCTCTTTCCGATCTACGACTCGTATCGTCGCTAGAATGGTTCTCCCATACGCCTCTGCTCCGGTTACATACATTCCTTTCCGCGTCGCCTGTCCACAACGTCACCAGACGGCTCTCAACTAGCGACGAGGAGTGGTCATAATGTGTTGGCTCGTCAGTGTTGAACAACTTTCTTCACTTTCTCGAAGAGAGTGCGGAACTGCTACTCATGTCTACTGCACGGCAGCTGACTCACCCGCTAAAGAGCGTGCAGTAAACACATCGCTGCGGTCTGCCCTTGCCCCGTGTGTCAGTAAGGCTGCGGTCATAGTGGTGCTGGAATGAAATGTCGTGTGGCGCGGGATTCCCGTCGGGTAGACCGGTCGCATGGTGCAAGTTCTTTTAGATGACGCCACTTCAGCGACTGTGTGTCAGTGAGGATGATGTGATGGTGAGGACAGCAAAACAATCGGACCCCGTTCGGAGAAAGTCTCCGACCCTGCCGGGAATCGAACCCGTGCCCATCGCAAGGCGTTCTACCGAGTTGACTTTCTTTTGGTACCTAACAAAAAGAAATAAAACAAAATCAGAGCCATCCCTACGGGGCACCGCCACTTGTGCCCCTGTCAAACAAAAATGAACTCTTACCTCTTCAGGCGTTGCCTTCCTAACTATACGTAACCATCCCCCATCTAAAATGTTAAGAAACTAACGTGTGTGCGCCAACCCACAAAAACACGACGAAAGGAAGAGGGGAAAGGGTATTGTAGTAGGGTACGGAAGGGTGTTTTTTTTTCGTTATATAGATATCAATGTGCAAACAGTCATAGATAGTCAAGCGTGGAAAACTAAAACAGAATGAAGACACCATCGAAGTTCGTAAACATAAATAACATGAAAATAAAGCTACTACTTCGTAGTCAGGCTTCTCAGTGACTGCGCCCACTGATAAAGATAGTTCAATGTATTATCGTTTGCACTTCGTTCTGACCTCATCTACCACTGCCTGGAACATTCCAACTGCACGGCGGGCTGTGAAAGGCACTCAATAGGTAGTTAGCGAAGCATCGTCGATATCTGGTATGCCCGGAAATAGCATGATGTCTTTCTTGCAAATAGAGCCAGAAGTCAAGTAAATTTTTATGTCCGTAAACCGTTCAGCTATGGAGGCCGACACATTGATATCGGTGAATTCCGCCGACGACCGACATCGGCCGAAGACGATCGATCTTCTCAAGTCAGTACGCCACAACGTGCTCGGTCTCAATGCAACCGTTCTTATCGCCCGAAGGTACAGACTTCAAATGACAGCCGCACGGGATAGCCGCGAGGTCTGGGGCGCCTTGCCACGGTTCGCGCGGCTCCCCTCCGTCGGAGGTTCGAGTCCTCCCTCGGGCTTGGGTGTGTGTGTGTGTGTGTGTGTGTGTGTGTGTTGTCCTTAGCTTAAGGTAGTTTAAGTTAGATTAAGTAGTGTGTAAGCCTAGGGACCGATGACCTCAGCAGTTTGGTCCCACAGGAACTTATTGCAAATTTCAAATTTCACACGACAATCGGTGAAACTCAGATCAGCCTGTTTTGTTCGGTTAATCGTCTTACGTTCTTGCATACGAAATATGGACTGTGAGTAAATTTAGTCCAAGGCTCGGATGAAAAATATTATAATCGAGATAAAGCTCGGAGTCTAAGGACTGAAATCGCAGCATATTTGCAAACCACAAGTAGGCAAAATATTTATCGGGTATCTTGCGCGTAAATTATAGCCTCAAAAAATATACACGTAAATTATAACCTCAAAAAATAGTTTGCTCAAGTGAGAAGCGTGGTGTATTTTACGCTTAAATGTACTGTGGTGGATCTTTTATTTTTTTGTGAGCAGTTGCTGCTTACGAATTATTTTTACTGCTTAATGCTATTTTTGTGCCAGTGGTGTAGCGTTTTCGTTAAATGAGGACGTTTGAAAAAGTGGTGTACGTTTTTTTCATTTTTCAGTGGTTTAGTTGCCCATAGCATATTATACTAAACTTTATGTTTGTCTCTCATCATATGCTGAATGACAGCCATTTCAGGTTAACTGACCTCCGTCTCTTTTGCTGTATTTAACTGATATTGTGCAGAGCGTTTGTAATCTTGCTTCTTATTGTCACCACGAATCGTCTCGAGTATGTAACAGAACGTTTCTCTCTTTTATCTCCATTGTTCGTAAAGCTTGTCTGTTTATTTGTGAGGAAAGAGTGTATTGTATTCGACACGTTCTTTTCGAGACAGATATATCTCATTCGCATGCTTTCTGCGTCGTTTTAGTATCAAAAGCTGCAATACGGTACTCGTCTCTCTGTACACATGTGTCGTAGCACCCTCCCCCGACAATGATGTTAAAATTGATGCTATCCTCCTTGATCCTGCCAGAAACTAAAGACATCGGATGCACTGTCGGACCATGTTATCTGGCGACCCCTGGCGATGGTGTCCGCCGACCGCTGTCGGTGCCACTGCGCACGCAACCTAACACTACACGACCGACAGTAGCGGACAACAGCGCGTTCAGTGCGCACGTGCGCTCCTCTATCCGCTCGACCGAGCCGTTAACTGAAACTGAATCAAAGGCTTTCTCAACATCTAGGAGTTCGAAAGACGTAATTCATACCAGTTGCACCGTTCTCTAATTTTGTTTACGACTTACACCGGGCTTTTCTCTAATATCCATTTTCTTCCTGTGTGTTTGGCAATTTTAATCAACATCTCTTACACTGTGGCTATAAATCTCAATACCAGGTCTTTCAGAAATAAGTACAGAACTTTTAGCGGTCCAAGGCGTTGCAGTCATGGACTGTGCGGCTGCTCCTGGCGGGGATCGAGTCCTCCCTCGGGCATGAGCGTGTGTGTTTCTCCTTAGGATAATTTAGGTTAAGTAGTGTGTCAGCTTAGGGACTGATGACCTTAGCAGTTAAGTCCCATAACATTTTTGTACAGAATTTTTGTAGGTAGATAAGTTGGATATAGGCAATGGTTCAAATGGCTCTGAGCACTATGGGACTTAACTTCTAAGGTCATCAGTCCCCTAGAACTTAGAACTACTTAAACCTAACTAACCTAAGGACATCACACACATCCATGCCCGAGGTAGGATTCGAACCTGCGACCGTAGCGGTCGCGCGGTTCCAGACTATAGCGCCTAAAACCGCTCGGCCACCCCGACCGGCGATATAGGCAATCATTTGAAGTATTTGCACGTGTCCTCCCTTACTCATAGTTAGTGCGATACAAACGCCAAAGAGAATTCAGTTTGCCTGGAGGAATCATCACCGTGCATTGTAATTACTGCAGTAAATATTCTAAGTGTGCCCCATTGACTCGATTGCATAATTCTAGACGTAGAACCACGGAACGATAGACACTGGATAATGTTTCATTGGCTTGATCTCGGACGTCTCCTGCAGTAACAGCAATTCGAGCTACGAGTTCTTCCACATTGTTTACAGGGTCTGACACATAAGAGACATTGCGTGGCTCCAAAGATAAAAAACGAATGTTTTGAGATCTAGGGATTTTGCAGGCCGGCGAACAGGTCCTGCCGGCCGCGGTGGTCTCGCTGTTCTAGGCGCGCAGTCCGGAACCGTGCGACTGCTACGGCCGCAGGTTCGAATCCTGCCTCGGGCATGGATGTGTGTGATGTCCTTAGGTTAGTTAGGTTTAAGTAGTTCTAAGTTCTAGGGGACTAATGACCACAGCAGTTGAGTCCCATAGTGCTCAGAGCCATTTGAACCATTTTTGAACAGGTCCATTACGACCAATCCAGTGTCCAGGGTATTTTCTGTCCAACAATCTCCTCACTCGATTTGTGAAATGGGGAGGTGTCACACCATGCTGGGAGAACATTTGTCTTCTGGTTTGAAGCGGCACGTCTTCGAGAAGAGCAGGAAGTACGTGTTCGAAAAAGACGCGGAAAAAATGGTTCACATGGCTCTGAGCACTATGAGGCCTAAGTTCTGAGGTTATCAGTCCCCTAGAACTTAGAACTACTTAAACCTAACTAACCTAAGGCCATCACACACATCCATGCCCGAGGCAGGATTCGAACCTGCGACCTTAGCGGTCGCGCCTAGAACCGCTCGACCAGACTCGGAAAATGTGACCAGTCAGTGTGGAAGAATGCAAGGCTCCACTACTTGGTTGTGAAGAATTGCAGCCCAGACATTAACTGAAAATCGTTCCTGAAAATGGTGGACAGACATACCTCTAGGATTTTCACGAGACCGTACGTGGGAGGTGTGAGTGTTGAACATTCCTCGATTTCGCAGTCGACAGAACAATGTTCACGAAGTCGGGAGTTAGCATACTTTGCTGAGGAAGAAAAAAAAAACAGTGCAAAGTCGTTCCGAATTGGAAAATCAGGGGATAGAAGGTTCTGTATCTTACACAACTTGCAGGGAGGGCGATGTTCATCAAGCAGACTTTTCCAAACACGGCTAGAACTAGCATTTAGAGCATAGGAAGGGAGTGTACGCTATCTGAAGTACTGTTGTTGAACATTTGTAGGACTCGTTTTTCGAAACCAGGATTGCGTACGCTCTGTGGTCGACCTCGAGCATGTAAATCTCCCTCTAATGTGCCCCTTTCATGCAGACGACGATCCACAACAGCAAATGTTCTTTGATTTGGTATTCGTTTGTTTGGATACGTTCTGCGTACAAACGCCGAGCTCCTTCAACATTTCCTGCAGCACCAAAGGCCAAATGCATGTCTGGAAGTTTATCCCACGTGAAACGTTCCGTGTCCTACGCAAACAATCTTTTTACATTTGCAAGTGTTTCTTAAAGCACTACCTTACCTTTGGTACTACACTTGATTGCGAATAACGATGATGAAGCGAAGTACACGAACGACAGCTCACTTTAGGTACACTGCACTGAATGAGGACAAAGGGAACTAGTACAGAGTGTCCTTGTTAGGGCGCGGGTACCAATCAAAACAAATGACACTAGACATCCAAAGTTACGGGTATGTCCAGCAGGTTATCGCACCACTTGGCGGACCGATGATCCTCTGAGGTCGCCTGCCGTCACAAATATGTGTCAGCGGCCCCACGTTCGCATACTTAACTGATTTCCCATATCCAGCCCATCATCCCACAAAAATTCTGTACTTAGTTCTGAAACACTTAGTATCTTTTATCTTCTGGCTGACTCCTTTCTACATTTACATACATACCCCGCAAGCCACCTTGTACCACAACTAGTCATTCCCTTTCCTGTGCTACTGGCAGATAGAGCGAGGGAAAAACGACTGTCTATATGCCTCCGTGTGAGCTCTACTTTCTCGTATCTTAACTTCGTGATCCCAACGCGAAGTGTATGTTGGCGGCAGTAAGATCGTTCAGCAGTCTGCTTCAAATGCCGGTTCTCTAAACTTTCTCACCAGTGTTCTTCGAAAGTAATGTCTCCTTTCCTCCAGAGATTCCCACTTGAACTGCCAAGCAAATCCGTAACACTTCGATTCTGACCGAACCTATCGGTAACAAATCTAGCACCTCGCCTCTGAATTGCTTCGATGTCTTCTTTCAATCCGACCTGGTGAGGATCCCAAATACTTGTGCAGTACTCAAAAATAGGTCGCACTAGTGTCCTATAAACGGACTCCTTTAGAGAACATCTACACTTCTCTAAAATTCCCCCATTCCACCATTAGTCTTCCCTACCACAATCCTCACAGGTTCGTTCCAATTCATACCGCTTCAAAGCGTTACGCTCTGATATTTAAACGACGTGACAGTGTCGAGCAGAACACTACTAATGTTCCATCTGAATGTCACGGATTTGTTTACCCTACTCTTCCGCATTAACTTACATCCTTCTACATTAAGAGCCAGCTGACATTCATCACACCAACTAAAAATGTTGTGTAGGTCGTCTTGCAGCATGTTACAATCATTATCTTCGACGCCTTCTGCTACACCAAAGCATCATCAGCGAACAATCGCAGATTGCTACCACCCTGTCTGCCAGATCATTTATGTGTATAGAAAGTACACTACTGGCCATTAACATTGATACACCACGAAGATGACGTGCTACAGACGCGAAATGTAACCGATAGGAAGTAGGTGCTGTGATATGCAATTGATAAGCTTTTCAGAGCATTCACACAAAGTTGGCGCCGGTGGCGACACCTACACGTGCTGACATGAGGAAAGTTTCCAACCAATTTCTCATACACAAACAGCAGTTGACCGGCGTAGCCTCGTGAAACGTTGTTGTGATACCAAGGAGGAGAAATGCGTACCATCA
This sequence comes from Schistocerca nitens, assembly GCF_023898315.1. NCBI lineage: Eukaryota > Metazoa > Arthropoda > Insecta > Orthoptera > Acrididae > Schistocerca > Schistocerca nitens. The sequence goes on along the minus strand of NC_064621.1, from coordinate 153,329,012 downwards.
CGTTTCCGACTTTGATAAATTTCGGATTGTAGCCTATCACGATTGCGGTTTATCGTATCGCGACATTGCTGCTCGCGTTGGTCGAGATCCAATGACTGTTAGCAGAATATGGAATCTGTGGATTCAGGAGGGTAATACGGAATGTCGTGCTGGATCCCAATGGCCTCCTATCACTAGCAGTCGAGATGACACGCATCTTATCCGCATGGCTGTAACGGATCGTGCAGAAACGTTTCGATTCTTGGGTCGACAGATGATGACGTTTGCAAGACAACAACCATCTGCACGAACAGTTCGACGACGTTTGCAGCAGCATGGACAATAAACTCGGAGACCATGGCTATGGTTACCCTTGACGCTGCATCACAGACAGGAGCGCCGGCGATGGTGTACTCAACGACGAACCTGGGTGCACGAACGGCAAAACGTCATTTTTTCGGACGAATCCAGGTTCTGTTTACAGCATCATGGTGGTCGCATCCGTGTTTGGCGACATCGCGGTGAACGCACATTGGAAGCGTGTATTCGTCATCGCCATACTGGCTTATCACCCGGCGTGATGGTATGGGGTGCCACTGGTTAACTTTGAACAGTGGACGTTACATTTCAGATGTGTTACGACCAGAGGCTCTACCCTTCATTCGATCCCTGATAAACCCTTCATTTCAGCAGGATAATGCAGGACCGCATGTTGCGGGTCCTGTACGGGCCTATCTGGATACAGAAAATGTTCGACTGCTGCCCTGGCCAGCACATTCTCCAGATCTCTCACCAATTGAAAACGTCTGGCAATGGTGGCCGAGCAACTGGCTCGTCACAATACGCCAGTCACTATTCCTGATGAACTGTGGTATCATGTTGAAGCTGCATGGGCAGCTGTACCTGTACACGCCATCCAAGCTCTGTTTGACGCAATGCCCGGGCGCATCAAGGCCGTTATTATGGCCAGAGGTGGTTGTTCTGGGTACTGATTTCTCAGGATCTATGCACCCAAATTGCGTGAACATGTAATCACATGTCAGTTCTAGTATAATATATTTGTCCAATGAATACCCGTTTATCATCTGCATTTCTTCTTGGTGTAGCAATTTTAATGGCCAGTAGTGAACCAACGGCTCTATCACACTTACCTAGGGCATCCCTGATGTTACACATGTCATCTCTGAACATTCATAGTCGAGGACAACATACTGGGTTCTATTACTCAAGAAGTCTAGTTACAGAACGCAGCTATTGACCACCAATATGCAATGGACATCTGCAATCATACATTGCTGTGGGTAGTTTTTTTCTACTGTTCATTTCTCTATTTCAATTTTTTCTTTTTTTTTCTTTCTTTTGGGCGGCATAGGGGCCCTCTTTCCCGGTGCCCCCACGGCTTTGCACCTGGTTGCCACTACGTAGGTGTGTTTATGCAGGTTGTTATTCAGAGTCTGGATGTAGATACTGAAGCGATTGGCAGTAACGGATGAAATCCTAAAGCCTAAGTTACACGTTATATCTAATCTTTAAGGTGTAGACTTCTGTAACAGCGCTTCAAGCGCAATGGTTGGAACTGCAGACTGGTTCACGTCGGCGCATTACAATATATGCGCCGCATAATCATGGCGCAAAAAACTGGAACCGGAAGGTAAATTCGTTCTTCATTCATATTAATAATTTCTGAGGGTTCAGCATTTCTTTTTAGTAAGTAATTGTGGTTCTCATATATAGGACTTCCGTTATTACTATACTTAATTGATCCCGGCGGAGGTTCGAGTCCGCCCTCGGGCATGGGTGTGTGTGATGTCCTTAGGTTTAAGTAGTTCTAAGTTCTAGGGGACTGATGACCTCAGAAGCTAAGTCCCATAGTGCTCAGAGCCATTTGAAGCATTTTTTTCCTTCGACTCTTAACAGTTTCTCCTTCCTCGCATTCTGAAATAAAGCAATAGCTGCAAAAAATCAAACGTCAGCTTTCATCAATTATGGCGTTACGTATATAAATCGAAAATCAAACACGTAAATTGAGATGCATAGTCCCTCATAAATAAGTGATTGCGAGCTACCTTACTACACAGACGGTCGTGAGGGTCTCGCAGACAGCTTTCCTCGATACGCGTCTGCATTAGAATGCTCAACCCATGCTTGTATTTCATTCCATTTCTCGGCCGCGGTCAGTTAGTATACGTCGGACCCGCGTGTCGCCACTGTCAGTGATTGCAGACCTAGCGCCGCCACACGGCAGGTCTAGTCTAGAGAGACTCCCTAGCACTCGCCCCAGTTGTACAGCTGACTTTTCTAGCGATGGTCCACTGTCTACATACGCTCTCATTTTCAGAGACGACAGTTTAGCATAGCCTTCAGCTACGTCATTTGCTACGACCTATCAAGGCGCAATATTCAGTTGCTATAACTACTATCTTCAAGAATGTATTCTGAACAGATAATATTGTGAATCATGTACCGTCAAGAGCGACGTTCATCATTAATGGATTAAAGTTAAGTATCAAACTAATTACGTCCGCTTCCTTATCATGTTCCAGACCTCACGTCAGAATAGTTATTCCCTCTTCACGCCAGCCTGCGTGAACTAAAACGCGTGCATTTCGGCCTCCACTCGTAACACGGTGTTGGCTCTTCTGCTAACACAAAACTTTTCACAACAACGATAAAAATGTCTACTGGCAAAAAGCATTGTATTTGTTTAATTACTGTATTTATGGCAATTTACTTTCTGAAAGCTGTTCTCAATGTCCAATAAGAAAGGCAGAATTGACCTGCTGGCCACAGATATCAACAGTAAATTTGCTTCTGCGCATCTACATCTACATCTACATCCATACTCCGCAAGCCACCTGACGGTGTGTGGCGGAGGGTACCCTGAGTACCTCTATCGGTTCTTCCTTCTATTACAGTCTCGTATTGTTCGTGGAAAGAAGGATTGTCGGTATGCTTCTGTGTGGGCTGATTTTATACTCATGGTCTCTTCGCGAGATATACGTAGGAGGGAGCAATATACTGCTTGACTCTTCGGTGAAGGTATGTTCTCGAAACTTTAACAAAAGCCCGTACCGAGCTACTGAGCGTCTCTCCTGCAGAGTCTTCCACTGGAGTTTATCTATCATCTCCGTAACGCTTTCGCGATTACTAAATGATCCTGTAACGAAGCGCGCTACTCTCCGTTGGATCTTCTCTATCTCTTCTATCAACCCTATCTGGTACGGATCCCACACTGTTGAGCAGTATTCAAGCAGTGGGCGAACAAGCGTACTGTAACCTACTTCCTTTGTTTTCGGATTGCATTTCCTTAGGATTCTTCCAATGAATCTCAGTCTGGCATATGCTTTACCGACGATCAACTGTATATGATCATTCCATTTTAAATCACTCCTAATGCATACTCCCACATAATTTATGGAATTAACTGCTTCCAGTTGCTGACCTGCTATTTTGGAGCTAAATGATAAGGGAACTATCTTTCTATGTATTCGCAGCACATTACACTTGTCTACATTGAGATTCAATTGCCATTTCTGCAGCATGCGTCAATTCGCTGCAGATCCTCCTGCATTTCAGTACAATTTTCCATTGTTACAACCTCTCGATACACCTCAGCATCATCTGCAAAAAGCCTCAGTAAACTTCCGATGTTATCCACAAGGTCATTTAGGTATATTGTGAATAGCAACGGTCCTATGACACTCCCCTGCGGCACACCTGAAATCACTCTTACTTCGGAAGACTTCTCTCCATTGAGAATGACATGCTGCGTTGTGTTATCTAGGAACTCTTCAATCCAATCACACAATTGGTCTGATAGTCCATATGCTCTTACTTTGTTCATTAAACGACTGTGGGGAACTGTATCGAACGCCTTGCGGAAGTGAAGAAACATGGCATCTACCTGTGAACCCGTGTCTATGGCTCTCTGAGTCTCGTGGACGAATAGGGCGAGGTGGGTTTCACACGACCGTCTTTTTCGAAATCCATGCTGGTTCCTACAGAGTAGATTTCTAGTCTCCAGAAAAGATTATACTCGAACATAATACGTGTTCCAAAATTCTACAACTGATCGACGTTAGAGATATAGGTCTATAGTTCTGCACATCTGTTCGACGTCCCTTCTTGAAAACGGGGATGACCTGTGCCCTTTTCCAATCCTTTGGAACGCTACGCTCTTCTAGAGACCTACGGTACACCGCTGCAAGAAGGGGGGCTAGTTCCTTCGCGTACTCTGTGTAAAATCGAACTGCGCGCGCTTTACTGGGGTCTAGCGCGCATACGCAGTTTCAAGGCTGTTTAGAACTGCTTCCTGTTTCCGCGCGCCGATAATGTGTCTGCTAATTCTCTTAGCTCCTCCTGTGGTAGCAGCAGATGGCAGTTGCGCTAGACCTGTTTTGTTCGTGGCGGAGCATGCTGTTAATGCCCGCTCAAAATAGGATGAGCAGACGCGGATGTGAGGATCCCTACAGTAGCGCCACCTCTCTCGATCTCGTCAGGGCAGCGCGTATCTCTGGACGGAACCGTAGCTGCAGTTAGTAGAGAACGAACGGGTGCAAAGGAACGGTTCACCAAGATGAACGAAAGGACCGAGGAACGAATTCCAAGGAACGATCGGTTCATAGTTCACTTCGGTCGCGGCGGTCTACTTATAGTTCCCGTTAACGAGGAACGATCGGTTCATAGTTCACTAGTTCACTTCGGTCGGGGCGGTCACTTCGGCAGTTCTCGCTCCAGCCTCGGTAGCGTGTTCGTCTCAGTCTCGGTCTTCCTCGGCCGCACTCGTCGTTCTTCGCATGACCACCTGTCTCAGATCCACTGCCGACTGCTCCTAGTTAGTTCAATATCCAGTTGTTCGTTTCGTTCACTGCGCTCGCCTATTTTTCATGTGTTCCAAACTGTTCTTGCACTTGGTTCTGGCTATTCAGCATCCACGACCGGTAATCAAAAAGTATTTTATAGTTACGTAAATTACATAAAAATTACGTTGTATGTAATAGGTACATCTTTTCAAGTAACAAAAGAGCATATCAGCTCACTTCATTATATCGATGAACAGCAGAAGACATACTTATAACAAGGCAAGTTTTTTTTGTTATTCATATATTTTTTGGTTTCATCGACTTGATTTAGCAGCTAACTTTCAATAATTTGCTTAAATTTTTGTGTAAGAAAATTCATATAAAACGATTTTCGTGTATCATTCATATACAAAACATTACATTTAGGAAGGCTCTAATTTGGTTGTTTCCAATTTGCATTACCTGCTAGTTTGGTTTCTTTGGAAAAAAAAGTGAGTTGTGGGTCATTCTGGCTCAGTAGGAAAAGCGGTGCCTCTCCATTTGAAAAGACATAGATTGCCATAAAATGGTATTTACTTATTACCTCAAAAACATTTGTTCAGAAAGAGCTTTCAGACCAAAAACTTTACTACTGCGAACTTTATTATTATTGTTATTGTTGCATTAACTTTAATAATGCAACATAAAAAACCTAATTTTTACCAAGCATGTGACGCAAGTATGAGAAAACCACATATTATTTTATGCTTCCATATAGTCTCTACTTCACCTACGTACTCAGATACAACGTGAAGTATATATAGGGTGTAAACGATTATTTTTTACAACGTAGCATAGCTATGTAGTCGAAGTCAAAAGGAAGAATTTTATACAGGACACTTGTGGTCTATTAAGTTGGGAAACAGCCACCAACAGATTTACAAGATGGCTCAAATGGCTCTGAGCACTATTGGACTTAACATCTTAGGTCATCAGTCCCCCAGAACTTAGAACTACTTAAACCTAACTGACCTAAGGACATCACACACATCCATGCCCGAGGCAGGATTCGAACCTGCGACCGTAGCGGTCGCGCGGTTCCAGACTGTAGCGCCTAGAACCGCAAGGCCACCGCGGCCGGCTACCGTTTATAAGACTACATGAGCTATAGCTCATGCACGTCGCGTGAGATTTTCGTGTTCTCTTCTCCAGCTCTCTACACATTGTCATCGATTGTTTCGCAATTGTTGCTTGCATTAGCTTGTTATTTCTTCACTGCCTAATTATTACATGTTTGTCTGTTTGTTGTATCTACTCGTAACGGGCAACACATATTCCGTAATTGGCGAGCAGTCTACTCGGGGCCGGTTTTCCGTGCGCCACTCTATATTATTTCCCTGCGATCAGCTACACAAGGCTATAGTTGGCTAAACGAGAGGTTCTGCAGAATCACAGAAATTACTTCTAAAAATGTGTAAGAATTCTGTAATGATTCAAAACTCTATACTCCAGGGGGGAGGCAAGTGCCAGCTCTTGGTGTCCTCCATGCTTCAGTCACCTACACTACTAGTTTTCAGTTTTTCACAAGAACCATATACCAAGCACAAATGAACGGTGAACGAGTAAAAATGAACGGTTCCCAGAAAAGAACGATCAGCAGTGAACTAGTTCCCAAGGATGAACGAGTTTGCCCATCTCTAGCTGTCAGGTGACGCCGCCTCGTCAGACAGCAGGCACTGACGGGAGCTGCCTCCGCCACCGTGGCGGTTGACCTTGGCCTCCGTGTGCCGGAGCTTGCGCAACCCATTGTCGGCCGCTGGATCGCCGAGTCCCAGTGCGCTTAGTTCCGCGCACTGTCGTTAGGCGCGCCACCGCCGCTCTCTCTCGCGTGAAGCGGACTGCAGCCGGACGTGGCGCTCAGCGCAGACATGATTTCGCAACACCAAATACTCGCGCCCGCTTTTTGTTACCTCAGAACAAAAGCTGCAATCGAACTCTTGTTGTTGTTTCCGTGCGGGCGCTAGCGATAAATACCGTGTTGCTCAATAGTTACGGCTCGATTCGGAGATCCGAATTGCATGCAGCTACATAAAAATAGTGGGCGGAAAGCTAGAGCGGAACTACAACCATGGAGGACCCAGGATACCTACGTAAAGTCGGGCCCACTTCTCCTCCCGCATGCCAGTCCCCGCCCAACCCCACAAATCAACAAACAGTGGCCCATACACCGTTTCTCATAACGAGGACTGCATTGTATTCATCAGTGTAAGTTGACACCATCTTTTAGGAGACTTGCCCATCAGACTATTTTTGTATTTGTTGTAGCCTCTCCCCGATGTTATTCAATCTGTATATTAAGCAAGCAATAAAGGAAACAAAAGAAAAATTCGGAGTAGGTATTAAAATCCACGGAGAAAAAATAAAAACGTTGAGGTTCGCCGATGACATTGTAATTCTGTCAGAGACAGCAAAGGATTTGGAAGAGCAGTTGAACGGAATTGACAGTGTCTTGAAAGGATATAAGATGAACATCAACAAAAGCAAAACGAGGATAATGGAATGTAGTCGAATTAAATGAGGTGATAGTTCAAATGGCTCTGAGCACTATGCGACTTAACTTCTGAGGTCATCAGTCGCCTAGAACTTAGAACTAATTAAACCTAACTAACATAAGGACATCACACACATCCATGCCCGAGGCAGGATTCGAACCTGCGACCGTAGCGGTCGCTCGGCTCCAGACTGTAGCGTCTAGAACCGCACGGCCACTCCGGTCGGCAAATCGGGTGATGTTGCGGGAATTAGATTAGGAAATGAGACGCTTAAAGTAGTTAATGAGTGTTGCTATTTGGGGATCAAAATAACTGATGATGGTCGAAGTAGAGAGGATATAAAATGTAGTCTGGCAATGGCGAGGAATGCGTTTCTGAAGAAGAGAAATTTGTGAACATCGAGTATAGATTCAATTGACAGGAAGTCGTTTCTGAAAATATTTGTATGGAGTGTAGCCATGTATGGAAGTGAAACGTGGACGATAAATAGTTTAGACAAGAAGAGAAGAGAAGCTTTCGAAATGTGGTGCTACAGAAGAATGCTGAAGATTAGATGGGTAGATCACATATCTAATGATGAGGTATTGAATAGAATTGGGGAGAAGAGGAGTTTGTGGCACAACTTGACTAGAAGAAGGGATCGGTTGGTAGGACATGTTCTGTGGCATCAAGGGATCATCAATTTAGTACTGGAGGGCAACGTGGAGGGTAAAAATCGTAGAGGGAGACCTAGGGATGAATACACTAAACAGATTCAGGAGGATGTAGGCTGCAGTACGTACTGGAAGATTAAGCAGCTTGCACAGGATAGAGTAGCATGGAGAGCTGTATCAAACCAATTTCAGGACTGAAGACCACAACAACAACAACTTAAAATGTGGTTCTTATCAACTTCAGCTCTGCCGGAAAGAGGGGGAAATGCAACGGGGAAATGTCGTTCATACACTTAGGGGCGTGGACACTGCAGAAATTTTTCCAAGATGGGGGAATATTTTAAACGTCGTACCTTTTTTATAGTTACCTAACACAGAGTGGGGATGGCGGTATGTAAACTTCACTGTTGCATATTCTGCTAGAAACCTTTACTTGGCCAAGATAGCAACACAGATAACACTGAAAGGAAATGAAATTTCGTGAGGCTAGGGCCTCCCGTCGGTTAGTCCGGTCACCTGGTGCATGTCTTTTGAGTTGACGCCACTTCGGCGTCTTGCATGTCGATGGAGATGAGATGATGATTAGGACAATAAAACACCCAGTCCCCGAGCGGAGAAAATCTCCCACTCAGCCATGAATCGAACCCGGACCCCTTGGCATGACAGTCCGTCGCGCTGACCACTCACCTCTCGGGGCGGACACAGGTATCACTGATCACTAGTTTCAACCGCTTAAACGGTCATCTTGAGATCAGACTACAAATATGCGGTGTCTGTAGTCGAAGGGATAAGGAAGACACTTTGTCATTATAGTACAGGGTGATTCAAAAAGAATACCACAACTTTAAAAATGTGTATTTAATAAAGAAACATAATATAACCTTCTGTTATACATCATTACAAAGAGTATTTAAAAAGGTTTTTTTTCACTCAAAAACAAGTTCAGAGATGTTCAATATGGCCCCCCCCAGGCACACGAGCAATATCAACCCGATACTCCAACTCGTTCCACACTCTCTGTAGCATATCAGGCGTAACAGTTTGGATAGCTGCTGTTATTTCTCGTTTCAAACCATCAATGGTGGCTGGGAGAGGTGGCCGAAACACCATATCCTTAACATACCCCCATAAGAAAAAATCGCAGGGGGTAAGATCTGGGCTTCTTGGAGGCCAGTGATGAAGTGCTCTGTCACGGGCTGCCTGGCGGTCGATCCATCGCCTCGGGTAGTTGACGTTCAGGTTTCATAACTAACCTTTTTCGTAGGACTCTCCATACAGTTGATTGTGGAATTTGCAGCTCTCTGCTAGCTCTGCGAGTCGATTTTCCTGGGCTGCGAACAAATGCTTGCTGGATGCGTGCTACATTTTCATTACTCGTTCTCGGCCGTCCAGAACTTTTCCCTTTGCACAAACACCCATTCTCTGTAAACTGTTTATACCAACGTTTAATACACCACCTATCAGGAGGTTTAACACCATACTTCGTTCGAAATGCACGCTGAACAACTGTCGTCGTTTCACTTCTGCCGTACTCAATAACACAAAAAGCTTTCTGTTGAGCGGTCGCCATCTTAGCATCAACTGACGCTGACGCCTAGTCAACAGCGCCTCAAGCGAACAAATGTACAACTAAATGAAACTTTATAGCTCCCTTAATTCGCCGACAGATAGTGCCTAGCTCTGCCTTTTGTCGTTGCAGAGTTTTAAATTCCTAAAGTTGTGGTATTCTTTTTGAATCACCCTGTATTATCGTCCTTAAGGAAATGTCACTTGCAGTCATATTGTAAATACGACTGTGACATTTCCTTATGTTAACTCTATAATGACACAGTGTCTTCCTTATTCCTTCGACTTAGACACCACATGTGTGTAATACGATATAAAGATGACCGTTTAAGAGGTTGAATCTAGTAATCAGTGTTCTCTATATTGCGATCATGGCCAAATAAAGCTTTCTTACAAAATATATAACAGTCTTGCTACTTTTTATACAGAGTGTGACGGACGTAAGTGCAGATATTTTTATATGTGGTACCTTAATGCGTACACACATCAGAATGTGGGTTGGTTTTTCTCTACATTGAACAGTTTCCTCACAAACACTTCACGAACTTTCCGACCTGATGTTGCGTGCACAGTCGCACCTGCACCACGAAGTTGAAATGGTTCAAATGGCTCTAAGCACTATGGGACTTAACATCTGAGGTCATCAGTCCCCTAGACTTAGAAACTGCTTAAACGTAACTAACCTAAGGAATCACACACACCCATGACCGAGACAGGATTCGAACCTGTGATCGTAGCAGCAGCGCGGTTCCGGACTGAAGCGCCTAGAACCGCTCGGTCACAGCAGCCGGCACTAAGTGGACCACCCATGTCAATATAAACTTAACGTTGTGCGTTCACGTGTCCACACTTCAACACCTGACTTGACAATGCCTATTAACATTAACAAACAAAAAGTTGGATCAATTAGAAGGTCAGTGGAGTTTGTTGCAGGGGTTTAGTGCGAGTCGTTTACCAGATACCGTATTTTGAATACTTTCCACACCGACACTTGTTTGTGCCATTCAACCTGCGTAGTTGGTAGGTACGATGTTGCTATGTTTGCTTGCAGTGAGCTTGTGTGTTCCTTGACTGCATTGCGACTTACTAATGAGTTAGTGTGTGATAGTCCAAGCAATGGTGCTCTTGGTGTATGGAGAGGGTAGGGAGAACGAAGTTCGTATTTGTACAGCGTATCTACATCTACACCTACATCTACATACATACTCCGCAATCCACCATACGGTGCGTGGCGGAGGGTACCTCGTACCACAACTAGCATCTTCTCTCCCTGTTCCACTCCGAAACAGAACGAGGGAAAAATGTACGAGCCCTAATCTCTCTTATCTTATCTTTGTGGTCTTTCCGCGAAATGTAAGTTGGCGGCAGTAAAACTGTACTGCAGTCAGTCTCAAATGCTGGTTCTCTGGTGTATGTTGCAAGTTACCCCAGAAGACGTCAACTATCTCGGCAATTATTTATTAACTTCTTCAACTCGTTCCGTAAAACTGACGACAGAAGAGGCGGAAATTAATGTTCTTGCTGCTGCTGATCCGAGCATTAACTCCAGAGGAATCGCACGAGGAAGTGGCATGAGTTAGGCCAAGTGTCCTACACATGCACCATCTACATCTACATCTTCTACATCTACATGGATACTCTGCAAATCGCACTGTTAAAAAAGTGCCTGGCATAAGGTACATCGAACCACGTTCACAATTCTCTATTTTTCCAATGTCGTATAGCGCGCGGAAAGAATGAACACCTATATCTTTCCGTACGAGCTCGGATTTCCCTTATTTTATCGTGGTGATCGTTCCTCGCTATGTAGGTCGGTGTCAGCAAAATATTTTCGCATTCGGGGGAGAAAGTTGGTGATTGGAATTTCGTGAAGCAACGAAAAAAGCCTTTCTTTTAATGATGTCCAGCCCAAATCCTGTATCATTTCTGTGACACTCCCATATTTCGTGATAATACAAAACGTGCTGCGTTTTTTTGAAGTTTTTCGATGGTCTCCGTCAGTCCTATCTGGTAAGGATCCGACACCGCGCAGCAGTATTCTAAAAGTGGTCGGGCAACCGTAGTGTAGGCAGTCTCCTTAGTAGGTCTGTTACATTTTCTAAGTGTCCTACCAATAAAACGCAGTCTTTGGTTAGCCTTCCCCACAACATTTTCTATGTGTTCCTTGCAGTTTAAGTCGTTCGTAATTGTAATACCTAGGTATTTAGTTGAACCATCGACATAAGTTCCACCCCTATCACGTATCTCTCCATCAAGAGCCGGATGGGAACGATTATGAGAATCCTTTTGACTTCTGTATATGGGCATTAAGACAGGATATTCCAGATATATCATGCATCTTGTTTAGTGATGAAGCAACATTTACCAATCATGGCCAAGTAAACCGCCAGAACATGCACTATTGGTCTGCTGACAATCCCTGTTGGCTTTGTGAACTGGAACATTAGCGTCCACCGACTGTAAACGTGTGGTGTGACATAGTGAACCATTAGCTCATAGGCCAAACAGACCATCATCCACGGATGCTAGAAGACGTTCCTCTGCAGAGGAGGAGGAACCTGTGGTACCAACATGATGGCTGTCCAGCCCATAGAGCACGAAGTACTACAGCCATATTTTCATGAATTGTTTCCATGTCGTTGAACTGGACGTAGAGGACATGTATCTTGGCCACCCCGATCCCTGCATTTTACACCTGTAGAATTTTTTCTGTGGGGAAAGCTGAAAGTTGCTGTCTCCAAAGACAGTAACTACACCCGAAGGTATACAACGACATATTACTGCAACCTGCTCGGACATCTCCGGTGAAGTGATAGCACGTTTGCTCCAGTTGTTCCACAGTTGTAATTTTGAACACAACCTGCGATGGTCGGTTGTCTCGTTACTGCTCAGAATACACGTAACTGGTGTATGCACTTTTGTTGTTCTTTAGTGTGGGTACCACAGCTAGAATCCTGTTTCAGACATTGATTACATTCTAATTTACCTTACTTTTAGCTTGTTAATGTAAACAGGCATTGTTCCATTAAAAAGTGTATGCCTGCACAAAAAATACACTTTCTAAGTATTATTACAATCTGTTGATTGACGAACATTATGAGCCCCTGACTACCAATCCATTCTGTGAAAACCACACGGGCCCGCATCTCGTGGTCGTGCGATAGCGTTCTCGCTTTCCACGCCCGGGTTCCCGGGTTCGATTCCCGGCGGGGTCAGGGATTTTCTCTGCCTCGTGATGGCTGGGTGTTGTGTGCTGTCCTTAGGTTAGTTAGGTTTAAGTAGTTCTAAGTTCTAGGGGACTGATGACCATAGATGTTACGTCCCATAGTGCTCAGAGCCATTTGAACCAAAACCACACGGCAATAGCACTTTCCATTTCCGAAATATTTGAGAGTTCGTTTTAGGTCATTCACTCTGTACATCCATTCAATGTTTTGTAGGTAGGATACTTTGTAGTAAAAGGATACAATTATTTCATTAGTATAAGCAAAGCATATGCCTCTGTATTCTTCATATGTAGAGGAAAGCTACCATTTTGATTTAACGAGCTGGAATAACGTCGTTTTTGTGATTAACTCCAGGATATTCAACCAGTTGTTTACAAGAAATATTTTTATTAATACACGAATAAGATTTTTGATACAGAAAAACAATTCAGAACGATGGAGAAAATTATGTTGGCATACAGCTTAAATAATCACAAACATTCCAAATTAGTACTTTTCAAAGCAGACAAACGGAAATAAATATAAAAAAAATCCACAGAATATCCTGTGGCAGCAATACTGTATCTGCTATTTAGTAGGACCACAGACAATCACAGCTACTACTACGTGAGAGTACAACAATAAATACGAAGTCTTGAGGTTGTGACCGAAATGGCGCAGTGGTTAGGGCATTTGATCCGCTTAAGGAACGGAGGCGGTTTGAATCTCTGATGTGCCAATTTTACGTTATCCTTGCCTCTCCCTCGCCCCCCCCCCCCAAACCCCCGCCCCCCCCCCCAAATAGCTGCAGGCAGATGCCGAGATGACTCCGTTGAAAGAAGCACAGTCGATTTTCTTCCCCATCCTTCCCATATCCGACTTCTCGTTCAGTCTCTAATGACCTTAACGTCGACGAGATGTTAAACCCTAACCTTCCTTCCTTTATGACGGCATGTTGATCAAATGGTTCAAATGGCTCTGAGCACTATGGGACTTAAATTCTGAGTTCATCAGTCCCCTAGAACGTAGAACTACTTAAAACTAACCTAAGGACATCGCACACATCCATGTCCGAGGCAGGATTCGAACCTGCGACCGTAGCAGTCGCGCGTTTCCGGACTGGAGCGCCTAGAACCGCTCGGTCACCGCGGCCGGCGGCACCGTATCGTTGGAGGAATCATTGCCCCAGTTGCCCCAGTCTTGTCATGCTACTGTTACTTTCGCCGGACAGTTTCCTTGATTGAGTGGCAGTTATGTTCCAGGGCAGTGGTTCCGAGCCTTTATGACACCGTTACCCTTGAGAGCAATCAATATTAGCTAGTCGCCGCCACCCCAGCCCCCCACCATCACCAACGAAGCATCTAACCAACTTTGGAATAAAACGAATTTTCGTTGAAGACTTGTGTTTTTAAAATGACAAGAGACAAAGGCCTAATGAGTCAATCAGACAATTAGTACTGAAACTTCGTGGCAGATTAAAACTGTGTGCCGGGACCGAGACTCGAACTCGGGACCTTTACCTTTCGCGGGCAAGAGTTCTACCAACTTTTTTTCTTTTTTTAAATCTCATTTTGTTCGTTATTGTTCGTTGAGTTTGTTCGAGGCGGACGTACCATAACACCTGTTCAAGTTCGTTGTTGACCCGTTCACCCAGTTTTTATTTTATTTTAGAGGGTACGTAACCCTCTGACCGAACACGCTGAGCTACCGTGCCGGCACCAAACTGAGCTCCGAAGCAAGACTCACGTTCCGTCCTCACAGCTTCACTTCTGCCAGTACCTTGTCTCCTTTCATTCTGGAGACTATTAGTACTGCTTGTTTGTAACAACCGTTTAGATTTTTCGCTTGTTCTGTCAGCGCACAACGTAAGTCATGTTCCTAGTTTATTTATTTCCTTGTTTTTACTTTCATTGTTATGGTAGACAAAAATATATTTTCACATCTGTAAATCCTGAATTGCCCTTTCCTTTCCATGTGTTGTGTTCAAGTAATGTGTGTGTGTGTGTGTGTGTAGAATGAATGGTGAAGCAATTTCCGGTACATTGTGAGTGTTAGCTACAACTTCTTTTCAGAAAAGGAAGGTAAACTGTCCACAGTCAGGGTAGGCTCTTTGTTGCAAAACATGATTTCTCTGCACATCTCCTGTACCTAGCGACGTTGCTTCACCCCCATCCTGCACCCCTCATTGAAAGTCAACGTTGTTAAAACATGTGCAAAACTACTGTTAGTAAATCCCTTGATTCCTGGACTCTTTTACTCCTCCAATGACAAGCAGTGAAAGACTTCATGCTGCTAGTGTTTTGTGTTTGACCACTGTCACTAATAATAGTAATAATAATAATAATAATAATAATAATAATAATAATAATGTGTACAGCACTATCGCACTGCCGGCCGTTGTGGCCGAGCGGTTCTAGGCGCTCCAGTCCGGAACGGTGCTGCTGCAACGGTCGCAGGTTCGAATCCTGCCTCGGGCATGGATGTGTGTGATGTCCTTAGGTTAGTTAGGTTTAAGGAGTTTCTAAGTCTAGGGGACTGATGACCTCAGATGTTAAGTCCCATAGTGCTCAGAGCCATTTGAACTATCGCTCTACTCGACCACGATGTTATTACACTTGGCGTCCTGCGGCCGTTATCGAAAACATGCTGTAACGTTACAGCAAACAAATACAGTAGTGGCTCAGGAAAAGGCTTCGCGTTGTAAATGATTTCAAGACAGCTCCGCGTATACTATCAAGTGGTTCAGCGTCTTCTAGAGAAACATCTCGATAAAAACTCACGACAAGCGAACCGAAGCATCCTTACTCTCAGGAGCAATGACACTGTGTTCGACTAATACCCAGTATGTACGAGGGTTGTTTTTTAAGTAAGGGCCGTTCGCGGGTATAGTCCCGTAGTTCGCGCGGACGCCGCAACAAGCCAGCGCGCCACTTGCCGGCATCCTTCCCGTTCACACTGATGCAAAGTTGCAGCTCTGTAGCTGACGTGTACGCATTGCTGTGCTACTTTATAATGTTTACGATTATTGAATCGCCCGCCGCGTGTGAGGTACGGTCAGTGATACGTTTTTTGACCGCGAGAAGCCTATCAGCTGCAGAAATTCATCGTCAGTTAACAGAAGTTTATGGCTTGAATGCAATGAGTGAAGGTAAAGTGCGTCAATGGGTTAGAGAGTTTAAAAATGGCCGTCAACACGTCCATGACGAAGAACGCTCAGGCCGGCCCTCTGTGATCACTGATGATTTGGTGGCTGCAGTCGAAACAAAGATTCGTGAGGGCAGAAGATTCACAATTTCCACTCTTTCTTTGGAATTTCCACAAGTTTCAAGATCGGTTTTGTACAAAATTGTCTGAAAAACTAAACTTTAAGAAACTGTGTTCTCGGTGGGTACCCAGACTCCTCACAGAGGACCACAAAGGGAAGAGATTTGCCACTTCATTCGACTTTTTGATTCGTTACGAGGAAGAAGGGGATGACATGATGAGTCAAATTGTCACTGGAGATGAAACATGGGTATCCCATATCACCCCCAAAAGCAAGCGACAATCGATGGAATGGCGACACACAACCTCACCCGTCAAGGTGAAAGCCAAACAGACGCTGTCAAAGCGCAAGATTATGGCAACTGTGTTCTGGGACCGGCGCGGTGTTTTGCTAGTGGACTTTATGCCACGAGGAACGACAATCAACTCAGATGCCTACTGTGCAACTCTAAAGAAGCTCCGCAGAGCAATTCAAAACAAAAGGCACGGCATGCTGACAAACGGAGTTTTGCTCCTGCACGATAACGCTAGGCCTCACACCTCTCAAAAGACTAGGGATTTGATTGATTCTTTTGGCTGGGAAGTTTTGGACCATGCACGATACAGCCCCGACCTTGCTCCTAGCGATTTTCACCTTTTCCGGTACCTGAAACACCATGTTGGCGGGCAGCGCTTCAATGACGACGATGAAGTGAAAGCGGCCGTGAACTCTTGGCTGTCGGAGCAGGCGGCCGAATTCTTTGAAGAGGGAATTAAAAACTTACTTTTACGGTATGACAAGTGCTTAAATAAACAAGGCAACTATGTAGAAAAACAGGTAAACGTGTGTAGAATCAGAAAAAAAAGTTTTTGTACAAAAGCATTTGTATCTTTTTTGGAAAAAAAGGCCCTTACTTAAAAAACAACCCTCGTAATTACTGTTGCGATGTGCTGTCAAGTAGTGCGTACAGTAATGAAGCAATTTCTGGTCTATTGCGGAGGTTAACTCAAAATTGCAGAAGACAGTTTCATGAAATACTTACCAGTTGTTACGTGTCTCACTTTTCTTATTTTAGGCGCACATTAGAAGTTCTTATTTGGGGAGTGGATATGTGAAGAGGATGATGTCCAATTATTCATTTCACTAGCTGTAGCCTCCATCGCATCCTGTCGTGCATTAATGATAGTAATATATTGTATGTTCTGTCGGATATCAGCGACGTCCATGCACAGAATTTCGACAACGTGATTCGGTATCTTCATCACGTGCAGTCTCAGGTAGCACTTGATGAAAACAACGAGTCACGTTGTGGAAATGTTGTGCACGGACGTCGCTGATGCCCAGCAGAACACACAACCCCTCAGGATGTCAACAGATCGCCGGGAAGGCCTGAATAATTACATTATTGATACTACTTTTTAAAAAGGAATTACCGTTTTTATTTAATGAACATTAGTCATTTATGATAATAGTAATAATAGTAATGATCTTATAAAAATAGTTTCGTGGCTAAAACAGAATCTGGGAATTTCCAAGAATGACTGCCTATCGACGTCGCGACCTCCAAGCGATACATATCGAACGTGCGATCGTAAATCGATCATGCGACTCTGGTGGCGGGCGCTATGAGTATGTTTACGGTGGTCGCTAATTGTTTTCCGCACTGTCCGCAATGAAACTGTAAACGGTATTTCAGCATCGAAAGTGTTCTTACGAAGTTTTACACACTTCGCTTCACCGCAGTCTACATAGTCCCTTCTTTCCTAACCCGGTGGTACTCCATATTTGCAACGAAAAGTCGAACAATTTTCTACGCTGGATAAACAGGGAATTAGATTTTTCCATGTGAGACAATCTGCTGAAGAAAAGTCAAGAACAGCAGACATCCCACTGACTAGCGACGTAAATCGTCTGGGATTCCCTAACAACTCACAAATAATTCGCGGAGGTATGTAATTTAGAGCAACTAAGGGAACGACGGAAAACAGATAAAAATGACGATCACAAATAATTGATCACAACGCCCGCCACCAGAGTCGCATGATCGATGTACATTCGCACGTTCGATATTTATTGTTTGGATACCGCAACTTCGATAGGAAATCATTCTTGGTAATTACCCAGAATCGAATCGTTTGGTTTGTACTCTTCAAAAAATTTGATGTTGCGACTCAGGAGGCACTTACGACAGTTTATGAACCATTGTCTTAGAGTAAATAACAAATACCGATGGGACGCAGTTGTCAACAATTCGAGAGGCGCAGCAGCGGTCCGCACCGTTGCTGAGCAACAGTTCGAGAGGAGGCGATTAGCGAGCAACAGGAATGTCTCCATCCCAAGCCAGAAGAACCGCAATGTGCAGTAAGACTACGGCGAAACGACAGTAATCAGAAGGTAAGTGGTCGACAAACATCTTATTTCTGCCAATCGTGATACCTAGAACAAAATCGATTGCAGCTTTCTGCGGACGCATAACATATTTTCACAGGCATGTATATTTACGGACATGGACATCTTCGGAATCGTTCTTATGATCAGGGTAATTTATTTGATTTTGCATCAGCGCTGTATATAACGGTTTGTCTGAGGTAGTCTCTGCTGCAGAAGCATGAATTTTGTAAATCTTGTAATTACGGAAAAGGCTGAATACTATAAGTTATAAATTCATGTATGAAGTTTCCTTGCCAAGTGCCCTCCCTGTTCATTCGAACAGATAATGTTCGACAAGTCGAGTGTATCACGATTGTGAATTGAAGTACACGTTTCTCAAGCACATATCATAAGGAATAATAAATATGTACAAGATTTTTGAACGTATTATAGACAGCTTTTGTATATTAAGCTGTATCTTTTCAGAACATTAATTTGATTTTTAAATAATTGGCCTCTTGTTAAGGAATTGAAATGCGATTTGAAATCGTTGTTCCTGCTTACGTATAATTAAATAAGGCGGCCAGTTTTATCGTATTAGGGTCGTCCGCATTCTCAACCACATTGCAATTTTCTTTTTCTTGACTTGTCGCATTCCTAGTACTGAATCGGAAGAAGTCTCTGGAAACGGAGGCGCAAATATCAATTGTACGTGTCCTCCAACGCTATTGCTTACGCGCTGATCAGACACATTAAATAGTTTCGTCAGCGATGAGTTGCGGGCCAAACACGAGCGATGTAGTGCTGGCAGCACGGGACCAAAATCGCGTGCAGTCGCTCACTCTCTTCAATCCCGCCACACACGAGAAACTTACCATGCGGTTTCAACCAATATTTTTTCACACTAAAATTTATTGAAAGTGTTCACAATTGTCGGACGGTCTTAAATGAATTCATTATCAGCCTTTAAAGAAATTTCATACTTTCCCTGATTCCAAAATGCTGCCGCATCTATGCTACAATAGTCGACAGTTACAAGCGGAAACCGTTCTGATACCCCTGACTGTGGAATACATGTACTGATACAATTGTTGCTAAGACTGTTGGATAGGTAACTTTCAGAGGCGGTAGCATGGGCCAAAACAAGGAAAATATGTCCGCTAAACATGCGTTCTAAAATGCATACGATAAGAGCTATGAGCACTTTTTCATCTTCGCTAACGTGAAACACATCTCCTCTTTCGAACAAGTGCTCATAGCTTTTAAGGTATGCGTTTTAGAGCTCATCTTTAGTACACATTTTTTCTTGTTTTGGTCCATACTACCACCTTAGCGACAACAGTACCGGTACATGTTAGATGTGTCAGAACGGTTTTTGCTTATAACTTTAGACTCGCTCGTTTCCCATATAGAGACCCATACCTCAAACTAATACATTTATCCATCTCCATCATCCTGGAAAGTTTGTCACATCATTGCTGTATCACCTTTGCATACGTACATTCACAGACGCCGGCGTCTATAACTTTGACGCTCTGCAGCGTTGTAGGGTGATGTTTCTAGACATGAGTTCTTAAGTGAAACATGATCTAGTAAGTCGCCTCTACAACCTCTAAACGTGTGTAGCATGAATTGTGAAACACTCTGTATATACAGGGTGTTTGTTTCAACGTGTGACTACTAAGTATCTCGGAAACGGCACATCGTACGAAAAAAAATGTCCTAGGTGGAAAGTTAATGTTAGTATAGAGGAAATCTGTTTTTGCTCAACTGGCCACTACCTAACCACCCCTAGTGCGTGAGCGGGGTCAACTTTATGTTTTCATATCTGAAAGCCCCCAGTTTTACTGAAAATTCGGATTCTACGCCAAAAAATACGTACTGTTTACTCGAACCATTGTTTTCCATGGTAGGTGGCGCTGTTTGCGACAAATATCAAGTGCGCCTGTTTTTCCAATTAAGAACCAACGCTCTTAATTCTACATTTCATTTACGATGTAAACGTAAATCTTCGTGTTCTAACGATTGATACTGATGTTCAAACGTTACTTCAGAGCTGCAAATGTTAGTGTGTAGTACAAATAACTTGACTGGACATTGACATTTCTGGCAAACAAGCTACTTGTAACGTAGTTTTCTGTTCTTTACGGGGATGATACAGCCACTGTAATAGGTAAACTGTCCATGAAGTGAGGCGCACTTGCTATGGTATACTGATCGAAATCAACCACCCCAGTGGTGAAAGGCAAGGGGACTCGCCGATATGAACCATCCCTATGGAAAGTGAAAAGTGTTACATCCACATCGTTGTTCCTGAATCACGTTGAAGTCGACATTGAAACGGTTAACCATATTATACTGTATAGTCAGATTTTCTACACTAAACTAAATTTCGTTAGAACTCACACGTCGTACAATCAAAATTGATAAAATATGGATCATAGCACTATCTACCAAATATTAAAAGCATAGTAATACCGTTACTATAGCATGTCAAAATCTTCCTGACAGGAACTGGAAGGACTTGAACTCGGGCCTTCTTGCTTACTTGGCAGAAATGCTGACCACTATACCATCGCAGCACTATGGTCAAATTCGCAGCATGGAAGGACTTGAACTCGGGCCTTCTTGCTTACTTGGCAGAAATGCTGACCACTATACCATCGCAGCACTATGGTCAAATTCGCAGCACGAATTACTCAAGCCGAATGCTCTCCCCAACGCAAACTTCAATTCATATACTCAACTTATTTTACCGCTAAACTGTCACTATTGCCAGAGCTCTCCGGCATTGGAGCGTTGATCGTATAGATTTTATAATTAAATTTTTCACGAGATTTTTAAGTGGTATCTTTATGAACGATAATAATGGAATCTTCCAGTTGAAAACATGTAATTAAGTTTGTGCGCTATCATGAATGTAAGACGACCTGGCTTCGAATCCCGGCCACGATCAAAATTTTAACATTTTTACTGGCTTCGAATCCAGACTACGATGTAAATTTTAATACATTATTTACTGTCCAACACAACCAGAGAGAAAGACAATTCACGCTAACGTCAACTACATACATTTTTGTAAACTATAATATAGAGACTTATTATTAAATCCGACTGCGAGAAAGACTATGCTGTGCTGTACTCTGCTGTGAAAATGTGTTGTTTTCGATCTGTTTTCACTACGGTAGGACATTTAACCCACTCCTCAAATTGTTTTTCCATGTACCTTTTCCTCATTATATACAGAAGAGTGTGCTCATTTGTTTTCCTTCTTGCAGTCGGTTTTCACAGGAAACCGGAAAGTTATACTTATGGCTTATCGGCTTATGATTTGGATGCCGCCGGCCGAAGTGGCCGTGCGGTTAAAGGCGCTGCAGTCTGGAACCGCAGGACCGCTACGGTCGCAGGTTCGAATCCTGCCTCGGGCATGGATGTTTGTGATGTCCTTAGGTTAGTTAGGTTTAACTAGTTCTAAGTTCTAGGGGACTAATGACCTCAGCAGTTGAGTCCCATAGTGCTCAGAGCCATTTGGATGCTACTACTGAACCTGAATTTGGAATAACAATAAACAAGTCTCAAAATCAGAGAGAGGGGGAGGTCAAGACTGACAGAGAGGGAGGGGAGTAGGACATATAAGTGTACCCAGTTCCCATACATGTTTAGCATTTGTGAGGCATAGCCGGGATCGATAGCTTTTTTTTTCTTTTCTATGTTCCGAAAAGTTTTTGTGTTATACAGATGGTTCAAATGGCTCTGAGCACTATGGGACTTAACATCTGAGGTCATCAGTCCCCTAGAACTTAGAACTGCTTGAACCTAACTACCCTGAGGACATCACACACATCCATGCCCGAGGCAGGATTTGAACCTGCGACCGTAGCGGTCGCGCGTTTCCAGAGTGAAGCGCCTAGAACCGCTCGGTCACAGTGGCCTGCTTTTGTGTTATTGCTGAAGGAATTCTTTTTTGTGTTGGTAAGACACTGGACTCGTGTTTAAGAAAACAGTTTGCAAAATCCCGTCCGTTGATGCAGGTTTAGGTGCCTCGTGATTTCCATAAACCGCTCTACGCTAATACCGGGATGGTTCCTCTGAAATGGCACGGCCGATTCCCATACCTCTCCTCCCCCCAACAGAGCTGTTTCTCTGACTCTTACGACTTCGCCGAGCCGGCCGCGGTGGTCTAGCGGTTCTAGGCGCTCAGTCCGGAACCGCGGGACTGCTACGGTCGCAGGTTCGAATCCTGCCTCGGGCATGGATGTGTGTGATGTCCTTAGGTTAGTTAGGTTTAATTAGTTCTAAGTTCTAGGCGACTGATGACCACAGAAGTTAAGTCGCATAGTGCTCAGAGCCATTTGAACCATTTTTGACTTCGCCGATGACAGGTCTTCAAACGAAAATCCTCAATTTTTTTTTGAAAATACATACATTTTGATTAGGCAGAAAGTGAAAACGAGACAGATGGAAAAATTTAGTAAACTGTTGATTATTTCAAAAATGATTGCCATAATTGTTAATACACTCATTCTACTGCGAGACATGACAGTCAATGCCTCCTTGGAAAAATGTATGCAGTTGTCTACGAAATCATGATTGTATCCAGGCATGCTCCTCTTTGTCCGAAGCAAATCAACAGCCACGGATGTCTTTCTATAGGGCTCCAAAAATATGGAAATTGAATGGGTAGAGGACGGGACTGAATAGAGGATGTGTAAGAACTTCTAAGTGAAACTTCTGCAGCGAAGTCGACACAACCTTGGTAACATGGGGGCGGACCCGATGTTGGCAAATTTGTTTCGAGAAGAAGTGGTGTACGCCTGGGTACAATCACTGTTTCGTAGGTTCCCGCAAACATTTTACCATGAAGGATTTGATTGTCTTGTCTCACAGTGGCATAAATATATTTACAGTTATGGCGATTACTTTTGAAATAGTAAACGGTTTAGTTACTTTTTTCCATCTATTTCGTTTTCATTTAGCTGCCTCTTATGTGAAGATTTTCCTTAGAGTTTTACAGCTCCGTTTCTGACGTGACTTAATCGAGTAATAATCGACGACCATTGGTGCTTATTCTGCACGGTACTCTGGCTCTAATTGTAGCTCGAGACCTAGCACCATTTATTCTACTTACAAAGATTAAATTTTTAGCACAACTCTTAAAAATGTGTATGCTATGTGTATGATACGGAATATATTACAGTTTTCATTCACGCTAAGTATGATTCTTCGTCTGTATTTCGCAAATACCTCTTGAAAACCTTAATTCCATTATAGCCCTAGCGGAACATTTGTCTGCGTTTAATCCCTTTCATTCTATAGATCCAAATAATTGATGATAGAATTTTCCTTTGGCCTGCGTAACGGACGTGAAATATACACTCATATAAAAACAAAATAAATAAAACAGGTGCGTGAACAATATACGCAAATGTCAGTGAGCCGTGGTAAAAATTGCTGTTTTGAAGAGCGCGCCACAGCGCGTAGTGTGAAGCAGTCGCCCTCCGTTTCTGGCGGTGGCGCTGCTGTG
The DNA here is from genome assembly GCF_023898315.1 of Schistocerca nitens. NCBI lineage: Eukaryota > Metazoa > Arthropoda > Insecta > Orthoptera > Acrididae > Schistocerca > Schistocerca nitens. Next base: position 153,305,137 of record NC_064621.1, on the reverse strand, counting down.
TCAATCGCAGCTTTGGCGTCTCCCTCTGGTGGGAAAGGGGAAATGTAGCCTGTTCACGTGCATTTAAGGGGCTCTATGAGCTCGCCAGTCGGTGAGTCTGGGTCTGTCTCTCGTCCCCAGCTTGCTAGTCTGTCCCTCGTCCGCATTTGTTAGGCACTGTCTGTCTGTCGTTCGGAGTGCTAGCATGTCTGTCGTTCGGATCAACCTTTAAAGCCGGAAAAATGAGAGTCTTTCCACTCCGCCAGTAAGAGAACTCAGCGAGTGGTCGGGGCTTAGTTCCTGCATCTGATTCTGCACGTTAGGCCGCCACTCTGCTCGAGTTTGCTCAGGCAATGGTCATTGGCGGCTGGATCGATCGGTTGGTCGGTCGCGCACTGAGACACAAGCTTACTTGTCCGTCTTGAGCGTCGGCGCCTGTGAGGTCGCCACGTGAGTCCAGTGGGCCGCGGCGTATAGCGAGGGGCAGTGGCTTCGCGGCCCACACGAGAGCAACAGAAGTCAACCCACGACATCGGTCTGCCCGGTGCGACCTGTGACGCCATGAGACGGGAGATCGGCGCGCCTTCCTGCGTCCGTTGAAGCGGTTGGAGCGGACGGGTCGGGAGAGCGATTTGGGGGTGCTGCGCCAGGTCTTCTCGAGAAATCGCAGTTTATTAGAGGTTAAGTGATTGGTGATATGTTGCTTGATTTACTCTTGCTAAATTCTACTTGTTTTCTTGGTGAGGTCACCAGCCGTTTTGCTTTGGGGTCGTCCCACCATTCTTCTCCGTTTGCCTAAATTGATCCCAGCTGAGCATCTTTGGAAACCAGTCACAGTTATAAATTGGGTGGTCCGTTTTTCCCTTGTGGAGTAGGGGCGGGTTAGAGCAACCTGCGGTTCGGGTTGTTCGGTAATCTCTCTATCAATCTACCGTACGTTAGTAGTTGCCTCTGTCATGTTTGTCGGATTTGGCGTGTTAACGAATTTATTGCTTGGAGTGTAACGGCCTACTACCTGGAATACGTTTTGATCTGTGGAAACTTTGATATTATTGCCTATGATCTTGAGAGACGGTATCTGTGTACTGTAGAGCATCTTGACTATTGTTTGGCCAACCTTGTAGAATTTTATATAAGATTGCATTTCATGGGCTTTTATTTAAATGATCATTTTAGTATATAAAGTTGCCACCCTTTCACCGTAAGACTTTTCTTAGAAGTTAAAATCAAGTTGCACCTTCAGTGGCAAGGTTAATATTTTAATTGTTAGTGTTTTGTACCATTTCCACCCCTCCTACGGGGGGGGTGCATAATTTGTGCAGTCTTTCAGAGGCTGTTGTGAGCGGTCGTAACTACGGCTGTGTCAAAAGGGGGAGCGGCAAGGTTCTCTGCCCGAAAGCTCATACAGTCAAAACGTGTTTCCTTCTGCCTCTGAATAAACTGTAACTTTGATATTTAGAGGGTGCTTTCTGATTATAATTTTAAATCTGTTTCTTTTAAAAAATGCTTTTAGGCACTATTAAAGTGAATAAAATTCCCATTTGTTAAAAGGAATTTGGTCATGATTTCATCAGTTACTCCCTGGCAACTACTTCCATGCTTACGTAGTGTGATTAAATGTGTTAATGTTCTTGATGAATCGCTAGTAAATAAATAAAGTCTTAACAATATTCTTTGAAAATAAATCACTGTTCAGTCAACACATGAGAAAGGTCGTATAGATGGACTCAAATAAGCCGGCTGGAATAATCGACATTTGAATAGGCTGATGCCATTATTCGAGTGAACCATGAATGAGTGAACCATGAGCAAACACAGCATCAAAAAGGAAGCGGTAGATCTAGAGAGACGACAGAAAGTGAGGACCGCTCAGTCGTCAGAGAGGCACTCAGAGCCCCGGATTCATCACTATCGTCGATCTGACATGCAACTGATGCTTCAGTGACCACAAGGATCATGAACAGGCGATTGACAGAAAGGGGGCGGAATTTTAGGCAAGTGTAGCTCGTCTGTATAGGAGACTGCGTATAAAACTTAGTGAGACCCACTATTGAGTACTGCTCGATTGTTTGGGATCCCCACCACATCGGATTAAAGGAAGATATCGAAGAAATTCAGAGGTGGACTGCTATATCTGTTACTGGGAGGTTCGATGAGCACGTACTAGGGCTATTCGGAAAGTAAGGTCCCGTAGGGTGCGAAATGGAAACAACAGTGAAAACCCGATGAAGCTCTGCACAGATGTGTTGGGCAGTGTCTCTAGTATGCCATTCGATCGCGTCACGTCGCTCTTTACAGTTCTGGGCGCACAGTGAGCACGTAAAGATGCTTAGAACAATATTGTCTCCTGCCAAGCATGAAGGCCTGGTATGAGATTGCGCCTGATGTCATGCAGCCGACATAACGTAACTGTCATGCGCTTCCTTCTGCACGACAATTCTCGGCCGCGCTCTGCCGGGGCAGTGAAGGTGCTCCTGCCTCGTTTCCTGTGGGAAGAGTTTGATCACCCGCAATAGAGCCCGTAATTGACTCTCCCTGGGTTTTATCTCTGTTCACATCAACTGCTAGCTTTGAAGACACAGTTGTGGCACATACAACGAGCTGTAGACAAGCGTGGAGAATTGGCAAGAAGCACAGGCGGCATGCTTCTATGGCGAGGGTATTGGAAAGTTGGTACAACGCTACAAAAAAATGTCTAAACCGGAGTTGCGACTATGTAGAGAAATAGCTAGTAATTGTAGCTAACTGTTTCAAATAAAATATTTTTGATTTTCAAAGTGGTTTCCATTTTGCGACCGATCGGACCTTACTTTCCGAATGGGCCTCGTATTGCAGACACGCTTCGTGAACTCAGATGGGAATCTCTGGAGGGAAAACGACGTTCTTTTCGCAGAACACTATTTATAAAAGATAGAGAACCGGCGTTTGAAGCTGACCGCAGAGCGATTCTACTGCCACCTACGCAAATTGAACGTAAGTCTCAGGAAAATAAGAGAAATTTAGGGATCGTACAGAGGCATATAGATAGTTGTTTTTTCCTCGCTCCATATGCGAACGGAACAGGACAGGAAATAACCAGTACTGGTACAAGGTAACCTCCGCGGTGAAAACAGAGGTGAGGTGGCTCCGTCAACAAAGTCAGACATTCTACAGTGACGGTATCTTGTTTTATTTAAAAAGCCTTAAGAGTTTTCACATTAAAAATTCGGAGTCAGTACTTCTCACCACAGTCTTTTACCTACCGTACGAATATACAGGGTGTTTCAAAAATGACCGTTATATTTGAAACGGCAATAAAAACTAAACGAGCAGCGATAGAAATACACCGTTTGTTGCAATATGCTTGGGACAACAGTACATTTTCAGGCGGACAAACTTTCGAAATTACAGTAGTTACAATTTTCAACAACAGATGGCGCTGCGGTCTGGGAAACTCTATAGTACGATATTTTCCACATATCCACCATGCGTAGCAATAATATGGCGTAGTCTCTGAATGAAATTACCCGAAACCTTTGACAACGTGTCTGGCGGAATGGCTTCACATGCAAATGAGATGTACTGCTTCAGCTGTTCAATTGTTTCTGGATTCTGGCGGTACACCTGGTCTTTCAAGTGTTTCCACAGAGAGAAGTCACAGGGGTTCATGTCTGGCGAATAGGGAGGCCAATCCACGCCGCCTCCTGTATGTTTCGGATAGCCCAAAGCAATCACACGATCATCGAAATATTCATTCAGGAAATTAAAGACGTCGGCCGTGCGATGTGGCCGGGCACCATCTTGCATAAACCACGAGGTGTTCGCAGTGTCGTCTAAGGTAGTTTGTACCGCCACAAATTAACGAAGAATGTCCAGATAGCGTGATGCAATAATCGTTTCGGATCTGAAAAATGGGCCAATGATTCCTTTGGAAGAAATGGCGGCCCAGACCAGTACTTTTTGAGGATGCAGGGACGATGGGACTGCAACATGGGGCTTTTCGGTTCCCCATATGCGCCAGTTCTGTTTATTGACGAAGCCGTCCAGGTAAAAATAAGCTTCGTCAGTAAACCAAATGCTGCCCACATGCATATCGCCGTCATCAATCCTGTGCACTATATCGTTAGCGAATGTCTCTCGTGCAGCAATGGTAGCGGCGCTGAGGGGTTGCCGCGTTTGAATTTTGTATGGATAGAGGTGTAAACTCTGGCGCATGAGACGATACGTGGACGTTGGCGTCATTTGGACCGCAGCTGCAACACGGCGAACGGAAACCCGAGGCCGCTGTTGGATCACCTGCTGCACTAGCTGCGCGTTGCCCTCTGTGGTTGCCGTACGCGGTCGCCCTACCTTTCCAGCACGTTCATCCGTCACGTTCCCAGTCCGTTGAAATTTTTCAAACAGATCCTTTATTGTATCGCTTTTCGGTCCTTTGGTTACATTAAACCTCCGTTGAAAACTTCGTCTTGTTGCTACAACACTGTGTTCTAGGCGGTGGAATTCCAACACCAGAAAAATCCTCTGTTCTAAGGAATAAACCATGTTGTCTACAGCACACTTGCACGTTGTGAACAGCACACGCTTACAGCAGAAAGACGACGTACAGAATGGCGCACCCACAGACTGCTTTGTCTTCTATATCTTTCACATCACTTGCAGCGCCATCTGTTGTTGAAAATTGTAACTACTGTAGTTTCGAAAGTTTGTCCGCCTGAAAATGTACTGTTGTCCCAAGCATATTGCAACAAACGGTGTATTTCTATCGCTGCTCGTTTAGTTTTTATTGCCGTTTCAAATATACCGGTCATTTTTGAAACACCCTGTAGGATACTTTTTCAAACATATTACGTATCAAAGAAGAGTGAATCACTTCAACACACTAGCTAAAGTGCTGTTAATACGATATCAGTCTGCTAATGCCTCAAGTAAAAAAGGTATTTATTAGCTATACATTCCAAAATAAACAACTTATTGTGTAATGTCTCTCGGTTATTCGACCCAAAAAGACAAGAAAACCGGTCTGTAAGTAATCGACAACTCTGTATACATGGATGTATATAATACTTCATGGACGTTTTAGCTGTTCTCAATCGCATTCCATAAGCAAACGAGTCTGACAACTCCGCAATCATCCGTCAAGTCGAAGTACAGATTAACGCAAATCGACGACCATAATTTGCCCCTATGGCTAGGCAACCAAACTAACTCCGCAGCTATGCCGCTTAAGTGAAGTCAAGGACCATCGAGGGATAACCAAATCACTGCCGGGCTAGAGGGTATCTCACCATGTAGTAAGCTGTACAGCTGCAGAACTGGTGTACCTTGTTTTGTTTATTTTGCAGGAAGAACTTATTTTCTGTAGTATCTTCCAATGGAATTTGTAAAGTAATTATTTAACGCTCTCTTGCTGACTATAAACATACCCGTGACGCTCGGCAGAGCTTATCTCCTTGCCTTTCACTAATCCCGCATCGCGAGCGTTTGACAACAATATCATTCCGGCTAAGTTTTTATTAGCGAAAGATTAAATACCCTTGCAGTGTCATTTACATAAAAAGTGAGTGAATTTAATACATCCCATTCCGTATCTATGCGCAACACATTCACTTCTGTTCAGTAACGCCCCATTGAAAAGGACGCATTTAGTTCTCTAAATAATTCTTCAACCAGTTTGCAAATTTAATGTGGCTGTTGGATGTTCTCCATGAAGATCTTATCAACTGTTAAATAATAAGTGCGGGAATAATCCAATAAGCACAGTGTCAATACGAACTTCATCTGTCGTAAATTATAATTCAGATTACCCGTTTCAACTGTTAATTTGTGGTGCATTTCTGTGACTTAACAAGTGTTCACACTGCTTGGGGCGAGTTACCTGTTGTTTAACTCAGTTTTTTATGGTCTAAAGATGATTTTTTAACAATCAACGCCTGAAATTTTAATTATAACTAGCGATCAATATAAGTAAAACTTGTATTCAACATTCAGATCGTGAGCACCACCGACAGGTCATATCAAACATGCTAAATCCATGACTATCACAGTGAGCGCTCTCCACCCGGCACAGTTTCAAAAAATACCCACGGTAACTTATTGAGAAGTTGAAAACCAGCATGCATAGCCAAAGATCCGATGCGTCGTCTGAACGTGGTGAAAGCCGTAACTTGACGGAGTGCATTGAGCTCACTGTGAAAGTCGGCGAAAGAAGCACTGCGGTATGGTGCAATTTTCGTTAAGTCGGTCATGGCCGATTGGTTTCAGTTCCTGCATGAATGCAATCATTAGGCTACCCTGCCACTTGTGGCCTTTTTATCTAGTGGAAGATGCCCGTTTCATTTTCACTGTAATAGTATTGTTAATCGCCAAGTGAGACAGTATCAGGAGTTTTCACGACTTTGAACTGGCAGTCTAAGTCCTAAATTGATCCCAGCTGAGCATCTTTGGAAACCAGTCACAGTCAGACAAAATGTCGCTAACAAAGTTACAGAAACTTTCACCTATTAATAGCAATGATAGAAAATATTATCCGCTGACTTACGCAAAGACTTAGCAGTCACGCTTGACAGATGAGCTAAAAATATACTGCCTGACAAGAAAAAAGTGAAGTACCCAGAAGACATGGTCAGATTTCAAAGTAACTTCGTAAACGTACACACCATCGCCAGGTATGTGTACTATAAGAGTCGCAATGCTCTGTTACAAGTAGAACTGCCGTCAGAGTCCGTTAGTGTTGTTAGTGTTTATTGTTGTTATCAGTCAGGTAGTGTATGTAAGGAGTGGACAGCGTCAGGTGTTGAATGATCACCGTGAAGGACACGGAGGTGCTGTGTACTCGTATGAGATAGCGTTATCAACACCTGACGTTGTTTCAAGGGAGCCTCATCCTAGGTCTCCATTTGAACGACTGGTCGAATCGCGCAATATCTAGCTTTATAGGGCATTCGAATGTGACGCTGCCAACTGTTGGACTGTATAAGAACATGAGAGCTAAGGCATACTCAGCGTCAAGATCCGGACGAACGCGTCTGACCACCAGAAGGGAGAACAACCGTGTTGTGGACCAACCACATCGTAGCCCCTTTACATCTGCGCCTGGCAGATAATGGATTCCCTGCAACATTCTGGTCTTTCCGTACTATTGATCGAACACTAGCAGCAGCCAGAGTTCAGGATTGCCGTCCCATGCATAGGTTCCCGTTAACACCGCAACACAAATAGCTGCGTTTGGAGTCGTGCCATGATCGGGAAGCATGGATTGCTGGTGAATGGCGTCGCATTGCGTTCTGCGCTACCCCAGATGACGACCGTTGACGAGATTGGGGCAACCTCGGCAGAGGTAGTTTTAATCAATATTTTCGAGAGGCACAACGGTTTTCCTCCTGGCGTCACAGTATTGGGAGCCATAGGGTATGACTTCAGGTCACAGCTGGTAGTGATCGAGGAAACTCAGACGGCGCAATGGTATGTTACGGACACCCTGCGTCTTAAGGCATCACCGAGTGCCATTTTTCAACGAGACAATGTTCATCCACACAGGGCACGTGTTGCTATGAGTTGACTGTGTGGCGAGGCAGTCTCATGTCCAGCAAGAATACCACATCTGTCTCCGATAGCACATGAGTGGGACCAGCTCAGACGTCGACTCCGTTCCAGTGCCAGGATGTCGTGGATCAGTTAGAACAGTTGTGGGTCAGTTTACCTCAAGAGAGGATACAAGGGATCTACGATACCCTTTCTAACCAAATCAGTGCGTGCATTCTGTGTTGCAGAGAAATGGCACTGTGATACTGTCACTATAACATACCTTTCCCTCAGCCCCTATCCACAGTGACCTGAAGTCATACCGCACGGTTCTCCACATCATGACGCCAGTTGTAACCAGTAGTAACACCTTTCTGCCTCCCCAAATCATTGGAAGAATGAGACATATTCCCAGGTCACCACCTTACTTGCCAGAGATTATCATCCAGGGTAGCGCAGAACCAGTGTTCATCGCTGAACACAATGCGACCCCATGTGTCAGCAATCCATGCTTACCGATCACGGCTCCATTCCAAACACAGATGTTTGTGTTGTGTTAATGGCAGTCAATGCATGGGACGGTAATTAGCTAGGCCAGCTGCAGACCATCGTGCTGGATGACACATAATTCTACAGAGAGTCCGTTTCTTGTTCTCAGGTGGTAGGCGCAGATATGAATGTACTACGATGTGCTTGGTGCACAATATGGCGATCCTTCCTTTTTCGTGGTCAGACTTGGTCGACCAGAATCTTGATGACGAATAGGCATGCCTTCACGTTTCCGTTCTGTTCAACATATGGCCATTGTCAATACTGAATGCACCACAAACCTGAATAACGCATGATCAGACCAACCGGCCAATTGGAGACCCATAATGAGACATCTCTCAAACTCTTGTCAGGTGCTGATAACGCTGTCTCACACCAGTATACGGTATCTCCACGTCCACAACAATAATCACTTAACGTTTGACGCTCTGCATTACACATTTTATGACATCTTCGAAAATGCCATTTTCGACTTTGTTATGTTGATTTGAAAATGGGTCTAGGCCCGAAACTATTCATCGAATGAAAAATAAATTATTTGCAACGTGGACTGGTTTCTCGTTCTACTGATTAAGATAAGTTGCTGACCTACGTTAGCCCAGCATGCTGGAAGTTCGTAGAGTTGTTGGATGTCCACCTGAGACATATATTGCCAAATTCTGTCCAGTTGGTGCTTTAGATCGTCGAACTCCCGAGTTGGTTGGGGAGACCTGCCCATAATGCTGAAAAGGTTCTCAATTGGGGAGAGATCCGGTGACCTTGCTGGCCAATGGAAGGTTTGGCAAGCAAGAAGACAAGTAGCAGAAACTCTCGCCGTGTTCGTGTGGGCATTATCTTGCTGAAATGTAGGCCCAGGATGGATTGCCATGAAGGGCAACAAAACAAGACGTAGAAAATCGTCGATGTACCTCTGTGCTGTAAGATCGCTATGGATGAAAACCAAAAGGCGTCTTATTATGGGATGAAATGGCACCCCAGACCATCATTGTCGGCTTGTATAGTGCGCGACAGTCAGGATGGTACCGCACCGGTGTCGAGATCGTCTCCAGACAGGTCATCGTTGCATCGGTGCTCAGTTAGAAGCGGGACTTATCACTGAAAACAGTTCTACTCCAGCCAACGAGATTCCAGGCCGAATGTGCCCGACACCGCTGCAAACGGGCTTGTTGGTGTAAAGAGGTCAATGACAGTCAGGACAACTGAAGTCGACTAGTCGTCTTCCCTACAACCGTCCTTATGTGCTTTGTAAAGTTACGCCTAGACATTTAATCAAAGTGACTGCTTGAAGTGCAAGCAGTGTTCTGGAAACATCCGTTCGGAAACAAATACTTGTTCAGATATGGTCCACTTTACTTCTGTTAAGAACAGTCAGTACTATGAAATGTTGGCCGTCTCCTTGTTGGTGTTCGTTTTACCCTGGTTATGTTTGTTAGACTAGTGAGTACTCGTACTGTTGTCAGACATAGATAGTGTGTGGGCAGGTGAGGGACGCGTAGGAGCATAAACTGTACCGGATCAATTAACAAGTGCTGTTTATCATCAATTTGTGTGTGACAAATTACTGACTCTGTCAAAGAGGTGTAGTATAGGTTTTTAGAATTTACCAGTACATGACGTATAATGTTCATGGATTGTATGATATGCTGTAGCATCATTGGGGCTGTGATATATGTATTGCAAGGAAAGTACTATCTTTGGTAAGTGAAAGTGGCTGCCCTTAGTTTACAATTGAGCCTTAGGCGAGTAACACATCAACATGGAATGTACTGTGATAAGCGTTATACTTGACGCTGCATATGCTGCTGAATTTTACTTTTGGCGTTGCCTAATGGCTTAGAAATTTTAAAGTGTGTTATACTACAGGACAATAAAAATATTTTTATGTGTTTTTCAGTACGTATAGTTTTGCGAACCTGTGGTTTGTCGTTCTGTGATGCTGCAACTCGCGTTGGTCGGCTGTCGACTGTCATTTGAATATGGAATAAATGGCTTCTGGAGAGTCTTACTCAAAGCCATGCAGGATCTCAGCGGCCCCACGCGACTAGCGCCTGAGACGACAGGCATATCGTTCGTCCGGACGTGCAGGATCGTACAGCGATGTTTTGAATCAGGAAATGTGTTTTTTGCAGCAAGGCAAGTACCCACATGGGCAATACGACGACGTCTAGAGCTCCAAGGGCATCGGCACGGCGACCACTGTGATGGTTTCTCTCGACGCGACGACAGAGAGAGATGAGCCGACAGTGTCGAGTTTAGCGACAATGCTCTATACAGGTAGCACACTACGTCGTGTTGTCCGGTGAGTCCAGGTATAGCGCACAGATCACGATGTGTAGCGGACTTAAGGAGAACGATCGTTGTCAGACTGCATTGGTAATCGGCATACCAGCTCAGAATCTACGCTTATGATAAGGGGTGCAATTGGGTACACAATGAGATAACCTCTGGTTCCCATAGCCGGTAATTTCCGACGCGTATAGGACGCTGGCTGTGCCCTATCTTAGGCGTATTCGGGACATCTTTCAACAATTAACGCAAGACTGCGTACTGCACCTGTCGTCCTGACCCCCCTCGACACATGTGGTGTCTGACTGTCGCTCTGGTCAGCACCTCCTCCGGATCTCTGATCCACTGAATGCATCGGGTCATGAACTGCTGGAGGATTGGTAGGCCACCATCCGCCAGAAACTACCACTGGTGAATTCTGTCATAGGGTTGAAGCACCATGGTTAAAAAAAAAACCCTTATCTGTTTCCTGATGTCCTGTCGATTTGGAACCGTTGTTGGTGCGAGAGATGGAAACTGTGTACTACGTTGGAAGTTAAATAAAAAACACAAAACTTTTTTTTTTGAAAGTAGGTTGGTTTTATTCAGGATTCAAATATACCATATTACTCCCTAGTCTCCTGGCTACAAAACCGTGTTTTTCAACATAATCTCCGTTGAATGCGACAGCTTTGCGCCATCTTACTGGCTGGGCCTGTATGCCCGCATGGAGCCACCCTACTAGCCAACGTCTTGTGCATCAGTAAACTCCCGATCATCCACGTACTGCTTCCAGCGGAGTGCATTATTCATTGTGTCACACAGATGGAAGACGGAAGGTGCGAGATTCGGGATGTTGTATGGATGAGAAGGAACAGTCCAATGTAGTTTTGTGAGTTCCTCTCTGGTACGCAGACTTGTGTGGGGCTTTGAGTTGTCATGGAGAAGGAAAAGTTCGTTTACAGTTTTGTGGCGACGAACACGCTGAAATCGTCTCTTCAATTTCCCGAGGGTAGCACAGTACACTTCTGAGCTGATCGTTGCAACATGAGGGCGGACGTCAAATAGAATAGCCTCTTCAGAGCCCAAGAGCCCCCCGAGACATGTGGTGTGGCGCCACTCCACTGGTTGGGATTTTGTTTCCAGTGCGAAGTGATGAACCCCTGCTTCATCGCCTGTGCTGATGTTCGACAAAAAATTGTCATGATCAGCATATCAACGCGCACGAAATTCCACACAGATGGTCCTTCGTTGCTCTTTACGGTCTTCTGTTTGGCGGCGAAGAATCTAGCGGGCACACATCTTTGAGCCACGCAACTGGTGGACGAGTGTGTCAGCTCTACCATCAGAGACGTCCAGTTATGGCTCAAATGGCTCTGAGCACTATGGGACTCAACTGCTGAGGTCATTAGTCCCCTAGAACTTAGAACTAGTTAAACCTAACTAACCTAAGGACATCACAAACATCCATGCCCGAGGCAGGATTCGAACCTGCGACCGTAGCGGTCTTGCGGTTCCAGACTGCAGCGCCTTTAACCGCACGGCCACTTCGGCCGGCTGGTCCAGTTATGTAGCGATGTGTTTGATTGTGCTTCGTCGATCAACTCGAACATTTCAGGAGTCACAGCTGTGTGCGGCCGGCCGGCACGCAGGAGGTGGGACAGGTTTGCGCAAACTGGTTGCGGTGATAAGAGACGCCTCGCCCAACAACTCGCCTTGCTTTTGTTCACTGTAGACATTCTGCGATGCTCTGGTTATCCGCCAAAAGAAACTCAATGACAGATCTCTGCTTGGAACGCACCTCCGTTACAGACGCCATTTTGAAGGCTGCGTATAGCGCCGCCACGTATCGGAACTTCATGAATCTGTAGTGGTTGAAGCGGGAATATTTCAAGATGTCCAACAAGAAAAAACGCATTTTTTCAACGGAAACTCTCCGAGAAAAAAAAATTGTTGCTTTACTTACTAAAAGACCCTCGCAGTTTTCACGACGTGTACAATCACAACTACCTACAAATTTGGTCATGTTTTGTTTCTGCTATACTGTATATGCTCATTAAGTGCAATTTCGTTCCTGGTGGTACAATCTTAATGGTCGGTTGTGCTGCGTATGTACGCTACCAAATGTCGCTAAAACATCATTATGCTGCAACTAATATCGGCAATATACAAGAGATAAATACAAGTTCTGTATGGTTTTCAAGGGAATCTTAAGCCATCCTTCCCTGCAACATAACGTAAGTTTAGGAAATGATGATGGTGGTGGGTAGCGATTACGCATTCTTCTTTGCAAAAATGGCTCTGAGCACAGTGGGACTTTACATCTGAAGTCATCGGTCCCCTAGAACTTAAAACTCCTTAAACCTTGTAAGTAGGCTGTTTAGGTTCTTATATTGGTAACGCCACGTAGCGCTCTGTATGAAAATCACTGGCTGTGCTGTGTGCAGTCTGTGGCTAGTTTGCATTGTTGTCTGCCATTGTAGTGTTGGGCAGCTGGATGCGAACAGCGCGTAGCGTTGCGCAGTTGGAGGTGAGCCGCCAGCAGTGGTGGATGTGGGGAGAGGGATGGCGGAGTTTTGAAATTTGTAAGACTGTATGTCATCAACTGCTATGTATATTATGAGTTTTCAACACTATTAAGGTAAATACATTGTTTGTTCTCTTTTAAAATCTTTCATTTGCTAACTATGCCTATCAGTAGTTAGTGCCTTCCGTAGTTTGAATCTTTTATTTAGCTGGCAGTAGTGGCGCTCGCTGTATTGCAGTAGTTCGAGTAACGAAGATTTTTGTGAGGTAAGTGATTTGCGAAAGGTATAGGTTAATGTTAGTCAGGGCCATTCTTTTGTAGGGATTATTGAAAGTCAGATTGCGTTGCGCTAAAAATATTGTGTGTCAGTTTAAGCACAGTCATGTATAATTTATCAAAGGGGACGTTTCAACCTATCTAACCTAAGGACATCACACACATCCATGCCGAAGGCAGGATTCGAACCTGCGACCGTAGCGGTCGCGCGGTTCCAGACTGAAGCGCTTAGAACCGCTCTGCCATTCCGGGCGGCTCTTCTTTGCAAATTCAACCACAAAGGCTCAATAATACTGAAATCTGGTGGCTATGGTGGGCAGCGCAGATGCATAATTCATCCTAGTACTCACAAAACCAATGTTGGACGATGTGAGCTGTGTGAACAGCGGACCTGTAGTCGTGGAACATAGAATGACTACTGGGGAACAAACACTGTCCAAAACTGACATATGAACCTTGGCAGTAATACAACCTTGCAGAGTAACCACAGGGCCGATGCAATTCTACGACATAGCTAACAAATTCATCACCGAACCCTCGCTATGTTTCACTCTTGGGACGTAAATTCAGTCAGAAATCGGGAACAGTGTGAAACAAGACTCATCAGACCAAACGACATTCTTCCATTTCCGCATAGACCATGTTTCATGGCTTCGGCACCACATTTTCCTGTTACGGGCATTTACATCACTGAGGAATGGTTTTGGAATTCGTCCTCCACTTTCTTGCTTATGGCGCTCACTTTGTGTGGGTTTCCTGCTGGCAGCGTTGCGAGTGCGGCATTCAGTTCCGCAGTGACTTTTGCAGCTGTCGTGCCCTTAGTTTTCGTCACAATTCGCTTCGAAGACCGTCTGTCACCATCGCTTAACACACACTTTCGTCCACGTTGTGGCTTAATGACGTATTTCCCCTTTCCCTGTAAGCGGTATGAATCTTCGATATGGTGTCTGTTGTGCAAGCAAACACTTCGGCTGTCTTGGTTACAGAAGCACCCGCCGTATGAGCACCAACAGTTTTCCCACGTTCTGATTCACTTACCTCACAACCACACAGAACACTATTATGACGACGACAGACAGTTGCAGCGTAACGAGGACATTCCACAGAGGCCGTTCCTCGGCAAATACAATGGCGTAACCTACAGGCTTGGCTAGCATTTGCATTTATGTTCAATCATGCACGCCTCGTGGCGTTTCCGCACTTGTCCAACGCTTGTGCGTCTTCAACTAGAAGACTTTATAATGGCAAACTGCCTATTGGCTTCTGTCTCGGGTTCTTCGGCCGACGTTCATCTAATGATTTTACTGACGTTTCACCAGCACGAGTGGCTGACATTGTCTCCTCGGTCATTTCCGGTGCAGTTCTCATCTTGTTACCTGCGACGGTAGTTCGCTGCAATACGGGGAGCCAGGATCCGTTTACCTTAAGGCTTTCCTCTTTCTTCTTGAAACTGTTCGCTTGTTTTTGTATTTCTGTAGCTTCTCTGAACAAGCGCGTGTGATAGTGCTTCTCTACAGCCAGAACTTCCGTGTCGGCGAATTTTATTACGTGATCGGTCTCATTCAGTGCGTGCTCTGCCACGGCCGATTTCTCCACCTGCCCCAACCTGCAATGTGGCTTATGTTCTTTGATCCTGGTGTTGATTGATCGTCCAGTCATTCCGACATAAACTTTTCCGCATGTGCATGGTATACGGTATATTCCCGACGTTGCAAATGGGTCCCTTTTCTCCTTTGCCGATCTAAGACACTCTTTGATCTTCCTTGTCGGTTCGAAAATCGTCTTTACGCCGTGTTTGCGCAATGTACGGCCGATTCTGTCCGTCACTCTGGGAATGTATGACAGAAAGGCCGTACCCGACATTTCTCTCTTTCTGACTCCTTAGGAATCAGAAAAATGCCAGCCACTCGTGCTGGCGAAACGTCAGTAAAATCATTAGATGAACGTCGGCCGAAGAACCCGAGACAGATGCCAATAGGCAGTTTGTCAACAAGTGGCCACGAAAGCCTTAACAATTTTGTAGACTTTAAAATGTTCTAAATAGTATATGGCACGTGTCCGATACTGCAGAATTTGTTACATATCTAATTTCTGCTGTGGAAGCAAGTACTCTTAGTGTATCGCACATCATTATTAAATTTTTAGCGATGTTTTTATTTTCTTTTAAAAAAAATCGCAATTTCTTAAAAAAAATTCTGTATGTGAATGATACAACGAGTTCTGCTTTCGTACTGAATTTTGTGTCCTATGTTCTAGACAGAGGAAGGGAGTGATGAACTATACCCGCATTGATATCGTCAAGAGAACGCTGTGGAATGTTGGGCAAGGTAATAATTCTCAATAATGAGTACAGCGAGTCTGTCACGACATTAAGCTGGCACGACGTCAGAGACCGTCAGCGCGGAAGAAATGCGACGCAGCCGAGTGGAATTGGAAAGTGAGCCACGGGACAGAAAGAAACGATTGCGACGCGCTGCAGAAAAAGTACGGAGCGACGACCCGGGCTGGCGCTTCAGAATGACGTACTGTGCAACAGGAGGCCTCGAATGTCACCAGCAAAGTTGAAGCCGCGAGCCAAGCACGTACAGACGAATCAACACTGAAGTGTGCGGAGGAAATATCGTGTGATGGGTTACAGATCATCCCAGACTGCACTTTAATAGTGCTGATTATTCATACAACATAGATGAGAGATTGCGAAATACGCACCCTGTTATCGGAGGTATCTGGGGTACCAATCACATCTGTATTGATGCAGTGTAACACGTCCGTGCACGGATAATCGATAACTACCACTGCCGTACCACATTTCCGAGTCGCAGCGGCTTTATCGCCTGCTCAGTTCTGTAACGCAAAGTGCTCGCGATGCAAATATGGTTCACCGCGATCGTGAGCAGACTGCGTCGCTCAAGGCCGCCACGAGACCTTACCCCGGAAGCCATGAGGCCGTGCCTTTCACCACAGTGTGCACGAGGCGAGGCTGCTGCATCGCTGGCTTACGAATACATACACACGCATGGCAATTAAAACTGCATCAGGAAGGATCTCCATCTACACCTGCAACTACACTTACATGCATGCTCTGCAAATCACACTTAAGTGCCTGGAACACAGTTAATCAAAAGACCTTCACAATAATTCCGTATTATTTCACTCTCGAATATCGCGGGGAAAAAACGAAAACGTGTATCTTCCCGTGCGATTTCCCTTATTTTATTATGACGATCGTCCCACCCTATGTAAGTCGGTGTCAAAAAAATACTTTCGCATTTGCAGAAGAAAGATGGTCGTCGAAATTTCGTAAGAAGATTCCGCCACAGCGAGAAACGTCTTTGTTTTAATGTTTGCCGTCCCCAACTCGCATATCGTATCCGCGAAACTCTCTCCCCTATTTCGCGATAGTAAAAAATGTGCTGCTATTCTTTAAATTTTCTCGGTGTACTCCATTAATCCTGTCTGTTAAGGATCGCACTTCGTGCTGCAATAGTCAAGAAGAGGAGGGACAAGCGTAGTGTAGGCAGTCTCTTTAGTATATCTGTTGTACCTTCTAAGAGTTCTGGCAATAAAACGCAGTCTTTGTTTCCCCTTCCCCAAACCGTTTTCTGTGTGCTCTTTCTAATTTGTTTCCAATTGTAGTCCCCAGGTATTTAGTTTATTTTACGGCCTTTATATACGATTGATTTAACGTGTAATCGAAGTTTAACGGATTCATTTAAGCACTCATGTCGATGACCTCACACTTTTCATTGGTAATGGAAATGTCGTGTGGCTAGGGCGTCCCGTCGGGTAGACCGTTCGCCTGGTGCAAGTCTTTCCCGTTGACACCACTTCGGCGACTAGCTTGTCGATGGGGATGAAATGATCATAAGGACAACACAACTCCTAGGCACTGAGCGGAGAAAATCTCCGATCCATCTGGGAATCGAATCCGGGCCGTCAGGTATGACATTCCGTCGTGCTGACCACTCAGCTACCAGGGGCGGACACACTTTTCATTATTTAGAGTCAATCGTCAATTTTCCCACTCTACATATATCTTATCTAAATCATCTTACAATTGATTTTGATCTTCTGATGTCTAAACTAGTTGATAAACGACGGCATCATCTGCAAACAACCTAGGACGCTTATATATACACTACTGGCCATTAAAATTGCTACACCACGAAGATGACGTGCTACAGACGCGATATTTAATCAACAGGAAGAAGATGCTGTGATATGCAAATGATTAGCTTTTCAGAGCATTCACACAAGGTTGGCGCCGGTGGCGACACCTACAACGTGCTGACATGAGGAAAGTTTCCAACCGATTTCTCAAACACAAACAGCAGTTGACCGCCGTTGCCTGGTGAAACGTTGTTGTGATGCCTCGTGTTAGGAGGAGAAATGCGTACCATCACGTTTCGTACATTGATAAAGGTCGGATTGTACCCTATCGCGATTGCGGTTTATCGTATCGCGACATTGCTGCTCGCGTTGGTCGAGATCCAATGACTGTTAGCAGAATATGGAATCGGTGGGTTCAGGAGGCTAATACGGAACGCCGTGCTGGATCTCAACGGCCTCGTATCACTAGCAGTCGAGATGATAGGCATCTTATCCGCATGGCTGTAACGGATCGTGCAGCCACGTCTCGATCTCGGAGTCAACAGATGGGGACGTTTGCAAGACAACAACCATCTGCACGAACAGTTCGACGACGTTTGCAGCAGCATGGACTATCAGCTCGGAGGCCGTGGCATGTCGGGTACTGAATGACACATTATTCCATCACGCTAGGTGCTTGGCTTGTATAACTACGACGACTGCAAAGTGGCAACGTTTGTTCACCTCGGGACCTCTACACAGGGATACATCCGTCAAGATTCTTCATGGAGAACTGGGTCTCGTCTGAGAAGGCGACGTGGTGCCATTGCATGGATGAGTGCACAACACGTCTCTCCTCTCCGGCGCTAGTTGCGTGGGACCGTTGAGACACTGCTTGCGTTCAGTATGGCCCTCCTGATCGAACCGATTCCATATTCGCACGACGGTCGTGGTATACCGATCAATACGAGCAGCAATATCGACTAACTATAAACTGCTCTCTCGAAAGGTCACGGTCCTGCTGATTAGAATTCCAATACATGCTGGTAGACGTTTTCTTTCTTACATGAGGCGTAACAAGATCTTGTCACTAGCAACCAACGATCAAATGCAATTTCTTAATGAGAAACGCACTGCGTAATGTTTTATTATATGCGGAGTGTACTTTGCATTGCGTGTAACTACCCCGTGCGCTTGCACTGAAATACTTCAAATTTACATATCCAAGAATGCAGTACGTATCATATTGTTTCGACGTTGCATGCCGCCATGAGGATGCTGCAGTTTTAATGGCCAGCAGCGTAATAGTCCGGCTTGATACTTGAATCTTGCATTAAAATACGAGGGGCGTTCAATAATTGATGCAACACTTTTTTTCCTCGGCCACTTTCGGTTGAAAAAATGCGGAATTTGTTGTGGGTCATCGTGGAATATTTCCGCTTCAGCCCCTATAGTTTAACAGAGTTTCGATAGGTGGCGGCGATATAAGTAGCGTTCAAAATGGCGTTTGTAATAGGGGTGCGTTCCAACCAGAGAACTGTTGTTGAGTTTCTTTTGGCGGAAAACCAGAGCAACGCTGATATTCACAGGCGTTTCGACAATGTGTACGGGGACCTGGAAGCGAACAAAAGCGCGGTGAGTCGTTGGGCGAGGTGTATATCTTCGTCGCAACAAGGTCGCGCAAACCTGTCCGATCTCCCATATGCCGGCCGGCCGCACACAGCTGTGACTCCTGCAATGTACTACCCTTAACAAATTGAAGAAACGACTTCAGCTCATTAGTCACCACAAAAATGCAAACCAGTTTTTCCTTTTCCATGACAACGAAACGCTTCACCCCATCTGCACACCCTAGAGGGATTCACGAAACTTTACTGGACTGTTCTTCCTCATCCACACAACAGCCCGGATCTCGCACATTCCGGCTTCCATCTGTTTGACTCAATGAAGAATGCACTCCGCGGGAAGCAATACGTCGATGATGGGGAGATTATGGATGCAGCGAGACGTTGGCACCGACGACGGCCAATTGAGTGGTACCATGCGGGCATACAGGGTCACAGCGCTGCACCCATCGTTTCACCATATACCACACATTTTCGATTGGCGACAAGTCTGGTGATCTGGCGGGCCTGGGAAAAAGGCTGACAGCCTGTATTACCAAGAAGGCACGTATTCGTGCAGCAACATGTGGTCGCGCGTTGTGTTGTTGAATAATGACTTCTGGGGTATTTTGCAGAAAGGGTCACAGGATGTCATTCACGTAGGTCACACTGGTCACAGTGCTCTAGACAAGCACCAACTGAGATTTGTGGTTGTACCCAACAGCACACCACAGCATAAGACCCTGAGCTGACGCTGCACGTCTTGTGCGAATGCAGTCACTGTGACGCCGCTCCCCCTGTCTGCGGAGAAACCAAAATGCGGCCATCATTTTCAAACAAACAGAACCTGGATTCGTCCGAAAACACTATCTGTTGCCGTTCCTTTCCCCATTGCCGTCTAGCATGTTTCTGCGCATTCGTCAAAGGTAGGCAGAGAAGTGGACGACGCGCACGTAACCCATGCCGTAATAAATGGCAACGGACTGTCACCCCTGATAGTGTGCGATGTTTCCAGAATGAGAATTTCACTCTGCAGCGGAGTGTGCGCTGATATGAAACTTTCTGGCAGATTAAAACTGTGTGCCCGACCGAGACTCGAACTCGGGACCTTTGCCTTTCGCGGGCAAGTGCTCTACCATCTGAGCTACCGAAGCACGACCCACGCCCGGTACTCACAGCTTTACTTCTGCCAGTATCTCGTCTCCTACCTTCCAAACTTTACAGAAGCTCTCCTGCGAATCTTGCAGAACTAGCACTCCTGAAAGAAAGGATACAGCGGAGACATGGCTTAGCCACAGCCTGGGGGCACACAGTTTTAATCTGCCAGGAAGTTTCATATCAGCGCACACTCCGCTGCAGAGCGAAATTCTCATTCTGGAAACATCCCCCAGGCTGTGGCTAAGCCATGTCTCCGCTGTATCCTTTCTTTCAGGAGTGCTAGTTCTGCAAGATTCGCAGGAGAGCTTCTGTAAAGTTTGGAAGGTAGGAGACGAGATACTGGCAGAAGTAAAGCTGTGAGTACCGGGCGTGAGTCGTGCTTCGGTAGCTCACATGGTAGAGCACTTGCCCGCGAAAGGCAAAGGTCCCGAGTTCGAGTCTCGGTCGGGCACACAGTTTTAATCTGCCAGGAAGTTTCAGTGTGCGATGTGCTACATAGTTCCACTGTTGCCCCAGAGACGAGGAGGACGCAGATGTGTCCTGCAATGCCATTCATATGCGTGTAAGTAGGCTGTTTAGGTTTTTTTTTGGTGACGCCACCTCTGTATGAAAATCACTGGCTGTGCTGTGTGCAGTCTGTGGCTGCTTTGCATTGTTGTAATACTCGCCATTGTAGTGTTAGGCAGCTGGCTCTGAACAGCGCGTAGCGTTGCTCAGTTGGAGGTGAGCCGCCAGCAGTGGTGGATGTGGGGAGAGAGATGGCGGAGTTTTGAAATTTGTCATGAACTGCTCTATATATATATATATATATATATATATATATATATATATATATATATATATATATATATATATGTGATGATATCAAGGTAAATACATTGTTTGTTCTCTATTAATATCTTTCATTTGCTAACTATCCCTATCAGTAGTTAGTGCCTTCCATAGTTTGAATCTTTTATTTAGCTGGCAGTAGTGGCGCTTGCTGTATTGCAGTAGTGGGAGTAACCAAGATTTTTGTGAGGTAAGTGATTTGTGAAAAGTACAGGTTAATGTTAGTCAGGGCCATTCTCTTGTAGAGATTATTGAAAGTCAGATTGCGTTGCGCTAAAAATATTGTGCGTCAGTTTAAGCACAGTCGTGTATAAATGGTTCAAAGGGGACGTTTCATATGTCGACCCTTAGCCGAGGATACCTCACTGGAATCTTCTGATTTTTTTCTTGTAGTTTGTGTAATTAGTGTAGCTTTTGTTTATTGCTAGCGCGTAATTGTAGAGAAAATCTCCTTTGTAGTTGCAGTCTTTCATTGTTGTACAGTAAAACAGTTGTGGTATGCATGTAGATTTGCACCAAGTATTTCGCAGCTGCAAGTAACTAGATATTATTTTCAGTGCTATGTTAATGTGTTCCCCTATTTTTGCTCTTCAAATTGTGTTTTTCCGTGTTGTCGTGTGAAATACTGTGACAATAATGGCGTGTGAAAAACGTAATACTAGGCTCCAAAGTAAACTGAGAAATGACAGTGAAAATGAAAGCAGTGTGTTAGCGCCACCGAGTAATGAATTAACTGATGTTCAAATTAGTAATTTGGTAATTGTACATAGGGAAATGGAGCGTGCGGCAAACAATGGCGTGGACAGGGAAACAATTAGTGAAGAGGGAAGCATTATCGATCGATCGGTCGGCAACAGCTCGCCTCAGGAATCGGGAATGACAGAACACAATATTGCAAATACTGTAGACTTAGGATTTGGGTCCTCACCGTTTTCTCAAATGAGTCAAGACACATTTTGTGCTTGTCAAAATGTGAATGTTGCCGGTGAAAATGCACTGCCAAAAAGCATAGAGAAACAGATTCCGGACACTAATACATTATTATTGCAATTAATGCAACAAATGGAACAAAATCAGAGACAAACACAGCAAAAGCTTGAAAAATTAGACACAATGGAACAAAATCAGAGACAAACACAGCAAAAGCTTGAAAAATTAGACACAATGGAACAAAATCAGAGACAAACACAGCAAAAGCTTCAAAAATTAGACACATTGGAACAAAAGCTTCAAAAGTTAGACTCAGTGGAAAATAAGCTTGAACAAACACGTGAAGATTTAACTACCGAGTTACATAACATTGAATCGAAATGTCAAAAAGTCTGTAATGATGTAAAAACACAAATTTGTGAGCATTTTCAACCTATTTTTTCGCGGCATGAAAATGCATTACAGAATCACGAAGCAGCCATAAAAGAACTGCAAATTATTGTTCATGAAAATCATGAGACCTTGCAAGCTAAAATTGACTCAGTTGCATCTACCGATTCGGTTACGCAACTTGCAAAAACCCAGGAAAACTTAAAGGACACAGTAGAAAGACACATGGAGGAAATTAGTACATTATCAGAGAAAGTAGTTGAACTTTCGGATCAGCTAAATAAAAGATTCAAACTATGGAAGGCACTAACTACTGATAGGGATAGTTAGCAAATGAAAGATATTAATAGAGAACAAACAATGTATTTACCTTGATATCATCACATATGTATATATTTATATATAGAGCAGTTCATGACAAATTTCAAAACTCCGCCATCTCTCTCCCCACATCCACCACTGCTGGCGGCTCACCTCCAACTGAGCAACGCTACGCGCTGTTCAGAGCCAGCTGCCTAACACTACAATGGCGAGTATTACAACAATGCAAAGCAGCCACAGACTGCACACAGCACAGCCAGTGATTTTCATACAGAGGTGGCGTTACCAAAAAAAACCTAAACAGCCTACTTACATAGTAATTTGACCAACAGTGTATCAATAAGTGTGTGCATTTGATTTCTTTGTTATTGTAATTACGATTTTGAAAAATTTTAACAAATATGTATTGCCCACTGCCCAAAACCATTTGTAAAATTTTTTGTGGGGAGCATGGGGGCTATGTAAGTAGGCTGTTTAGGTTTTTTTTGGTAACGCCACCTCTGTATGAAAATCACTGGCTGTGCTGTGTGCAGTCTGTGGCTGCTTTGCATTGTTGTAATACTCGCCATTGTAGTGTTAGGCAGCTGGCTCTGAACAGCGCGTAGCGTTGCTCAGTTGGAGGTGAGCCGCCAGCAGTGGTGGATGTGGGGAGAGAGATGGCGGAGTTTTGAAATTTGTCATGAACTGCTCTATATATATATATATATATATATATATATATATATATATATATATATATATATATATATATATATATATATATATATGAAGGTAAATACATTGTTTGTTCTCTATTAATATCTTTCATTTGCTAACTATCCCTATCAGTAGTTAGTGCCTTCCATAGTTTGAATCTTTTATTTAGCTGGCAGTAGTGGCGCTTGCTGTATTGCAGTAGTGGGAGTAACCAAGATTTTTGTGAGGTAAGTGATTTGTGAAAAGTACAGGTTAATGTTAGTCAGGGCCATTCTCTTGTAGAGATTATTGAAAGTCAGATTGCGTTGCGCTAAAAATATTGTGCGTCAGTTTAAGCACAGTCGTGTATAAATGGTTCAAAGGGGACGTTTCATGGGGTGTCGATCTTCTTGAGGGGGGGGGGGGGGGGCGGCTGTGTGGTGCTACCTGACCCGTGTCGTAGTGTTCTATGGTCTTCCGTGAACCATTCTGCACACACCCTTTGTATTGCCGAAACACTTCGTCCCACACTAGCAGTAGTTTCCCAGACGGATGCATCACATTCTCTCATGCCAATAATGCGCCCTGTTTCAAACTCACTGATTTGACAGTACAATTCGAGCGTAAGCGAGGCATGCTTCACGACTGCTCAAGTCACACTGATCCGTTACCCTTGGTTTATAGCGACGAGAGCCGCAGGCACATTTTACCGGTGGAGGGTTCTTCAGAGCGATATCGATGTCGATCTTGAACTCGCGGGCCGAAATGGTTCAGATGCTGATCATTTCTGCAGAACATGTTATTGTAAATGTCTGGTGAATATAAACATCCTATCTATAGTTGTTCAAGGTGTTCTGCTTTTTCTGAACGTTGGTGTATTTGCAGGAATTGTACCATGTAACATGGCGATGTGAAGCGACACTACTTTGCTACGTGTAAAACAACGTGCTGTAATCGAGTTTCGAATTCGTCCACACATGGAGCACCCTGTCCTTCAGCATGACAATGCCTGTCCACTCACTAGGGCTGCGACTTCTTCAACAATCCGACACTTTGGTTTTATTGTCATCGATCAATCTCCATACCGTCCTTACTTGACCCAATCCGAATTTCATCTGTTTCCAAAACTTCAAGAACGGCTTCGAGAACTTCACTGTGAAACAGTTGAAATTGTGGCTCCGTCAACAGTACCAAACATACTACTGTGACGGTATCAACAAACTGGTCTTTCGTTGGGAGAAATGAGTTCGTCGCCGGGTGACTGACTATGTTGAAAAACAGATATGTGGTCACAAAGAGTACAGATGTGTAATGTTAATAAGGTTTGTTTTATTTGAAAAGCTTTAAGAGTTTCGACATAAAAAATTCTTAGGCATAACTTTTCAACATGCCTTCCTAGTTTCAGTAATTTGTTTCGTTTTCAGATCAAGTCCAAACAGCGGCGTAACGAACATTACTGACGCCCCCGGGGCACGATACTGTATTAGTGCACACAACACTTTATTGACGTCTCCCCCCCCCCCCCCCCAGCCTGTAGTAAGTAATATAATATATACAAATATTCAATCTTGTTTTTATTCGAGACTATTTGGCATCGCTCACCCCGCTACGCTCTCCGGACAAAAAACGAGAGCTATTCGGAAAGTAAGGTCGAATCGGACGTAAGTGGAAACCGCACGGAAAATTCGATGAAGCTTTACACAGGTGTGTTGGGCACTGTCTCTAGTATGCTCGATGATCGTGTCACGTCGCTCTTTTCACTTCTGAGGATGCAGTGAACACGGTAAGATGCTTAGAAAATAGTGTCTCCCGCCAAACACGAGGGGTTGATGAGAGATTTCACCTGATGTCATACAGCCCACATAACACGACTGTCATGCTTTTCTTTCCTCGTGACAATTCTCGGCCGCACCCTGCAGATGGAATGAAGATGCTCCTGAGGCGTTTTCGGTGGGATGTGTTTGATAACTTACAATGCAATCCGTAATTTGCTCCCCCTGAGTTTTATTTTTGCTCACATAAGCCGCTGGCAATGAAGACCGCGTTTTGGCACAGACAGAGAGAATTGGCGGAAAGCACAGCACAGCAACAATGTAGAGAAGTTGCTGTAAGGTGTAGCTAACTGCTGCAAATAAAGCATTTTTGATTTTCTCAGTGGTTTCCATTTCGCGACCGATCGGACCTTACTTTCGGAATAGCCCTCAAATCAGTCACTGGAAAGAGCAAGCTAGAAGCTTTGGAGTGCTATGTATCATGTGACCCACAGCCACCGTAGTGAAAAGTGTCAGTGGAGTGGCGTGTATGCACCACTCAGCAGTGTGCAATCAACACAGTAAGATGAGTTTTGCGGTGGCGTGACAGAAAGAAGTAAAACAGCTGTCGTGTATGGATGCGCTCATGATCACATCGTGAACGAAGTGCCTCCTATTTGTTGGTGTATTAAAACAAGCTGTACAACGTTTTTACCTGGAATGGCGCACCACTCACAACCGTGCAACTCGGTGAAAGAGCAGTGGTCGTAAAAAGATCGTAACTGACAGGGACTAGAGACGAGTGTCGAACCTAGTGAATGACAATTCAACTAGACAGGAATCGATGTCAGTGATTGTAGGTCCATTTCAACCAGTGTTCGAGGCAACATTCAGATGGGAACTGCTTGCAATGGACAATTGGAGTTACCTCGCACAAGAGCATTGCTCACATCTGCGCTTAAAGATGCAGATTTTCAGTGTGCCAAACAAGGCTCAAAGAATTAATCGCAACGTTACTTCTGTTTGTCCACCATTCCCTTCAAAGAAGTATGGACCAGATGCACACTTCTTCATAAATCTACACCATACTGTCAATATGTCACTGTAATGGGACGTTCATGTATTTGTTTAGGGTTTATGTCTGGTCGACAGTGGAAATTCCACTTGTTATCAAAACCAGATAAATGCATAGGAAAATCATCGTTCACCATGAGATGCCAAGTCTTCATCATTTAAAGGACTTGTTCTGAAACTGCGTACTCCACAGCAATTACACTGATGGAACTTATTCAATTGGAAGACAAAGGAGGCGATGCGAGGATGACTGCAGAAGGACATTCAGCGGTTGGGTGTCCATGAGCACTGGATCCAAAGTGCACAAGATCGCCATCTATGAAGGAACACTGTAAGGTCGGCGCATGATCTTCAGTGTCTGTGATCGCTGATATGTATATATACACTGATGACCCAAACCATTATGATCATTGCCCTGTACGAGGTTGTATGCTGCCTAGTGACGCTGAGCGCACGTGGCGCTGTAAGAGAAGTATATGAGCGGAGCAGAGACGATTGGCGAATCAATCTAGCGACGATAAGTGGCGCAAATGCGGAAATCCGCCGATTTAAGCGATTTTGACAAAAGCCAGATATTTGTGGCCCAGTACCTGGAAGCGAGCGTCTCGGAAACTGCGAAACTAGTCGACTGTTCACGTGCTACTCTCGTGAACATGTATGGAAAGTGGTTGAAGAATGCTGGAACCACGAGTAGACGACAAGAAGTTGGACGTCCATACCTCATCACAAAACACAGGGATCGGAGGCTTGCCCACTCAGCAGGACAGGCGGCAATATGTGGCAGATCTGACGACAGAGCACAGTGCTGGCGCAACAACAAGTGTTTTGGAGCACACTATTCAGCGCACAATGTGGAACATGGTGTTTCCGCAGCAGAGGACCCCTACGTGTTCCCATGTCGACCCAGCTGGCTGGTAGGAGCAGTTTTATATTCTGAGGGACATCCTCCTCGGCTTCTATGGTACCTATAGTAGTATTCGAAGGTGCGATGACAGCTGTGTACTACGTGAATGTTAGGGGACCACCTTGTACTTGATATTTTCCTCAGCAGCGATGCATCTTCCAGCAGGATAACTGGCTGTTTCACAAGACCAGAATCGTGGTGCAGTGGTTTGAGGAGCATGATAAAGCTCACGTGATGTCTTCTTGTCCATCAAATTTGGTTTATCTGAATCCGATGAAACACTACTTGGACAGTATCGGGCGCCAGCTCAGCGTCCACAAACCACCGCCTGTAAATTACGGTAACTGTGTGACCTGAAATTACGAGAACTGTGTGGCCTGTGCGTACGCATCTGGTACCATAAATCTCTGGAAAGTATGTATCGTATCCGTGGCACGCGGAATCACTGCTACATTGTGATCCACAGGTAGACCAACACGCTTTTAAGCAGGTGGTCAAAATGTTTTGGCTCAACAGTGTATGTATGAATGTACACCGAAGAGCCAAAGAAACTGGTACACATACCTAATATCGTGTAGGGGCCCCGCGAGCGCTCAGAAATGCAACAGCACGAATTGGCATGGACTCGGCTTAAGTCTGAAGTAGTGCTGGAGGGAACTGGCACTATGAATCCTACAGGGATGTCCATAAATCAATAAGAGTATGAGAGGGTCGAGATCTCCTCTGAATAGCACTTTGCATGCATCCCAGACATGCTCAATAATGGTCATGTCTGCGGAATTTGGTCACCGGTGCAACTGTTTAAACTCAGAAGAGTGTTCCTAGAGCCACTCTGCATCAATTCTAGAAGTGTGGGGTGTCGCATTGTCCTGCTGGAATTTCCCAAGTCCGTCAGAATGTGCAATGGGCATTGACATGAATGGATGCAGGTGATCAGGCGAGATGCTTACGTACGTGTCACCTCTCAGAGTAGTATCTAGATGTATTAGTGGCCCCATACCACTCCAACTGAACACTCCCTACACCATTCCATGGCCTCCACCAACTTGAACGGTCCACTGCTAACATGAAGGTTCCATGGATTCATGAGGTTGTCTCCATACCCGTACACGTCCATCCGCTCGATAGAATTTGAAACGAGACTCGTCCTACCAGGCAACATGTTTCCAGTCATCAACAGTCCAGTGTCCATCTTGACAGGTCCAGGCGAGGTGTATAGCTTTGTGTCGTGCTGTCATCAAGGGTACAAGAGTGGGCTTCGGCTCCGAAATCCCATACCGATGATGTTTCGTTGAATGGTTGGCGCGCTGACACTTGTCGATGGCCCAGCATTAATATCTGCAGCAATTTGTGGAAGGGTTGCACTTTTGTCACGGTGAACGATTCTCTTCAGTTGTCGTTGACCCAGTTCTTGCAGAATCTTTTTCCGGCCTCTGCGATATGGGAGATTTAATGTTTTACTGGACTCCTGATATTGAGGGTACATTCGTGAAATGGTCGTACGGGAAAATGTCCAGTTCATCGCTACCTTGGAGATGCTGTGTCCCATGACTCGTGCGCCGACTATAACACCGCGTTCAAACCCACTTAAATCTTGATACCTGTCATTGTAGCAGCAGTAACCGCTCTAATAACTGCGCCAGACACTTGTTGTCTTATATAGACGTTGTCGACCGAATGTCCGTATTCTGTCTGTTTAGATATCTATGTATTTGCATACGCATGCCTATACCAATTTCTTTGGCGCTTCAGTGTATACATGTGATTTATAGGGTCTTGTGTTTGCTCTGCTCAAACTTTTGATCGAAATTACGCTACTGGCCATTAAAACTGCTACAACACGAAGATGACGTGCTACAGACGCGACATTTAACCGACAGGAAGAAGATGCTGTGATATGCAAATGATTAGCTTTTCAGAGCATTCACACAAGGTTGGCGCCGGTGGCGACACCTACAACGTACTGACATGAGGAAAGTTTCCAGAGGATTTCTCATACACAAACAGCAGTTGACCGGCGTTGCCTGGTGAAACGTTGTTGTAATGCCTCGTGTAAGGAGGAGAAATGCGTACCATTACGTTTCCGACTTTGATAAAGGTGTAGCCTATCGCGATTGCGGTTTATCGTATCGCGACATTGCTGCTCGCCTTGGTCGAGATCCAATGACTGTTAGCAGAATATAGAATCAGTGGGTTCAGGAGGGTAATATGGAACGCCGTGCTGGATCCCAACGGTCTCGTATCACTAACAGTCGAGATGACAGGCATCTTATCCACATGGCTGTAACGGATCGTGCAGCCACGTCTCGATCCCGGAGTCAACAGATGGGGACGTTTGCAAGACAACAACCATCTGCACGAACAGTTCGACGACGTTTGCAGCAGCATGGACTATCAGCTCGGAGGCTATGGCTGCGGTTACACTTGACGCTGCGTCACAGACAGGAGCGCCTGCGATGCTGTTCTCAACGACGCATCTGGGTGCACGAATGGCGAAACGTACTTTTTTCGGATGAATTCAGGTTCTGTTTACAGCATCATGATGGTCGCATCCGTGTTTGGCGACATGGCGGTGAACGCACATTGGAAGTGTGTATTCGTCATCGCCATACTGGCGTACCACCCGGCGTGATGTTATGGGGTGCCATTGGTTACACGTCTCTGTCACCTCTTGTTCGCATTGACGGCACTTTGAACAGTGGACGTTACATTTCAGATGTGTTACGACCCGTGGCTCTACCCTTCATCCGATCCCTACGACACCCTACATTTCAGCAGTATAATGCACGACCGCATGTTGCAGGTCCTGTACGGGCCTTTCTGGATAGAGAAAGTGTTCGACTGCTGCCCTGGCCGGCACATTCTCCAGATCTCTAACCAATTGAAAACATCTGGTCAATGGTGGCCGACCAACTGACTCGTCACAATACGCCAGTCACTACTCTTGATGAACTGTGGTATCGTGTTGAAGCTGCATGGGCAGCTGTACCTGTACACGCCATCCAAGCTGTGTTTGACTCAATGGCCAGGCGTATCAAGTCCGTTATTACGGCCAGAGGTGGTTGTTCTGGGTACTGATTTCTCAGGATCTATGCACCCAAATTGCGTGAAAATGTAATCACATGTCAGTTCTAGTATAATATATTTGTGCAATGAATACTCGTTTATCATCTGCAATTCTTCCTGGTGTAGCAATTTCAATGGCCAGTAGTGTAACAGTATATATTTTTTGTTCATAAACAATGGGAAGATCATACTTGGGACATGCCAGTGCCTTTTGCAAGATATCCGTAGAATCAATGAAGGATTTGTTATCCAAAAGCTCGTGTCTCAAATGGCTCTGAGAGCTATGGGACTTAACTTCTGAGGTCATTAGTCCCCTAGAACGTAGAACTACTTAAACCTAACCAACCTAAGGACACGCATCCATGCCCGAGGCAGGATTCGAACCTGCGACCGGAGCGGTCGCGCGTTTCTAGACTGTAGCGCCTAGAACCGCTCGGCCACACTGGCCGGCCCAAAAGCTCGTCTGACCTTTCCCAGGAGGACGTGTCACATTTGCTATCGCGATCTCAAGCTGCGTGACTGTGGAGGAACTGCGAAACGCAAACACGGTATGCCGGAGTGTGCGACCTCAGGCCGGCGGCAAGGCCTCGGCACAGTTAGGCGCACACTGCCATTGAGGGGAGCTGCCGGCGGGTTGCGACACGCCGGCTGCTCTCAATGTCTCCAGGCCGCCGCCTCGCCTCGCCCTGTCCTCCCCGCCCACACACATACTGGCCTCTCCGCCCTAACGTGAGACACACTTCTTTCAACGCATTTTCAAAACCTAATTCTAAATGCAACTGCACTACAAGATGCAGAAAGAGCGTATTTAACAAAATTTGGAATTTTTATTTGTTGCATCACCGATGGCTGGTTCAAATGGTTCAAATGACTCTGAGTAGTATGGGACTTCACATCTGAGGTCATCAGTCCCCTATAACTTAGAACTACGTAAACCTAACTAACCTAAGGACATCGCACACATCCATGCCCGAGGCAGGATTCGAACCTGCGACCGTAGCGGCCGCGCGGTTCCAGACTGAAGCGCCTAGAACCGCTCGGCCAGTCCGGACGGCTCACCGATGGCTGGAGTATGCATACAGGCCAAACATACGAATCGTATACCCACTGGAATATGATTTCGCTTTCTGTCCATTATTGCGAAAGATGCAGAATCTACGTATCTTCCCTGTGCTTGGACCTCTTCCTTGCCGGTCGGGGTGGCCGAGCGGTTCTAGGCGCTACAGTCTGGAACCGCACGACCGCTACGGTCGCAGGTTCGAATCCTGCCTCAGGCATGGGTGTGTATGATGTCCTTAGGTTAGTTAGATTTAAGTAGTTCTAAGTTCTAGGAGACTGATGACCTCAGATGTTAAGTTCCATAGTACTCAGAGCCATTTGAATTAGACCTGTTTCTCGTCGTCGGGAGGAGGTAATTTGAACTAGACTCCGGATAGGGCACTGTCTTTTTAGCCATCGACATCTTTTAAGTGGCGATCCTCCCCCGCTTTGTCCCCATTGCTCTCAGCTGTGGACGGCGAGACACCTTTTACTTGAATTCTCCTATTTCACTCCTTTACCCGCCCGTCTACAGTTGTCGCCTGATATCTCTTCCATTTTAGCAGGTGACACGCGCTCAGCCGATCGCGTTCTCAAGTTTATTAGTGTCAGTGAGATGAGGTCGGTCATTTGAAGCTCTTTTTGGGGAAAACAACCCCCCCCCCCCTTCTAGAGTGGTTTTCTAAGCTTTCCTTCTGTTTTTTAGTTTCCCCACTTTTTGAGTTTCGCTCCCATTGCTGCTGATTTCCAGTTTTTTTTTTACCTTTCCCTAAGCAACAGATCGGGCGCTAATGACCGTAGCAGTTTTACGCCCTAAAACCATAAAAAAAAGCACAGCCGTTCCATTTCTGCAACGTACGGAATGTTTGTGTTTTGTTGTAGTAGACCTGAATGCATGTATGCTAAGAGAATTCCTTATGGCGTTGGTAACGTTTTGTTTGAGTACATTGAACAAATGGTTCGAATGGCTCTGAGCACTATGCGACTTAACTTCTGAGGTCATCAGTCGCCTAGAACTTAGAACTAATTAAACCTAACTAACCTAAGGACATCACACACATCCATGCCGTAGGCAGGATTCGAACCTGTGACCGTAGCGGTCGCTACATTGAACAAAATAATAAAGAGCAAGATGTGCCTCATATAATACTGTTTAGTGACACATGTGCTGGACAAAACAGAAATGACACACTGGTTCGTTTTCTGCGTAATACGGTTGATGAGGATAATTTGATAACTATAATCCACTACATTCTTGTACAAGGACAGTTCTTTCTGCCTTGTGACAAGGACTTCGGGCCTGTTAAGCGGCTCATCAGCATATACAATGGAAGAATACTCTGACATTATGAAAAAGAGCAATGTGTCTGAACGTTTTTCCATCAAAGTGGTGAATTTAGATGATACTCATGTTTTTCTGGAAATGGCGGCCCAGGCATTATAATGACGAGACAACAGGAAGATGTATCCTTAATGAAAACAAAATTACTTATCAGTTGTCTAAACTGAAGCAGCTTGAATATAAATGAGATGTGAGAGGAAAGATTGTTCCTTTTGAGTATACTGGCATTTTCTGTTTAATGCTGTAATATCTCTGAGTCTATCGAAGAGAAAGGATACACCATTGGTAGTGTTCCAATAACGATGAAAAATGACGGATCTGCAAAAACTTGCGCAACATATTCCTATAGGGTACAGTGAGTTTTATGAGACAGTTTTCAAATGGCCCACAACATATACAGAAGAAGAGGACGAGGAATGAGAAGAAAAACTGCCCGTAATTATTCCATTCTTATGCTTTCTCTTAAGAATCGTGTTAGTTTTACTCACTTCCTAAATCTATCGTGTGAAATAATGTTATAAAAGTTTCTTCCGACAGCTTTTTGTTTATTTCATTGTAATTTTTATAATTCCTATGATTGTAAAAGTCATACTTTGAAAAAAGAGCGTATGTACATTGTATATAATGCGCATTAATCGCGTGATGTCACACGTCACAGTAGTTTTCCCTTCCGTATTGTGGCAAAATATGTTCGCGAAGCTGCAGAAAAGTTTAATATGCAAACTTTGCGTTTCAAACTACGTATGAAGTTTTTTGTGGCTACTGAAAATTTTCACTTTTGAATTATATTATTATCATGTTTACCGTTCTGTGGTTGATGGTGTACACATACACACACACAACCACACACACGCAGCACTCAGTTGTGAACGTGCGGACGTCTGTGTTCCTTTTCAGTATAGTGCCACAATCTATAGGGAAGCTTTCGGAACTTGGATAAAAATGCTAAGGACCATGAGCTGCGTATACAGAGTTGTTTTGGTAAATGGGGAAAAACAGCAGGAAAAGATTTCTGTCAGGATAAGAAGCAAAGAAAGGTCAGCTGGACATATAGCCAGATACGAGTTCCAAGGGTGGTACGTACACTCTCTTGAATGTGGAGATAAGAGATACTTGACAGGGTAGGTTTGAATGACTGAAAAGACGCGTGACACCAGACAAGTTGTGATGTTCTGTGTGTACTAATGTTTTAACTCTACACTCAAGAGGGCAGTCATGATGTCCACAACTGCTACTGTCCGTATCACTCACAATGCGTGGAGGCCTTACTACATACGGACTTCCCTCCTCAACGAACCTGTTGCATACGGGATGTATAATAGCATAAACCCACATAGTTGAAAGTACGCGATGCTAAAAGCAGAAAAGTTTCAGTAAACATAGGTCCGCAAACGAACCGTTTGCGGGACAGCTGCGACTTTTTGGTTACCAGCCACCACTGACTTGACACTGTGTAAACAACGCTTGCCTGTCCGGGGTGTCCGCAAGACCGCTACGGTCGCAGGTTCGAATCCTGCCTCGGGCATGGATGTTTGTGATGTCCTTAGGTTAGTTAGGTTTAACTAGTTCTAAGTTCTAGGGGACTAATGACCTCAGAAGTTGAGTCCCATAGTGCTCAGAGCCATTTGTCCGGGGTGTGATCTTCGTTTACATTTTGGACATAAGGAGTTGTAAACGGAATGGATACGACTTTGCAGTAAACAGAGTGTTTCTTGCCAAAACTGACCTTTTTTGCGTGCTTTTTACTACAGGTCCAGAAGGTTTCAATCGCTTACGGAGCGTCAGTTGTGCTGTACAAGTGTTCGTGGACTATGTGGATACGCATTTCGTGCATGGTAGGGCTAACGGCAAGGCACGGAAGGCTGCACGCTTGTACCAAGAAGCACACTCTGCCCGAAAGCATCCAGAGAGTCAAACGTTCAAGAGCGCGTCAAAGCGTGCGAAAAAACTGGGAGCTTGGCATTAGCTGCGGGAGGGAGTAGGCCTGCACGAATTACACCTGTGCTTGAAGATGTGGTGCTGGAAACAGTCGAACACTCTCTAGGAATCCCGACAGGTTCACTTGCCACACAAACTTCTGAAATTGTTGGAATGAGCCACATTAGTGCTTGGAGTATGAAAATGAAATGGTCGTTGGCATTGATGGCCGGGAGGTCCCAATCGGGGAAGATGGGCCGTCGAGCTACAAGTCTTATTTCAGGTGATGCCACATTGTACTTCTTGCGCGCGTGTGATAATGAGATGACGATAAGGACAACACAACACCCAGTCCAACCCGGCCGGAAATCGAAGCCAGGCCCGCTGCATGGTTGGCAAACACGTTGCAACTCAGCTAAGCAGGCGGACTGCTTGGACAATAATACGTCGCAATTCAATATACCCGTACCACGTCCAATGAGATCAGTTTCTTTCGTTATAGAGTAATGTTCTTCCAGTGTATACAACAAGTTGTAGGCAGCCCTAGGTTTTCGAATAACATCTTATTTATAGATGAAGCAGTTCAATTGTGATTATGTTTTTAACTGTCACAGTTGTCACTTTTAGAGTCAGTAACCAACCTACATGCTCTGTACGAGTCTCCACGTCAGCAATGTTTCTTATGAAATACACTCCTGGAAATGGAAAAAAGAACACATTGACACCGGTGTGTCAGACCCACCATACTTGCTCCGGACACTGCGAGAGGGCTGTACAAGCAATGATCACACGCACGGCACAGCGGACACACCAGGACCCGCGGTGTTGGCCGTCGAATGGCGCTAGCTGCGCAGCATTTGTGCACCGCCGCCGTCAGTGTCAGCCAGTTTGCCGTGGCATACGGAGCTCCATCGCAGTCTTTAACACTGGTAGCATGCCACGACAGCGTGGACGTGAACCGTATGTGCAGTTGACGGACTTTGAGCGAGGGCGTATAGTGGGCATGCGGGAGGCCGGGTGGACGTACCGCCGAATTGCTCAACACGTGGGGCGTGAGGTCTCCACAGTACATCGATGTTGTCGCCAGTGGTCGGCGGAAGGTGCACGTGCCCGTCGACCTGGGACCGGACCGCAGCGACGCACGGATGCACGCCAAGACCGTAGGATCCTACGCAGTGCCGTAGGGGACCGCACCGCCACTTCCCAGCAAATTAGGGACACTGTTGCTCCTGGGGTATCGGCGAGGACCATTCGCAACCGTCTCCATGAAGCTGGGCTACGGTCCCGCACACCGTTAGGCCGTCTTCCGCTCACGCCCCAACATCGTGCAGCCCGCCTCCAGTGGTGTCGCGACAGGCGTGAATGGAGGGACGAATGGAGACGTGTCGTCTTCAGCGATGAGAGTCGCTTCTGCCTTGGTGCCAATGATGGTCGTATGCGTGTTTGGCGCCGTGCAGGTGAGCGCCACAATCAGGACTGCATACGACCGAGGCACACAGGGCCAACACCCGGCATCATGGTGTGGGGAGCGATCTCCTACACTGGCCGTACACCACTGGTGATCGTCGAGGGGACACTGAATAGTGCACGGTACATCCAAACCGTCATCGAACCCATCGTTCTACCATTCCTAGACCGGCAAGGGAACTTGCTGTTCCAACAGGACAATGCACGTCTGCATGTATCCCGTGCCACCCAACGTGCTCTAGACGGTGTAAGTCAACTACCCTGGCCAGCAAGATCTCCGGATCTGTCCCCCATTGAGCATGTTTGGGACTGGATGAAGCGTCGTCTCACGCGGTCTGCACGTCCAGCACGAACGCTGGTCCAACTGAGGCGCCAGGTGGAAATGGCATGGCAAGCCGTTCCACAGGACTACATCCAGCATCTCTACGATCGTCTCCATGGGAGAATAGCAGCCTGCATTGCTGCAAAAGGTGGATATACACTGTACTAGTGCCGACATTGTGCATGCTCTGTTGCCTGTATCTATGTGCCTGTGGTTCTGTCGGTGTGATCATGTGATGTATCTGACCCCAGGAATGTGTCAATAAAGTTTCCCCTTCCTGGGACAATGAATTCACGGTGTTCTTATTTCAATTTCCAGGAGTGTATGTATTTTAGGGGCACTAGGTGACAGTCTGATTGGGTATACATGTTACCAAACAAACTCAATGGACGGAATTGCCTTCGGTTTCTGCGGCATCGTCTTGCAGGATTGCTTGAGGATGTTACCTTAGATCAACACCAGAGTGTGGTACATGTGTGATGGAACATCAGCACATTTTGCCATTATGGCGAGACGACTTCTTACAAGCCGATATGGCCAAAGATGGAATGGGCGAGGAGGACTTGTACAGTGATCTCCAAGGTCACCTAATCTGAACCCCATGGATTTCTGTCTATAGGGTCACCTTAAAGGTGTATTGCCCGCCACTACAGTTAACAAAGTTAAAGAATCGAAGCAAAAACCTGTCAATGCTTGTCAAGAATTTCGAAATGATCCAGGGATGTAAGAAAGGATTCGAAATTGTCTGCAGCGACGGGTAGAGGCCTGTATCTGGATACAAGGACGATACTTTGGACACGTCCTTTAGCTACAAGTACAGTCACGTAACTGTTGTCACGATCATTCAAAACACCTGCACGTCTACCATAGTATCTCAAACTACTTTTCTTAATGTTGTTAATTATTGTTACATTTTCCTATCTAGGATGACGTTTATACAGATTTAAGTCAGTGGTGGCCAGGAACCACAAAGTCGCCGGTTCGTTTGCGGACCTATGTCTACTGAAACAGTTTTGCTTCTAGTATCGAGTACTTTCAACTCCATGCGTTTACCCAACGATACAGCTTGTAGATATAATGCAATCACTGAAACCTGTTCTGTGAAAGATCTTCTACCTCCACCTAAAGTTTCGTGTGCATCATTTGGAACGCATTTCCGACCATACGTCCATATGACCTCTTCTCCTTTACCTCCCAGGCAGCGTTTCATGTAGTTTGTCCCCATTTATTACCGTCACCCTGTGCAGAGCGCTTTAAGATGTCAAGTGGCGCGGCATGGCGTGTGTTTGTAGCTGCAACGGTGCGTCTGTCTCACGAAGATCAAATCATGTCACCGTCTTCTCTGATCAGGACGGTCTGACTAGGTGTTTTCTTCGGCATCACAAACATTGTTTGTGTGGTGTCACAGCCAGACACCACACTTGCTAGGTGGTAGCTTAAATCGGCCGCGGTCCATTAGTACAGGTCGGACCCGCGTGTCGCCACTGTCAGTGATCGCAGACCGAGCGCCACCACATGGCAGGTCTCGAGAGACGGACTAGCACTCGCCCCAGTTGTACGGACGACTTAGCTAACGATGCACACTGACGAAGCCTCGCTCATTTGCAGAGCAGATAGTTAGGATAGCCTTCAGCTAAGTCAATGGCTACGACCTAGCAAGGCGCCATAGCAATTGATAGTTATCGTATGAAGCATGTCTCATCAAGACCGATGTATACAAATGATGGATTAAAGCTAAGTATTCCAGAAGCTACCTACTTTTCTTTATAGAATTCATTACGTATCCTGTTTCAGACCTATCTCTAGCCTGCGTGAGTTTAACGCGTGCATTCGGCCTCCTCTAGCAATATAACAGTTTGGATACAGTATTACATTCTTTAGTAATTATTCTGGTTTGAACACAATTTGTATTTAATAGGACGTAGTTACACCAACGAACTTCATAGAATGTAACAGGACGGCCGGAGTGGCCAAGCGGTTCTAGGCGCTTCAGTCTGGAACCGCGCCACCGCTACAGTCGCAGGTTCGAATCCTGCCTCCGGCATGGATGTGAGTGATGTCCTTAGGTTAGTTAGGTTTAAGTAGTTCTAAGTTCTAGGGGACTGATGACCTCAGATGTTAAGTCCCATAGTGCTCAGAGCCATTTGAACCACTTTTAGAATGTAACAAAACACTGCCATATGATGTGTAGAAACTATCTTAAATTTTTTTGCATGTATGTTGTATGGGGTAGTCCCTGTTTTTCATTTTCATGACAGTAAATGTTATTTTTTACTAATGTGTAATATTTTTTCCATATTTTCCGTCCCGATAAATCCTCTCTACAAGCAAAAATTTCGCTCTAAGTATCCTAGGTTCATATGTAAACAAGGACCTAGTTAACGTTCGTAGGACACAGGGCACATGTGTGTCACCACACCGATTTTCAAAACTGGTCAACTTAAAAACTTATTGGTGGTAAAAGTGCAATAGTTATTATAATAGGAGTCAGTTTTTGATGTTTTATCTGTCAAATACCTTCAAAACGAATTTTAACCATGAATGTTTGATAATATCTTGCATCCTTTTACTATGATTCGTATTTTCAAACAATAAATAAACGTTCATTGTAATCCAAAATGTGTGTGTGAAATCTTATTGGACTTAACTGCTAAGGTCATCAGTCCATAAGCTTACACACTACTTAACCTAAATTATCCTAAGGACAAACACACACACACATGCCCGAGGGAGGACTCGAACCTCCGCCGGGACCAGGCGCAGAGTCCATGACTGCAGCGCCTTAGACCGCTTTTCTTTTTTTTTTTAATATCTCATTTTGTTCGTTTTCGTTCGTTTCATCTGCTCGGTGCGGACGTCGCAAGACACCTGTTTCAGTTCGTCGTTGATCCATTGACTCAGTTTCTTTTTATTACAGAGGGCAAGCTAATGCTCTGACCGAACACCCTGAGTTACCGTGCCGGTAGACCGCTCTGCTAATCCCGGATGACCATTGTAATCATTAAACCTTTACAACTAAGGCAGCTCATAGAAAAAAGTGAAACTTTCTTAATACAAGACAGTAAACTATTTATTTTATTCCTGAATAATATGAGGTATGAACACATACATTTTAAATCTGATTGATTTCAGTCATACTTCACACTATCTATATTTATTTTTGCGAAATCGCGGCCTAACAGTTCGACAGAGCAATCTTCATGATTGCAGTGATAATATTTCGTACACTGTCCGTTTTCCCCGCATTTGCAGTCAGGAAAACTCCCTGTGTAGAATAGGCCCTCGGCGTCATCGTCATCATCGGTGTCTGAATCACCGCTCTCATCAAGTCGGACATCGGAATCTGAGTCACTAGACTAGAGAAGAAATTTATACTTTCAGAAGATACCACAATTCTATTTTGCAAATAAGGAAAGACAGAACACACATAGAAACTACGAACATTTTTCTCAAGGACCTATTTTGGAAACTGCACAGAGCTGAACCACCAGAGCTTCCCAGAAAGTAGGTCTACGTTTCTCGCGGTTCCAACAGATTTCAGGCCATACACTTCTCAGATACGAGTGCAGAATGTGGCTGCCATAAGAGACAGCTATCCCTCCAGGGTCGTCCGCCGTGTCGCAATAGTAGCGCCGAAAATGATTGCTGGTGACTGTAGGTGTGTGATAAAGTTCGCCGTTCAGAAAGTTAGCTCTGTATACACAGTAAGGAATGGAAGTCACGAGCAGGCAGATGATGTATTCCACATTGAATTTTCACTGCGTAGCGAAGTTTGCGCTGTTATGAAATTTCATGGAAGAGTACAACTATGTGCCTGCCTGGGACTCGAAGCCAGAACCTCTGCTTTCTCAGCAAATGCTTTTACCAAGTGAGTTATTCAACATAATTTTAGTCAACGATACGGGGGTACTGAGAATACTTCAACGGTACTGGAAGTAGCCACTGAGAACGAAAACTGTACGGTAGGAGCACTGACCGCGATAGGCTCTGAGCACTATGGGACTCAACTTCTGAGGTCATTAGTCCGCTAGAACTTAGAACTAGTTAAACCTAACTAACCTAAGGACATCACACACATCCATGCCCCAGGCAGGATTCGAACCTGCGACCGTTGCGGTCTCGCGGTTCCAGACTGCAGCACCTAGAACCGCACGGCCAGAAACATTATCGCTCAGGGATATATTTTTAATGTGAAAGGAGGTTTCAGTACAGAGAACACTCTGCTACAGAATGCAAGATTCATTTTGGAAACTGAAATAGGGTGCTTACCAGTTGCTAATGCCATAGTGATTATGCGAGATAGCAAATACAACTTACAGAGAGCAAAATTTAAACTGCAAACAATATACCAGGACTTCCATTTCTGTAGAAGACTAAGTTCGTGGATGGCACTGCAAAAAGACCCATCATAAATAGGATCGCCTCAGGCAATTCAGCCATAAAGAAAAGTGTACAGTTTTAGTACCAAGTTAATTGACGTAGGTAACTGGATACACCTAGACAGTCAGAAAATGTAAGACAAATCATCCACTCCATATTCTCGCACTGAATTAGTCCGCACCTGCTGACAGGTAAACAAATGAACAGATTTACAAGGAATGCTGTTGTTGCGCCTTCCCGGGCAATTTGTGTCAGTGATGTCACAGAACTGCACGGAAGTGCTGACGTTTACTACGCCACAAAAAGGGTACTGAGCACTTGTAGTGCCACTTAAAAACTTGAATATTTCTTATAGTATTTGTACAGTTTTCTTCTGCAACCTCACAGATACTTATGAATAACCCCACATATACACTGAAGTGACAAAAGTCATGGGATACGTCCTAATATTGTGTCGGACCTTCTTTTGTACAGATTAGTGCAGCAATTCGACGTGGCATAGACGCAACACGTCTTTGGAAGTCCCCTGCAGAAATATTGAGCCATTCTGGTTCTATAACCGTCCATAATTGCGACAGTGTAGCCGGTGCACGATTTTGTGCACGAACTGGCCTCTCGATTATGTCCCATGAATGTTCGACTGCATTCATGTGGGGCGACCTTGGTGGCCAAATCATTCGCTCGAATTGTCCACAACGTTCTTCAAACCAACCGCAATTAAGACCCGGTGACATGGCGTATTGTCATCCATAAAAATTCCATTGCTATTTGGGTACATGACGTCCATGAATGACAGAAAAAGGTCTACAAATAGCCGAACATGGTCAGAGGACTCACTCCATTCCATGCAAACACATAATCATGAAGCCACCACCACCTTGCACAGTGCCTTGTTGACAACTCGGGTCCATGGCTTTGTGGTGTCTGCTCCACAATCGAACCCTACCACACCTCTTAGCAACTGACATCGAGGCTCATCTGACCAGGCCATGGTTCTCCAGTCATCTATGGTTTAACCGATATGGTAACGAGCCCAGGAGAGGCGCTGCAGATGATGTCATGCCGTCAGCAGACTTGTCTGCTACCATAGCCAATTAACGCGAAATTCCGACGCAATGTTTTAATGGACACCTTCGTCCTATGTTCCACACTGATTTCTGCGTTATTTCACGCAGTGTTGCTTGTCTGTTAGCACTGACAACGCAATCGCCACTGTTCTCGGTCGTTAAGTGAAGGCCGTCCGCCACTGTATTCTTCGTGAAGAGAGGTAACGCCTTAGATTTGGTATTATACGGAATTCCCTAACGATTCCAAAAAAAAAAAAAAAATAAAATAAAATAAAAAAAATAAAAAGTGAAAAATAAATAAATAAAGTAAAATAAAATAAAAGTCCATGCGTCAAGGTACAACTATCATTCCGTTTTCAGCGTCTATTATTTCACTTCTTGCGGCCATAATTGCGTCGAAAACCTTTTCACATGAATCACCTGAGCACAAATTACAGCTCCGCCAATACTCTGCCCTTTTGTACCTTCTGTGCACGATACTACCACCATCTGTATGTGTGCATATCGCTATCGCATGACTTTTGTCACCTCAGTGTCCATAAATAGCTGATGAAATATCTGTACACAGTTAGAACCCCAGAAGGAATACCAGAAGAGTGAACAACGCGAGACGTAAGATAAAAGCTTTGCAAAGTTATGGCGATCCTGCCACTTATTTATGTTAGTGAAAATTGTATGATAACGAAAAAAGACGCAACAGGAACCCAGCCTTAAGAGAATAATTTTTTAAGTCGGAGGACTTACGTTAAGTGATAAGCTGCGAAACAAAAGCATATAAGAAATTTTTTAAGTCACCTTGAATAACAAATTAGGGAGGAATTAGGTGGAAAAGTAAGTCAAGGTTTCGAGTTCGAGACGCTGTTAAGTACACAGTTTTTAATCTCCAGGAGATTTCAGTCTGTTGATGTGTTTCTGTTAATTGTTCTCCCTTTGCTAGTTATTGTTTTCCAGCGTCGAATGTCAAATTATGTGATACTAAATGTCTGTGATTGTCCACTCCTTTGTTGTACACTTTTTTTAGGTATCGTTTCTGTGGATAAGCCCAACTAAGTTTCAGTCAAAATCTTAAAGCTATTTCTACCACTTACGAACATTCCCCGTATCCACTCCTTGGAGTTTCTCCAAACCTCCCTTCCCGCTCCCTAATCCACTTCGCCATTAGTCGGTATGGTCCCTTTTAATTCACAAACTGTACCTGTTTCTGTGACGCTATAGATATACATCTTGGTATGGATGCTTGTAAGTTTATGTGACTTAATCTTATTTGAACATAATTTCATGTCATTTAGTATATATTTACATGTTTTGTTATTTCTCTCTTGTGACTGGAATCACACAACCTTTATTACATTTACATATTACTTATTGGTCTTTTGTGCAAGAATTAAGCAAATTTTGACGTGATATGTTGGTCACATTGGAACGGTAATCTTTTTTTTCTTTCTTATCATTCCATACCATCTGTATTCTTTACCTCTATATCAGATATTTGTTTGCTACTTTAAAACAGTCTTATTTAATGTTTGAACCTACTTTGGTCAACAAATCTTGTTGTAACTACACATGTTTTGTTCACAAAAAATGGCTACTACGATTTTTATTGTTATTTACTGTCCAAAGAGAGAGTTTTTCAGTGTGTTAAAAATCGATATCATCCTTGACATGATTATTGTTTCCGAATAAAGCATCAGCATTTTTCTGTTCGAAGACAACGTATAAACAAAAATGATGTTGTGGTATATCCAGAATTGTTTTGTTTCATGTTTAAACAAGACGCCTTACTGTGTGTCCAGTTGCACAAGCAAAACCCCA
The DNA here is from genome assembly GCF_023898315.1 of Schistocerca nitens. NCBI lineage: Eukaryota > Metazoa > Arthropoda > Insecta > Orthoptera > Acrididae > Schistocerca > Schistocerca nitens. The sequence goes on along the minus strand of NC_064621.1, from coordinate 153,261,903 downwards.
CGTCAGTTGGGAACGTTAATAAAATGTTCTATGTCTAGCTCCACTCTGAAGTCACTCGGTCCTCTAACATTACGTCTCTATAGATTCGAAGTAACTCCAACAGTTTTTAGCTACTGACTAGGTCTGTATTTGAAATGTTTGAGGTTCCCAAAGCCTTAATACAACTAATTTTAGAGAGTTTAACGAATTCGCTCACCATCTGTTCCTCTTCCCCTTCATTGATGAGGTCCACTTTCTTCTCATTCTTTCCTGGTTTGAAGGACGCATCTGAAACAGAAAAGAAAAAAAAATAAAGTCACACAATTTAGAAAATATGAAGTAGCGTTACAACATAGTAATTAATTTTGGACAAAGCAACTAAGGCGACAGAAAATTAAGTAAGTAATGGAACTACATTTTCCTTGTGGCACATGAGTCTCAGCTTTATCATCGATAAGGATAGAAGCTGAGGCAATAGATTGAAATTTGTGGTATGACTAGACCTTGAACACCTGCTTACTAGGTAGATGTGCTAAGCACCACCCCAGTGTAGCACTGCAGCCACCTCAGCTGCATGGAAAATTGTAGTCCAATGCCCTCTTATGTCTCCAATAAAATTTGGGTCATCAGATCGATAGATTATATACACATACGGTACACGTAGGATTTTCCAATTACATACGAAGCTGGTGCACTTTTCCAATGTCAGACAGCTTCGGCAGTACCGACGATTTAAGAAGTGGTAAATGGGATGAAGGTCTGAATTGAAGTGTATTAGGGATGGGACTGGATGAGGATAGCTACAGTGCTACGGTCATGTTGTAGTTAGCACATCTGTTTAGTATGCAGGAGATCTGGGTTCAAGTCCTGTCTAAGGCACAATTTTTAATTCATTGCTTCAGCTTCTATCCTTATCTTAAATAAGTAATGTCTGATTTCCTTAAGTGTTTGTGTAATTCAGGGGATAAATCAGAAACACAGATAGTGACATTCCAAAAGTAATGTCAGGGGACCTATGAAGACAGAAAAAGGGAAAAGGCGGGTGTTCGAGCAGAAATGATTTAAGTTGGAGTAAAATTTATGTAAAATCAGCTTGTGAAATTATTTAAAGAATAAATGCAAAAAAAGTTACTTGAGTTTGGATCATATTGTAATTATTTTGCTTCACATTAGATAAAAAATATTGGAAAGTACAGACCTCCCAGCCTCGTATACGAAATGTATAAGATATTGAAAACATTGGGTTTCCAGGGGACGTTTTGATTCAACACGATAACGCTCTGCCTCACACTAGTTTGAGGGCCTCTGAACGAATCATTAAACAGAGACGGACAGTGTTATCCCATCCACATTGCAGCTCGGTCTTAGCCCCTTCCAACTTGTACTTATTTGGGCCAGTAAAGTAGTAGTTTCGTGACCACAGCAAGATCTGATACCGACAGGACATTCACACCGTTGTGTCTTGCTGGTGTAAGGACGTAGAAGTGGACAGAAATTAGGCGGAAAAATAGGATACGTGGTCAAAATATCATTCTTTCATGCACAATTTTCATTGCGTGGAATAAATAATTTTAGAAGAAAAAACATTCGATGCATTACTTTCGGGACCTCCATCATAGTCTTATATTTTCAAATGTGCTTTAAAATTTGCTGTATTACGTTATCCCAGACTTATGATCAACATGCAGATACATGTACAGGGTCAATTTTTCCACCGTGTACAAACTCTAGGAGGAGGAGGAGATTCCTGTTTAACGTCCCGTCGACAACGAGGTCATTAGAGACGGAGCACAAGCTCGAATTAGAGAAGGATGGGGAGGGATATCGGCCGTGCCCTTTCTAAGGAACCATCCCGGCATTTGCCTGAAGCGATTTAGGGAAATCACGGAAAACCTAAATCAGGATGGCCGGACGCGGGATTGAACCGTCGTCCTCCCGAATGCGAGTCCAGTGTGCTAACCACTGCGCTACCTCGCTCGGTCAAACTCTAGGGATTGGTCGATGATAGGGTACGGAAAAAAGGTGTAATGAATAAATTTACGTCCGAAAATGCATAGTTTCGATGCTAGAGACCATTTATACAATTATACTTTGTTGCAGAGGCTGCGGTCTAATACTCTCTGCAAAATGTTCTAATGTGTGTGAAATCTTATGGGACTTAACTGCTAAGCTCTTCAGTCCCTAATCTTACACACTACTTAACCTAAATTATCTTAAGGACAAACACACACACCCACGCCCGAGGGAGGACTCGAACCTCCCCCGGGACCAGCCGCACAGTCCATGACTGCAGCGCCTGAGACCGCTCGGCTAATCCCGCGCGGCTACTCTCTGCACCATGCAGCCACAGTTACAGTATGCGGTGTCCTCCTAGAGGGTGGTAGTGCTCCTCATACCTCATGCCATAGCGCCCCCTTCTGGCATAGTCATTGGTAATGTTGTGTCCGATTCACTTCTCTTGCTAACTTACCTTGTAGTGGATGTGATAAAGCGATGTACACGATGGTTTCGGATTCGAACCGAGAGCTTGCCGACATGGTGTTTACTTACGGAATGGCTAATGGCAACGGGCGGCGGGCAGCAAGATTGTCGCAGGAGACCTATCCTCGCCGACAACAATCACAGAATTCAAGTTTTGCAACAGTGTTTCGCTGTTTGTCTGAGACAGGGTCCTTTTAGGAAGCGGCAAGTCATGAAGAACGTACCCGAAATATTCGGACACTAGACTTGAAGGAAACTGTGATTAATACTGGGGAAGGCGACCGCCATGTCAGTACCAGGCAGCTGACCAACCAGTACAGGGCAAGCCAGATGACCGTATGGAACTTGCTCCGTTACAATTGCTACTACCCTCATCACTCACAGCGTGTGCAGGGCTTACTACCGGCAGACTTTCCACACCAGGAGCAGTTTTGTCACTGGTTTCTTCTACAGGCAACCGCGATTCTGGGATTTGTGTCATCCTTCCTGTTCACAAATGAGGCCATCTTTCCGCGGAGTGGTACGTTCAGCTTTCATAACAGTCATCTGTGGGCTAGTAGCTAGTATGCAGAACCCCCATGGTATGATAACAGTGAATCATCGGTGCAGGCGGAACGTGTGGCCCAGGATTACTGGCGGCCGTATTTTCCGATCAGTTCCACGTCGCCTCACAGGCCGGAACTATCGGCGTTTCTTGCCTCCCCTGCTGGAAGAAGTGCCAGTGATGATTCGAAGGGTTATGTGGCTGCTGCATGATGGCGCTCCAGCCCACTTCGCCGTTAACGTCCGGACGCATCTCAATCGTGCCTTCTCTGTTCGTTGGATCGGACAAGGGGGTCCAGTTGCATGGCCTGCTCGTTGACCGGATTTCAACCCCCCCCCCCTTCCCCCCTCCGCCACCTCCAGAGGTTTCAGTCATCTTTCGGGCATGGGTGTGGTGTTCTTAGCGTAAGCTAGTTTAAGTAGTGTGTAAGTCTAGGGATCGATGACAGCAGGAGTTTGGTCTCTTATGAATTCACACACATTTGAGCATTTTTGAACATTTCAACCCGTAATGATTTCCGGTTATGGCGCCATCTCAAAAGTATCGTGTACGCAGAGCCCATTACAAATGTAGGACACTGGAGCAGCTTATTCATGCTGCCTTCAACAATGTTCGGATGCAGCCTGGCTGATGTGAACATGCGAGACAGAACATGATACGGCGCGTTCACGCACGCGTCGAGGCACATGCTATCAGTTTCAACACACACTGTAACTGTGGCTACATGGTACAGCGCGTATTAGACCGCAGTCTCTGTAATAGTGGATGACTGAATAAATGGTCTTTAGCATGGAAACCATGAATTTCCGGACATACGATCATTAGACCTTTTTTGTTCCGTATCCTCTGATCGATCAATCCTTAGAATTTTTACACGGTGGAAAAAATCACCCTGTATGTTCTAACCCGAATGCTTAGTCGATGCAACCACTTCCTTGTGTCACTGTCTGTTCGTTTCAGTTCCATGTAATTTCCACATCCTGTCCTGTTCTCGAAGTCTTCCAAGTACTTCTTTCTAGACCGTCCTTTTACATTCTTTCACAGTACTTTTCCTTTAAGAATATTAATGAAGAATTTGTTGCGTCTGATGATGACATGTCCAGCAGATTTTATTTTTATATTTCCAATTCCATTTAATAATCTTGTCTCTTCGTTCACCTCTCTTAAAAGTTCCCAATTGGTTTTTCTTTCCGTCGAGCTCGTTCTTGTCATTTCCCTCCATGTCCATATTTCAGCAGCTTCAAGTCGATTCCTTTCCAATTTACCGGGAGCCCAACTTTCACTTCCATAGAACAGTTTGCTCCACGCAATTAATTTAGGCTTTTGTGATATCTATAATTGCATGTTTGCTGGTTAAAATGTTTTTTGGCAGTGAAATCCTTCGCTTCCGTCAAGCATCTATGGTGCTTTTTGATTTACTACCGAGGTAACAAAACTGTTTCCCTGTTTCCCTTGATCAGTTCTGACGTTATCAGTTTTCATATTAGTTTTAGTTTCTCCTTTATTTTCCCGTACTGCCATTACTTTTGTTACCCGTTCGCTCACTTTTAATTTCCAAAGTTCTCTATCGGAGTCTGCAACTATCACGATGTCATCAACACATCTAACACGACATATCTTTTTTACCGTTGGCTTTTATTCCTTCATGATCTGAACACCTTCCTCAGTTAGCGGAATATATACAAATATACCCGAAAGAAAATAGTTAAAAGTAAAAATTTATGAGTTTTTGTAATTCGAACAGTTGAAGACCAGGAACAGATAGACAGATAGCAAATGAAAAAAAGTAAGAGGAGTAAAAATAACCTTGAGCTCTTTTGGTGAACTAAACGGGGATTTCAAAATTAGACTCCGCATGCGTCCGAAACGGAAACCTTAGTATTACTTTTTATTGCAGTTCTAAATTTTGTCAGCCAGTAGCGGTCTTAAAACGAGAAAGACATTCCACAAATTGAGCATTCCACAGTGTGCAGTGAACAGAGACGGATGTGGGAAGTTACTAGGAGAGTTCTATTCGCGAGTTTGACGTTGGGTGAAGGACTGTCGGTAAATCTTTGTATGAACTCTACTTTCTGTTTTTTCCTGTCGTGTGCCGGCCGGTGTGGCCGTGCGGTTGTTGGCGCTTCAGTCTGGAACCGCGTGACCGCTACGGTCGCAGGTTCGAATCCTTCCTCGGGCATGGATGTGTGCGATGTCCTTAGGTTAGTTAGGTTTAAGTAGTTCTCAGTTCTAGGGGACTGATGACCACAGATGTTAAGTCCCATAGTGCTCAGAGCCATTTGAACCATTTCCTGTCGTGGACATTTCGCGAAACATATATGGAAGGAATTAACATGTTGTCCGAACCTTCTTGGAACATACACTCCTGGAATTTCAAACCTCATCTCCTCCGTGATGCAAAGCACCTCTCTTGTACCGTCTGCGAATGGAGTTTGTTGAGCTTCTCCATAACCCTCTCGCACTGGCTAAACGATCCGTTACGAAACGCGGTGGTTTTATTAGGGTGTTCTCTATATCTCCTCATAGTCCAACATAGTAAGATACTGAAATTGATGAGGAGCACTAAATAATCGCTTGCGCAAGTATTTTTAAGTTAATTACATTTAGTTAAGATTCCCCCAATGAACCAGTCTTGTATCTGCTTTACCTACACTGTGTTTTAAGTGGTCATTCAAGTTAAGGACAATTAATTCTATGTATTTTACGATAGTTACCGCTTCTAGTGTTTTGCCGCCAACAGCGTAATCGATTTCCTCGTCTATTTACACTAAGATGACAAAGTCACGGGACAGCGACACGCACATATACACACGGCGGTAGTATCGCGCACACACGAAGTATAAGAGGCCAGTGCATTGGCGGAGCTGTCATTTGTACTCAGGTGATTCTTGTGAAAAGATTTCCTACTTTTACATGGCCTCACGACAGGAATTACCAGACTTTGGGCCGGCCGAAGTGGCCGCGCGGTTCTGGCGCTGCAGTCTGGAACCGCGAGACCGCTACGGTCGCAGGTTCGAATCCTGCCTCGGGCATGGATGTGTGTGATGTCCTTAGGTTAGTTAGGTTTAACTAGTTCTAAGTTCTAGGGGACTAATGAGCTCAGCAGTTGAGTCCCATAGTGCTCAGAGCCATTTGAACCAACCAGACTTTGGACGTGGAATAGTAGTTTGATCTCGACGCATAGGACAATCCATTTTGGAAATCGTTAGGGAATTCAATATTCCACAGTGTCAGGAGTGGCCATGGCCTTCACTTAACGACGGAGAGCAGCGGCGTTTGCATACAGCTGTCAGTGCTAACAGACAAGCAACACCGCCTGAAATAACCGCATAAATCAATCTGTGACAATAGACGAACATATCCGTTAGGACAGTGTGGATAAATTTGGCATTAATGGGCCGTGGCAGCAAAAGACAGATGCGAGCGCCTTTGCTAAGAGCACGATAACGCCTGCTGCATCTCTCCTAGGCACGTGACTGTATCGATTGGATCTTGCACTACTGGTAAACCTTGGTCTGGTCAGATGAGCCCCGATTTCCGTTGGTAAGAGCTGACAGCAGGATTTGAGTGTGGCACAGACCCCACGAAGCCATGGAACCAGATTGTCAACAAGGCACTGTGCAAGCTGGCGGTGGCTCCATGATGGTGTGAGCTGTGTTTACACGCAATTGACTGGGTCCTCTGGATGTTCGGCTACCTGTAGACCATTTTCAGCAATTCTTGGGCATCTACATCTACATGTACATTTATACTCCGCAAGCCACCCAACGGTGTGTGGCGGAGGGCACTTTACGTGCCACTGTCATTACCTCCCTTTCCTGTTCCAGTCGCGTATGGTTCGCGGGAATAACGACTGCCGGAAAGCCTCCGTGCGCGCTCGAATCTCTCTAATTTTACATTCGTGATCTCCACGGGAGTTATAAGTAGGGGGAAGCAATATATTCGATACCTCATCCAGAAACGCACCCTCTCGAAACCTGGACAGCAAGCTACACCGCGATGCAGAGCGCCTCTCTTGCAGATTCTGCCACTTGAGTTTGCTAAACATCTTCGTAACGCTATCACGCTTACCAAATAACCCTGTGACGAAACGCGCCGCTCTTCTTTGGATCTTCTGTATCTCGTCCGTCAACACGACCTGGTACAGATCTCACACTGATGAGCAATACTCAAGTATAGGTCGAACAAGTGTTTTGTAAGCCACCTCCTTTGTTGATGGACTACATTTCCTAAGGAGTCTCCCAATGAATCTCAAACTGGTACCCGCCTTACCAACAATTAATTTTATACGATCATTCCACTTCAAATCCTTCCGCACGCACACTCCCATACAGAAGTAACTGCTACCAGTGTTTGTTCCGCTATCATATAATCATACAATAAAGGATCCTTCTTTCTATGTATTCGCAATAGATTACATTTGTCTATGTTAAGGGTCAATTGCCACTCCCTGCACCAAGTGCCTATCCGATGGAGATCTTCCTGCATTTCGCTGCAATTTTCTAATGCTGCAACTTCTCTGTTACTACAGCATCATCCGCGAAAAGCCGCATGGAACTTCATGTGCCAAACAACAAAAAATGGTTCAAATGGGTCTGAGCACTATGGCACTTAACTTCTGAGGTCATCAGTCCCCTAGAACTTAGAACTACTTGAACCTAACTAACCTAAGGACATCACACACATCCATGCCCGAGGCAGGATTCGAACCCGCAACTGTAGCGGTCGCGCGGTTCCACACTGAAGCGCCTAGAACCGCTCGGCCACACCGGCCCCAAACAACAATGGAATTTCTATGGATGACAATGTGCCCTGTCACTGAGTCACAATTGTTGGCGATTGGTTTAAAACTTTCCTTACATTTAGAGCAAATAGTGTGGACATCCAGTTCACCCGACATGAATCCCTTGGAACATTTATGGGACATAATTGAGAGCTCAGTTCGTACACAAAGTCCTACACAGCATGGCTCAATATTTCTACGTGGGACTTGCAGTGACAACGCCACGTTGAGTTGCCCCACTACGCCGGGCAAAAGGAGATTCGACACGGCATTAGGAGGTATCCCACGGCTCTTGTCACCTCAGTGTATACATCTGCCGGCAGGGGTGGTCGAGCGGTTCTAGGCGCTACAGTCTGGAACCGCGCGACCGCTACGGTCGCGGGTTCGAATCCTGCCTCGGGCATGGGTGTGCGTGATGTCCTTAGGTTAGTTAGGTTTAAGTAGTTCTAAGTTCTAGGGGACTGATGACCTCAGAAGTTAAGTCCCATAGTGCTCAGAGCCATTTTTGTAAACATCTATACAACGTCCAAGGGCAACTGCTAGTGCCTGCACCATTTGCTGATTCTCTGCGAATCTTTCTGATTTGTGCTAGCCTTCTGGCACTGGTATCTTCAGCATCATCCGCGAGTATCCTCGCGGGTCTACCATCTTTATCCACAAGGTCATTGATACTTTGTGTACCAGGATGAATAGTAAGTATTCACGGACATAACAGGAACGCTCATTTGAAGCAAAAATTAATATGGACATATGGTCCACTTTGTAATAGTTTTCTGATATTGAGCACATTTAATTTGTTTCTGGCCTACTGGCGCGTACATATGAGTTTTATCCACCCAACCATTTTGACGTTTTGTTCTATCTGAACCTACGTCGTTGCTTTCAACCTCTTTACAAGAGATGTCCTTCAGCCATTAAACTAGTCCGCTGAACGCACAGTTGTCCGTGGTGTGTTTTCGCTGGTCAAATGACGATCCTTACTTGCTTTCATCAACATTATTCACTAACGAAGCACCGTATATATGGAATGGAATCAACAACACACGTAATAATCATCGAAAGTGCCAGGAAAATCTACACGCTACAGCGGAAACCAATTTCCATATTCGTTTTTCGATCAATGTTTCGGATAGCCGCGCGGGATTAGTGGAGCGGTCTAAGGCGCTGCAGTCATGGACTGTGCGGCTGGTCCCGGCGGAGATTCGAGTCCTCCCTCGGGAATGGGTGTGTGTGTGTGTGTGTTTGTGTGTGTGTGTGTGTGTGTGTGTGTGTTTGTCCTTAGGATAATTTAGGTTAAGTAGTGTGTAAGCTTAGGGACTGATGACCTTAGCAGTTAAGTCCCATAAGATTTCACACACATTTGAACTTTTTGTTTTTTTGTTTTGGATACATGCGGAGTCGGCATGATCGATAATGTGTTGATAGGTGCAATCATTTAAGAAAAGCGTGTGAGGGGACAGAATTAATTACATTTTCTGGAAAATTCGTTTGTTGAAAATCTTGAGGATGTTTCTTTGGCTACGCAGACAGGAATGTACTTCTAGCGTGAAGGAGCCCGTCTACATTTTACCAGGCGAATGAGGGAACGTCTCAAATTCAGTTATCCCAATTGCTGTCTTGGTCGTAGCAGTGCAGTTAACTGGCCACTAAGACCGCTAAACCTTACACCATTAGATGTTTGTTTGTGGGACTGCATTAAGTCTGAGGTGTACAAATGAAAGGTGAATATGCGGGATTAACTGCCTGGTAGCATTGAGAACACTGCTCTCCTCATTAAGGGACATTCAGAGGCATTGAGGCAAGCAACACATGTTCTCCCAATAGCGCAAAAATGCGTTAAAGTCAGATTCATTGAGGTTGAAGGTGGTATACTCGAACATTTATTGTGAACTATGTAACAGCTGTAATGTGACGTGTACGATAATGCGTAGAGGGAAATGTGTTAGAAATTCATATTTTGCAATTGATACATTGTAAAAATTATGTTTACTGACTGTTGTACATGCGTACGGGAGTAAAATTGACACTGTACATTAAATGGGTACTATCTCGGAAACAGTGCGGATTAGGGCATATGTTCGTATGAAATTTTCTGTTTCAAATGATCGTTTCTATCACATCCCTGAATATTGACCATGATATTCGGTAAGCTCATACTTTGTTTGCTTGGTATATGCTGGACGTGATGATGCAAAGGACCGCGGCGAAAATTAAATGGTCATGGGTTGAGCACGTAAGCAGGCAAACAGATGGTAGGCTTACCAGGTAAGTTCCTTGCTCGCTTCTAAGACTTAATGAAAGATCGAGTCGACGAGCTAATTGGAAATGAGTGGATGATATTAGAAAACATGCTAAAACAACATGGATGCATGTAGCCGAAGATAACGAGAGAGAAGTCCGGAGGAGTCCTTTATATAGCAGTGGATATCCAATGGCTAATGACGGTGATGATCAGAGTGTGAAAGGCTGAGAAAGGACGTGGATATATACAGCAAACGCAAACTAGGAGGAGTTGCAAAAGTAAAGGACACCCGATCCAACTTCATTCACTATCAGATTTCTCAGGACTTATAAATAAATAACGATAACAAGTATCTCGACTTTGCTGACGATGAATAAAACATTAAGTCTTCAACCGTACAGGTAACCTCGACAGCGATTTAACTTTGTGAAGGTCACGTTTCACAATCACTCCTCTGACATAAGTTATGGTGCTGCAGTTCTGGGAAGCCTTCTGATCAAGGTTACCCGAGAGCAACGTCCACTTTTTGTTGAGCCACCTCGAAATGCTGTCCGGCACTAGGAGGGTAAGCTGCTTACGTTTATAACGTCTATAGTGATATCAAGAAGACAGCGTTATCACAGGCCTTTTTCTAACTCATTTAATAGAGCAGTTTAGTGACCCGTTCTCCAGACCCACTGTTTGTTAATTACTTGCATTTGTCATTTTATGCTCGTTACGACATGACACGCAATCAGTGCGGCACAAAAGTTGTTCGCAGTCGATATGTGCGGACATTAGTGACAGTTAAGCGCTTATCTGTTAATACGCGTTAGTAATCGTTATAGGTACTGACCTGGTAGGATATACACTCCTGGAAATTGAAATAAGAACACCGTGAATTCATTGTCCCAGGAAGGGGAAACTTTATTGACACATTCCTGGGGTCAGATACATCACATGATCACACTGACAGAACCACAGGCACATAGACACAGGCAACAGAGCATGCACAATGTCGGCACTAGTACAGTGTATATCCACCTTTCGCAGCAATGCAGGCTGCTATTCTCCCATGGAGACGATCGTAGAGATGCTGGATGTAGTCCTGTGGAACGGCTTGCCATGCCATTTCCACCTGGCGCCTCAGTTGGACCAGCGTTCGTGCTGGACGTGCAGACCGCGTGAGACGACGCTTCATCCAGTCCCAAACATGCTCAATGGGGGACAGATCCGGAGATCTTGCTGGCCAGGGTAGTTGACTTACACCTTCTAGAGCACGTTGGGTGGCACGGGATACATGCGGACGTGCATTGTCCTGTTGGAACAGCAAGTTCCCTTGCCGGTCTAGGAATGGTAGAACGATTGGTTCGATGACGGTTTGGATGTACCGTGCACTATTCAGTGTCCCCTCGACGATCACCAGTGGTGTACGGCCAGTGTAGGAGATCGCTCCCCACACCATGAGGCCGGATGTTGGCCCTGTGTGCCTCGGTCGTATGCAGTCCTGATTGTGGCGCTCACCTGCACGGCGCCAAACACGCATACGACCATCATTGGCACCAAGGCAGAAGCGACTCTCATCGCTGAAGACGACACGTCTCCATTCGTCCCTCCATTCACGCCTGTCGCGACACCACTGGAGGCGGGCTGCACGATGTTGGGGCGTGAGCGGAAGACGGCCTAACGGTGTGCGGGACCGTAGCCCAGCTTCATGGAGACTGTTGCGAATGGTCCTCGCCGATACCCCAGGAGCAACAGTGTCCCTAATTTGCTGGGAAGTGGCGGTGCGGTCCCCTACGGCACTGCGTAGGATCCTACGGTCTTGGCGTGCATCCGTGCGTCGCTGCGGTCCGGTCCCAGGTCGACGGGCACGTGCACCTTCCGCCGACCACTGGCGACAACATCGATGTACTGTGGAGGCCTCACGCCCCACGTGTTGAGCAATTCGGCGGTATGTCCACCCGGCCTCCCGCATGCCCACTATACGCCCTCGCTCAAAGTCCGTCAACTGCACATACGGTTCACGTCCACGCTGTCGCGGCATGCTACCAGTGTTAAAGACTGCGATGGAGCTCCGTATGCCACGGCAAACTGGCTGACACTGACGGCGGCGGTGCACAAATGCTGCGCAGCTAGCGCCATTCGACGACCAACACCGCGGTTCCTGGTGTGTCCGCTGTGCCGTGCGTGTGATCATTGCTTGTACAGCCCTCTCGCAGTGTCCGGAGCAAGTATGGTGGGTCTGACACACCGGTGTCAATGTGTTCTTTTTTCCATTTCCAGGAGTGTAGGTGTTCCCTACGGCGATATCTGTTCTGAACGTGAAAGTAAAGAGGTACGTTGGCAGGTTTCGCTACTACTCTTGAGTCTAGTTATTCGTATGCCGTTTTCTATGAAGTATCGACCGTAAAAAAAAAAAAAAAAAAAAAAAAAAAGTCAGTAACGCGCTGATTCGCCTTTGGCTATTATGCAAGCAGTTATTCGGCCTGTAATTGATTGATAGAGTTGTTGGGTGTTGTAACACCTACAGCGTCTCTCGGTGTTGAAAAAACAAAAATAGCTCCCATGTCCTTAAAATATCACTTCACAAAATGACCCAAGTCCCTCCACAAGTAGTAATTACGAAAAATAAATAAAAAACAAATAGAGGGAAATATCTAGTATAGAAAGCAAAAGAAAAGAAAAGGAAAATTTAATTATAAATTTTAGAAACATGGGAAGGGGGAAAACAGTAGAAAATATTAAAATATTAGTTATTTCAATACGTAAGAAAATCAATATTATAGTCACAGAACGTAGGTCTGGGACACCAAAGATAGTGTTTATTAAAGTATAAATAGCCATACGTTGTAATTACGATACTCCAGTCTCTAGTCCGTTCTAGTTCGGAAGTTATTTAGGACGTACGGCTTTAGAGAACAACAATTGGAACTTTATTAAACGGGGATCAAGAATAGATCGTGACGAGATTGTTTTTGAGGATTTTCAATTCAAGACTTTAATTTGGACATTTATCAGATTAGATAAACGGGAAGGTGAATAGTAATCTCTTTGGCTTTAATGTCAATTCGTGTGAATATTTAAACGCTTTACTGAATTGAGAATTTTAAACGGAATCGGACTTTGAATTGTGATAGTGGGAAACTTAAACTTCACGCGACTAGTGATCATAGTTAATGACAGTTTGCGGATATTAAATAGAAATAACTTATTTACCGAAAGTGACAGGATATTATCTAACATCTCTGATGCTAGCGGGAATCCTACTTAGACATCTAATTAAAGAACTTCTTTGAATGATGTCGTATGAGTGAACGTATTTATTAATAATTCTTGTCAATAAACTGACGTTGTTAATTTGAAACATAATACAAGTCTTGAACATTAATTTAACTTAGATTAATAAACGTTAAGGTTACGTTATCTATGCCAAGAACAAACTAGCGATTCGTAACTAAAACAATTGAACGAAAGGTTAAAGTATCGTCGTCTGTAAACAATGGTGGTAAAGCTACTAAAGACTTTTTCTCTCAGAGTTGGGAAGACTATACGTGTAGTGACCCACGTTTAACATTGGGTTTTAAAAGTAATCAAACTGATACTTAGCCGGGACAATATTAAATAAAAGTAAAACCCTTCAATGACAGTCAATGTGTAAAAAATAAAATCAAACTTTCACCTATTAGACGAAAAAGCGAAAACAGAAAAAGGGCTGCTACAGTGTCCTCCGGAGGGGTATCGTGCCACATTCTGTCCAGTTGGCGCGTTCGATAGTTAAAATCATGGGTTGGTTGGCGTGTCCTGCCCATAATACTTCAAACATTCTCAATTGGGAAGACATTCGGCAACCTAGGTGGCCGAGGCAGGGTTTGGCAGGCACGAATACAAGCAGTATAAACTCTCGCTGTCTGCGGGCGGGTTTTATCGTGCTCGGTGCCTTGCCTTGAAGGGCAACGAAACGGGGCGTAGAATATCGTCGACATACAGTGGTGCTGTAAGGGCGTCATAGTGACAACCAAAGCGCGTCCTGCTATGAACAGAAGTGGCACCCCTGACCATCACTCCTGTTTGTCGGGCCGTATGGCGGGCCACAGTCGGTTTGGTACCCTCCGCTGTCTGGGCTGTATCCAGACACGTCTTCTGTCTGGAATCTCATTCACTGGAGTAGAGTTGTCTTCAGTGATGAGTCCCACTTCGAACTGAGCCTCGCTGATCAGCGACGCCGTGTCTGGAGACGTCCCAGATATTGGTGAGATACAGACCCGACCGTCGCTCGCCCAAAGACCCGATAATCAGGTGTGATGGTCTGGAGTGCTATTTATTTTCATAACAGAACCCCGTTGCCTATCATTCGCGGCACCGTTACCGTACAGCGGTATGTCTGCAGTTGAGATAGCAGAAATACTCAAGTATATATACTTGAATATATACTCAAGTACATATACTTGAATATTTCTGGTATCTCAACAGCAGATTTTTCAGCGCTCGTTTAACTTTAGGACTCTGTATCTCAGAATGAGCAAAATGGACTTGTACCATTACTGAAACAAGTCCTTCAATTTTTTGTTGGCTGTTATTTTCTCTTAAATTTATCCACGTTAATGACTGTTGAGCCGCGTGGCTGTGAATTGAATTACTTGAATTAATACAGCAACCAGACACTTTTTGTGTAGTACTATTTAATGCCAAGACCGGTTCCGGGCTTTCACCCTCATACAGTTGTCACAATACATTTATATCTTCGAGAGAATAACGTTTTTATTAACTGCATTTTCAGTGCTGCAGCTACCTTCTTTTGTAATTTGTTGCTCCATACTCCACCTTTATAGGCTACGGATAGGACAGACAGTTTTAGGTTGACTGATGTAGCGCAGTATTTGTAATGCGGTCGACTAATGCAATTGTTTACATCGAAAGTTACGTCTAAAGCCAAGTCACAGTGTTCTCACACATTAAAGCGGGTTCCAGCATTCAATATGCGGTAGATGAAAACATTAGGCTGGCAGTAGTATAAATGTATTACGCTGCATTAGGATGGTGACAGCCTGAAACGTATGTTGTCATAAAAGGTACGCAAAAAGTAGCTGGCTGCTGCATTTCTTCAAGTGAATCAAATAATATTCTTTTGCCACACCATATTATTATTGTTGTTCTGTTCTTGGTCTCCTTCTTCTTCTTTGCGCTTCTTCTTATTCGGGTATTCAGAACCTTTAATACCGTATATTACCGGCCTCCCCCAGCTGAAAGATCACTACTGTCTCGCCTGTTTCTTACTTCACTGCACAGTGAGGCATCAGATAGTGCTTCTCCGAAGCAGAAGAAACGTGTCAATAGTAAGTACTACTGAGTTCACATCTTCTACCACATTTGTCCACCTGGTTATACCAGACTTCAAAACAGACCGCAAAATTAGTTTAGATTTCTACTTGCTACTTATTTCTGCTCATGCGGACGTTGTGATGTATTTCCACAAGAATTCGTTTCACATACTGAAATACTGTGCTAAAGGTCCTCTTCTTGCCTCAAAGTAGTTTGGTGGGTGGAGCGCCCGTATCATATACATGAAAAGGGTTTGTGGTTCTACTTTTACATCTATAAATTGGTATTCGCTGTAAAATGTGACGTACGGGCTCCTTTCTATTGTACCACATGTTAAGGCATCTACCGGTCACGTTGATAGATGGAGCATAGTAAGAATTACTCGTTGTGCAGCTGTTTGTGTGCAGTTATTTGAATAATTAGTGTTGTACTGGATCCATACATACAGCGGTGCAAATTGTTTTTAAAGATCTGAAGCCAGTTAACAATGAGGCCACATGGCAGTCGGATTTTTGTACCTTTTTATATATATGGTACGAGAGTTTCAGAACTGAAACATCAATCGGCCAAAGTAGTTAAATGTAACTCTAAAAAATTCTTGAGGAAATCGACTTTGAATTTTTCCGACCATATTTGATAAGATAAAGTAAGGCCAATCTTTCGTCGAGCAGCGTGGCTCAGAGAGAGTGCAGTGTTGCAGTGTCGGGAGTATTGGCTCAGTTCCTAATGGATTTAATTTTTTTAAGCCGAGGTGCACGTTCTACGAGCGTTTCCCTGAAGCGTAAAACGCAAAGACAAATTTTTTTTCAATCTCTAAGTTCTTTAAAAATTTAAGCTATCTAGATTAGCATGTTTTATAAAAGGTCGGTAATTAAGAATTCACATTTGCAATGATAACTGGACTTTTGCGTACAAAATATAATTAGAAATAAAAATACGTGTATTTTTTATAAAAATTACAATTAAATATGTATTAATTAGCATATATTTGATGAGTCGTATATTTAAATGATGTAGGCATTCGAACAGTACGTAAAAAATGAAAAAAAAGTAATGACCGAAACGAGAGTCGTTCCAGCGATTATCAGTCTCGAGCGCTACCGATTTTTGTGCTTAACACTTCATGGAAATGCTCGTAGAACATGCACATGTGTTTAAAAAAATTTAATCCTATGGGAATCGAACCCAGGTCCCTCAAAAGGCAGATGAGCAGTCTACCACAGAGTTCTCGAGGAACTGACCTTACGATAACGTATTAAAGAATTTGGGGAAACGTGAATTTTCCTCACAATTTTTTAGAGTTGCACCGAGCTGCTCCAAGTGACTGATATTTGAGTTCCGAACTTCACGTACCATAAATATAAAGAATTATAAAAATCCGATTGTATGCGATTGTATGTGGTCCCACTGTAAGCTGTTTTGTTGAACTTTCCCAATACCTGCTGCTAACGCTGTTTGAACGTGTTTTCTCCTACGCGTAAAGAAAGAGAGCAGTTGAGGCAGACAAACAAGCAAGGTCTGTGACCTGCCACAGTTTAACATGCTCTCAGTCAAATTACATGTCCCAGGACATACGTGTGTGTGTGTTGAGAAAGGGGGGGGGGGGTGCACAGAAGACCTGTGGGTCACAAACCGGTTGGCACGGTTCGCCAGCGTAGTCACCTTGGAAGCTCTGTGAATTCCCGACCACACGGAAAACGTTGTGGAAACGACAGACAGATACCGTATCTATACCTGACTTGCATAAAACATTCGTATTTCACTGTTCCGTGGTGTTCGGGCTTCCCATGAAATAAAACGTTAAGTCTATTACTAAATATGCTCTAATGCCCATTAGAATTGCAACACCAATAAGGACTGCAAATAACGTACGAGTACAGTATAGTAGGAGAAATACATGATTAACCTGTAGTTGATTTGTGGGTATGCAGACTACCCAATTTAGTACACAAAGCTGCCAATTCTGGCCGAAAAAGTGGCTCTACCCGACTGCGCATCTAGTCGAATTTTTGGGCCTTGGGTAAGACATACAGGTACGTGATTCCACGCTGATTCTCATGTATTCTAGAGTTTATCAGTCGCTCAGGCTGACGAATAGAGTATGCTTTTGTCACGATTTGTGAGATAATCCAGAATGTTTCAAAGAATTCGTGAGTAGAGAGACGAGGGCAGTATTGCATCCACATGCGAGCACGGCAAGTGGAACATCTTTTTTAAGAGGTACGAGTGTACTGTAATTGTGACATGATGCGTGTTGAAACAGGTTTGTATTTCTTGTTTACGTTGACCATGGAAGTAGTTTCAGTCCAACTCCATGGAGAATTAATCGAAAAGTTTACATTTCCAATATAGAGGGTGGTTATAACTAAACTTTCGCTACTTGATACGGCCCCCGTGATAAACGAGAGATCGTTGGACAACGAAACTTAGTCGAAACATTTGTAAGGACACGCTGAAGAGAAATGACTAATAAACGATTGAAAGAAACACAATTTAGTTTCCACATGAGATGGTAACATTTGTTAACTGCGTGCCATGTTACAGACGTTGCTCATTGTGAGCACCATCTGTTCCTTGACAGCATAGGACAGCACAAGAGATTGCTCTACTACTGATCGAAACATCTCAGGTGGGATGCTGGTTACCTACTTCGCTATCCTTATCTCCAGCCTTCAACGTGTGTCAGTGTCCCGTTAATAAATCCTGTCCTTCACGTAACCCTACAGCCAGAAATCACACGGTTTTAAATGTGGCGAACAAGATGGCCACCTTGTTTGGAACGATCGGTCAGTGACCCGGTTTTCTCCATATGTGTGGTGGCGCTCCATCGTGCATCAAAACAGTTGAGTGCAAAACACCTCTCTCCTGTAGAGCAGGGACCACATTGTGAAGGAGATCACAGTAAAGTGTGCCGTTCACGATCCTTCCCCTAGTCCTTGGGTTGCGACTTCCTCGCAGAAAAATTCATTTAACGCGTCGACACTCGCTAAGAGCAGCGGTACTACTGATGATCTTTTGATAAAATAACTTGTCTAGTCCCATATTGACTGTTTGCAACTATAATGTACACTGATGACTGTGCTTCAACACTACGTCGCGGATCCAGTACCGGCGCCTAACAGCAAGTCTGACACTAACACTATTAACAACGCAGATCCTGCAGTACACAGTCTGAACATCATTCCTGTAAAGTTGGGTACCCATAGTGTAAATAGATTTCCATCTGCACTGGCTCAATCAGTGAAAGTCTGGTTATAACCACGCTACACTTTCTTCTTAGGACAATACAAAGTGTTTCAAAACGATTGCTCCAATTTCACAAAACTATATTTCTACATATAGGAATGTGGAAACCTGGGATGAGTTTTAATTTTTTGCGTGTGGCTACAAAGATTTTATTTTCGTATGAACCATCCCATTTTACAAGGATATATTTTTCACACGCATGCACATGCAGCTTTGGACAACTAGTCACAATCACATTTTCTGATCAAAAGTATCCGGAAACTCCTATCCAATTGACCACCAGATGTCACGAGAGGCGGACCCGCTATTATAAAAGGAAGCGGGGCGTATTGTGTTGTCAGTGGAAAAATAGAGCAGGAGAGCTCAGTGAATTTTAACATGGACTAGTTATCCGATGTCACTTGACCAGTAAATCCATCAGCGACATTTCTGCCCTTCTACAACAACCCAACTCGATTGCTGGTGAGGCCGAAGTGGCCGTGCGGTTAAAGGCGCTGCAGTCTGGAACCGCAAGACCGCTACGGTCGCAGGTTCGAATCCTGCCTCGGGCATGGATGTTTGTGATGTCCTTAGGTTAGTTAGGTTTAACTAGTTCTAAGTTCTAGGGGACTAATGACCTCAGCAGTTGAGTCCCATAGTGCTCAGAGCCATTTTTTATTGCTGGTGACTGAAGTGGAAACGCTAAGACAGAACCCAGCTATACCAAGACCAGGTGGAACTCATATAATGACAGAGACCTTCCAGCATCACGGAGGGTGGTTGTGAAAAAATGGCATGAACTCAGCAGAAGGAACCATTCATGAGCCCCAAAGTGCTACCAGCAGTCCAGGTAGCACAATGACTGTGCATCGGGAGTTAAAAGGAGTGGATAATAAAGGTCGAGCAGCTGCTCATGAGCCGTAACATTCTGTAGTCAATGCTTACCGACGCTTGAATTGGCGCAAAGAGCGGCGCCGCAGGACAATGGATGACTAGAAACGAGTGATAAATCTCGCCATACCCTGTGCAAATCCGACGTAAGGGTTCGGATTTGGCTACCTCCTGACGAACGTTATTTTCCATTATGTGTAGTGACGAAAAGCTGGCCGGCCGGTGTGGCCGAGCGGTTCTAGGCGCTACAGTCTGGAACCGCGCGACCGCTACGGTCGCAGGTTCGAATCCTGCCTCGGGCATGGATGTGTGTGGTGTCCTTAGGTTAGTTAGGTTTAAGTAGTTCTAAGTTCTAGGGGACTGATGACCTCGGCAGTTAAGTCCCATAGTGCTCAGAGCCATTTGAACCATTTTTTTGAACGAAAAGCTGGTGTTACCAAATAGGCGTGTTTTTCGTGGCTAAGGAGTGATAGTCTTATTGCGCTTAAGAAAACGCTAAATGTGAAAGGATTTGAATACATGAATACATTTTACAGCACTGTGTACACTAGATGAACCTTTCGGAGACGATAATTGTTTGCATCAGCATGACAATACTCCCTGGCATTAAGCAGCATATGTGAGACAATCGACTGTGGTCGATGTCATATCTGAAATGAAGGGGCCTGCCCAGAGTACCGACGTGAACTCAATGGAACACATTTCGCTCCAGACACCTGCGTCCAACGTCGCTAGTTTGTTTGTTCTCGGCTCTTGAGGAAGAATGGGCTGACATTTCACCACAGACATTCAGACCCCTCACTGAAAGTGTCATAAGCGGAGTTCAAGTCGTCATAAAAGCGAAGGGTGGACACACCACATGTTACGCTGAAGTGCTAAAGAAACTGCTATAGACATGCGTATTCAAATACAGAGATGCGTAAACAGGCAGAATATGGTGATGCGATGGGAAACGCCTATAAAAGACAAGTGTCCGGCGCAGTTGTTAGATCGGTTACTGCTGCTACAATTGCAGGTTATCACGATTTAAGTGACTTTGAAAGTGGTGTTATAGTCGGCGCACAAGCGATGGGATACAGTATCTCCGAGGTAGCGATGTAGTGTGGATTTTCTCGTACGACCATTTCACGAGTGTACCATGAGTATCAGGAATCCGGTAAAACGTCAAATCTTCGGCATCGCTGCGGCCGCAAAAAGACCCTGCAAGAACGGGAACAACGACGACTGAAGAGAATCGTTCAGCGTGAAAGAAGTGCAACTCTTCCACAAACTGCTGCATATTTCAATGCTGGGCCATCAACAATTGTCAGTGTGCAAACCATTCAACGAAGCATTATCGATATGGGCTTTCGGACCCGAAGGCCTACTCGTGTATTCTTGATGAGTGTGCGACACAAAACTTTACCCCTCGCCTGGGCCAGTCAGCGTCGACATTGGACAGTTGATGACTGGAAACATGTTGCTGGGCCGGGGGAGTCTCGTTTCACATTGTGTCAAGCTATGGACGGGTACGGTTATGTAGACAACCTCTTGAATTCATGGATCCTGTATGTCAGCAGGGACTGTTCAATCTGATGAAGGCTCTGTAATGGTGTGGTGCGTGTGCAGTTGGAATGATATGGCACCCCTGATACGTCTAGATATGACTGACAGGTGACACGCACGTAAGCATCCTGTCTGATCACCTGCATCCATTCACGTCCGTTGTTAATTCCGATGGACTTGGGCAATTCCAGCAGAACAATGCGACACACCACACGTCCAGAATTGCTACAGAATGGCTCCAGGAACACTCTTATAAGTTTAAACACTTGCGCAGCTCGCCAAACTCCCCTTACATGAACATTATTGAGTATATATGGGATGCCTTGCAACGTGCTGTTCAGAAGAAACCTCCACCCCCTCGTACTCTTACGGATTTATGGACAGCCCTGCAGGATTCATTCTGTCAATTCCCTCCAGTACTACTACAGATATTAGTCGAGTACATGCCACGTCGTGTTGCGGCACTTCTGCGAGCTCGCGGGTGCCCCACACGATATTGGGCGGTGTACCAGTTTCCCTGACTCTTCACTAATACATGTTCGGATGTTTTTGAGCAGATAATATACATTTAAGGTCAAAATTCTCACATAATTTTCACAAGTGTTCAGCGTGTCCTTCGCCGGACGCGTAAAAAATACTGACGAGAATCAAAGTTGTCCCTTATTTGTGTGAGGACGCCTGGACTTACGGTATTCATGGCTGTTGTTATGCTGCGTCACAGTTCTACGTAAGCTGCTGGAAGTGAAGGGACGTAGAGTGAAAGAGGAATGGTATCGTGACTGCTACTAAGTCTTTCCAGCAGAGTTCTTTCATAAAAAGTTCTCAGTTAAGTTGCCATGTCTAATTCGGATAAAATCCCTAGTCTGCGTCATCATCGGCCACGGCTAAGTCCAATTTTATCCAAATTTGACGTGGCAAATCAGATGAGGATTTTTTATTCATGATACCGTGAGATCAGGCGAACTTGGAGACTATGAAATGAAATGAGCGTTTTGCGTCATTGGCCGGGAGGCCTCTTACGGGGCAGGTCCGGCCGCCTTGGGGTAGGTCTTATTTTCGACACCACATTGGGTGACATGCGCGCCGGATGGGGATGAAATGATGATGAAGACAACATAACACGCAGTCCCTGAGCTGAGAAAATGCCCGACCCAGCCGGGAATCGAACACGGGCCCCTTAGGGCGGCAGTCGGTGCCGCTTACCATTCAACTGTCGGAGCGGACTTGTGGAGACTATAACACGCTGCGAGATATGTACGCCTGTTCAGACCACCTCCACAGCACGTGTTTCTCATTGCAAAGCCCGCCAGAAATGGTGTCCGTCGTGGTTTCAGCACTCTCTGAAACGACCTGCCGCATATCACGAAACGTGCTTCTCATCGTGATTTGCGATCTCAGCGCTCTCCAGTTGCAATTCCTGGTAGCATCTGGCGCGTAAATCACACAGTTTCTATACTAAAATGGGCGCACATAAAATAGCTGCGTTAAATCTGTTAATGATTGTCGAAGGACAGCGGAGAAAATCGCAAAGAGGAGTGTTAGACTCGTTGATGTCTTGAACAGCGGGTTTCAGGTCGAAAAACACTACGTAATACTGTTGAATGACCTGAGATACATTCTAAAAGAAGTTATTCGTTAACTCATTTGTATCTTGATCACATTTGCAGCTTTAAATTGATAATTAAAGTATAGTGTCTAAAAACGAGGATAATGGATTGCAGTCAAATTAAATCGGGTGATGCTGAGGGAATTAGATTAGGAAATGAGACACTTAAAGTAGTAAAGGAGTTTTGCTATTTGGGGAGCAAAATAAACTGATGATGCTCGAAGTAGAGAGGATATAAAATGTAGACTGGCAATGGCAAAGAAAGCGTTTCTGAAGAAGAGAAATCTGTTAAAATCGAGTATGGATTTAAGTGTCAGGATGTCGTTTCTGAAAGTATTTGTATGGAGTGTAGCCATGTATGGAAGTAAAACGTGGATAATAAATAGTTTGGAAAAGACGAGAATAGAAGCTTTCGAAATGTGGTGCTACAGAAGAATGCTGAAGATTAGATGGGTAGATCACATAACTAATGAGGAGGTATTGAATAGAATTGGAGAGAAGAGGAATTTGTGGCACAACTTGACCAGAAGAAGGGATCGGTTGATAGGACATGTTCTGAGGCATCAAGGGATCACCAATTTAGTATTGCAGGGCAGCGTGGAGGGTAAAAATCGTAGAGGGAGACCAAGAGATGAATACACTAAGCAGATTCAGAAGGATGTAGGCTGCAGTACGTGCTGGGAGATGAAGCAGCTTGCACAGGATAGAGTAGCATGGAGAGCTGCATCAAACCAGTCTCAAGACTGAAGACCACAACAACAACAAAGTATGGTGTCTAATGTTTGTGTAAGCGTAATATCTATATTATCGATAATTCCTTGACTACGATCACTCTGACGTAAGTGCTGCATCACATAGATTTCAAGATGGGGATTTATTTCGTAATTTCATTTGAATGGAAGAGGAGGTTTTCACGTAACTGCTCACAGTCATTGAAAAATATATTCCCCGGCAAGATATAATCTTGAGACAGTCCGTAAAAAGAAGAGAGAGTTATAAATATTTTACTCCAAGTTCTATAAAGTAAAAACTTCCAATGCGTATCTTGTATTTGCTGTCTGAGACAGATTATTTGCTACGTTAATATTTATGGCGCTGGGAAAACGTTCCAGTCGTTGGCGTAGGCAAAAAGAATTGCAGCAAGTGCATTTTTTGTAATAAATGGCATCATATACTGCAGATAATACTTCTAGTGAATTAATAAGAAATACTCAGAATCTTTTGGAAAACGAAAGGTGAAGAAAAACTGGAAGGAGTAGGCCGCAAGCCCTTACAACACTGCCGGCCAGAGTGTCCGAGCGGTTCTAGGCGCTACAGTCTGGAACCGCGCGACCGCTACGGTCGCAGGTACGAATCCTGCCTCGGTCATGGATGTGTGTGATGCCCTTAGGTTAGTTAGGTTTAAGTAGTTCTAAGTTCTAGGGGACTGATGACCTCAGCAGATAAGTCCCATAGCGCTCAGAGCCATTTGGAACGTTACAACACATGATGCTATCAATAACGGTTCAGCTCCGACGTGGCAGGCGAGCCTGAGTATATGGTATACACTGTATAAACACTATATCTACTAATGATTTTATTTGATGCGTAATTATGATAAATTGTAGCAAAACTACTCACTTTTCGTAGATCATCCTTTTGCCACAGCATTGATACGGTATACTTTCTTAGAACACAATTTATAACATAAAAAAAAAAAAAAAAAAAAAAAAAACAACAACATGGGAAGCCATTAACAAATGACCCGTAGCTTGCTGTCATTTTATTATAAGAAGTCGTATCTAAAACGACGCGTTTCCAAGACAACTTTAATTTTCTGATGCTCTGAAACGCACCAAATACGAATTTTAACATTATAGCCTTGATACAATATGGCGACACCTAAGTTCTGCTTTTGACGTAAAAACAATGTCGCACCTCTTTGGCCACCTTTTCTCGATGCAAACATTTTACATGCCACATTATCCGGTTCAACCTTCGCAGTGTAATGGAACGTGAATTTCTAGTCTGTGACGCCACCAGCTCCCCTTCCACAGCGAGTGAGGTGGCGCAGTGGTCAGCACAATGGACTCGCATTCGGGAGGACGACGGTTCAAACCCGCGTCCGGCTATGCCGATTTAGGCTTTCCATGATTTCCCTGAATCACTTCAGGCAAATATCGGGATGGTTTCTTCGAAAGTGCACGGCCGATTTCCTTTCCCATCCTTCTTAATCCGAGGACCCGATGACCTCGCTGTTTGGTCCCTTCCTCCAAATCAACCAACCGTCTTATCGTGGGTGTGTTTCCACGTTCCGTGAGAGGGCCGCCTTAAGGCTGATGTTGAGACAGTGAAGAGTGGCATAGTTTTCGACAAAGATCGCGTCACTCTGCTGTAAAAATGGCTCTGAGCACTATGGGTCTTAACTGCTGTGGTCATCAGTCCCCTAGGACTTATAACTACTTGAACCTAACTAACCTAAGGACATCACACACATCCATGCCCGAGGCAGGATTCGAACCTGCGACCGTATCGGTCACGCGGTTCCAGACTGTAGCGCCTAGAGCCGCTCGGCCACTCCGGTCGGCCACTCTGCTCTAACTTCATTGTATCTGTTGAAACGGAGAACTTAAAACGTCTTTTGTTGCTGCCTGATAGCCATCTCCACTGGACACACACACAATGCAATGATGAAAGAACGACCTAGCTAGCTGCACCAGGACTTCTTTACCAGCAACCACGTACAGTGGCACCTGGCACCAAGGTAAACTTTATGTTTCGGTGTGAAAGTTAACATTTACGCCAGATTCCTATTTTCGTTAACGTAGAAGACATAGTCTCGTAATATCTCTCGAATCTTTCTGAAACTCACTGTTCCTCATGTTGAAGTCAGTGACGACTCGTAATCATACATTCTCAATTGTCTCGCAAACGACTCGTTTGCGGATCCATGTTAACCGGAACGCTTTGAGCTTTCAACATCGTCGCTTTTTGTTAAGGTGAGTTGGTGAGCCACAAGGTGAAAATTTCGTCCATAATGCCATGCACTGAGCTACGAACACAAATTGTTTACTAGCGTCAGTAGATGTCAACCGAATTTCATAAAATTGAGGAACGTGAAGGGGGATGTTGCGTGTTAGTGCGAGACTGCATACCCCAAGAGGAAAGAACCACAAGGTTGGACAACTTTCCAGCATGCTGTTGTAAATGCGACTGTTCCTTCACTCACCGTACACTCTGTCCTTTTACAGCTCATACGTATTGTGACTCGAGACAGTACATTTGTCGCAGCCGCCAACGTGTGGTTCGTAAGTCGTTATGCGATTTATCGTACGTTTACGATGAAATGAGTTTCTCCCCGTATCTACGTAGTGCTGACTGACACAGATCAGGGTTTTCGTGTTTCAAGTACTGCCTCGTTGGAGAAATAACATGTCCAGAGCTTGAGAATGTTCAGTGTCTTGTTAAATGCTGATTTAGGCTTTCCATGATTTCCCTGAATCACTTCAGGCAAATGTCGTGATGCTTTGCCTATATTTAGTAAGTAATAACTCCAGGAGGAGCAGAATGTGACTCACAGAATATTTTTCCTCATTTATGACTTTATATATATGGTGGTCCATTGATCGTGACCGGGCCAAATATCTCACGAAATAAGCGTCAAACGAAAAAACTTCAAAGAACGAAACTTTTCTAGCTTCAAGGGGAAAAGCAGATGGCGCTATGGTTGGCCCGCTGGATGGCGGTGTCATAGGTCAAACCGATATCAACTCCGTTTTTTTTAAGAGGAACCCCCATTTATTATTACATATTCGTGTAGTACGTAAAGAAATATGAATGTTTTAGTTGGACCACTTTTTTCGTTTTGTGACAGATGGCACTATATTAGTCACAAACATATGGCTCACAATTTTAGACGAATAGTTGGTAACAGGTAGGGTTTTTAAATTAAAATACACAACGTAGGTACGTTTGAACATTTTATTTCGGTTGTTACAATGTGATACATGTACCATTGTGAACTTATCATTTCTGAGAACGCATGCTGTTACAGCGTGATTACCTGTAAACACCACATTACTGCAATAAATGCTCAAAATGATGTCCGTCAACCTCAATGCATTTGGCAATACGTGTAACGACATTCCTCTCAACAGCGAGTAGTTCGCCTTCCGTAATGTTCGCACATGCATTGAGAATGCGCTGACGCATGTTGTCAGGCGTTGTCGGTGGATCATGATAGCAAATATCCTTCAACTTTCCCCACAGAAAGAAATCCGGGGACGTCAGATCCGTTGAACGTGCGGGCCATGGTATGGTGCTTCGACGTCCAATCCACCTGTCATGAAATATGCTATTCAATACCGCTTCAACCGCACGCAAGCTATGTGCCGGACATCCATCATGTTGGAAGTACATCGCCGTTGTCATGCAGTGAAACATCTTGTAGCAACATCGGTAGAACATTAGTAGGAAATCAGCATACATTGCACCATTTAGATTGCCATCGATAAAATGGGGGCCAATTATCCTTTCTCCCATAATATCGCACCGTACATTAGCCCGCCAAGGTCGCTGATGTTCCACTTGTCGCAACCATCGTGGATTTTCCGTTGCCCAGTAGTGCATATTATGCCGTTTTAAGATACCGCTGTTGGTGAATGACCCCTCGTCGCTAAATAGAACGCGTGCAAAAAATCTGTCATCGTACCGTAATTTCTCTTGTGCTCAATGGAAGAACTGTACCGACGTTCAAAGTCGTCGCCATGCAATTCCTGGTGCATAGAAATTCGGTACGGGTGCAATCGATGTTGATGTAGCATCCTGATCACCGACGTTCTTGAGATTTCCGATTCTCGCGCAATTTATATGCTACTGATGTGCGGATTAGCCGCGACAGCAGCTAAAACACCTACTTGGGCATCATCATTTGTTGCAGGTCATGGTTGACGTTTCACATGTGGCTGAACACTTCCTGTTTCCTTAAATAACGTAACTATCCGGCAAACGGTCCGGACACTTGGATGATGTCGTCCATACCGAGCAGCATACATAACACACGCCCGTTGGGCATTTTGATCACAACAGCCATACATCAGCACGATATCGACCTTTTCCGCAATTGGTTCAAATGGTTCAAATGGCTCTGAGCACTATGGGACTTAACATCTGAGGTCATCAGTCCCCTAGAACTTAGAACTACTTAAACCTGACTAACCTAAGGACATCACACACATCCATGCCCGAGGCAGGATTCGAACCTGCGAGCG
Organism: Schistocerca nitens; assembly: GCF_023898315.1. Lineage (NCBI taxonomy): Eukaryota > Metazoa > Arthropoda > Insecta > Orthoptera > Acrididae > Schistocerca > Schistocerca nitens. Next base: position 153,234,057 of record NC_064621.1, on the reverse strand, counting down.
CAGCGGTCGCGCGGCTTCAGACTGTAGCGCCTAGAACCGCTCGGCCACTCCGGTCGGCTCCGCAATTGGTAAACGGTCTGTTTGAACACGGGTAATGTATCACGAAGTAAATACCGTCCGCACTTGAGGAATGTTACGGGATACCACGTACTTATACGTTTGTGACTATCAGCGCGCCATCTATCACAAAGTGAAAAAAGTGGTGCAATTAAAACATTCATATTTATTTACGTACTACACGAAGATGTAATAAAGATGTGGGTTCCTATTTTAAAAAAACGCAATTGATATCCGTTTGACGTATGGCAGCGCCATCTAGCGGGCCAACCATAGCGCCATCTGGTTTCCCCCTTGAAGCTAGATGAGTTTCGTTCTTTGTTGTTTTTTCGTTTGATGCTTATTTCGTGAGATATTTGGCCCGGTAACTATCAATGGACCACCCTGTAGATATATATGGTGAGAACTGTCAGGCCCATTTTCTCTGGTGTTTCGGCAGATACCTGAAAGTTCATTTTTGTAGTGTATAAGTGGAGTCAGTCCAAAAAATCTGCTGATCATGTGTCTCATACGACGCACAGTGTCAACGGAAAGCGTCGGTTTGATCCCCGTTATAATCAAAATGAAATTTTAGTGCCCATCCGATAGAGCAATCCCAGATTAGTCTGGAGCGATATTCGTTTTATCAGGGACAGTAAAAGACGATCAATAACCAATGCTCCACCACGGCTGAGCAGAGCTGTTGCATGTCGAAAGCAGTCAGCGTGGACCAGGGCGATGCCATCGCTGCTGGGGTACTCGTTATCCTTCGCTTTTTAATATCCCAGATAAAACGAATATCGCTCCAGACTAATCCGGGACCTCTTTAAAAATAATTTTATTTTTATTTTTAATTGGAAGCAAATCGACGCTTTTCGGCGACACTGGGTGTCGCATAAAAGACGTGACGAGTGCTATTTATTTTGGCTGAGTCCTGTAACATATTGCAAAAACGAAATTGCAAATATGTGCCGGAACACCAGAGAAAATGCGCCTGACGACTCTTAGGAGGGACATACTGTACACGAAGTGATCAGAAACACTCTGAGAAGCTTTTAGCTGTGTTGCAGGGTACGTTGTGCTGAGAACTATTTGGTAAGAAGAAAGTATGATAGATCATCACGGTATGCAAACAAATGTTGCTGCTGGGTCTGTAACAATACTAACGCAAACAGCAATTCTGGGATTTTTATGCTCGTCCTGTCGGGAAGAATTCGACTGCAGGCGTCCAGCGGTGTTTTTCCGAAGTAGACTCTGCTTCGGAAGAGCAGAGGTTAGGCTCATGCATATTTAGCGGAAGGCTATCTTCCGGCCGGCCATTAGTATCTGAGATAAGAGTCCAGCGACAAATGACAGGTTTTTCGGACTTGTGAAGGGCGCTCGGCACGTGCATGTTTTGTGTGTGTGTGTGTGTGTGTGTGTGTGTGTGTGTGTGTGTGCCTCAAGAGAGAACTAGTTACGATGTGCGAGGCCCAGGCTGGTTTTTGCAATGCGCTGCTCCCGAAGTGTTCGGGCGAGAAAGTCGGCGCCCTACTTGGCCGGAAGTTTCCATCTTTCGCACGTGAGCGAACGGCTTCTCGTACTTCACCTGCGGCTACTTTGCCCTGCTGCATTTCACATTGGCTTTAAAGTCCGTAAACTGCGTTGCGGTTTGAGAATGAACGTTAGCTGTCAGTTGATCCGTTACATCGCAGCTTTGTGAAAAACAGCTATGCTGCAGCGGTCTGTTCAAGAAATCTTACCCAGTATATTCCGTTCCCTATTCATCGTCCAAAACTGATTGCGAATCACACACTGATTTGTCTCAAACTCCAGCAAAATATGCGAGGTGTAGTCCATGCAGAAGTTACTAAATTTGAATTATATTAATTGTCAGTGTAAGTTTCTATTTTAAATTTGGGAACGCTGGAAAAACGCACCAAATGTTGAAGAAAATACTGAAGATAATGCTTTAGCTTAGTCTCAGAGTTAAGACTGACGTAAGCGGTTCAAAAATGGACAAACATCAATTGATGATGACGAGCATTTCACTTCGCTCTCAAGTGGCTTGATGTCTACATCTATGTATATCACGCCATAAAATGTTGAGGAGTCGAGGCTCCTCACTCTGTAAGATGATAGCCGACCACACAAGACGTATGCAACATCTAGATGGTAAGTTGTGATTGATGTGAACGTATTCTGTCAGAAAAATTGAACAGGAGAAGAATTGTGGCGAAGTTTGTACCGTGACTGCTTCATGGCGACCAGAAGCAGCAACGCGTGTAATTCTGCTGTGAACTTATACAACGGCGTCAAAAAGATCCAAACTTTCCTTTAAAGGCTGTCACTTGTGATGTTTCTAGCATTGTAGACTTAGAGAAAGCTTTTGACAATGTTGACTGGAATACTCTCTTTCAAATTCTGAAGGTGGCAGGGGTAAAATACAGGAAGCGAAAGGCTATTTACAATTTGTACAGAAACCAGATGGCAGTTATAAGAGTCGAAGGGCATGAAAGGGAAGCAGTGGTTTGGAAGGGAGTGAGACAGGGTTGTAGCCTATCCCCGATATTATTCAATCTGTATATTGAGCAAGCAGTGAAGGAAACAAAAGAAAAATTCGGAGTAAGTATTAAAATCCATGGAGAAGAAATAATAACTTTGAAGTTCGCCGATTACATTGTAACTCTGTCAGAGACAGCAAAGGACTTGGAAGAGCAGTTGAACGGAATGGACAGTGTCTTGAAAGGAGGATATAAGATGAACACCAACAAAAGCAAAATGAGGATAAAGGAATGTAGTCGAATTAAATCAGGTGATTCTGAGGGAATTAGATTAGGGAATGAGACACTTAGAGTAGTAGATCGGTTTTGTTATTTGGGGAGCAAAATAACTGATGATGGTCGAAGTAGAGAGGATATAAAATGTAGACTGGCAATGGCAAGGAATGCATTTCCGAAAAAGAGAAATTTGTTAACTTCGAGTTTAGATTTAAATGTCAGGAAGTCGTTTCTGAAAGTATTTGTGTGGAGTGTAGCCATTTATAAAAGTGAAACAAGGGCGATAAATAGTTTAGACAAGAAGAGAATAGAAGCTTTCGAAATGTGGTGCTACAGAAGAATGCTGATGATTAGATGGGTAGACCACACAGCTAATGAGGAGGCATTGAATAGAATTGGGGAGAAGAGAAACTTGTGGCTCAACTTGACTAGAAGAAGGTATCGGTTGGTAGGATATGTTCTGAGGCATCAAGGGATCACCAATTTAGCGTCGGAGGTCAGCGTGGAGGGTAAAAATCGTAGAGGGAGACCAAAATATGAATACACTAAGCAGATTTAGAAGGATGTAGGTTGCAGTAGGTATTGGGAGATGAAGAAGCTCGCATAGGACGGAGTAACATGGAGAGCTGCATCAAACCAGTCTCTGAACTGAAGACCACCACAACAATAACAAAAACAACAACAACACTTGTGATGGAAGTTGGATTATATCAAGGGCTGTCAAATGAAAACAAGACACAGGTAAAAAAAATTGAGTAAATTGTGCATTATTTCAAAAGTGATCACCATAACTGTTAATACGAGGCCTGTTCAGAAAGTAAGCTCCGATTGATTGCGAAATTGAAACCACAGTGAACATCAGAAATGTTTTACTTGTAACAATTAGCTACACCTTTCAGCTACTTCTCTACGTAGTCGCCGTTCTGACTTAGACGTTTGTCATAGCGTTGTACCAACTTTTCAATAGCCTCATCATAGAAGGCAGCCGCCAGTGCTTTCCGCCAATTCTCCACGCTGGCCTACACCTCGTTGTCTGTGTCAAAATGTTGTCTTCAAAGACAGCGGTTCATGTGACCAGAGATGAAACTCAGGGGGAGACAATTGCGGACTGTATTGTGGGTAATCTAACATTTCCATTTGAAAACGATGCAGGAGCATCTTCATTGCCCCTGCAGAATGCGGCTGAGAATTTTCTTGAAGAAGAAACAGCACGACAGTTATGTAATGTTAGCTGCATAGCTTCAGGCGAAATTTCTCACCAGGCCCTCGTACTTGGCGGCAGACACTATTTTCTAGACATCTTTACGCACTCACTGCGAGCTCAGAAATGAGAAGAGCGACGTGATGCTAACTGGGGTTATACTAGAGACACTACCCAACACATCTGTGCAAAGCTTTATCGGATTTTCATAGTCGTTTCCATTTCGCGACCGATTGGAGCTTACTTTCTGAACGCCCCTCGTATATTCCGCTGTGAGACACGACGGTCATCGACTTCATGGAAAAGTGTTTGCGGTGACCTATGGAAACAAGGTTATACCCAGATGTGCACGTCTTCGACTGAAACAAATCGACAGCAAGGAATATGTTACTTCAGGCCTCAAAAAATATGGAAATGGCATTGATAGAGATCTGGAAAAATGGCTCTGAGCACTATGGGACTCAACTGCTGAGGTCATTAGTCCCCTAGAACTGAGAACTAGTTAAACCTAACTAACCTAAGGACATCACAAACATCCATGCCCGAGGCAGGATTCGAACCTGCGACCGTAGCGGTCTTGCGGTTCCCGGCTGCAGCGCCTTTAACCGCACGGCCACTTCGGCCGGCGATAGAGATCTGGACTGTATGGAGAATGTATAAGGTCTTCCCAGAGAAAGTTCGTCAGCGTGATCGAAACAATAGGCACGCCTGCTTCGGGAAAGTCATGATGACCTTTTTCTTTGACTGCAAGGACTCGCTGCTGACTGACTTCCTGGAACTCGGCGCCACAGTTAATGCACAGTGATACGCGGACACTTTGCAGAACTTGAAGCGCGCCATCGGGTCGAGACGGCCAGGGGGATGTTGACGAACGGCATCATCCTGTTACAGGATAATACTCGCCTACGCGTCTCTAAGATTGTTTCGGCTACGCCATAGAAATTTCGCTGGGTCGCCTTTACGCATCCTCCATACAGTCCCGATATCCCCTCTAGCGATTTCCATATTTTTAGAGCTCTGAAGACAGACATTCGTGGCCGTCGGTTTGCTTCGGACGAAAAGGTGCACGCTCGCGAATACAATCACAGTTCCGTAGGTGACCGCAATAATTTTTCCATGGAGGCATTTGCCTTACCCCACAGTGGTATATGTGTATTAACACTTATGGTGATTACTTTTGAATAATAAACAGTTCACTTATTTCTTCTATCTGTTTCGTTTTCATCCGAATGGCCCTTATAGCTAAGACTATTTAACCAAGCATGATTTGTCGTAATGGAAGGATTCTTCTTGACTTCACTGAAAAAGATCTCGACGTTTCTAAACGTTATAGTAAGAGGACTGTTCAAAACTAAGTCGTACCTCCTGGTGACACAGTAAGTAAAGAGTTCTTTCGTGTTGTTATAAGACGTTTGAGGGAGGATAGCCGCGCGGTATCAGCCGAGCGGTCTCAGGCGCTGCAGTCATGGACTGTGCGGCTTGTTCCGGCGGAGCTTCTAGTCCTCCCTCGGGCATGGGTGTGTGTGTTTGTCCTTAGGATAATTTAAGTTAAGTAGTGTGTAAAGTTAGGGACTGATGACCTTAGGAGTTAAGTCACATAAGATTTCACACACATTTGAACATTTGAGGGAGGATACGAGGAGGAAACGTCCACAGAAGTCGTGCACGAACGACTGGGCATTCCACCATGAGGATGCACCACTACATAGGTCTACATTATTCAGGGAATGTCCTCCACCTGCTGTGCTTACCAGGCAACTTCGACATCTTACCAAAGATGATAATCGAAGGAGCAATGATTTGACACAGTGGAAGAGATTCAATCGAAATTACAATACAATGTCTGTCAGACATGCACACATGTCTGAAGGCCATTTTATTGTAATACATGCAGTTAAGTCCGGCGCGGTAGCCGAGTGGTCAGAGCGACAGGCCAAGGGGCACGGGTTCGATTCCCGTCGGAGATTTTCTCCGCTAAGCGACTGGGTGTTGTGTTGTCCTAACCATCATCATCTCATCCTCATCGACACGCAAGTTGCCAAAGTGGCGAGTTGCACCACGCGGACCGTCTACCCTACGGCAGGCCCTAGCCACACCACATTTCAATTTTTTTCCAATACAGTTACTGCAAGAACAGACACTGTCGCCATTGACAATATAACCACGTCTCTCTCTGGGATAAAATGACGATACTAAAATTACGGTAGTATTCTATGCTTAGTTTCACGAAAGTGCGGGCATTTGGTTTGTGAGTGCATGGCATGTGAAGGTCTGGAGCGGCATTGGGGGCGTGCTCGGATAGCCGAAGTTGTTAAGGCGAAGAGGGAAATCTGGGTCCGGGTCCCGGCCCGACACAAATGTTCGTTTGTCTCAAGTAGCTAATGCTAATATATATTCACAAGATATGAATTCATTTCATAACATTGGGACTGGGGTACTGACTCTCAAGCGGACTACTCTAAAAGTGAATGTGCAGAATAAAGCTGTAAGTAAGACATAAAATAAACTAAAACCTGTGGAGAAAGTCTGTGACAGGATTGTTGACTTAACTGCAGCATTTGTTTGCCGTGGCAGTAGGAGGGGATGGATGGATGGCGGACTTCTGGCTCTAGCGCTTCCATGCGGGAAAAGATGCACGGTACTCAGCCACACCAGGCTGAGGGACTGGGGCCGTTCTGGAGGGTCTTCAGCAAGGAGAAATCCCACTTCTTTCTGGGGAAGTCGTAAACTCCAGTGTCAGAATCTAGTTCTCTACCAGCTTAATTACAGCGGTCACTTGGGCACGATGTATTAAATTCAGTAAATATATTTCGGGAACTTTTTTTATACAATCTCATGTTGTTCAATTCTTAGTATAACGCGTCTAACAAGCCTTTGCTTCAGAGCAGCACGTGAAATGGAGTTTATTGACGCAGATATAGCGCTAATAATGAACAAAATATCAGCGTATGTATTAATTATCAAACCAATTGTGTGACTGGATAGAAGGGTTTCTAGCCAACAGAACATAGCTTGTCATTCTGGACGGAGAGACGCCTTCAGACGTAAAAATAACTTCGGTCCTACCCCAGGGGATTGTTATAGGACCATTACTTTTCACAAAATATATGTATGACCTATTAGTCGGAAGTTCCGTGAGGCTTTTCGCGGATGATGCTGTTGTATACGGAGAAGTCGCGACGCTAGGAAATTGTAACGAAATGCAGGAAGAACTGCAGAGGGTCGACGCGTGGTGCAGGGAGTGACAGTTGTCCCTCAACATAAACAAATCTAACGGATTGCGAATACATAGACAGAAAGACCCTTTACTTTAAGATTACAAAATTGTGGAACAATCACTGGAAGTAGTTACTTCCATAAAATATCTAGGACTGTGTCCACTGAGCAATGTGAAGGGAACGACAACATAAAATTAATCGTGTGCAGATGCCAGACTGACATTGATTGGGAGGATCCTCAAGAAAGGAAGCAGCTTACAAAATACTTGTTCTACGAATACTTAATATTGCTCGTCAGTATGGGTTCCATACCAGATAGGAGTGATATAGTAAATAGAGAAGATCCAAGGAAGAGCAGCACGTTTTGTTACTGTCTTATCTAATAAGCTCGAAAGCATCACTGAGATACTCAGCCAACTTCAGAAGCAGACGCTGCAAGAGAGGCGTTCTGCATCACGTATGGTCTATGTCAAAATTCCAATAAAGTATATTCTTGGCAGTTAGCCAATATATTACCTTCTCGTACGCATATCTGGCGAAAAGAGCATGAACATAAAATTAGAGAGATTCGAGCCGACACGGAGGTTTACCAGAAATCGCTCTTCCCGCGAACCACACGCGACAGAAACAGGAAAAGGCGAAAGTGACACAGGTGCAGTGAGGTGGCTTGCAGAATATAGATGTAGATGTAGATGTACTGTTGATTAATTGAGGGTTACAGGTACAGCCGGTTTCGAAACGTTCTTAATGCTGCATGAAATATGACCGTACATACCAAATGTTTGAAGGTGATTTCCCGCAACATTGTAGTCAACACTATGCTCTCGCTAGTGCAAACTAAACTGAGCAGTTTCAGAGCTGGAACCAACGGCCGTAAATGAATATTTCAGGCACTGCGTGTTATCGAATGAGCAGCATACTTAAGGAACGTGTTTGTAAAGTGCTTAACGTTTCGTAACAAACAACTGCCCTGCACTATCGACAGTGGTGGTACCCAGAGTGAAGAACAATACAGAGTCCTCTGTGATTTGTCTGTTGCGTTATTTATCACAGAGCATTACACGTTACAGGAATTGACAAACACGCATTTAATGCGCAGGAAAATGTAACGCACGGAAGCTGAGTGAATGTAGAGAAATCTTAACGCTATAGCCGCCATCCTGACTGGAAGAAATGTATCGCCTGTGCAGAAACTGAAGAGAGCAAGCCACAGCGACCAGTCAAGGTTCTCAGCAAAGAAACTGTTCACTCATTAGAAGAGATGATGTTGTATCGAGTGGGAGAAGATGCATATACTTGCCGTGAAATGCGCACTTCAGAAAGACACAGAACGTCTACAATTGTAAACAACGTATTCAAGCAATGGGGGCAATTGATTTTCGTGTGTGTATGTGTGTGTGTGTGTGTGTGTGTGTGTGTGTGTGTGTGTCTGTATGTGTGTGTGTGCGTGAATTCTTAAGGGTCCAAACTGCTGAGGCCATCGATCCCAAGACTTACACACTACTTAAACTAACTTAAACTAACTAATGCTCTGAACACCACACACGCCCATGCCCGAGGGAGGACTCGAACTTTCGGCGGTCCGTGACATGGCGCCTCAAACCGCGCGATCTTGACTTTCGTCGCGGAATTTAGTTCTGTCAGTAGACTGTTATAGGGCTTAAGATGTTATTAATTTGTTATCCAGCATAAGGAAAACCTTCGTTCAAGTTTCGCAACTGCGTTATATGTTTTGAATAGAATGTCAGCAGAGCTGCCCTCATCGTTTTATTTTCAGATACTGCAGTTGTTCTGTGTTCTCCTAGGACGCCTGAGATGCACCATTGGATAATGGCTTTCGAGGTCGAAACTGATAGAAGTTTTCGAAATTAAGAAGAAAAGTACAACTCGTGCTCACATTTTATTCAAAACAAAGATATTTATATCAATAAAAAAAGTAAGCTTTCACTTCCAATCATCAGTTTCCTACCCCAGACTAATCGATTTTGATTTTCAAGCAAGTGATTCGTATCTCGAATTTCATACAGCAGTGCGTCCTTAAAACAGTGTTATTTTCCGAGTGTTAATAATTCGATATTTAAGCTCTCAGGTATTTTTAAATGACTGTCTTATATCGGAAATATAGCTACTAAGGTCTGTATTTTAAATTTGCTGACTTTTCTCGAGTCTTTTTAAAGCTACATTAAAGTGATTCTTTGCATTTTTCCCATTCATTAATAGATTAAAGGCACTTTGTACACGTGAGGAACGAACTGAATTTGGCGACGTGTCCTCATATTATCAGGCACAAAAAGCATGGTCGAGGAATGTCTGAGATATCCAAATCGCAAGGTAACTGCCTTCCTCGTTGGCTGCTGATAATGGCACGTGCCCCGCTGTTTACAGGTGAGAGCACCAATGATGTTTTCGTTTAAATTACGAGTGGTTTTCCAGGGTCTTCTGCTCCTTGACGAAAACATCGCGCGTAGTACTTAACCTATAACGCAGAATTATCACACATGTCAGTTGACAAGCATAACAGATTGTTAATACAGGCAATTTTTATATTACATTAACAAAATCGTTAGCTCTACGAGCATGTCTGGCTAGTAATCATCGTGTAGGGCATACAGCCCATGTAACTGCACTGTGCCTTTGGTACGATTTCCAACAGATTATCCTGAAATAGAACAGAGAGGTGTTCCTAAATTATATCTCATTTAAGGCCCTTTCTCTCCTAATGAAAAAGGTCTTTATATTTTCAGATAACAAACAGTTTCTCATAACGCTTCTGAAATCACTCCACTGTTACTTTTATTTCTCGCGTTCAGCCAGTACGTCCACGCCTGCGTAGCTTCATGCATCCTCTGCTCCCAAGCCAGCACTAACAGAGGGCTAGAATTTAATGTACCACCGACAATGGAGACGCCGGAGTTCTGTAACGATGCAAGAAGCAATCAACTTCACCATTCGCCGAAGTAACTGACAAAAACCTGGTACTTTAGAATCGAAAAATAAACCGAAGTCGGTCTTGGACAGTTCGAGTGATGTATCACAGGAATGACGGACGAAAGTTATAATTTAGAATAAGAAAAAAAGTTTCAAGTTTTGAACCTAATGGGACGAGTCCTAAAGCACCAATGCTGTATATCAACGCATCAGGCAAATCTAAAACGTTCATAGTACAGAAAATGTGCTTATCGTCTGCTACGCAAACATGACATTGCCATAACATTTCATTTATCAGTACCTGATTCAGAAACGTATGCGATAGCGTGGTTACAGCTGAAAGACTCAGCTTTCAGTCTATAAGAATAATGCTTCTTTCAATCTCTTAATCATCTGCGGAGGTAGTATGAATGTATACTTTACTATTGAGAAGGGTCTTATGTTCTTTGAAGTTATAGTTTCGTCACATACGGCAATGGACTTAGAAGAGCAGTTCAACGGAATGGATTGTGTTTAAGAGTGATTATAAGATGACCGACAAAACTAAAACAAGGGTGATGAAGTGCACTCTAATTAAGTGAGATGATTGTAGGAGAAACAGATTACGCAATGAGAAGCTCAAAATAGTAGACAGATTTCATTTTTTGGACAGCAAAATATCTGACGACGGCAGAATTAGACAGGATTTGAAACGTAAATGGGTAGTACCAAACAGAAAATGTTAAAATATGATTTAAACTGAAATATTTGGATGTCCTTTATGAGAGTAAACTTGGGTGATAAACAATGCAGATAATCTGTGAATACAAGCTTCTGAAATATTGCATTGCATAAGACAACTGAAGAATTGGGAGAAAGGAGCTGTGTGGCACAAATTATCTAGGATAAGGAATAGAATCGGAGGACATATTCTGAGATGTCAAGGAGTAGTCAGTTTGGTAACAGAGCAGAGTGTGGGGGGAAAATTCTGTAGACAAAGGCAATTGCTTCAACATAGACTAGAGTGAGGTGCTGCATCTGATTGGATTTTTTTTTTAAACTGGAAAACATAACAATAATTTGGAATACATTGTTATTGGGTACGAGTGGCTGGTAGATGCTGAGTATCGGTTCATATGCGAGATAGAGGGTGATATGTAATGCATATTTTCTGATTAGATTTGTTTTCAGGAATCTCTGGGAACATTAAAGTGCCCCATCAAAGATACTGTTATGAGGTAATGGCTCACTTTATGGAGTAGTAGATAATATTATACATTAAATTTATTTTAAATTGTATTTCCAGGTTAAGGACACGATGATGATAGTTCTGTTTATCATTATTATATGCTAGATCTCCAGCCGATTGTGCAACAACTGCTAGTTTGCTTGTGTGTTTAGTCTCTCAATATCACGGATATTATTTGGCACAATTTGGCGAATGTGCCTTTCGAATTGTAAATTCCAAGGGCATTTTTGATAATTCATGAGGATACGGCATAAATACGAAATCTTTACCTAAGCAGATTCGTATGAGAATAGACTCAGTACATTCCGAAAGCAGTTGTGATAAAGGTCAGCAGCACTTTCGGATGTCATATTTTAACATTAACAGTATCATTTAGTACTCAAGTGTTGTGACTTCTGCCGTTCGAATTGGCGATAAAAATGTTTATGAAATGTTCCGAAGATCTCACTTGCAACACAGGAGACTCTATAGAAATACTAATTTTATCACAGACACAGGAATTAAAAGGAGTGAACAGATTTTAGCAAATACAGAACTTAGACAACGGTGTTGGTAATCACCCACTCTTTTCATATATGTACTGACTGCCTTCTAAAGAAATAGAGGTTGCTAGTAGACGCACGAATTAAATTATCAAACACTCAATACTTTTCTATTTACAGACGATCAAATAACGATAGAAGGAAATGAGAGACAGTTATAGAAGCTCACTTATATTTTAAAGAATCTATGTGAATCTTATAATTCTGAAACATCGGCAAAGTAAACGAAAATTGTGGGTTTTAGAGAAAACGATCCAGTCAGAGCAAAGATTGTGATAGAAACAACATTTTACAAGTATCGAATTTTAAATATCTTGGCTGTGTAATAAATTTTTACAATGACAAGAACATTGGGAAAAACGTTTTCGAATTTCAATCTGTATCTGGAACCGTTCAAAGAACTTTTAAAAATAAAGACGAGAAAAAAGCGAAAATTAAATTTTGTAAAATAATGGCTTTACCAAAACTTCTGTATATCACCGAAGCCTGGGTACCGACATAGAAGCAACTGAGTACAATGCAGTCGGTAGTAATGAGATTTTGAAGGAAAGTTAAAGGATGTAGTCGCATGGATAGGATACAAAACGAAGATATTAGAAAAACGTTAAATATTCGGTAATAGACAGAATAGGACTGATTACTTACAAAGACTGGAAAATACCAGACTTCACAAGGGAGCATTGGATTACATACCGGGGGGAAGAAGAGATCGAGGTCGATCCAGGACAAACTGGAGACAACTGCGCAGACGGAACAGGCAATAATCCATAATCCATGGAGAGCAGAAGAAGAAGGAGAAGAAGAGACACCATGAAGTAGTAAGGTTATGTAAATGGATAACACTAGTAAATAAGTAGGTTTTAAAATGGAAGAATACAGTACATTCGAAACGATATGCAATGAAATATAGGAGTAAACGTGGAAAAGATTCAGCGGAATGAAACTAACTTTGAAGGGAAAAGTTGGCACCTGATGTAATAAAACATTTTCGATGACTAGGGGAACGAAAAGACGTAGTGGTATTGAGAAGAGACGTAAATACTGGGTAATGAATATAAGAATAACAAATGATCAACGGTTTTAAATATAATAAATATTCAGAATTGAAAAAGGGGATTGAGAAGAGACGTAAATACTGGATTGTGAATATATTGATAACAAATGATCAACCGTTTTAAATAAAATAAATATTCAAAATTGAAAAAAAGGGTATTTGAGACAGCTCAAACAAATATGAGAAAGCTAGTCAAGATAGTTAAAAGCAGAAATGTGAAAGAAAAAATTCTAAATCAGAAAGATGAAAGAAGAAATTCTTCATTTATGTGAACAACTCTAAAATGGGAAAGGTCTGCCAGTTGCTCGTAGAAACCAGAAGGAGGTTAGAGATTAAACTTCTCTTCTGTACCTCACTAATTAGATGCGGGACGAAGTCGCACGTGCAAATGCGTCGGATAGTGAATAAGTGGAAACTCATAAGGGCAATTAGTGAGTCAAGGGAAACGATGAAAGATCTGAATGCAGATTGTCGGATGGGTGTTTGAAGCATCGTCTTCGCGAAGAAGAGCCCAGCGTCTCCGTCTCCTTTCTCGATCGTAAACTTTGAGTTACTTGGCTGTTCGCTAGTTAACGAAACTTTTGGAGAGCGGGGACAGGGTGAATCTGTTACTAGCCAACTACGCTAGTGCTCAAACGTAAAACATCTTTCTTTCAAGGAGTACGCGATTCGATGGTTGGGGTCACAGAGGAAGTTATAGCCAAAGTTTTCTTGTTCTTTCAGTGTCTTTTCCGCCATTCGGCCTGTGAGACAGGACTTTTGGTGACCTTCCTTGATGCATTCTGTTCACTCACGAGAGCCGTCTCACGGGATCTAAACCTAAAACAAACGTTATGCCATGCAAACCAGTACATGGAACATAGTTCTTCCCAAAGCATCTCTCTATATTTTCATTATGCACTTAGGTTTATTCCAAAAGAATCTCACTACTGTCAATTACGGGTTTTACCTATCTATCTATACCTAGTATTATTAAGTGAACTCATTTTCTTTTTAGTAGTGCTTCAAACTCTGGGACTCTCTTGTGAATGTTTCGGAAAATGATCACTAGGATTTTATTCGGTTCTCATGTGGGGGCCATTTATCTACGTCTTACACTAATACTCCGGGGTTTCCTACACCTATCATCATCGGCGACTGGATGGAAAGTTGCTCCTTACACACGTCTGGGTAGCGTCTTCTGATGTGTAGTGCACTTATGACCAATTTAGGAGGAACTTACTCTCAGTCCTATGGCACAAATCTGGGAAGGCGCAGCCTAGCTTTTCCGAGAACCTCCGAAGTCTCCGGTTCAAGTCTTCCACTGGACTCAGAAGCAGGTTCCCCAGTTCTGGGGACAAGAGGACAATGCTGCAGATTGTGAACTTCGTTGGCATCCCGCGAGTAAGTCTATTTTCATGGACGTTCTCAGCTATTCGCTGGAATGATCCGGAGGATCCTAGACGACAGACTTGAGGGTTTATGAGGTCAGCCGTTTTGCAAAAAAAAAATCCAACGTGCTCCACAATCTGCACTTCCTTCAATGGCTGACAGATCAGCCTCTTCATCATTCTGAATGAGACCCTCAAGAAAGGTGATCCTATCTATTGCTGCCATACCCCTAAGATTAACGATTTTTTGCCTTACGTTCGAACCAAAGACGTCGAAGGGTCAGATGATGTATTCTTCATAGATACTGCGGGACTTCAAATAAAAAAAAATGTGGCCCTCAACTATGTACCCTCAGACTCAGAGTTGAAATATTAAAAGTTTTGGCTGGTTTCGTTGTCAAGGGGCTGGGATACGTAGTTGCTGCACTACAAGCCAAATGCTGCTGAGTCTACAGTATACAATATGAATATACACATGAATCGAATGGTCGAAGGTTCCAATCACTCGGTAATTTCGAATTTTGAATGTAACATAGAAATTTATAAACGAAAGACTGCAATTAAATAAAATCTACAGGTACCATTTTTAACGACTTTAAATGATGAGTACGATAGCAGAAGTACCTTTAAGAATGCCGTTTATAACTGCAAAACCCTGAAAAAAACGAAATGTCGTGTGGCTAGGGACTCCCGTCGGGAAGACCGTTCGCCTGGTGCAGGTCTTTCGAGTTGACGCCACTTCGGCGACCTGTGCGTCAATGGGGATGAAATGATGATGATTAGGACAACACAACACCCAGTCCCTGAGCAGAGAAAATCTCCGACCCAGCCGGGAATCGAACCCGGGACCTTAGGATTGACATTCCGTCGCGCTGACCACTTTTTTTTTTTTTCATTTTGTTCGTTTTCGTTCGTTGTATCTGATCGGGGCGGACGTCGTAAGACACCCTTTTATGTTCGTTGTTGATTTATTAACTCAGTTTTTTTATTACAGAGGGCGGCTAACTCTCTGACCGAGCACGCTGCGCTACCGTGCCGGCGAAACTTTTCATTCGATGGAAGATTTGAACCAAGGACCTTTCGTTCCGCAGCTGCTCACGTTACCACGAGACCACAGCGCTCCCAGCACTCAGCTACCGGGGCCGGACACTGCAAAACACTTATTCGTGTCGATGGTCCAGCAATTAAATAAAATATAAGTTGAATAACAGGGAAACAATAGATTCCTACTTCACATAATTAGTTATGAACAAGAACATAGCTAACGAGATATTCACTTCTAAACGCATACTACGTCTTCACTGCAGAAGCCACGGAAATCTCACAAGCGCACAAGTCGGCACTATGAAATATTTCTATTTCCTACGACCACGCGGAAACTGCTCAACACTCTCCAAGTATTTCATGCGACCATCCATCGTGCTTTCCCATCCAGCACCTCTCGTGTGCTTTGTGACCCGATGCTCCCCACCCGCTTCCATGCAGTCTCTCCATTGACTTTGGTAGTTGCCTACCGTAGTAACGAGCGCTGTGATTGGCTAGAGCGCTCCCGCCACGTCTCCAAGCCAACGCACACTCACAAACATATTGAAACACATACAAAACATACGATTTACATTTAAGTAACTTGAAATTAAATAAATATTCCTCTGGCTGGGCCATAAACACGCTTTAACACACATTATTAAATACTGGATGATCAACAAGTCAGTATAAATTTGAAAATTTAATAAACCACGGAATAATGTAGATATAGAGGTAAAAATTGACACACATGCTTGGAATGACATGGGGTTTTATTAGAACAAAAAAAAAAGTATTGCTAGACGCGTGAAAGATATCTTGCGCGCGTCGTATGGTGATGATCGTGTGCTCAGCCGCCAGTTTCGTCTTGCTTGCCTCCCAGGTCCCCAGACCTCAGTCCGTGCGATTATTGGCTTTGGGGTTACCTGAAGTCGCAAGTGTATCGTGATCGACCGACATCTCTAGGGATGCTGAAAGACAACATCCGACGCCAATGCCTCACCATAACTCCGGACATGCTTTACAGTGCTGTTCACAACATTATTCCTCGACTACAACTATTGATAAGGAATAATGGTGGACATATTCAGCATTTCCTGTAAAGAACATCATCTTTGCTTTGTCTTACTTTGTTATGCTAATTATTGCTATTCTGATCATATGAAGCGCCACCTGTCGGACATTTTTTGAACTTTTGTATTTTTTTGGTTCTAATAAAACCCCATGTCATTCCAAGCTTGTGTGTCAATTTGTATCTCTCTATCTATATTAATCCGTGATTTATTCAGTTTTCAAATTTATACTGACTTTTTGATCACCCAGTACATAAACAAATCAAATAAACATATATCAAAGGAATAGAAACAACAGTAGGCCAGTAGCCTAATGTCTCTGTGCTTTCTAAAACACAGTAAATATTTGACCAATTTCTTCATGAATAGTATACATATCGCATATAAACAAAGCCATAGACGAATACATATATTTATAAGTATGCTACAACCGTTTTTTCATGTAACTGTGGAATACTTATGGCCTGACATGATCAATAGTAATCGACTACTTTGACCTCCAACAATTCATGTACTATTCAAGTTACATGCATGTAATTCATAAAAATTTAGGTTTACACTAATAGCTTTCTAAAGACATGTCAATCGACAAAATCGGATGAATCGTTTAGATTTTGGAAATTCGTTGCTGGGTGTTACTTGTATAATTTACATTCAGATACTAAACCTTAAACTAACAAAGATATTGAAAATCTGATTACACCATCAGATTTGTCGTGCAAATAATGGTAAGGTACATGTTCCTTTTTAAGGTATCATGATTCCTCTGGCTAGCATTAATTTCTACATGAACTGTGAAATGTCTGCCATTATGGTTTCACAAAGTCCGCCATCTTTGGCACTCCCGGCATACAAATCTCCTTCATCGACACAAGGCACGGTTCTCGACACAGTGTCAACATGGGATCCCAGCCATTCGATCGGCCTGGACCATGCGCTGGGGCTACCCCTCTTGCTCCGGCTAATGTTCGGCACCACGCAATTGCTGACGAGCCCCGGCTTGCCGAGTGGCCATTGCGGCCACGCCATCTCCGAACTTAGAATATTTTCAGGGCGCCACAACTCGCCCGTTACCTCACAATACTCTACCAACGTCAAGCAAGTCATCAAGTTTTCTCTTTATTCACATAAACAATTGCACTAATGCATACACTAAACTTTCATATTTTTCTGTCTGGGAGATATTGTCCCGAAATTAAAATAAAAATGAGTTCCATCTTCTAAACCAGGTTCCCCGAAGCTTTCCCTCGGTTGTACAGCAAATTCCGGAACTGGGAACGCAAATGTTCCCAATTGGGACTCCCCTAGGTCCACTATCAAGTTGTGTGGTATTTAACTGCAAAGTCCCTAACTCTGCAATGGTTCATTACTCGAACAGCCAGTTGTGCTTTTAGGGTAGGCAATGAGAAGTAATAAATAAAAAGTGCCGGCGATTGACAGAGAGACAACCGTTCTGCGCATGCTTCCTGCTGACATAGGACACAGCAGCTGTCTAAATTTCAGCGTATTTTCCAAACATTATATCTAAAGCAAATCTTCACAGACTGTATTTAAATAATGTAATCATGACATTCATAAGCCGTTTCTTGAATATAAGCTTTTTATTTACTAAAAGTTTATATTCCTAAAAAATTATCAGCACGCCCATAAAATAATCAAGCCAGTACACAGGTAAAAATATGGCGTCGCTAATCAAATCTTAGTCTGAGTTGTAACTATAAAAATACGCCAGATACAAGTGTAAAACGGCAGCCTACATAAAAACATTCTTCTTGCTGCACATAAACAAGCATGTCACGAAATATAACTGCAGGGTTCCACGATAAAGGAAAAATTCCAAAAGATGTTACTGTGTAATTATTCAATCCGAAAAAATATTTTTTGGTAATTTTTAATTCGTCTGCCTGTTTGTCTATCCGTCCCTTACGACCCCTTTTTCTCTCTAACGTATTGTCGTATCAAGTTCACTAAGGTCTGTGGTCACTAGGCAGTGTAAAAAAAGTTAAGCTTCTATGTCAATGAAATCAAAATAGTAGGCCATTTATGTCTCTTACACGGACGGAAAGGTCGCAACACCAAAAAATAATTAATGTAGAGGAATGAAATTTCGAGAAGCCCTTTGTCTAGGCAACATAATTAAGTGATTAACACTACGCAGGTTAATGTAAGGGCGAGATAAGCCACTGCAAATGTGAAATGCTGGGACATTTATAACCGGTGTATCGTACAGAATGTTGAATGCAAACATGCAAACGTGCTTGAATTGTGTTGTACAGGTGCCAGATGTCAGTTTGTGCACTGTTGCACTTAGTAGATCAATACAGGACAGTTAATGTTGTTTGTGGATGACGCTGGAGCTGTTGCCAGATGATGTCGTATATGTGGTCAATCTCTTGATCGACACTTGTAGAGTACGCTGGGTTACAACATCGGTATGTGGACGAGCGTTATCCAGCTGGAAAACACCCCCTGGAATACTGTTCACGAATGGCAACACAGCAGGTCGAATCACCAGACTGACGCACAGATTTGCATTAAGGGTGCGTGGGATAACCGCAAGAGTGTTCCAAGTGCCATACGAAATCGCACTCCAGACAATAACTCCAGGTGTAGGTCCAGTGTGTCTAGCACGCAGATAGGTTGTTTGCAGGCTCTCAGCTGGCCTCCCCCTAAGCAACGCACGGCCATCATTGGCACGGATGCAGGATCAAATTTCGTCAGAAAAAGCAACGGACCCCCACCCCGCTCTCCAATGCGCTCTCGCTTGACACCACTGAAGCTGCAAATGATGGTTTGGAGTCAGTGGAATACATGCTACATGGTGTCTTGCTATGAGCTGTCCTTGAAATAATCCATTTGTATCAGTTCTTTGGGTCACTGTGGTGTCCACTGCTGCTTATATTGCTGCTGCAGGTGCAGTACCATGCGTCAGAGCCATGCGCCGAACATGATGTCATCCCTCTCAGTAGAGCCATGTAGCCGTCCGCAGCCCGATCTTCTTCCGAACTACACTCCTGGAAATGGAAAAAAGAACACATTGACACCGGTGTGTCAGACCCACCATACTTGCTCCGGACACTGCGAGAGGGCTGTACAAGCAATGATCACACGCACGGCACAGCGGACACACCAGGAACCGCGGTGTTGGCCGTCGAATGGCGCTAGCTGCGCAGCATTTGTGCACCGCCGCCGTCAGTGTCAGCCAGTTTGCCGTGGCATACGGAGCTCCATCGCAGTCTTTAACACTGGTAGCATGCCGCGACAGCGTGGACGTGAACCGTATGTGCAGTTGACGGACTTTGAGCGAGGGCGTATAGTGGGCATGCGGGAGGCCGGGTGGACGTACCGCCGAATTGCTCAACACGTGGGGCGTTAGGTCTCCACAGTACATCGATGTTGTCGCCAGTGGTCGGTGGAAGGTGCACGTGCCCGTCGACCTGGGACCGGACCGCAGCGACGCACGGATGCACGCCAAGACCGTAGGATCCTACGCAGTGCCGTAGGGGACCGCACCGCCACTTCCCAGCAAATTAGGGACACTGTTGCTCCTGGGGTATCGCCGAGGACCATTCGCAACCGTCTCCATGAAGCTGGGCTACGGTCCCGCACACCGTTAGGCCGTCTTCCGCTCACGCCCCAACATCGTGCAGCCCGCCTCCAGTGGTGTCGCGACAGGCGTGAATGGAGGGACGAATGGAGACGTGTCATCTTCAGCGATGAGAGTCGCTTCTGTCTTGGTGCCAATGATGGCCGTATGCGTGTTTGGCGCCGTGCAGGTGAGCGCCACAATCAGGACTGCATACGACCGAGGCACACAGGGCCAACACCCGGCATCATGGTGTGGGGAGCGATCTCCTACACTGGCCGTACACCACTGGTGATCGTCGAGGCGACACTGAATAGTGCACGGTACATCCAAACCGTCATCGAACCCATCGTTCTACCATTCCTAGACCGGCAAGGGAACTTGCTGTTCCAACAGGACAATGCACGTCCGCATGTATCCCGTGCCACCCAACGTGCTCTAGAAGGTGTAAGTCAACTACCCTGGCCAGCAAGATCTCCGGATCTGTCCCCCATTGAGCATGTTTGGGACTGGATGAATCGTCGTCTCACGCGGTCTGCACGTCCAGCACGAACGCTGGTCCAACGGAGGCGCCAGGTGGAAATGGCATGGCAAGCCGTTCCACAGGACTACATCCAGCATCTCTACGATCGTCTCCATGGGAGAATAGCAGCCTGCATTGCTGCGAAAGGTGGATATACACTGTACTAGTGCCGACATTGTGCATGCTCTGTTGCCTGTGTCTATGTGCCTGTGGTTCTGTCAGTGTGATCATGTGATGAATCTGACCCCAGGAATGTGTCAATAAAGTTTCCCCTTCCTGGGACAATGAAGTCACGGTGTTCTTATTTCAATTTCCAGGAGTGTATATTCTTGTGACCACCACTGCCAGCAGTCATGTACAGTAGCTACATTCCTGCCAAGTTTTTCTGCAGTAACGCAGAAGGAACATCCAGCTTGTCGCAGCCCTATTACACGACCTCGTTCAAAGTCAGTGAGCAGTGAGGTGTTGCTAATGGCATATTTGTCGCCCTAAAGGCATTCTTGACTAACATCAAGTCACCACGTCCAACCTCAAAAGTAACTAACGCTCACGACCGTTACCGCTTTAAAGCAAACCTGATTTGTATCCTCATAGTGGCGATTCTAGCACGATTCGTGTGCTACTAGCTTGAAATTTGATAGACATAATCTTTTAGATGTAGAAAGACGCCTACCCACTTTCGTTTTGTCGCACAACTCCCTCTTGGTGTTGCGATTTTTGTTCGTCAGTATATTTTGATAACCGCAAACTCAATCATCAAAACCTATAGGGTATTGCATTGTATTGTATGTTAACCGGGGACCCAGAAACAACGGAGAGGCTCCGTCCCCGCCTCAGCCGCAGTGGTCCACAACCCCACGACGACTACCGAAGTCCACTTCACCCATCCGCCGCCCCACACCGAACCCAGGGTTACTGTGCGGTTCGGCCCCCGGTGGACCCCCAGGGAACGTCTCACACCAGACGAGTGTAACCCCTACGTTTGCGTGGTAGAGTAATGGTGGTGTACGTGGAGAACTTGTTTGCGCAACAATCGCCGACGTAGTGTAACACTCTGCGGGCTTCTTTTCGTATACCCGGCATAGCCTGAGGAACCACTGTAGAGATTTTGATACTGTCTTGGATCTCCTGGGACCGATATCTTGCCAGTATCGATATCGAGAACAGACAAAGTCACTGAGATTCTCAGTTCCCAGAATGGATGATTATATATTACAAACAATTTTCAGCTTTGCGAAACCAAATGTATGTTGGAAGTGATTTAGAATGAGATTTTCACTCTGCAGCGGAGTGTGCGCTGATATGAAACTTCCTGGCGGATTAAAACTGTGTGCCCGACCGAGACTCGAACTCGGGACCTTTGCCTTTCGCGGGCAAGTGCTCTACCATCTGAGCTACCGAAGCACGACTCACGCCCGGTACTCACAGCTTTACTTCTGCCAGTATCTCGTCTCCTACCTTCCAAACTTTACAGAAGCTCTCCTGCGAACCTTGCAGAAACCTCCTGAAAGAAAGGATATAGCGGAGACATGGCTTAGCCACAGCCTGGGGGATGTTTCCAGAATGAGATTTTCACTCTGCAGCCAGGAAGTTTCATATCAGCGCACACTCAGCTGCAGAGTGAAAATCTCATTCTGGAAACATCCCCCAGGCTGTGGCTAAGCCATGTCTCCGTTATATCTCTTCTTTCAGGAGTGCTAGTTCTGCAAGGTTCTCAGGAGAGCTTCTGTAAAGTTTGGAAGGTAGGATACGAGATACTGGCAGAAGTAAAGCTGTGAGTACCGGGCGTGGGTCGTGCTTCGGTAGCTCAGATGGTAGAGCACTTGCCCGCGAAAGGCAAAGGTCCCGAGTTCGAGTCTCGGTCGGGCACACGGAAGTGATTTACTTTGTTGTGGTTCCACTTCAGAAAAGTATGTGATGGATCGGGATTCGAACCCGGAACCTTTTCCTTTCGCTATCAGTTGACCCACCGACTAAGTTATCCAGGTAGAAATCATGAAGCGCCCGCACAGCTTTACTTCCAGCAGTATCGCTTTTCAACTTTCCAAACTTCACATAAGTATAATACACTACTGGCCATTAAAATTGCTACTCCAAGAAGAAATGCAGATGATAAACGGGTATTCATTGGACAAATATATTATACTAGAACTGACAAGTGATTACATTTTCTTTCTCTGCCTCGTGATGACTGGGTGTTGTGCGATCTCCTTAGGTTAGTTAGGTTTAAGTAGTTCTAAGTTATAGTGGACTGATGACCATAGATGTTAAGTCCCATAGTGCTCAGAGCCATTTGAACCATTTGATTACATTTTCACGCAGTTTGGGTGCATAGATCCAGAGAAATCAGTACCCAGAAGAACCATTCCTGGCCGTAATAACGGCCTTGATACGCCTGGACATTGAGTCAAACAGAGCTTGGATGGCGTGAACAGGTAAAACTGCCCATGCAGCTTCAACACGATACCACAGTTCATCAAGAGTAGTGACTGGCGTATTGTGACGGGCCAGTTGCTCGGCCACCATTGATCAGACGATTTCAATTGGTGAGAGATCTGGAATGGAATGGAATGTCTGTGAAATCTTATGGGACTTAACTGTTAAGGTCATCAGTCCCTAAGGTTACACACTACTTAACCTAAATTATCCTAAGGACAAACACAAACATCCATGCCAGAGGGAGGACTCGAACCTCCGCCGGGACCAGCCACACAGTCCATGACTGCAGCGCCCTAGACCGCTCGGCTAATCCCGCGCGGTGAGAGATCTGGAGAATGTGCTGGCCAGGGCAGCAGTCGAACATTTTCTGTATCCAGAAAGGCCCGTACAGGACCTGAAACATGCGGTCGTGCATTATGCTGCTGGAATGTAGCGTTTCGCAGGGATCGAATGAAGGGTAGAGCGACGGGTCGTAACACTTCTGAAATGTAACGTCCACTGTTCAATGTGCCGTCAGTGCGAACAAGAGGTGACCGAGATGTGTAACCAATGGCACGCCATACCATCACGCCGAGTGATACGCCAGTATGGCGATGACGAATACACGCTTCCAATGAGCGTTCACCGCGAAGTCGCCAAACACGGATGCGCCCATCATGATGCTGTAAACAGAACCTGGATTCATCCTAAAAAAGGACGTTTTGCCATTCGTGCACCCAGGTTCGTCGTTGAGTACACCATCGCAAGCGCTCCTGTCTGTGATGCAGCGTCAAGGGTAACCGCAGCAATGGTCTCCGAGCTGATAGTCCATGCTGCTGCAAACGTCGTCGAACTGTTCGTGCCGATGGTTGTTGTCTTGCAAACGTCCCCATCTGTCGACTCAGGGATCGAGACGTGGCTGCACGATCCGTTACAGCCATGCGGATAAGATGCCTGTCATCTCGACTGCTAGTGATACGAGGCCGTTGGGATCCAGCACGGCGTTCCGTATTACCCTCCTGAACCCACCGATAACATATTCTGCTAACAGTCATTGGATCTCGAGCAACGCGAGCAGCAATGTCGCGATACGATAAACCGCAATCGCGATATGCTACAATCCGACCTTTATCAATATCGGAAACGTGATGGTACGCATTTCTCCTCCTTCCACGAGGCATCACAGCAACGTTTCACCAGGCAACGACGGTCAACTGCTGTTTGTGTATGAGAAATCGGTTGGAAATATTCCTCACGTCAGCGCGTTGTAGGTGTCACCACCGGCGCCAACATTATGTTAATGCTCTGAAAAGATAATCATTTGGATATCACAGCATCTTCCTCCTGTCGATTAAATTTCGCGTCTGTAGCACGTCATCTTCGTGGTGTAGCAATTTTAATGGCCAGTAGTGCAGAAAGGCATTGGCGGAAGTAAAATTGCGATAACTCAGTCAGTGGGGCATTTTCCTGTGAAATGCAGAGGTTCCGGGTTCCACTATGGGTCCGGCATAGTTTTTAATCTTCTATGAAGCTTCAAATTAGTGCACTCTCCGCGGCAGGATAAAAGTCTTTCACGGTTAATAGTGGTTTAAGTACAAATTATTCTACGAGTATTACAAATTTATAATATCGGCTGGGATATATAACTGTGGAAGCAAGCACGCAACACTTGTTGCACTGAGCAGCCTTCTTGAGACGTGGAGGAGCCGGTACAGCAGGTGGCGCTAGTTCCCTGCAGAGCCTCACAGACTTTCATCGCTCGCGGCGTCCGACGTCATTTCATTTCCCGTTGGCTGCGGGCTGCTGGCGTCGCGGTCCCGTGTTCGCGCCCGGTCGAGGTCGACGGGTTTGCGTCGTGCGAGGGGAATGCCACAGCGGCCGCGCCACCGTGGAGTTTCGAGTCACTGCAGCCAGAGCGCTGTCTAACAAATAACTCCTCCTTTCTTTTTCTTCTCCTTTTTATTGGGCGACATTCCTGCCACGCGACAGCGTTACGTAGCAGAAATTGCATGCGGGTTAAGTACGGTTTTCTTTATTGACATCGAGGCAAGACAGCATTATTTACTCACGCTCTTATTTTAGTCAAACGAGTCATGTTGTGTACATAGTTCCGCGTAGTCAGCGCGTACACAACTTTCCCACTAGAGCGCGCCCCGCTAAGCACAACAGCGCAGGCGCAGCACTCGTCCATCCCTGCACTACGAGATGGCGCTGCCTTAGAGACGGTCAAATTCTGCTTCCGCCGATCCGTGTATTAATATGTAACGCAGCCAATGAGATTGCTGCTAATGTAGAACCTTTTCTCCTCGCGGATCACACTCGCGCAGTGATACCTGAACGCGCGAGGTATTATAACGAGTGTACAGACCTCCGATCAGTCAGCCTGCATTAGTCTGCATTTGTCTGCACCAGTCTGTACCAATCTGCATTAGTCTGTACCAGTCTATAGTCAAGTTTCAGTCTTCGCCTAATAATACGAGGGGCGTTCAGAAAGTAAGCTCCGATCGGTCGCGAAATGGAAACGACTATGAAAATCCGATAAAGCTTTGCACAGATGTGTTGGGTAGTGTCTCTAGTATAACCCCAGTTAGCATCACGTCGCTCTTCTCATTTCTGAGCTCGCAGTGAGTGCGTAAAGATGTCTAGAAAATAGTGTCTGCCGCCAAGTACGAGGGCCTGGTGAGAAATTTCGCCTGAAGCTATGCAGCTAACATTACATAACTGTCGTGCTGTTTCTTCTTCAAGAAAATTCTCAGCCGCATTCTGCAGGGGCAATGAAGATGCTCCTGCATCGTTTTCAAATGGAAATGTTAGATTACCCACAATACAGTCCGCAATTGTCTCCCCCTGAGTTTCATCTCTGGTCACATGAACCGCTGTCTTTGAAGACAACATTTTGACACAGACAACGAGGTGTAGGCCAGCGTGGAGAATTGGCGGAAAGCACTGGCGGCTGCCTTCTATGATGAGGCTATTGAAAAGTTGGTACAACGCTATGACAAAAGTCTTAAGTCAGAACGGCGAATACGTAGAGAAGTAGCTGAAAGGTGTAGCTAATTGTTACAAGTAAAACATTTCTGATGTTCACTGTGGTTTCAATTTGGCAATCAATCGGAGCTTACTTTCTGAACAGGCCTCGTATTAACATATTCCTGTACATAGCCATGATGATAAATGAACAGACACTTTGTCAAGTATCAGAGATATGTGAGAATAAGATTAACGTACCAAGACCAAAGGAACTTCAGATTGTCAATTGTAAACAGCATCCAGAATCAAGTTACGTAATGTCTATGCTTTTTATTATTTTAAGAAATGTGTGTGAAAATTAATCAAGTCCTGTTTAAAGTTGGTCACTGTCAATCTGCTACTCTAAGTGTGCAAGTGGCATTTCTATCATCTCACCTAAGGGCAGAAGATAAACACGCCACGATAAGACCATGAGACATATTTCTGACACTCGCCTACTTCGTTAGAGCGACAAGTCAAATAATCTGATGGTGTGTGTACCGAAGGTCATACAGTACGCACACCACATGACAAGTACAACGCGTGAACAATCTTGTCAACATACGATGGGTGTTAGCAATGTAATACTGCTTTTTTCTCGGCCGGTTTCGGTTGAAAAAATGCGGAATTGGTTGTGGAACATCGTGGAACACTCCCGCTTCAGGCCCTGTAGTTTCATGCAGTTCTCATAGATGGCAGTGCTATACGTAGTCTTCAGAATGGCGTCAGCAACGGAGGTGTGCTCCAAGCAGAGTGCTATCATTGAGTTTCTTTTGGCGGAAAAGCAGAGAATCACAGATTTTCATAGGCGCTTGCAGAATGTCTGCGGAGACCTGACAGTGAACCAAAGCACTATGACTCGTTGGGCGAGGCGTATATTATCATTGCAACAACTACTCTTCTTCCTCATCCATCCTGCAGCCCAGATTTCGCACCTTCCGGCTTTCGTCTATTTGACCCATTGTAGGATGCACTCCGTGGGAAGCTGTAAGTGGATGCTCTGATGCTCTGATGTCGACCAGTAAAATGATACCGAACGGGCATACAGGCTCCTACAGTAAGATAGTGTAAGGCCGTCACTTTGAACGGAGATTATGTTGAAACAGAGGGTTTTGTAGCCAGAAGGTTGGAGAATAATAAGGTGTGTTGGAATCTTGAATAAAATCAAACTGCTTTCAGAAAAAAAAGTGTTGCATTACGTATTGAATGCCCCTAGTAAGTATTTAAAAAAAAAACCATGTCAGCTTGGGCATCATGTTACGGTTGGTTGGTTGATTTGGGGAGGGCACCAAACAGGAAGGTCATTGGTCCCATCGGATGAGGGAAGGATAGGAAAGGAAATCGGCCGTGCCCTGTCAAAGGAACCACCACCGGGCATTTGCCCCAAGCGATTCAGGGAAGTCACGGGAAACCTATATCAAGATGGTCGGACGCAGCTTTGAACCGTCGCCGGCCAGTGTGGCCGAGCGGTTCTAGGCGCTTCAGTCTGGAACTGCGCGACGGCTACGGTCGCAGGTTCGAATCCTGCATCGGGCATGGATGTGTGTGACGTCCTTAGGTCAGTTAGGTTTAAGTAGTTCTAAGTTCTAGGGGACTGATGAACTCAGATGTTAAGTCCCATAGTGCTCAGAGTCATTTCAACCATTTTTGAACCGTCGTCCTCTCGAATGCGAGTCCAGTGTGCTAACCACTGCGCCACCTCGCTCGCTGACATCGTGTTACGAACAACTTATATTGAAACGCTTACACAGAAAATGTTGTGGGAAAGGTGACCAAAATGCTGCGTCTTTTTGGTACAACACTTAAGAGACTGCAACAAATCTACTACACTGCAACTGGCCCTCTTCTTCTGGAGTACTGTTTCGTTGCATGAGATCCTTATTAGACAGGACTGACGAAGGACATCGAAAAAGTTCAAAGAAAGGCTGATTGTTTTTCATTATCAAGATCTAGGTGAGAGAGCTCGTGTGGCAATCATTAAAGCAAAATTTTAATCACCATGCGAATGCGAAAATATTTAATTTTCTCCTGCTTACATGGGGAGAAATGACTATCGTAATAAAGAGGGAGAAGTCACAGCCCGCACGAAACAATGCTGGGTGGGAGTGGGACGGTCCACAAATAGTATGACAATAGTTTTACGAACCCCATGTCAAACATTTAAGTGTAAACTGCAAAGTAATAACGTATATGTACTTAATTTTTGAGTCACAGCCATAAATCCAACTTTCGTCACCACTGACAACCTACGAAAGAATGCTTGGGTTGTCTGAAACAGTGGCTTAAGTTCCGTGCCCATGTCAATATGACGTAGCTTCCTATCGTCTTGAAGCATTCGTCACACCAACTTTGCCGCAATTCTCACCTTCAGGGTTTCTGATACCACACAATCACACGTATCATAACGTAGTCTCAGTGTGTTGCAGAAACCCTGGACACTTTGTCTGCGATGTTTCAAAATCATATCCCTCAGATTCGCAACATTTCCTGGTGTGATTTCATCTCTGATAGGCGACTGGAATGACATCAGCACCTTCAATCCAAGGCCACTGCCCCCCCACCCCTACCCCTCCCCCATTTCTAAAACGCTTACACTTGCCTTAGCTCTGTGTCTGACCTATGGCGTTATCTGCAAGACCTTGCTTCAACGTTTGGTGCGTTTCTGCAGCGATTTACCCAAGTGTAATACAAACATTTATAAAGATGTCAAGCTCTTTGAGCTTAGCCTTCGCTCAGAAGCATGATGAGGAGACACCTAGCGATATTTCAACTTACACGTAACCATCTGATTTCGGCAAATTTTGGATACTATCTCCCATGATTGTGATAAAGCGGATGGCAGAGATACATGCTTCTTTTTCACAAGCAGGTTCCAGGACATGTTAGCT
Organism: Schistocerca nitens; assembly: GCF_023898315.1. Taxonomy (NCBI): domain Eukaryota; kingdom Metazoa; phylum Arthropoda; class Insecta; order Orthoptera; family Acrididae; genus Schistocerca; species Schistocerca nitens. Next base: position 153,205,201 of record NC_064621.1, on the reverse strand, counting down.
TCTACAGCACTCATCCATCATTCCGTGTAGTAGTATCCGCTATTTTCTCCTCGGAGTGAAATCTTCGTTAAAAAGACGTGTAACGTGACTCAGTGGTTTAGATATGGGCGCTGCTGAGTACTGTTTCTTACGTGCTTCAGGAAAAACATTCAACTCACATGAAATTTGATAAGTGTAACTGAACAAAAAAAGGGTTGGCATTACTACAACGAAAAACTAAAGTCAGGGTTGCCTGGAATAATAGTTAATAAGTACTGGTGTTAGATGTGACATTTTGTTATCACTCTTCTCACATCCCTGTTTAAATCTCTGTCGCCATCGGATATTTCTACCCAGAGCGCGAGATAAGACATGAATCGCTTTGGTGCCAAACGCGATATTCCAAACCTACTTTCATAGCTCTCTGAAGTCATTAATAGCAAGCCAGTGAGCATAAAATTCACCGATAATGTTTACCGTCTCCAAGGTATTCACGACCTGCTTGGACACGTTATTGGTTATTGTTCCGGCGCTGGAACGTGAAAGGTGAAGGTTCCCCTTCCCTCACCTGATTGCGTGTTGCGTCAGGAAAGGAGATGCATATGTTTTCATGTGACCTCCATAAACAGGACGAAACACAACCCTGTACCATACCATGTCAGATGCTGACACAACTTTGTAACTGCCTCGACTGAGAGAGGG